>NC_072475.1:1327500-1927500 GCF_027574615.1 Eptesicus fuscus
TGTCCGCGTCCCTGTGCTGCTGACCGTGTCCGCGTCCCTGTGCTGCTGGCCGTGCCCGCGTCCCTGTGCTGCTGGCCGTGCCCGCGTCCCTGTGCTGCTGGCCGTGCCCGCGTCCCTGTGCTGCTGGCCGTGCCCGCGTCCCTGTGCTGCTGACCGTGCCCGCGTCCCTGTGCTGCTGACCGTGCCCGTGTCCCTGTGCGTGCTGACCGTGCCCGCGTCCCTGTGCTGCTGGCCGTGCCCGCGTCCCTGTGCTGCTGGCCGTGCCCGCGTCCCTGTGCTGCTGACCGTGCCCGCGTCCCTGTACGTGCTGACCGTGCCCGCGTCCCTGTGCTGCTGACCGTGTCCGCGTCCCTGTGCTGCTGGCCGTGCCCGCGTCCCTGTGCTGCTGACCGTGCCCGCGTCCCTGTGCTGCTGACCGTGTCCGCGTCCCTGTGCGTGCTGACCGTGCCCGCGTCCCTGTGCGTGCTGACCGTGTCCGCGCCCCTGTGCGTGCTGACCGTGTCCGCGCCCCTGTGCGTGCTGACCGTGCCCGCGTCCCTGTGCGTGCTGACCGTGCCCGCGTCCCTGTGCTGCTGACCGTGCCCGCGTCCCTGTGCGTGCTGACCGTGCCCGCGTCCCTGTGCTGCTGGCCGTGCCCGCGTCCCTGTGCTGCTGGCCGTGCCCGTGTTTGGAAAGCTTCCCACGCTGCAGCCAGCTGTCCTTCTCCCCGAGTGGCCCCTGCGGCGCCTCCCCCAGACCTCATCCCGTCAGAGAACTGTGGGTCCAGCGAGGCTTCGGATTTAGGCGGCTCTGGGGTCTTTGTGTTTTTATTTTAATACTTTTTACTGATTTCAGAGAGGAAGGGAGGGGGAGAGAGAGAAACATCAGTGATGAGAGAGAATCATGGATCGGCTGCCTCCTGCACGCCCCCCACTGGGGATGGAGCCCACAGCCCGGGCCTGTGCCCTGACGGGGAATCGAACCGTGACCTGGTTCCCGGGTTGACGCTCACCCCTGAGCCCCGCGGCCGGGCTGCTGTTGTCTGTTAAGCAGAGTCTTGGCTCCGCCCCCTCCCAGGGCCCCGCGGGGCCGGCCTGCCCGCACCCCGTCTAGCCCGCGCCCAGTGAGCGCCCACGGCCTGAGACAAGCTCTCGTTCCCCAAGAAAAGGAGCGGCTGTGCCGTGGCCCGTGGTCGTGAGAACCCAGAACGGTCACTCTCGGGCGACGGTGCCTTAGCACGTTCCCGAGGAACCGAGTGAGTCCGGTGACACACCGTCACCCGCGCCCGTCAGGGGCCACCCCGGCCCCAGTCCAGGAGGCGATCGCTGGGGCCGTCCCCGCGGGTGTAGAGTTACCTGGGACAGCCTGGCTGGCCTCGTGCCTCTCTGGACGGCCTTGAACTTCAGGGAGGTGGCTGCCACCCAGGGCACGGCGTGCCTCCAGAAGAAAACTTACCGTTTAAGAATTCTGGAGGGAAAGGGGGGAAGCGCAGGAGAGAGAGGCCGTTCCTGGAAGCACCTCCCGGTGCCGAGCTTGGCGAGCTGGCGAGATAGGCGAGGTTGGCGTCCTGCCCTCCCTCCCGGCCTGCTCTGCCCGGAGGCATTCTTCACATTTCTGGGTGTTCTCCCGCTGGGACGGCGCCCGCATCGAAGCCAGTGTTCGGCTCTAGGTGGTGTGGCTCAGTGGTTGAGAGTCGCCTGCGGACTGAAGCGTCCCTGGTTCGATTCCCGTCAGGGCACAGGCCCGGGTTGCAGGCTCGATCCCCAGTGGGGGGCGTGCAGGAGGCAGCCGATCAGTGGTTCTCTCTCATCATTGATGTTTCTCTCTCCCTCTCCCTTCCTCTCTGAAACCAATAAAAAAAAAAAAAAAAAAAAAAAAGCCAGCGTTGGGTCCCGGCCCTGAAGTCGGGCCGTGTCTCGCGTTTTCCCATCAGCAGCCTGAGCAGCTGGGACCAGTGCAGGTGGACTCACGTGCACCGACGTCGGGTCAGACTCCGTGTTCTCTTCGCTGAGAGGAAGGAGACAGGGCTGTCTGGCTCTCAGGCGACGTCACAGGAGGACCCCAGTTCACGGGGAAGGGCGCTCTCCACGTGGGCTTAGTCCTCTCTGTGGTTCCCGCGTGGCCGTCCAGACACGGCGAGGAGGGTCTGTGAGACCCGGGTTCCTCCCTCAGTGTCCGGGTTCCCCCGGCCACGGCTTCCCTGCACCCGAGACACGGGCACCGGAGACCCCACACCCTGTCCGAGGGGCAGCCGCCGGAGGGTCGGCCTCCCTGCCGTTCCCTCTCTGTTTTGGGGAGAAAGGCAGAGAAGGCGGAATTTTCCCTGCGGCGTGGCTCAGTGGTTGAGCACCAACCTGTGAACCAGGAGGTCACAGTTCGATTCCTGGTCAGGGCACAGGCCCGGGTTGTGGGCTCCATCCCCAGGTGGGGGGCGTGCAGGAGGCAGCCAATCCATGATTCTCTCCCATCATAGCTGTCTCTCTCTCTCCCTCTCCCTTTCTCTTCTTGAAATCAATAAAAACATACTGTGTGTGTGTATATATAATATATACATATATATTATATATACACACACATACACTGAGTGGCCAGATTATTATGATCTCTGAACGCGTAATAACCTGGCCACTCAGTGTATATATATTAGAGGCCCGGTGCATGAATTCGTGCATGGGTGGGGTCCGGCCAGCCTGGCCAGGGGGAGGGGACGTGGGCGGTTGGCCGGCCTGCCTGCTGGTCGAACTCCTGGTCGAGGGGACGATGTGCATGTTAGCCTTTGATCATATTGGATACACACCGAGTGGCCCGGTGATTCTGCGTTCTGGCCGCTCGGTGTATAAAAGGTGGCGTTGTGTCTGGAAAGCGTTTCCTTCGTGTTCCTGTGCGGCTTCGGCTCCATCCACTTCAGGTCACGAAGGTCCCCCGCCCAGTGGCCCCGCGTTTGCCTGTGTGAGGCCGGGAGCTTCCCAACAGTTTGATCGCACCCCGAGGAAGGAAAACATTTGACCTTTGACCCAGCAAAATACACAATTGGAAAAAAATCCGAAATGGTGAACCGGCTTGTCCGCACCTGGCATGGCGGCCTCGGGCCCCGGGCTGTCCTCTGTCCGAAGACCGCTGGCGCAGCGCCTGCCCGAGCCCACGGCCCGTGGAGGGGACTCCACGAGGGTCGCGCAGTTTGCCCGAGGGTGGGGCCTGGGTCCCGGCACCCCGTCGGGCGGCGCTCCGGGGAGCTGACGACGCCCGGTTTTGTCTCTGCCCCAGATGAGCTGAAGAACAAGACGGTGTGCGAGGGCCAGGCGCTGACGCTGCACTGCCACGCCTCCAAGTTCCTCAACATCTACGCGGCCGCCTACGGCCGGCGGGCCCAGGACGCGGACCTGTGCGCCTCGGGGGCCCGGCCGCCGCCCTTCGGTAGGTCTTCGCGTGGCCGTCATGGGGGGCGCCCCGCATTCCACGCCGAGTAGCTATTGAGCGACTGCTGAATGCAGGGCCCTGCTCTAGGCACGGGCACGCTCAGGGACCCCCACGGAGTCCACACGGAGCGGACGCCCAGCAGCGGGCGAGGGCGGTGAGGAAGCAGACGGCAGGGGCTGATGGGCCGCGGTTCAGGTGCGGATGAGCTCCGGGCACAGCGTGTGGGGAGGGAGGGGGCAGGGCTGCAGGGAGGGGAGGTTCAGGCAGTGACTGCGCTGAGCGGAGCTGAAGGCCGAGAGGCTGCAGTCCCGGGGGAGGGTGTGGGGCAGAGACCCAGCCGCGCCCGCCGAGGCTGCTCAGCGTGGAGTCCGCAGGCGGCCCCCGAGGAGCCTGTGGATTAGAGCCCAGACCGCAGCCTAGAGGGGCCTGAGCCCGCCCATCAGGTCCCTCTGCGCTACGATCAGTCGGGATTCTCCCGCGGAACGGCCGGTAGGAGACTCGGAGAGAGGAACCGCTGACGGGTGCGGGGCTGTGAGTCTGACGTCTCGGGGCGCCTGCGGGGAGGAGCTCGGGAGGAGCCTGTGTCCACCTCGGAGTCTGGCTCCGGGACCCAGGCCGGCAGCCCGCGGGGAATCCGGTCTGCCGCCCGAGAAGACGTCCTTTTCCGGAAATCCCGGTGTTCGCTCTCACGCCGTCCACTGCTCGGGCGAGGCCCACCCGCCCCGGAGGCTCCTGGTGTAAACGTTAGTCACACACAAAAACTAGGAAAAGTAAACTCCAGCCACAGCTTAAAAAAACGCCTCCTGCCCTGGCCGGTGGGGCTCAGTGGACAGAGTGTCGGCCTGCGGGCTGAAGGGTCCGGGTTTGATCCCTCGTCCGCAGCAGGTGAGAGGCCACCAGTCGCTGTGCCTCTCCCACATCGGTGTTTCTCTCTCTCCCTCTCCATTCTGCTCTCTCTAAAAATCAATGGAGAAAACATCCGCGAGGGAGGATTAAAAAAAACAAAAACCAACAAAAAAAAGTACCTTCTCAACAGCATCCAGACGTGTCTGACCAACGACTGGGCACTAGAGCCCAACTAAACTGGCACCTAAGATTAACCGCCCCCCACCTGTGAGGTTAACCCCCACCTGTGAGGTTAACCCCCACCTGTGAGGTTAACTCCCCACCTGTGAGGTTAACCCCCCACCTGTGAGGTTAACCCCCCACCTGTGAGGTTAACCCCCACACCTGTGAGGTTAACCCCCCACCTGTGAGGTTAACCCCCCACCTGTGAGGTTAACCCCCACACCTGTGAGGTTAACCCCCACACCTGTGAGGTTAACCCCCACCTGTGAGGTTAACCCCCACCTGTGAGGTTAACCCCCCACTCCCACCTGTGAGGTTAACCCCCACCTGTGAGGTTAACCCCCACCTGTGAGGTTAACCCCCCCACCTGTGAGGTTAACCCCCCCACCTGTGAGGTTAACCCCCACTCCCACCTGTGAGGTTAACCCCCCACCTGTGATGGTTAACCCCCACCTGTATCTCACCAGAGAGATAGGCCCCGCCCTGGAACGCCCCGGGCACTGAGCTGCACTCATCAGCATCTACACGGAGCTTCTGAACCCGCTAAATTGCTACAACGTATTCATGGGTGCCGGTGGGAGGGAACATGGCTCTGAGGACGCTCATGCATAAGTAACACGTCTGATGGAGAGAAAGAGCCGCAAACGCCCTCCCCTCTCAGGCTGGCTCCCCGGAGGCCCGAGAGCAGGGCAGCCGGGCACCAGGCGGCGCCCCGAGGCCGGCCCGCGTCCGGGAGGCGCCTGTCCCCGTGGTGGGGGATGCTGGCGTGTTTGAGGCAGACCACCCCCTGGTGGGCCGAGGGCAGCCGGCCGCTCTGCCTGAGGTCTGGGGAGAGGCCCCGTCTCCGCTGCCCGGCTGGCAGGTGGGCAGGGGTGAGGGGCACCCCGTCGCGCGCCCCAGGAGCGACCAGCGAGTCCTGCACCCGCGTCCCCTCTCAGGTAACAGGCGTGTTCGGGACGTCGCCCCCTCCCTCCTCCTGCCTCTGCGTCAGGCAGGGGACCCCTCCCGGTCCTCACAGGAGCACCCCGCTCCGGGCTGGAGTGTTCTCACACGTCTGTGCATGGCCAGCGCCGTCACTCCGTCGCGCCATGGGCATCGACGTACGTCGCCCAGAGGCTTCCGCAGTCTCTGTGCCCCGTGCGTCTGTCTTCGCAGCTCGAAACGGTCACCTGCACAAGGCTCACCCGGGGAGGCGGCCCTGCAGCCACGGTGCCTGCGTCCTTCCTGCCGGTTCCCAGGAGGAGGGCAGGGTTCCCAGGAGGAGGGCAGGGTTCCCAGGAGGAGGGCAGGGCTCCCAGGAGGAGGGCAGGCCGGGCCAGCGTGGCGGCCGCGTGCGTGGAGCTGAGCCCCCAGGTGCCCGCGGCTGCGCGGTGGATGTCGCGGCCGGATGCGGCCGGTGTGGCCCCAGCTCCTGACCTCGGGGAGATCGGAAACCCATTTCTGTTTTCTTTTCATGTGAAATGTTCCAACTTTCAAAACACTGTGTGAGCCAAGCCAAACATGCCTGCAGGCCACATCCGAGCCACAGCCGTGTGTGTGTGTGTGTGTGTGTGTGTGTGTGTGTGTGTGCGCGCGCGCGTGGGCGCGCGCTCTGCTCGCAGCTCCCACAGGACCGAGCCCCACCCTGGAGGAGGGGCAGGGCCTGCAGGATGCCTGCCCGGGGCGAGGGCGGGGCCTCTCCGGCTCAGAAAGGTCACGGGCCTCGGAAAGGTCACGGTGCTTCCCTCTCGGAGAGGCTGCAGGTGCTCGGAGCCTGGGCGCCCCTGGGCACACGGTGGGGACAGCGGGGCCTGGGGGTCGGGGTCGGGAAGCAGCGGCTCCGCCCTCAGATGGGGGGAGGGGAAGGGCGTGTGTCCAGGCCTCGCTGAGGGATGGTCACTGGTCACCGGGCCCTCCCGGGCGGCACCCCACAGGCAGCAGAGCTCCCGACAGGAAGAGGTTTCCGTTTCCCTTTCTTTTTGTCCTCACCTGCGGGCCTTTCCCGTTGGTTCCCAGAGAGAATGGAAGGGAGGGAGGAGGGAGGAGGGAGGGGAGAGAGAGAGAGAGAGAGAGAGAGAGAGACATGGATGTGAGAGAATCATTGATCGGCTGCCTCCTGCACGTCCCCTACTGGGGATCAAGCCTGCAACCCGGGTCTGTGCCCTGACGGGCATTGAACCCTGAGCTCCTGGCTCACAGGTCGGCGTCAACCACTGAGCCACCCGGCCGGGCCCACGTTAAAGCTCCAGGAAGGTCCCTGGGGGGTGTCCCCGGGGACACTCCCGTCCGCCGCAGCCACGTTTCCTGGGTGCACGCCTGGGATCCTGCTGTTTGCTTAATAAGGAGGGAGATCGCCGCCCGTGGCCTCAGGGGGGCGCAGAGCGTCCCGGGGCCCAGTGTGGGCAGGCCCGGCTCTGCAGGCGGAGATCGAGGCGCCGGGCTCCAGCTGCCAAGGCGGCCTGGCGAGCAGCCGCCCGTCACCCAGGTGCCCGCAGGTTCTGAAGAGCGGCCCGCCCGCCCGCGCCAGGCAGCAGCCGGGAGACCAGCAATCAGATGGGGGCCACCTCGTTCGCCATCACACGGGGGAGGGGGGCACCTCGTCCTCACGGGGGGGGGGGCACCTCACCATCACATGCGGGGGGGTGGGGCGCACAGAACCAGGCTGGGAGGGAAAGACCACTTCATTTTTTAGAAAATATTCTTAAATATATGTTATTGATTTCAGAGGGGAAGGAGAGGGAGAGAGACAGAAACATCAGTGACTCGAGAGAGTGGATCACTGAGCCACGCGGCCGGGCGGAGGGCGTGACAGTGTGACTTACCGAGGCCGTTCTGCCCCCGGTCTCCGTGGGAGCGAGTGGCTTCATCCTGGTGGGAGGGAGAGGACCCAGAGTGGGTTTCCAGGAAGATGCCAGGCGACCGGGTCTGACTCGGGCTGACCGCCCTGGGCCACCCTGCGCTCGGGACCGTTTGTAGGAGACAGAGTTAAAGTGGGCCCGCCCAGCGTGGCTCAGGGGCTGAGCGTCGACCTGTGAACCAGGAAGTCACGGTTCGATTCCCGGTCGGGGCACAGGCCCGGGTTGTGGACTTGATCCCCAGTGGGGGGTGTGCAGGAGGCAGCCGGTCCATGATTCTCTCTCATTGATGTTTCTCTCTCTCCCTCTCCCTTGCTCTCTGAAGTCAATAAAACAAATATATATATATTTTAAAAGATAGAATTCGTCCAGTCCTCACGGAGCTTATCGTGGGGGGAAATGGATTCTCAGTAGAAACAGTAAATTGTCCCCGGAGTGGCCGGGGCCGCAATGAAACAAAACCTCCGTCCCACGCTGGGCTGATTGTGCCAGTTCGGTGCAAGCCGGTTACAGAGCGGGCAGAGCCGGTTACAGAGCAGGTGGGGCCGGTTACAGAGCGGGCGGGGCCGGTGCGTGCGGAATGGAGGCATAGGCCCCGTGAGACTGTAGATTCAGGCGGCCCTCCCGCTGCCGCCCAGGAAGCCAGCACCTCCACACGTGGCCCTCTGGGGCCTGCTCCTCCGTGGAACGTGGCCCTCTGGGGGCCTGCTCCTCCGTGGCACGTGGCCCTCTGGGGCCAGCTCCTCCGTGGCACGTGGCCCTCTGGGGCCTGCTCCTCCGTGGCACGTGGCCCTCTGGGGCCTGCTCCTCCGTGGAACGTGGTCCGTGCTGGGGGCCTGCTCCTCCGTGGCACGTGGCCCTCTGGGGGCCTGCTCCTCCGTGGCACGTGGCCCTCTGGGGGCCTGCTCCTCCGTGGCACGTGGCCCTCTGGGGCCTGCTCCTCCGTGGCACGTGGCCCTCTGGGGGCCTGCTCCTCCGTGGCACGTGGCCCTCTGGGGCCTGCTCCTCCGTGGCACGTGGCCCTCTGGGGCCTGCTCCTCCGTGGTATGTGGCACGTGGCCCGCGCTGGGGGCCTTCCTGAGACAGGAAGTCATCAGAGCCACTGTCCCGAGGAGACTGAACCCGCCCGGTGTACTTATCCCGGGACACAGCATGGGCCACGGGGCGCCGAGTGCGGGACGCAGCCTAACGCTCTCGCTGCCGTGTCCGCCTGCAGACTGCCTGTCCCACTCCGCGTCGCACGTGCTGGCCCGGAGGTGCTACGGGCGGCAGAGATGCAGAATCCTCGTCGACAGCCACCACTTCGGGAGCCCCTGTCCGCCCGGAGCCAGGAAGTACCTCACCGTCGCCTACGCCTGCGGTAAGATCATCCCCTCAACCCCGGCGGCCTGCCCGGAGGCGGCGGCCATGACAGCCCGCGGTGCTGCTCCTGACGCCGCCGTCACCCAGAGCCCGGGGTCCCTTTTCGGACTTGATGGCTGTTTACGAGGCGCTCACCAGATAAGCCGCAGAGTTTGGTCCAAATTCACGTCGAAGCTCTTAGCAAGCGGATCGGCAGCCACGGGGGAGGTGGGGAGGTGGGGCGGGAAGCCGCGGGAAGGCTGGTGTCACCGAGAGCAGGGTCGTCCTCTGGGCTGGCCGGAGGTGAGAGCTGGGGGGCCTGGCTGGGGGTTCAGCTCGGCTCTGCAGGCCCGGAGGCCACGGAAGGAGGTCCTCAGGGACACAGCCGTTTGCGCTTTAAAAGAACAGCCTCCCTGTCGGTGGGGCTCCTTCCCCCGGCTCCTCCGCCTTCGGGCTGGGGGCGAGCTCAGCGTCGCTGTGAGCCTGGGGTGAGCGGCTCGGGCCCTTCGCTTTCTGACCTTCGGCTCGCCTGGCGGGTGTCATCCTCGGCTCGGAGGACGGGTCGCTGGTCGGGCAGGGCGGGGAGTCGCTGGAGCGCCTCAGCGCGGCTCACCGGGTCCTCCCGCTGCCCCTCCAAGTCTGACCTCGGGCCACGCTCTGGACCGTGGGCTTCTGGGCTCTAGACTTCCTTCCATAGAGGCCTGGAGGCCCGGCCACTGGCCAGCTCCCTCGCCTCCGCAGGGACGGCTTCTCGCCAACCCTGCAGCCGCGGTCCCGGGAGTCACCAGCTCGGGGCACAGCCAGCACCCCCCCCCCCTGGCCTTCTGGGAGCACAGGACTCCCGGGGCCCCAGCCTGGGCAGCTCTCGAGGACCCGGCCAGCAGGGGCCGGGATGTGGGGCCGCAGGGAGTGGGGGGCCGGGATTGGCAGGTGCGGCCGGCGGCCCGCTGACGGGGAGGAGCAGGCGACAGAGGCAGAGTCTTTAACGCGCAGAATTCTTAGGGCCGGAGTTCAACCTGCGACACCGCTTCCTTTTTTCTTTGCTGTTTCTTAATCCTCACTTGGGAGCATGTTATTGATTTGAGAGAAAGAAGGAGGAGGAGGAGGGGGAGGAGGAGGGGGAGAAGGAGGAGGAGGAGGGGGAGGAGGAGGAGGAGGAGGGGGAGGAAGAGAGAGAGAGAAACATCGATGTGAGAGAGGAACATCCATCAGTTGCCTCCCGGACTCCCCCAACCAGGGATGGAGCCCGAGAGCTGGGTGTGCGCCCTGCCAGGCCCGAACCGCGGCCTGGTGCCGGGACAGACGGACGGCGTTCCGAGCACGGAGCCCCCGGCCAGGGCCAGCTTCTTTCCTGGCGCCTCCGCCGACCCCAGCTCGACACCGAAGTTTTATTCGGGGAGAAATTCAGACCCGAGACTCCCCGCGTGTGGTTCTCCCGCGGACGCCGGGGGCCGGCTGGGTCGCGGCCGTCGTCTTGGCCCTTTAAGGCCTGGGTTCCCGCCGGCGGCCGCAGGGCTGGACTCCGGTCGGGGCACCGGCCTCTCCCCGTGGGCTGTCCCTGTGGCGTGGCCGTTCCTGGCGGCTCCGTGTGACGGGGCCAGCGATCCGTGACATCTGCGTGTCGTGTCTCTGAGGCTCGTGCACGTGGCGGTGTCAGCGTGTTCTACAGCGAGCGGCGCAGGGTCTGTACGTCCTCCCGGCTGTCGTGGTCAGTGCTGCGCCGTCCGCCAGGAGGCCTTTCGGGGTCGGGCGGCCACTGGCTGAGCGCCCCGGACGCGCCGTGACGCACGCGCTGTGGGAACTGAGTTTTTAATCTCGTCTCTTCCTTCCTGGTTTCAGTGCCCAGGAACATCCTCTCCGCGGTGGACCCCGCCCTCGCCGACCCGGACCCTTCCCTGAAGCAGGAGGACGAGGCCGGCGGCCACGGTAACGTGCCGGGCTCGCTGGGGCCTCGGCAGGCGCGGCCGCGGGCGGAGGGAAGGGGTGTCGCAGGGGCCGTGCGAAGGCGGCCAGTGGGGCCAGCACTTCACTTCGTTTTTAAGTTACACCTAGAACAAGTCCTCCCCGAGCCACTCTCGTCCCGAAGGAAAAATCAGATCGAAACAGACGGCTGCTCAGAACACGCAGGACCTGCGGGGGGGGAGTGGGCTGCTGGCGAGCTGATCGCTCTGATCGCGCCGCGCCTGGGCCGCCGCCTCCTGGAGGCCCTCAGGGCTTCTGTGTATCGTGGGCTGAGCCTCCTGTCTCCTCATCAGATCAGGATGGAACTCCACCCCTGGGCTCCAGGCGGAAACTGGCGAGCCCTGTCTAAGCTGCTGAGCTTGGGGGGGGGGGGAGGAGGTTTTTTTCTTCATATTTTTATTGATTTCAGAGAGGAAGCGGGAGGGAGAGAGAGAAAGAGAAACATCCATGATGAGAGAGAATCACGGACCGGCTGCCTCCTGCACGCCCCCCACTGGGGATCGAGCCCGAAACCCGGGCCTGTGCCCTGACCGGGAATCGAACCGTCACCTCCTGGTTCATAGGTCAGTGCTCAACCACGGAGCTGTGCAGGCCGGTGGGTGCGGAAGGTTGTGTGTTACTTCCATAACACGTATGAGGGCTTTGCCCCGACACGTGAACAGCACGCCGGATGTGGCTATCACAGGGCAGCACCGAGCAGTAGACACCCTCTGAGCTCACGCTTAGGATCATCATCGCCCGTGTCCCCAGCCCCGCCGGGCTGCCCCGCCCACTGCGCTCTCTAATCCCGTGACCACCCCCCCAGCAGCCTCTGACCCCATGCCTCCTTCCTCTGAGCTTGGGCCTGTCTGACTCCCCGGGTCCCCAGAGCTCCATGGACACCCCATCAAGCCGGCACCTACGTGCGACCAGGACCCGACTGTCATTTCCATAAACGTGACCACACGCCGCCCGTCTAACCGGCCGGTCCTCTCGGTGCTCACAGCGCGGCGGCGCTGGGCTGAGTCGGACGCTCCTGGACGTGCGAGCGCGTTGCCGCTGGGCAGGAGGCAAATCCGCCCCCTCTGCACGGGCGTGAGCGCGGAGTCAGCCAGCACGCTCAGCGTCTCCAGTCCCTTCTGTGCTTCACGTCCAGGGCCTGACTTAACGCTCTTCCTGGCTCAGTCTTCCTTTGATTTCTTTGTTAATCCTCACCTGAGGGTATATTTTCCCCATCGATTTTTAGAGAGAGTGGAAGGGAGGGAGAGGGGGAGGGCAGAGAGAGAGAGAGAGAGAGAGAGAGAGAGAGAGAGAGAGACATCTATGTAAGAGACACATCGACTGGTTGCCTCCCGCATGCGCCCCGACGGGGCCGGGGATCTAACCTTCAAGCCCTTGTCAGGGAACTGAACCCATGACCCTCTGGTGCGCCCCCCACGGGCCGGGCGGCGCTGAGGTCTGGGGCACCTGCGCCTCATCGTCCTGCATCTGTCCTGACACAGGTGTCGACGCCGACCCCCGCGAGTCGCGGGTCCTGAGGAAGGAGGGGGTCATGGTCAGCAGCTCCCTGGCAGCCTTCGCCTACATCCGAGGTGGGTCTGGGCGGGCCTCAGGGAGCTGAGGGGTCCCTGCGGGGTGGACGGGCACGGCACTCGCTGGCTGTGGGAAAACGGCCTGTCGATTGTCGCCTGCTGGGACCTGCAAACGCAGGGGCCTGAGCTCAGGCTCAGCTCAGCCGGCGGCCAACAGGAGATCCCGGGCGGGGGGGCAGCCGGGGAAGTCACGCCGGGTGGGGGTCGGGCTGCACGGCACCCTGTGCTGTGAGACGTGGGCGCGGAGGAATGCGTTTCCAGCTCGGGACGTGGGAGGGCGGGATCAGTGCATTCCGCCCCGGCCGGAGGCCACGGGGCCAGAGAGCGCGCAGCCAACGGAACAGGCCGTGCCCTGCGCAGACAGAGCCCCTCTCTGAGTCACCCCGTTACCGCGCACGGTTGCCAAGGTTTCCGGCTAATCTTCCCCTCGAGGCCAATGGGACGCAGCCTGCCGATTGGCAGAGCCGAGCCGTCTCCGCGAGGGCACGGCCCGCGGGGTCCCGTCGGCTCACCTGGCACGGCCGCAGTCGGAGCGCCGGCTGCAAGTTCCGGCAGCACCGCCTGCCTGTTCCGGGAGCCACACCCTCGGGGCCTTTTTTATATATAAATGTGTTTTTATTGATTTCAGGGAGGAAGGGAGAGGGAGAGAAACATCAGTGATGAGAGAGAATCATGGATCGGCTGCCTCCTGCACGCCCCCCACTGGGCTCGAGCCCACAACCCGGGCCTGTGCCCTGACCGGGAATCGAACCCGGGACCCTTCGTAGCTGACCCTGTATTTACGATACGTCGCTCCCTGAGTGTTCTGGTAGCTTTATCGGAATTAGTCCACTTCGTCGTGAGCACTCTGTAGCGGGAAGGTGCTGTGAGCCCATTTTACAGATTAGGAGACTGAGTCCCAGAGAGGGTGTGTATCCTGCAGGAAGTCACACAGCGAATGAGAGGCAGCCCTGAGTTTGACCTCAGGGGGACCACCCTGCTCCGTGTCCTCTCACGTACATACATGTAGTGACCTGTGCTCCAGACCCTTTCTGTCCGCGGGTCTGTGGTCGCGGAGGAAGCCTGGTCTGCAGGCTCTGCCCAGGCCTGGCTTCGGCTCCAGCTCCTGCCTGGGCCCCCCACAGCCCTCCCCGCCCTCCCCGCCCCTGACCGTCCTCTCCCCACAGCCCACCCCGACAGGGCCGCCCTGCTCTTCGTGTCCAGCGTCTGCGTCGGCCTGGCCCTCACGCTGTGCGCCCTGGTCGCCCGGGTGTCCTGCGCCAGGGACCTGCGGGCGCTGCGGGGGGCGCGGGAGCGCCTGGTGGCCGGCAGTGACGGGGCCTCGGAGGACAGCGAGGACGCGGACGGGAGCGAGGACTCCTCCGACTCCAGCTTCCCCGGGGAGCCGTCGGGCTTTCGCAGGACTCCGTACCCCGCCTACACGTCCATCGAGGCCGCGGAGCTGGCCGAGAGGATCGAGCGCCGGGAGCAGATCATCCAGGAAATATGGATGAACAGCGGCCTGGACGCCTCGGTGCCACGGAGCGCGGGCCCCTTCTACTGAGCGCGGCGCCTCGCTACGCCTCCACGTGCCCGACCCGAGCAGGCAGCGCCGGGCCCTCGATGCCCGACCCGAGCAGGCAGCGCCGGGCCCTCGATGCCCGACCCGAGCAGGCAGCGCCGGGCCCTCGGTGCCCGACCCGAGCAGGCAGCGCCGGGCCCTCGATGCCCGACCCGAGCAGGCAGCGCCGGGCCCGGTCTGTCTCGCTGGTACCTTCTGTGAAGGAGACTCTGTCATGTCGTCGGACCCGGGGAAGCCAGACCGCGCCCGAAGGACACTGCAGGGTGTTCGCACACGTTTCTGAATGACCCGCGGGGCGTCTTTGACGTCCGTGTTTGTTTGGGTTCCTGTCTGCTTGTGGGCACGATTACCGGTCACTGATGGAGCGGGTCACGCCGCCCGTCCCCACGCTTTGCTGGGGCCGCCATCACGCCCACGGCGACCGCAGGCGCCGGAGCCGCGGCCCCTCTTCCCGCTGAGCAGACGGACCGGACCGCGCGGCCACGTAGCTGCACTGTCACCAGGGCGCACGCGCTCACCGCTAGCGGGTTTTTAAAAAATATGTTTTTATTGATTTCAGAGAGGAAGGGAGAGGGAGAGAGAGAGAAACATCAATGAGAGAGAACCATGGACCGGCTGCCTCGTGCACGCCCCCCACTGGGGATGGAGCCCGCACCCGGGCCTGTGCCCCGACCGGGATGGAACCCGACCTCCTGGTTCCTGGTCGCCGCTCAGCCCTGAGCCCCGCCCCGGGCTCGCTGGCGGATCGAAGCGCTAACACCACTCGGTAGAGCAGGGGCGGACGCTAGAGAGGCCGGGCGTCTGTGTCCCGGCTGCCGGGACTCGACCCTGCTGCGGGCTCCAAGGCTGGTCCGTGATGAAAGCCACCGTGTTCCAATAAACCTTTATTTATGCACATGACGGCGAACTCATTGTCACGTGTTGCACGTTACTCTTCAGCCTAAACCACTCCCTGTCTTGCTAGTTTAGAGGTCAGGACGGCGGGACCTCCCGGGGGAGAGGGTGGACCGCGTGGCCTGGCGGTTCCGTGCACGGGGCCAGGGGCGTTACCTTCAAGTTGTTGCAAGAAACCCCAACCACACACACACACGCACTCACACACGCTTACACACACATACACACACTCACATGCACACACAAACACATACACATGCACATTCAGACAAACACACACATACACACGTGCACACACGTGCATGTGCACACATGTATATACATAATCCTCTTTTCCCCTCTGAGTGCACAGCGGGGGGGGGGGGCAGTGCTAACAGGATGACACGGCGTGAGGGTGCATCCCCACGGCCCACGGTGACGCCGCCGGAGCGTCCGGCCCAGCCCGCCTGGGTGGGGACGGGACCTCCAGGGCCCGCAGGGATGGGGGATGGGGGATGGGGCTCCCCACCCCGTCTCCCCTGCAGACGCTCCCACCGCTCGTCGCTGAGTTGCCGTCGGGTGATCAGCTCGCTGTCGGGGTGTCACGGTGCTGTGTGCATGTGGCCCCTGTTTTCCTCAATGACGCCCCAAAACACAGGAGCAGCGAGGCTGGCGATGCGGAGCCGCCACAGAGAAGCCGGAGGGACGGACCTGGCGGGCGTGCTGCCATCTGGGGCGACACCCGCTGGGGCCCGGAACGCCTCCCCCATCGACGCGGGGGGCTGTGCTCCTCGAGAGCGGCCCTTCAGGAAGTCCCAGACCAGGACTCCTCCCAGGAAGCGGGACTGGGGTGAGGGCTGGGACGGGGCCCAGCCTCGGGGCGTCAGGCCTGGGGGACACGGCACCCCCCCCCGGGGCAAGTGGCGTCCGGGAAGAGCCAGCTGCCTCACTGGCGCCTGCTGGGCCGTGGGAAGGGGTGCCCACACAGCCCTCCGGGCTGCCCTGCCCTTCCCCACGGCCCCTCGGCCCCGGGAGGGGGACCAGCAGCCGCCCAGGCCCTGGCACACGGGCGGGCGGACTGAGCACTCTCACCCCCCTCCCCTGGGGCTCCCGCTCCCGGGCGTGCGCTGTCTGGGGGGACCTCCCGAGAAGCACCCCAGCCCTGGCGCCTTCACCCCACTCTGACCCCAACCAGACCCGGGAAGGCTGGCGTCAGCCCGTCGGACGCGCCTCTGCCCGCCCTGGGCTCGGGCCTCGCTGTGTCGCCCTCCGGCCTCGGACGGGTCCTGCCTTGGTCTCGGGGTGGCCTGGCCGTGCCCTCGTCCCCCCGCCAGTCAGATGGGCTCCTTCCGGGGGCTCGGGGGGCCGTGCTTCTCACCCAACAGGAACGGTAACGTTTCGCACCTGCCTCCTGGGCGGCCGCACCGCAGGGCCCGGCCCGCGACTGTCCCGGCGGCCGGCTGAGCGCGGGGACACGGGAAGGAGCTGCGGAGAGAGGCCCCGGCGGGGAGGGGCTCGTGTCCGCTGAGCGCAGAGCCGGTCAGGCCTGACCCCCCGCTCGCTGAGCCAGGTCGTTGTGGCGTCTCCCACACACGGACTTAGAGTTGTGCCCGGTCTGGCGGCGTCCGTGAGCCCGGGACCGGCCACTGGGTTGAGAAGCCCCTTGTGGGCCCGGCCCCGGGCGGCACGGGCCCGGCTCCACCCTAGGCCGGGGCGGCCTCGAGGTTAAACCCTAAGGAAACTGCAACCAAAGGCCAGAGGCCGAGCTGGGAACGAGGTGGGGAAGAGCCACAAAGAAGGGCCCTCGCCCACGGGGAGCGCAGGGAGCGGCGGCCCCGGCCCCGCGTCCTCGGGCATCGGGGCGGCCGGGGCCCTGGAGACACGCTGCACCCTGTGCGGAGCGCTAGCCGGCCGGCTTATCGGTTCCATCGGCTGCGGCTGACCTTGAACTCCACGGGCCTGAGCTTCCAGGGGCCACGTATGTGCAAATGTCTCCAATGAAAGTGTTTTCTCTTCGTTCTGATTTTTTAAAATATATTTTATTGATTTCAGAGAGGAAGGGAGAGGGAGAGAGAGAGAAACATTAACGATGAGAGAGAATCATGGATCGGCTGCCTCCTTCACACCCCACTGGGCATGTGCCCTTGGCCGGAATAGAACCTGGGACCCCTCAGTCCGCACGCGGATGCTCTATCCACTGAGCCACACCAGCTAGGGCTTCCTTCTGATTTTCTTGCTAATACCTTTTCCTTTTTCCGGTTTACTTTATTGTAAGAACACAGCACGTGGCACGGACACGGCTACGCACGCATCGCCTGCTCCTGTGGCCGGCAGGGCTCCCGTCCGCGGCAGCCTATTGGCGGTTCCGTGCCGGGCGAGTCAAAGGCTACGCGCAGACTTTCCACGGCTCCAGGGTGGGCGCCCCAGCCCCGCGCCTCGCCAGGCTCCGCCGTGATGAGGTTTAACGTCGGCCCCTCCGGCTCCCTGGTCACGGTTCAGGGCGGCCGCGCGGCAGGTGCTTCTGAGTTCGCTACTGAGTCAGACGCGGGGACACCTGCCCAGCCCTGGGCCTCGCCACCCGGGTGCGATCAGATGGAAGCCCCGGCCCGAGGGGGCCCCGCCCACCCCTCCTGTGCTCACCTTCCTGGGGGCACCCACCCCTCCGGGTCTCCGCACCCGAGTCCTCTGTGCTCCCTGCGCCTCGGTGCCCGTGCCCACGGCCGGAGCCGCAGCCTCGCTCAGGCGGGGCCCCACCTGTGCAGCCCACCTGCGGCCGCCATGGGTGGGCCCGTCAGGGGCGGGGCCCCTGGACTAATTAAGCCTGATTTTCGGGTGCTGAGAGCCACCCAGCTGGTCCTAATACCTTGAAAATGACCCCAAAGCAGCCGAATCCTGTGGGAGAAACTAACCCAACGCCCCTGGACGGCACGGCTCACGTGGGCGCGGGGAGGAGCGATGAGCTTTGTCAGTGCAAACCGATGCCGAGGCCACACGGCCTGCCCGCGGCGGGCCCTTCGCGGCAGCCCGGCCTCTGCCCGCCGCTCCCCATCGCCAGCAGCAGATTCCGTCGGGAATGAGGCGGCCTTCCTGATGGCGGCAACCCGCCCGCGGCCGTGAACTGAGGGCAGGACTCGCAGGACAAAGAGAGGAAAGCCGGTCACTTCCGACGGGTCGTGTACTGATTCCAGCTCTTTCCCCGTCCCAACGCCGAGCCCGAGGCCGGCGTCCTTTCAAGAAAAGAAAAATAGAGCCTCTCATTTCCTCTTGTTTCAAAGTCGAAGGCGGCCGGGGAGGAGGGGCCGCGTCCGCGGTCAGTGAGTCAGCAGCCTGACCCGGAAAACGCGGGGCGGCGGGCGCGGGGAGAGGAACAATGAGCCGCAGGAGGACGTGTCGCTAACCCACGAAGAACTTGCCACCCGGGAGGTGCCCTGGGCTCTGAGCTCCGGGACTTCCTTCCCGAGGCCCGGCCGCTGATGGGAAGGCGGCGGGACAGCGAGGCGGGCGGGGGTGAGGGGGGCCGCAGGGGATTCTGCTCCACGCGTGGGGCCTGCATCGCTCAGCTCCTGCGTGTGGCAGAGGTTTAGAAAGAATTCCATCTGCTCTGGGGAAAAGCCCTGTGTTGTGTCTGAAGTAAGGTAGACAAATTCTTGAAGTCAGATTATTAAATAAAAAGTGCAAGTTAGCCCGGCTGGTGGCGCGGCTCAGGGGCTGAGCGTCGACCTAGGAACCAGGAGGTCACGGTTCGATTCCTGGTCGGGGCACAGGCCCGGGGTGCGGGCTCGATCCCCAGTGTGGGGCGTGCGGGAGGCAGCCGATCAGTGATTCTCTCATCGATGTTTCTATCCCTCTCTCTCTTCCTCTGAAATCAATAAAATATATTTAAAATGTCACCTCTCTCCTTGGCAGACACCTTGAGAATGACCTTGAAGACCAGGTTCAGACGTGACGTCCTCAGGCTCAGGGTTTGGTGCCGAGATGCGGCCCGTTGGGAGGGGCCAGTGGTCTCAGCCTCGGCCCCTGTCGCTCTGTGCGGGGGCCGTGCTCCGTGTGAGGCCGTGCTCCGTGTGAGGGCCGTGCTCCGTGTGAGGCCGTGCTCCGTGTGAGGCTGTGCTCCGTGTGAGGCCGTGCTCCATGTGAGGCCGTGCTCCGTGCGTGTGGAGTGAACAGCTCGGCCCGCAGGCCCGCGCTCTGCTCCCACCCCAGGCGGCCAGCGCTCACCGCCCGAGCGCAGCGCCGGGAAGGGTGCACCCAGGCCGCCGGGCCCTGGGCAGCGCGTACACTGACCCCGGCCTCACCTGCTCACGCCCCCCCCCCCCCGGCACAGACACATGGTCACCCACTGGGGCTCCCGCATCACGAAGCAGCCGCTGAGCCGAGTCTGCGGCCACACGGCTCAGCCCGCTCTGCGCCCCTCGTCAGCCGGGGACCCAGGGGGGAAGCGGGAGAATTCCTCGAGCCTCTGGACCCCACACTTGGCCGCGGGCGGCTCGGTGTGATGCCCCAAGGAGCTGGACTGACGGACCTCGGCCACCTGGGCTGGAGGCGGGGTTTGGGGAGCACCGATCACCTCCATGGGGCCTCTGGGGGGGCGCCCAGTCCCTGTTGGCCACACAGGACTCTCAGGCCAACACGGGGCGGGCGGCTGTGCGGGGGGAGGGGGCACTGACTCTCCCTCCGCCTCGCAGTGTCGGCCGGCCCGCGGGTGCAGATGTCACGTCCACAAACAGCCCGGGCCCTCGGCCTCCCTCCCTGACCAGCAGCAGTACCCGCTCCTCCCCCCTCACTCACGTTTAATTTTCTTTAAAAAAAGAACGAGAGCGACGACCGGGACTGAAACTCCCCTGCAGGCTTGGCCGGAACCCAGAGGGAATATTCGTTTCAGAAAGCCACCCACACCTTCAGCCTGAAGGTTCCCCTCTCTGCGCGTGGAGGCGGGGCCCCGAATGGCGGGGACACACTGGGCGCCGGGAACGTGAACCGGGAAAGGGGAGCGGGCGGCGACGGAGACGGGCTCCTGGGGAGGGGGGTCTGCCGGCCTCGCCCTGGGGTCCCAGCTCGTCCCCTGAGACGCTCTGCTGGGGGGAGGGGTGTCGCTCGTTGTCCCTTGTGCCCTGAGTGCAGCCTGCGGTGTGACTGCCGCTCACACAGGCGCCGGGGGGTGGGGGAGGGGGGATCCATCAGCGCCTTCAAATTCCGCCCGCAGCACCGACAGCGTCCGCTCCGCCCGCCGGGAAGGGCTCCCTTTCATTGCCCGCGTGTTCAGTGCCTCCTCCCGGCTCTCGGCAGCTGTTGAGGGACAAGCAGAGCACACGTGTCTGTGCATGCATCCCTGTGTGCATGTATGCACCTGTATGTACACGTGTGCACACACGTGTACCTGTTCCCATGGGTATGCACATCTCTGTGTGTGCGTGCATACCCATGGGAACAGGTACTACATGTGTGCATGGCTGTGTCTGTGGTGGGGGGATGTGCACGTGTGCGCACATGCGTGTCAGCTCCCTCAGTCCTGAAAACCCCACTGTGGCGTGACCAGATGTGGGGCGCGGCCCCTCTGCAGGGGGCGCTGCGGGTGTGAGCGAGGGGCCGGCGGCCGCAGGGGCTCTGGCTCCCGGTGACCCAGCTCCGTTCCCGCCTCGGCACTAGGAGGCGCGTGGCCGAGTGACAGGTTGGCCCCCGGTGCCTCGGCTTCTCTCTGGAAGTTCGGCCGCAGCAGTGCCGTCCAGGGCGGTGGCAGGCAGGCAGCGGGCTAGGGCTGCCGAGTGCTGGGCGGGAGGGTGTCAGAGCCGGGAACCTCACACGCACCACCGGTGAGAGCAGCCCCGCACCCCCCCAGCGGCTCCGTGGCCAGGTCCCCGGGAGTAAGTGGCTGCATGCCCACCGCCGCCCACCTCCCTCCCGCCTCGGCGGCTCCTGCGAGGGCCTCGGGGGCCTCGGGGGCTGGTGGTCGCCGCCCACCCTCCTCGATGGCGCCAGGTGTTCTCTGTCTTCCGCTCTCGCGGTGCCGCTCCGTGCGGTGGGCTGACCGGGCCCCCGGAGTGCCGGGCCGGTGCCCGGAGACTGGAAACGGTCCCTCCTGGGGGGGCGGGGTCCTGAGGTCGTGGCCCCGTTGGAGCTCTGGGCGCGGTGGCCCTGGGTGTGTCACGTGGGGCCAGTTCAGTGATAAACGGAAGTGGATGTGAATGTGTCCCCTCCAGTCCCGGCCGTCGGGTCTGTCACCGTGCCAGGGATGCGGGTCCGGCCTGTCCAGGTGGCCCCTCCCGGCAGAGGCCACGCCCCAGGGACTGGGCAGCAGGCGGCCGGCGCAGCCGCGGGAGGGAGGCACCAGCCAGTGAAGCACCGGGAGGGACGGCAGCGCCACTCGGTGGGAACATGAGGCACGTGATGGCCACCCTCACGCCCCGGGGCGGGGACCACGCCGTGGCCCCTCCGAGGTGCCGGGCCTGGGCCTTCCCACCAGAACGAAGACTTCGGACTGAACTCTGAGGTCAGAGGGGAGCCCTGCAGGCGACCGAGGCGGGGGCACCTCGTTCCCCGGCCGGCCCCCCAGCACGAAACCCCCCCTCTGATGTCCGGGGCGCCCACCACGGTGCGAGTCCTCACACCCTGATCCAGTCCCAGAAGCAGGGAGGTGGCCGTGTCCCCCCTCTCCCCCCGCCCCCTCCCGCCCCCTCCCGCCCCCGCTGTCTGCTCCGGCCCAGCTCGGCCCACAGACGGGCAGCGGGGGGCCGGGTGCGCCTGCCCAGGACTGAGGAGCAGGAGCGAGAGGAGTGGGCGGGCGGCGGGCACAGGGTCTGCTCTGCTCACCGGCTCCGGCAGCCGGGCCTGGGTCCTGCCCCTTCTCCCAGCCTCCCACTGACGCCCGAGCTCCGCAGGCCCCCCGGGACTTTCCGCTGCTGCTGCCGCCGTTGGTCAGTCCCCCTGTCGTCCCGCCGGAACCTGATTAGCCCCGGGCTCCGCGGGACTCGGCAGGACGAGAGGTGGAGGCCGCGCCTACCCGGAGGCCGCAGCGCCCTGAGACTCCCGGCCGCCTTCTCTGTCACCGGGAGACGGGATGGCGCTGAGGTGCTCCTGTATTTCACGCTAATTCTTCAGCGGTGGCATTGCAGCCCTGGCCGGCGGGTTCAGTGGTTAGAGCGTTGGCCCAAACAGTTAGGACCGAAGGGTCGTGGGTTCGATTCCCGGTCAAGGGCCCGCACCTGGATTGCTGGTTCCATCCAAGGCCCTGGTCCGGGCCCGCGTGGGAGGCAACCAATCGGTGTGTCTCTCACATGGATGCTTCTCTCTCTCCCTCCCTCCCTTCCGCTCTAAGAAGCATCAGTGGGAAACGGCCTGGGTGAGGACTAACAACAACAAAACAACCCCCCCACACACACACCCAGGGGCCTCCTGAGCGCGGGGCCCCCGTGAAACACAGGAGTGAAATGTATGCAAGGTCTTCACGTCACTGGACGGCGGACAAGGAGGGCCAGGGCTCGGCCGCAGGGGCGGACCTCCCCGGGGAGCCGGAGCCGGAGCGGGAGCCGAGGGCCAGGGAGACCCCGGCGGTGGAGCGCCTAGGATGGGTGACAGACAGGACAGGCGCACGAGCACCCGCCAGGCTCCCGCCGGGGAACCGGCTCCGCCTCCGAGTCCAGGGGTCCCCAGTGACGAGCTCGGCTGAGTGTGGGGCCGGGTCTGCGTCAGGAAGTGCCTGCTTCCCGCGGCCGAGAACTTCCTCCCCCTGACGGCCCAGGCGCACCGGCTCACAGGCCCGGACCATTCTCTGAGGCTCCAAACAGACTCAGGTCCCTAAAGGCGGCTCGTCACCGCACCCAGCCCTGGGCCGGTGTGACCGATGGCGGTAGCTCTGGGGACCGGAGGCGGCGGCAGGCGCGGGCGCCCGTGCATCCTGTCTCAATCGCAGGCGGCGGCCATGGAGGCTGAGCTGTTCTGCGTCTCCGCTCAGAGCACACTCTCCCACAGATGACGACGCTGGCTTTATCAATCCGATGGTGCTTGCCAACAGTCAACCTGCGGTGTTTATTTTCTAGACATAGTCACTGATTTTTGAGTTCCATCAACATAAAACTATGAAAATCTTATATTCAGTAACTTAAATCACATTTCCTTCCCAAGGAAAAATCAAGAGCTTTGCCATTGAAAAACTCACCAGTTCCATGTAAGTTACCCCAGAAACCCAGACTTTCTGAGCCTGAGCCTGAACCTGATCAGTTGCAAGAAAAGGTGAACCTCTGTTCAGGTGGCTGAGCGCAGGGAGGGGGGAGCAGGGAGGGGGAGCAGGGAGGGGAGAGCAGGGAGCTGAGCTGAGAGCAGGGAGGGGAGAGCAGGGAGCAGAAGAGGGGAGCAGGGAGGGGGGAGCAGGGAGCAGAAGAGGGGAGCAGGGAGGGGGGAGCAGGGAGCTGAGCTGAGCGCTGGGAGTGCAGACACTGCCTGGGAACATCAGGTTCCAGGTCAGACGGCCCGACTGCCCCTCCATCTGGTGGAGCCTCAGCCAGGAGGTGACCTTCACCTGTGAACCGAGCTGCCGGGCTCCAGTCCCTCTCGGACAGATCTGCAGGCCAAGGAAACAGGGGCAGGCGGCGGCGCCCTCTAGTGGCCACTGACGCTGAGCTTCCCTCCAGGGCAGCGGCCTGAGAGCGTACACCAGCCGGAAGGAGGGGCAGGTCCCCCTCAGGATGGGCCACAGGAGGCCCTCAAAGCAAACCGCCGCGGGAAAGAATGCAGGCAGACTCCGAGGACGTGTGAAGTCTACGACCTTTAATCAATTTTATCGTAAAACCTCAAACTCGGAAACTAGGAAACCTGGAAAACCCAAGGTCCTTCCGAGGGCTGAGCGACCCCTCAGTGGTCACGGCATCCTGTTGCTATGGTTACCGTCTGCCTGCAGAGAGGGGAGCCGGTGCTCTGGCGCTTCTGGCCGGGAGCTTCACCTCGGCCTCCACCTGATGTCCTTCACGCCTTGGAAATGCCTCTTCAGCGCGGTGCTGTCGGCCCACGGGGAGTTCAAACACGAGTCGTCGTCGTCTTCTTCCAGTTTCTGGAGAGACACGTCTCACTGAGGGAGGCAGCTCAGGAGACTTTGCAACATGAAGTGACGAAGATGAACCGTAACCTCCCCCGCCGCCCAAGCAGGACGCTTCCAGACGAACCCGGGGGCGGGGTGTGTGTGTGTGTGTGTGTGTGTGCGTGTGCGTGTGCGTGTATGTGTGTGTGTGTGTGCGTGTGCGCCTGGCAGGACCCACAGCCCAGCAGAGGCCGAAGCTCTGGAAAGCCCCCCTGCAGCACTGCTGACCTGAGGGAAGCGGGGTGTGTGTGTGTGTGTGTGTGCGCGCGTGCGTGTGCATGTGTGTGTGGACACGGCTCCCGCACCTTGAGCTCCTCCTGCCGGCGGTGGTAGAACAGCATCAGCTGCTTCTGCTCCTCGCTGCTGATGACCGGCTCCCGGGCGGGCGCGCCCTGTCCCCGCTGCGAACACGGGAGACACGGGTTAGGCATGCGTCAGGGACGACCAGGTGACGGGGAGCCAGGTGACTCTGTCACCGCAGAGGTTAACAGGTCGACCACGAGTCCCGGGGCCTGGCTTCCGCCGCCCGCGCTGGGCCTCGTGGTGGACAGGCAGGGCTGGCCCACGTGAGCCTGCAGACCGGGGAGGGCAGATGGGAGCGAGTGGTTGGGGCGCCGCGGCCACAACAGCCTGAGCCGGAAGCCGCGGGCACGCGCCGACCCCCCTCCCTAGACGGCAGCGCTGGGGGCTGGGCAGGCTGCTCCGGGCGGCTGTGCGTTTCGGGAAATACTTTCACCTAATGTAGCCCTCGTTCTTTTAGGAAGATACATTCCGTATCGGTTTCCGGGAGGAAGGGAGAGGGAGAGAGAGAAACATCCATGACAAGAGGACCACTGCCCGGCTGCCTCCTGCACGCCCCACACTGGGGACCAAGCCCGCAACCCCGATATGTGCCCTTGACCGGAATCGAACCCGGGACCCTTCAGTCCTCAGGCCGACGCCCCATCCACTGGCTCTCCGTGTTGAAATGAACACGGCGGCCCCGTCCCCATGAAGACAAGCCCGGTGCTGCCAGCTGCTCCGCCTCCCTGCGGTCCGGGTTGGGTAAGAGGCCGGTTTACTCCGAGTCCAGGCCACAGGCCGCCGGAGCCGAGTGGAGCCCCACCCCAAGGGCGTCAGCGGAGCCACAGCAACGGCCGGGCCGCGCTCACCTGCTGGATCTTGACGATGATCTTGGTCTTCTCGTTCCTGCCCACGTAGTCCGACAGCGTCTTCGTCCTGCGCAGCTCCTTGGCGGCCCACCACAGCTGCGCGTCCGGCTCCGCGATGACGCTCAGTGCCGCCTGGCCGCGGGGGGACCCCCAGGTCACAGGACCCACAGTGTCCCCGAGCCGGGAGCCGGGCCGGTGCCAGGACCTGCCCCCCTGCCCGAGCCCCGGGGGGGCACGGACTCCCCACCGCGGGGCCCTCATCGGGTGAGCGCCCGCCCTGTCAGTGTCAGCCCCGCCCTGACTGCTCTCCCCGCCAGGGAAGCGGGCGAGCCCACCACGTTGGGTCCCTCGGAAGGGATGCGGAGGCGCCCAGGAATGCTCTCCCCCAGGATGAGGAAGAACGAGACAAAGGGGAGCGCACGAACAAGCGGAAGGGCCGGGACACCAAGCCCAGCAAAGGGACCAAGACGTTGGGGTGCAAACAGGCACCAGTTAGGGCTCCGGCTTCTGGTGGCCCCAAAGGCAATGTCTCAGTTCCTGCCTTGGGCAGCCTGGCAAGCCTCCCGCCGGGTGGGAGCCACACCCTCGGCCACGCGCACCCTCTCGCCCACCTCCCCCCACCCTCCCACCCCAGATCAGAACTCCCCTCTGGACAAAGCTGCCCCCGGAAGAGGAGGGGGAGACCGGGGCCGCTCTGGGGGGAGCGCAGGGCGGAGAGCCACACACCTGAGTGCCCGACAAGTCTTCCTTATTTTCAAATTCCATCCGGATGGGGTCGTAGGGCGGCAAGCCCATGGGATACACAATCATCACTGCCCCCCGGAGCTGGTCCAGGGCGTCCTGCACCATCTCCATGGTGACGCACACACCGGCTTCCACTTGTTTCTGAAAGCGGCAGCGGTTACGACTCGCAGCCATCAGTGCACAGGCGTTTCCCCAGCTCCTGGGCCAGGCGAGGCGTCTGCCTCGGGCCGGCTGCTGGCTCCCAGTCTCACGGGTGGAGGAGGAGCGTGCCCGGGCCGCATGCCCACGGGCTCCACAGGGAGCCCACACCCTGGAGCCGTGCATCCTGCCGACTGGGGGGACGGGAGGGTCGGGGCGAATGGCACAGCCGTGGAGGAAGCCAGGGCCCCCCACTCGCCCCCGGAGCTTAAAGCAGCAGGAAGAGGGAGGCCGGTGGGCAGGGACTCGGGACTCGGTCTCACGGACAAGCTCACCTTGGAGATCATCGCTCTGGCTTCTTCCAGCGTCTTCTTCAGGACTTCCTTCATCTTTTCATTTGGAGCTGCAGAAACAGGGAGGGGGAGACGCCGCCGTTACCTCTCCGAGCGCCCAGCCTTCATCGGAGGTGGGAGGCGGCGACGTGAGACGAAGCCCGGCCCGGGGAGGACAGACGGCTGGCCGTGCAGACGGGAGGGCGCCCCACGCACAGGGCAGAGGAGCAGAGCAGGGGCTGTGCGGGCCCAGCGCACAGTTCAGCCCGTGGTGGCCGCCTCCTGGCCACCGCTCAGCGTGACGGCAGCGTCACCGCAGCCACAGACGCTGCTGAGACAGGTTGGGGGGCGCACCCCAGTACAACTGTACAGAAGCCGGTGCGGTGGGGTTGGGCTCGGCGCCCAGAGCTGCTCAGCCCTAACAGGGAAAAATCCCAACTTGAAAGTTTAGAAGCAAAAACAAGGGAGACGGAATGTCCAGGCCTAAGGCGATGGGCAAGGTCGGACCTTGTGTCCTTGAGGGCGGTGCCGACCAGACACGGAATACCGACGCTCACAGCTCTGCCCTCAGGACGGCTTTCCGCTGATGCCGTTCGTCCAGAAAGCAAAGTCTCTCCCGGCTGAGAGCGAGGTTAGGCCGAACAGGCACGGAAGACAAGCAGCCACTTTCCGGTGGAGGCGCGGGAAGTGCTAGAAATTCCTGTTATCCCCAGTACACGTGTTTACACAGGAAATGAAAAACACACACGCCAGGGGAGCGTGCACACACCGTGCAGGACACGCGGTATCTCGGTGCCCCTCGCGGTGTGGGCACAGCAGGCACGTGGGTGACTGTTGGTGACAAGGACGTCACTGCTGCTGTGCAGGTGCAGAGGGACAAGCGTCAGAGGAGTCGCCGCCCCCTCAGCCACCCACTGGCCGGCCGCGTCCTCTCCTGGGTGCACCGCGAGGGTGACGGAGACCCAGGGGGACCTGGAGCTGCCGTCACCGCCTCTTCCCCACAAACCTCTCACGAAGCCGGTTCTGCCCATTGTGACAAAACACCCTTCGGTAGGTTTTCAGTGATCCCCCCAACTCTCAGGCTGTACCATATGAAATCGCCAATTTTCAACCACTTGTGACCCACAAAAACGGCAACTTCACATGGCTCCCCGATACATTAAAGCGAGCTCACCCAGAGCACGGCAGGCGCCGTCTTCACCCCTCACCCCTCGGGCCGGCGCCCGCCAGGGCTCCCTGACTTCGCTCCTGACCAAGCCGCCTCGCCCAGGCCGGGTCAGGCCTGCGGAGCGGAGCGCTCACCGTGGCCGTTCCTGCGTCCGACGTCGTCCTTCTTAAACACGGCGCCTCCGCTGGGCACGCACTTCTCACCCCACTCGTCCCGGAGCTTCAGCTCCTCCACCTGCTCGTCCGTCAGGCCTTGCATGTTCGGGGGCAGGAACACGCCGTGCTCCGCCAGTTCTTCCATTTCTTAACGACAGGAGAGACAGCGCGTCCACCATCGTCACCGACACCTGTCCCCGGGTTAGGCGTCTGCCCGGCGGCTCGAGGTTTCATTGAATGAACGCTTAGCTACCTGACGCGGGCCAGACCCGCGTGTGACCTCCAGCACATGACCCTCCCGTCCGAGGTCAGCGGCGGCCACGGTGGGCGGCGGGCCGGACTCCCCGGGCTCGGGGGGCACAGACTGACATTCGCCCCCGGTCTGCACACCCCGCACGGGCGTTCCGCCTTCCAAGTCTGTGCTCACACACTCTCGGATTTGCCCCCCCATCCCCCCTGCAGCTGTGCTAGCTGAGGCTGCTCAGTCCAACGGCTGCTATTTCACAGGCAACTTTAGAAAAACACTTTCCAAATAATTTATGTAAATCCAACCAGCGGAGGGCTGGAGGCAGCACACCTGGGAAGCGGAGAGCAGGACAAGTCCCGGTTCCCTAGGGTCGTGCTCGCTGTCCCGATGATGGCTTCATGTTTTCCATTCCACCAACATTCACTCCCAAACCCGCCCACGTTTTAACCTGACAGTGTTTCCTTCCTCCCTCCCTCCCTCCCTCCCTTAACCAGACACGGTCTCAGGGGCTGGGCCTTCCCACACCCCCGGAGACACCGCATGTGGTGTAACTGCATGGAGTGGTCGTGACACCCCCCCCCCCCCCCCCAACACACACACCCTGAGCCCCGGCCGAGCAGCTGGCCTCGCCCCCTAGCTTTCCCTGCCGGGCGCCAGGCCTGTCTGGACGGCAGCGGGCAATGGCCACCTCAGAATCCATGCAGGGACCTAAGTGCTCGAACAGGACGGCATTCAGCGCCACATTTTCATGGACAATTTTATACAAATAGGTCGAGTCCCCTTTCTCCCCCAAACGCTTTAATTTTAAATTAACATTTACTGTGGAGCTTGTTTTGGGGTAAGGACATTTATGAATAAGTGACAAGTATTCTTCATGAAGACAAGGTCACCTGTTCTGGTGACAAGCTCCGCTGCCGTCCGAGGGGCTGTTTGATGTAATAAAGTGAAATCCATGTAAAAGGCCGCTCCGGCCACATTTCCATCGCTCAGGGCCCCCCGGGGGCCCCGAGGGGGAGGAGTGGGGGGCCCTGGCTCAGCCTGGAGGGCGGCCCGGGGGGGTCCCCCACAAAGCGCTCCCCTCAGGGGTCTCAGCACCGGCCACTCTTTCCAAGCGCCAGCGCTCGCCCCGTCTTTGGGGTCCCTCCTGGCGCTCTTCCCTCTCCAGGGGGCTCCCCGCGGCGCCCCAATCCTGGCCCGAGACACTCAGAGCCTCCTCGGCCCCCGTTTCTCTGCATCGCTGGTGACCCCCATCTCAAGCCCGGTTGCTGCTCATCTGTACAAACTTGACTCCTGTCCCCGTCCCCCCCCCCGGCCCCCTCCCGCAGGCCCCCCGCCCCGGCCCCCCGCCGCCCGGCCCCCGCCCCCGGCCCCCGGCCGCCCGCCCGCGGCCCCCCGCCGCGGCCCCCCGCCCCCCGCCCCGGCCCCCGGCCCCTCCCGCAGGCCCCCGGCCCCCTCCCGCAGGCCCCCCGCCCCGGCCCCGGCCCCCCGCCCCGGCCCCGGCCCCTCCCGGCCCCGCCCCTCCCGCAGCCCCACCTGAGCAGAGGCGCTGCACCTTGAGCCGCGCGTTGTAGACGCGGGCCACCTGCTCCGTGAGCTCCCCCAGCGCCGCGCTCCCCGGCGCCCGCAGCAGGAACTGGCTCTCGTCGCCCCGCTTCACGTGCAGCAGCACCATGGCGCCCCTCGGCCCCCGGGCACCGCCGCCGCCCGCCTAACCGCCGCTCCGGGAACGGCACTCGCTCCCGGAAGTGACTGTTGCCAGGAGCAACGGGAAACAGCGTCCTGGGAGGCTGGGGGGGGGGGGGTGGAGGGGCGGCTGCTCAAGTCCGAGCCCGGGGTCGGGAAGCTGGGTGCGCGGGGCGCCGGCGACCCAGTCCCGGGGCAGGTGCCGCCGCCCAGGCCCGCACGGAGCCCGGGCCCGACCGGCCAGCGGGCTCGCCCCGCCTCCGGAAGTGACTGTTGTCTGGGCAACGCTCCCAACAGACGGAGCCGCGGAGGCAGCGGTTCGGGCCGAGTCCACCCGGGAGGACGGGCGGGCGGGCGGTGAGCGCGCGCGGGGAGGTGAGTCCTGTGCCCCGGCGTCAGCAGCACTTCCGCCTCCTGCAGCGCCCACTTCCGGGAACGCCCCGCTGCTTCCGGTCCGGACGCTGGGGTAGCGAGCTCGGGTCGCCGCCGCCGTGGGTGACGCTCCGCTGGTCCTGGGCGCCCGGGGGCCGCGGGCCGTGTCCGCCGCGGACGCATCCGGCCCGCCCGTCCCCGCGTCCCGAGGGGCTGCCGCCGAGCCGCCAGCCGCAGGGCCCGGTCCCCGTGGTCTGGCGGAGCCCGGGCCGCAGTGACGGCGGGACAGACAGCCCGGGCCCCGAGGGCGCTGCGGTGTCGGGGGGACGGCCGGGAGCGCCTTCAGGGGGACATGTGCCGAGGCCCCGACCACAGGCTCCCCTGGTTCCTCCTGGGAGCGGCCGCCCCTGTGACGGACGTGACTATTTCAAGCACCCGCCGCCCTTTCCGACCCCGGGCTCCCCCATCAGCATCCTCGCGGCGGGTGGCAGCGGCCGAGGCCGGGTGACCGTCCGCCTGGGAACGCCCCATCCACTGGGCCGGGAAGCGGTGGAGCCCGGGCGAGTGTTCACCTCCCTCCCGCGCTGGCGCCGCGGGGCAGGACCGCCCAGACCCGGGGGCAGGCGGGGCCGGGCACCTCGGCAAATGCCCGGCTCCTGATTGGGAAGGAAGGCCCCGGTCTCCGGTCTCCGGTCTCCGGGGGACACTTCCAGCAGGAAGAGGAAGTGACTGCTGGTACACACTCTGGAGGAATCTCCGAGTAAAAAAGCCATCTCCACAAGGTTACATACCATATGGACCCATGTCTTCTTTATTTTTAAAAGTATATTTTTATTTCAGAGAAGGAGAGGAAGATAGAAGCATCAATGATGAGAGAGAATCATGGATCGGCTGCCCCCTGCACACCCCACACTGGGATCAAACCCTCAACCCAGTTATGTGTCCTGACCAGGAATCCAACCGTGACCTCCTGGTCGATGCCCAACCACTGAGGGCCAGGATCCATTTATATAAAATTCTTGAAGTGGCAAGATTACAGAAATGGAGAATAGACTAGTGGTTACCAGAAATTACGGACAAGGGGAAGGGTGATGGGACGGGAGGTAGTGGGAAAGGGCAGCGTGAGGGAGGCCTTTGCAGAGATGAAGATGTTCCGTCTCCATGTCATGGCCTGGTTGTGGCACTTACTAGTCTTGCAACATGCATCCGCTAGGGACAACTGGTAAGGGTACCTGGGATCTATTTCTTACAACTGCATATATGTCTCAAATTATCATAAAATTACAGAATAAGTGCACAGCTTCTTGATGATGATCACTAATCTCAGTACCTTGCTTCTCAGAGCGTTGAGAAGTAAAATGGATGAAAAGAAGATCTTGAATTAAAATACCTGATTTGACAACAAGAGTGAATCCCCAAATGCTACTCACTTGTACATGTCAAGGTCAAGGAAGACAGCTGAGAAAAAGTCTTCCCTCTGAGCAACGTGGTCGATATGGAGAGAAGGTCTGTTTATTTCACATGACAGCACATTTCACAGGATATGTACAGAATGTGTACCACTGACTGTAATATAGGCTTCTATACAGTACAGTTATAAATATCGTGTGTCACATAAGCAATAAAGTTCTTACATATAAACAGCAATCTACTGTGGAGAACAGAGAATTCACAGAACTCCTCAATGTCTAAATTCTGCTGCTTTAATGGAACTGGTCAAGGTTTCAGTAAGACAGAATAATGGCCAGTTATCGGCAGCGTACCTTTAACTTCCATAGCTTTGTGCACTTTCAGCAACTTGCCGAGTCCAGTTTCCGGATCAAGGCCGCGCTGCTGCACGGTGTGTTTCAGGCAGTAGTGTAGGTTCGCCGGGAGACTGCTCACAGAGCCGCTGCCGAAAGGAATTGTTTGGCTAATAGAGAGCAAATACCACACACTGATCACGTAGAAGCTAAAGCCACAGTTTGGACAAGTTAGTTCACATATGAAGCATCCGGCTTAGAGGAATACTGCCGTTGAAGATACACTGTTGCTGAAATGCTTAGAACCTCAAAAAGCACAACAGAAAACTCACAAGAGTTACTGGCTGTGAACAGAGAGGATTACGTCTATAAAAAGAGGATGCTGGTAACATTTAAGCATTTAGAATGAAGCACTTTCCCTAGGGATTTGCTCTCTGTGGCTGAGTGCAATGCAGTTCTGTGCTTCTCCACTCTCTCACCACGGACCCCGCTCCTGCTCTCCCCGATGCACATCCGTCAAGGTTCAATGAGGACACGGGGTTTAGGTGGACACACAACGCTTTATAGGAAGGAGCGTTAATGTAAGTCTTACTGGGTCCAGATGACTTTAGCTTGAATTTACAACAAAACAACTGCCCAAGGATTCCTGATTGGGATTACTTAATGATATCAAAATACTACATTCTGTAAAAATTCCGTGTGCTTCATAAAAGCGGGGTCAGTGGATGCAGCAGAGCAGGAGAGCTTCCAGCAGCGCCCCGTGGGCCCGCAGCCTCCTCAGGGGGAGCAGACCTGCAGGGAAGACCCAGTGCAGAGTGCACCCCCCACCCAGCTGCTCTCCCAACTAAGGAAGCTCCAGAGGCAGAGCAGCCGACGGGAGGCGGAGGGAGCGGGCAGCACACACCGTGTACAGAGGGGACACTTGGCACTGAATTTCTCACCGAACCCACGGCACGTGCCTTGCAGACACGCGCCACCCGCTCCTCGGAAAGGGCTGGCATGTCTGCAGGACGGACCGCGACACGTGCTTCCCTCTCAGGGGCCTGGATGGAGAGTGCCGAGGGGTGTGTGTGTGTGTGTGTGCGTGTGCGCGCGCGCGCGCGCGCGCAAGGAGAGAAAATGCTGTTTCAGGAGTGAGGATCATTCTAGTTTTGGAAAGAAAATTAAAGAAATGGCCAAATTTCACTGACAGCCGACTTTCTGATAATGAAATATTGAGAACTCTCAGAGCTTTCAGATACAGATTTGGTCTGGGTCATGCCCTCGAGTTTAGGTGACGAGTGTTAGAATGTGTGAGTGCATACACCACACGTGTGCGCATGTGTGCACTCACTCTAAAGCGATGCCTCTCAGAATCCCGTGTCGGCGTCACGCGGACAGCTCTTTGGTGACTGCTGTGAGCGCAGGGCCAGGCCGGCGGGAGCTGTGGGGCTTCCCGAGGTCCTCTGGAGACTCACCAAGGATCTGAGTGGGGTCTCCTTTCCAGAGGAGTTCTGAGCACTTTTATGGCTCCTGCTCTCAGTTACCCAACAAACACACCAGGACGCCAGTGAGTGACGAGAAGGGTTTCCCTATTTCCAATATACACACACTCCAACGCTGTACACAGGACACAGTGGTATTTCTGGACGTCAGTGCAGGAACAAGGACTATTGCACGTAACGGAGAACAATGCGGGTCTCGCTCAGCCAGCACGGGAGCGCCGTGGCCTGCGGCTATCTCTCCGTGAAGTCCAGAGCGGGAGCCGCGGAGGCCAGAGCCGTGAAAGGGTCGGCTGGAGGGGCGGGGCCTGCGGGGAGCGCAGAACCGGGAGGCGGGGGCGGCCTCCTCGAGGGCAGCGCACAGGGGGGAACACCCGTCCCTTTACCCCAGTCATCGCCAAAGGTCACGCCGGGGCCGGAGGACAGGCCGGGCCGAGGGCCCAGGGAGCCCGGACCGGCTGCCTTCGACTTCGCCCTCACCCCGAAGTCCTCTTCCTCGAAGGTCACCCACCCCCGCGGGGGGCTGGCGCTCACTGTGGCCTGGGCCTGCAGGTGAGCGCGGTCCTGAAAGCCGTCGGGCCCCGGAGGAGGGAAGGGCCGCGCGGCCGCCTCTGTGTCCCTGGACGGGGCTCTGAATGGGTTCGACCTGTCGGCGGAGAGGTCTGTGCCAGGGGAGGTGTCGGCGGGGAGGTCTGTGCCAGGGAAGGCCGGGGCGAACGGGTTCGGAGAGCGCCGCGCGTGCTCCTGGGATCTGCTCCGCGCTGGAAGCGGAGGCAGTGCCGGCATGCAGCTCACGGAACTCAAAATGCTGCTGTTACTCTGGGTGGCAGGAGGCAGGGGGACCACGCCCGGGGGGCCCGGGGCGAGGACAGGGGCGGGGTGCACGGGCGGCTGGGCCTGTGGCAGGGCAAGCAGACTAAGTGACAGGTCTTCAAACGGGTCGCTCCTCGAGGGCGATTCCAGTCTGAGGGCGGGGACGCCGTTGGGTTTCACCTGGAGAGAAACAGCACGCAGTCAGAAACACACCGGAGTGACACGCCTACTGCCACTCCCTGCGCTGGCTCTGTCTCAACTGCTCTCGCTGGGGCAGGCACAGACTCAGAAAACAAAAGGCAGCTTGTGACCTTGTTTCTCTGGTGGGTTAAGATAAACAGCTAAATCTTATTCTTGAAAACCCCCAGCTAAGTAAATCCCTCTATTCAATAGAGCTTGTTTCGTTCATGCAGGTACTGATCTGGTCCATGGAATCGTCCGGAACCAGCGAACGAGTTTCGCTCAGGCCCAGCTCTCTGAGACGGCAGCACACGCCGAGAACCTGCTGATGCTAAGCCCGTGGAATCCCAGCCCCACCTGTGACGGCGGCGTGGCTTCCCTCCTCTACATCCACGTTCAGGTGCGGCTCATGTGCCAGGGAGACGCGAGCGCAGGGACGAGCATGAACCCCCAGTGCGCTGCGTCCGAGCGAGACCTCGCCCTCCTTCCCGGGGGACGGGCGTGCCGCCGCCTCAGCTTTGGGTGTCCTAGCGGGTGCTCCTCTGTAGAAGCCGCTGGAGGGACGGACGGCTCCTAACTGACCCGCCTCATCTGGTAAAAATGGCCCCGGGCACCCAGGTGTGCTTGGCAATCATCAGGCAGTGACCTGACACCCATCACTTACAAAGCCCACCGCCTACTGGGTGTGTTAACTCCGTGACCACAGCGCAGCTGAGCCCGGCGTGGTGCCCGGTCCTGGCACGTGCAGCTGTCTGTGCCGGGCTGGAGGTCAGAGTCCCGGCTTCAGTGCACCGTGGTGGCTGGGCCGGTGCACAGGAAGCCGGGAGGGAAGCGCAGCCGCACTGAGCTCGGCCGTCTCCCGGGGAACAAAGCCAGGATCCCAGCCACAGGGCAGAGCAGCTGCCGGGCACTCAGTTTTAATTTGAAAATGCGGGGGACGCCTCGGATGGCAAGGCCTCATTTAAACACAAAGCAAGCCTCTGGGCTGAGAAGGAGAGGAGAGGAGAACTCTAGCTCAGGACATGGAGGCTACAACATGAACTTAGCTGTTAAGCCAACAACTAAACGTTCATGGGCCGCGGCAAACCAGGGTGGCGGGTCCCCCTCCAACGCCCACGGGCCTCCGAGCAGGGCCTCGGGCCTCGGACAGGGACGGCCGCCTCCGGAGGGACGGGGCGGTCAGTGAGCAACTTCACGTATATGAGCGTCTTGTCCAATTGGCCTACGGCGTGCTTTACACTTGAACAAATAAGTGTGTTTTTCTTCGAACAATGACAATCAATTTGTAGAAAATGAGAGCGTGAACATGTCTCAGACTCTAAACTGTATTCTGAACTGGAGGTAAGCGGGCTCACACATGGAAATTCCTTCAGAGACGTCATGAAGTTCGTCAACTCCATATGCCAGTAACGTCTGGGTGGCTCATGGTTAACACAACAAAACAGAACAGGGCACGGGACCGGGTCTCCACGGCAGACACAGCCCACACGCAGACGCCACAGGGAGGAGAACGGAAGGGCTGAGCGCGCAGGCGGCGGCGCTTTCAGAGAAAGGTGTGGAGGGACCTTTCAATAGCCCGGATGTGAGACTGACTTTCCACCTTTCCACACCACTGAGTCTTCCTTACTAAAAACAATTTGCAACTAAAATTATTTGAAAAACATTTTTCCAAAAGAAACCCAAGGAAAGAATTATGCCAAGAATCAATTTAGTTTTGCCAAATAAGACTTTCATATACATAAAGCTTACCTTATTGAAGTTACAAGTTTTAGTTTTGTTAATTTTCATTAAAAACAACACACAAAGCAAAGTATCATAAAGCATAAACAAGAACAACTAAAATGGTTCCTAAAAATTAAAAATACTAAGGAAAAAAAGCAGGTCTGATGATATGAGAACAGTTTATTAACGTGACAGGTGCTTAAAAACGGGTGACACGGAGATGTATGAAGCAGAAGACCCATACATCTATGCGCTGCGACAGGTGAGAAGCGGGCGGAATTGAGAAACAGTCCGATACCTGTTACCCTGACGGCCGCTCCTGCTTGGAGAGAGGAACACAGACAGCAGAGGAGAGAGTTAGCCGCAGCCCCGCGGGGCCCTCCCGGCGCCAGCTCACCCGGAGCAGTGACGCTGGCAGGTCACAGCGTGAGTTCAAGCAACAGTTCCAACTTAGTCATTTTGAACAAAAAATGTGTTGCTGAATTAGGCCTCAAAGTTCAGTTTTATCTGAGGTTGATTACTAACCAACGTATTTCAAGTTTATTCCAAAAATAATAATCCAAATAGGTTTTCAAAGCTCTGAAATATTCTAAGCAGCCCATCATGGATGAACTGTTTGCATTTCCACCCCCCTTCCCCCCCCACCCCCCCGCCCCCTGGATTCAATGATGAGAGAGAATCACTGACCGGCTGCCTCCTGCACGCCCCCCACTGGGGATCGAGACCGAAACCCGGGCCTGTGCCCTGACTGGGAATCGAACCGTGACCTCCTGGTTCATAGGTCGACACTGAGCCAAACCGGCCGGACTCATGTGTGCTTTTATGTTTCAAATACTTTGCAGATTTGGGGCAGAATTAATAAAGACATAAAAGTTACTAAATGTTCAATGCTAAGGCTATTTCATATTATCAAAATATCAAATATGTTGTATTTTAAAATCTCATCCTTTTAAACTTATAGCCACTGCAGAAGGTTTTGAAGTTATAGATGTTCATTATGTCTTGAACAGGCATTATTCTTACGGTTCAAAGTTTCAAAGGAACACGAGGTAAAGCACTTTCCCCTCCTCCCGCTTCCAGCATGTTCCTCCCGGGAGGCCCACAAGGACAGCCTACAAAGAGCAGGACCCTCGGCCCCACGGTGTGGCCCGGCGGTGTGGCTCAGTTGGTTGAGCATTGTCCCAAGCACTGAAAGGTCACCGGTTCGATTCCCGGTCAGGGCACATGCCCAGGACGGTACGCACCCCATCCGTGACATCAATGTTTCTCTCGCCCCCTCTCCCTGCCTCTCTCTAAAAATCAATTAAGACATTTAAAAATACATGTACACACATATCACTCATTGATAATAAAATATATTTTCATCATCAGAAACTTAAAAGAAAGTGTGTCTGTGTATATAGTGTTCACAGGAGTTAGACATCGAAGACTGAGGCAGAAAGAACACTTGGAACTAAAACCCACGTCTTGGGCAGTTTCTGAGGAACCGAACACCAGATTCCAGAACACCATCTCCCGGCCCCCAGAGCACACGCTGCCTCCACGGCCACGGCCACGGCCACTCCACTGGACACCAGGCTCGGCGCCATGGGGAGGGCCCAGAAAATGGCCTCAGCCTCCTGTCCTTTTGTCACAAGACGACCTTCTGCTGAGACCGACTCTTCCCGGACGGCCGGCTCCGGGCGTTTTCCGGAGCAGTGAGGCCTCACCAACGTGCGGCCAGGCTCCGCGACCGTCAGCGAAACCGGGTCAGAGCGTGAGACCGGCTCTCCCCGCCACAGGCCACTGGCACGCACAGGCCGTGCCCAGGGCACCCCGTGGGCGTGAACACGGAACCGGCACCCGCTGCCGCGGACCTACTTTCACGCTGTCGAAGAGCCTTAACCATCACAGAGCTTTAGGAAGGAATTCACGTCGCTCTGGAATGGCAACAGCGCCTCTCTCACCGGGGGACGGAAAGGACCGGAAGGCTCAGAGACACCGACAGCGCTCCTGGGTCTTCAGGACCCTCCGTTTTCGGAACAAAGAGCTACAGCCACGTGGAGGCATGAACTAGCATCGAGCACATGTTACTCTCTTGACTGCTGTCCTGCTTCAGCCTTTACAAAGGTGACCACGGTCTGAGTGTGCTAACTGCGGACAGTGTTTACAATCCTGAGAGTCACGTTTACTTTAATGCTTTTCACTGTGTAGAAGCATAAACTTAACTTCTGCCAACTAGGTGGACACACTCAGACATCTGCAAACTAAGTGCAAACACAACTCCTCAATGTGCTGCAGGGACACTGCCAGTACGTACTGGTTCTTACTTAACCCTCCCGAGCTTTAAAAGCAGACTTAAAACTTGACACATTTCCTTGGCCTTGATGGTCTTTCCAGTTAAAGTTTAGGATAAAATAAAATGTAAGGCCACATAACAAAAATGTACTTACTAAATGTAAATTTGATTCTAGTAATTTTGCTGAAAAGATATAACAAAAACCAAGTAAAACAGCACCCAAATAAAAACACAATTCCACTCGCGTGACTGCTCCTGATAGGGTAACTGTGATGGACATGTCAGCCGTCGCTGCGGGTGCCACCCCTCGGGCCCACGCGCGTCCCTGCGCTGCTCTCACCCTCTCCACCACGAGGGCACGCCTCCTGGACGCTCTACGCGGGGCAGTCGGGTGGGGCTGCCACACCCACCGCCTAAACCCCACAGGACGGCTGTCTCAGCTCCCTGGGACCCAGGGCCCCCCCCCCCCCCCCCCCCCCCCCCCCGCGAACCCGGGCGGCGGCAGCGGCAGGAGTGTCCTTACGGGCCATTAACCCCACGCCATGGCCAGGGGCCGCTCCGACGTCTCTCTCCAGGAGTGAAAGCCCAAACTAATTCACTGGCTGTGAAAGCAGCACGGAAAGCCCACACTGCCATCCATCCGACTCATCCACCCCCACAGTAAATTATGCATGAAACAGTCACAGACACTTTCAAAGCCCACAAGCCGCCTGGCAAGTCCCTGAAGCACCCACTTAGGCTCACGCTGAGAAACGCGATCTAAGCAACAAGTTAAACAGAAAGGCGAACCCTGACATCCCTTTGTCATGTGACTAGTCTGACGTCAAATGACACTCACGGGTTGAAGTCGCGTCTTAAGCTGCTATTCCTACTAAAGAGCCAGCCAAGTCGGATGGCCATCTGTTCACTGAGATAAGCACGCTCCGAGACCGCCACGGGACTCACCTGCGGCTGCGCCGAGGGTTCAGAGGGCAGGTTGTGGGAGGACCTGCTCCGCGGCGGGGGCTGGGGTGGCGTCTCCAAGCCGGGCTGGGGGGCGGCCTGAGGCGGCGGGGCGGCTGTGGGGACGAGGGGCTCCTGCATCTTCGGAGCAGGCGGGGCGGCCTGAGGCTTCAGGGGCTCAGGAAGAAGAGGTGAACCTAGAAAGTCATGTTCCGAGTCAGGAGCTTCCTGGGAAGCCGTGTTGAACCCCCTTTTCACCGAGGCTCGGGGCCTCCGGTAGATCTCGAGGCCGTGCCTACCTCTGGGGACTTCGGAGGCTCTGCCCTGGCTCTCGGCAGCCGGCCTCCCAGCAGACGCCGCGGACGCCCGGGCCTGGCTCTGCGGGGCGCTGATCACCCCGGCGCGGGGCGGGATGGTCTGCATGGGAAGGAAGCACATGCCGTCAGCTCAGACGCTCGCTGCTCTCAGCAGGTGCGACTGGGACCCCCGCCCCTGCATCCCCTCTGCTTCCTCTCCTCTCCTCCTCCTGGCATCCCCATCTGGGCGGGCTGGCTGCTCGGATTCACAGCCACCCCCGTTTGGAGTCTGCATTTGTGTTTTCCAGTGGACACGGGGCCCGGCGCCGTGTGGCTGGAGCTCATAGAGGCATCTCATCTTCAAAGTGCCCCTCGGCCGTAGACGTCGCCTCTCGTCTCTATTTTAAGTCGAGAGCAGGCATGGCTGCGCTTCCCAAGGCCGTAAGCCAGAGAACAAGGCCAGGCCCACCCGCCGGGCAGCAGCCGCAGGGCGGTCCCTCCCCACAGGCCACGCCCCGGACAGGCAGGCGCAGAGCCTGCCGCTGAGGAAGGGAGACTCGGTTCTGGCACAGGAGGAGCTCCCGTGACTGCTCAGCTGGTCCATTAGGTCCATGGGAGACACACTGGTGAGAAACAGCTTTCTAAATCCTCACCCGGGAATATTTCACACTGATTTGGGGGGGTTGGGGGGGATTGGGGGAGGGGGAGAGAGAGAGAGGTGTGGTAGAGACGGTGAAGAGCCATTTGCCATCTTTCTGAGCACAGGAGAGCGGGCAAGGAGTCCGGGGCGAGCTCCCACAGACAGGAGAGTGACGTTCAGGGCGGATGGTAACTAGAGCTACAGGAGAGAAGGCAGCAATCTCTAGCTTAGAAGTTTTAAGAGAAGTCTGATTAGAAATTAGACGTGGCTTGTGAATTTCTAGTTATTGTAACAGGTCCCAGTTCCCGCTCTCCGCCGAGGGCTCCCGCAGGCCGGGCCACTGACCAGCCCACACCACTGACCACTGTCCACTTCCTTCCTTCCTTCTTTGCATGTCTCCCATCCCGAGAGCATCTTCTCGGGAGAATAATGGACAACTGCGCGGAGAAGGGAAGGCAGACGAGCGCACGGGGCAGCCCTGCCCCGCTGGGGCACCGTGAGCACAGCTCTCACACGACTCCTTCTCCCGAAGTCCACCACAACGATGGACGGTAAAATCCTTCTCACGGAAGGCGGCTATACCCTCATCAGCCCAAAGGAAGGAGAGGAGAGCTGCCCGGCTCACTCCCTCAGAGGCAGAGGCCTTGACGGTAACCCTTGTGGCTGGAAGCAAACTGAGACCTCGAACCCAGACCGCCCGCCCCTGGCAGGTGCTGCCTACCGGTCTGGTGGTGCCGTGTCCAGCGGGTCCTGGGGCCGCGAGTCCCGCTGGAGGGGAAGGCTGGCTGCGGCCTGGAACGGGCATCACACGTGCATCTGAGGTTAAAGCAGAAACAAGAAACCATCACTGACACCCGTCTCGTCACGGATCCGTTCTGAGGAGAGCGGCTCAAGCCAGGCCCTTTACCTAGGTTTCCTCTCCGCGTCGCCCCGGGGCTTTGGGGCGCTTGAGGCGGGAAAGAAAAGACCAGTCGTAAGTGGACCGCGCAGCACAGGGCCGGGCTGGGGCTGCCGTCTCTGCCCGCGGAGCGGAGCGCGAGTGGTGACAAGGACGTGGCTTTGGCTAACGGTGAAGGTCATCAGTCCCGAATGCCCCGAGAGGGCTCCTGAGCACACAGACCCGCTGACGGGGGCTCCGACCACACGCTCGGGGCGGCAGCATGGGGTGGGCGTCCTGATGGTAAAGGGCCCGGGAGGAGCCGTGTGGGGTTTCTGTGACAATCCCACGGCTGAGGCCGGAGGCAGGCCATCTGCCGCAGGGAGAAGTGGGCCGCGGTGAGAGGAGACCTCAGGTTGAAAGGAAATGGTTATGAGACGCATCAGCCCCTCAGGGACTGTCATCAGAACGAACGGCTTCTACTCTCAATCGTCTTTTAAGCAAACTTAGATCAGCATCACCACAGATAAAACTAGGTTATGTGAAGTCACTCACAGGTAATTCCTGGACCTGAATTGACAGGGCTTATCTATAATTATTAAAAGCTCAGGGTTAGAATAGAACATTTCCAAATATCTGACTTATTCTGACGAGGATTCTGAAAGTATTTTTCTTAAAATAACGTACAATAACTCCACACCCTGAGCGTACGTGAAACAGATGCGAACAGCAGGACATGGCCTAGGAGCCGCAAGGAAAGGAAGGGTGCCCCCTGGAAACCGGGCAGGGCAAGGAGGCGACGAGGTGCACGGAGGGGGCGCTCGTGGCTGGCTTGCCTCCTGCACTGGACGGGCTGACGTTGAGAGCGCTCGGCCCACGCGCAGCCAGCTGCCCCGGGACCGGAGGCTCCCACACCTTCTTAGAGAAAGAACAGGAGCCGGAGCTGCTCGGGGCCACAGCAGAGCAGACGGCGGCACACAGACAGCCTCTGCGTTCAGCTGACTTTTGCAAAAAGGCTCTGTGTCTCCGGTGAGCGCCTTCTAATGTGTCAGGACAAACCAAGTGACGCAGACGCCTGCCCACCGCCTCCCTCCCTGGAAGAGCGGAGGGAACGGCCTTCCGTCGGCGCAGCCGCTGCAGGGGAACGTGTGCGGGGAGAGCTCTGCCTCCCGCTCCTCTCACCCCCGGGTCAGAGCTGAGCCCCTGGGAGGAGCTCCAGAACTCACGGCCAAACGGGAAACACTCAGTTTGAATTTCATTTTAAATTTCTGAGACTGCATTAGTCTCTCAAACTTCATTTTGCTTCCTTATTTCTAAAAAACTCTGAGTCCTAGAGTGACTTCCTCTAAGCTTACTGCCTTAAAAGCGTTACTGGTTTATAGGGGAAAAATGCACAAATACTGCCTACCAAAGAATTACGAAGAGAGGCAATTTAAAAAAACTCAATCGGATTTGTTGGTAATATGATATACGTTTTCACAAATTCATTAAAAATTTACTTCCTACTGGTTGTTTTCCTCATTGCAGGAGAATATAAGCAGAATTATCAAGGAAATTAAACTAAAAGCAGGAGTCTGAAACAGGAAAAACGAACATTTCTGAGTCCACGGGAAATGACCACCTGGCAGCATTTTGCAGCTGTAATGCCGAAATAATTCAGCAATCAGATATGTACCTTCCACTGAGCTCTGGAGTTTCCCCATGAACCAAATAAGCTATATTTAAACCCAAAGTGGTTCGTTTGCTAATAAAAATTGTCCTTATGTCTAGAAAACGGAGGCGTGAGATCCACGACAAGTAAGACAAGGCCACGCAGAAGGGAGGCCGTGTCCGGACGGCGATTCTGCCGAAACGGAGCTCGGGCCGCCCTGGCGTCACGGCGCGTGTGGGCTGCTGCACGAGGCCGCCCTGCAGTCCCTGCGCTGAGCCCCCGAAGCCAGCACGGCTCTGGGGAGGGAGCCCCCGAAGCCAGCACGGCTCTGGGGAGGGAGCCTCTGCAGCCACACGGACTCCCCTTCCGGAGGCAGGTGCCTGCGGCCTGGTGAGTAACCGCGCTCCGCCCGGGAGCGGGCAGCCTGTGCAGTGTTCCTGATAACACTGAGCTCTAGGCCTCACTGAACAGGAACAGAGTGGGAGTTCGGAGCCATTAAAAATATAAATGCCATTCACTTTGACTTTTATCAAACAAACCTAATGCCTTTCAGTTACAGGGTCAAACTCCAAACGCCACGGCCACGTGCGCACGTGATAACAAACATGACGGTTACCTCCAAGCTCCTTCCTGGCAGGCGCCGGACTCCTGGCCCCTGGGCCACAGGACACGCAGCAGAGAGGAAACGACAGAGTAAAGCGTGAGACGCCAGATCCGCTAGCCCTGACGCCGAGCACCACGCAGGAGCCATGGATTAGTAGCTCGGTGTGACAAAAGCTGTTATTTAATGCAAGCACTTCCAATAACTCCCGCAACAACACATGCTTATTTAGAAGCAGTTAGCCCTCCCTGGTTTGGCTCAGTGGGTAGAGCGTCGGCCTGTGCATTAAAGCAGCGGGTGCCAACTGGTGGTGTGTAAGATCCGAAAGGCTGGCGACCGCTGGACTGAAGGGTCCCAGGTTCAATTCCGATCAAGGGCACATGCCCAGGTTGCGGGCTCAGTCCCCAGTGGGAGGCGTGCAGGAGGCAGCCGATTCATGATTCTCTCTCATCATTGATGTTTCTATCTCCCCCCCTTTCTCTCCAAAATCAATTAAAAGAATACAAAAAACATTTACACAAACACGTCAAGCTTCCCAGTACGTATGCGTGTTCTCTGTGTCTGACTGTACAGCAGTCAGCACACTGCATCCGACAGCAGCAGTGACGCGGACTCTCGCACACCTGGAGAGGCGGTACGGACGCCTGGTGGGCGGCCCACCCACGGCCGCGTCTGCCCCGTTGTGCAGAGAACAGCGAGGAAGTAGCAACAACGACAGGAAGACTCCCATCTAGAAGCTGAGGCCTGAGATGTGCAGAGCTTTTTAGTCGCGGGCAGGGCTTTCTGTCCAGGAGGGGGGCACGGTGGTCTGTTACCTGAAGGCGGAGGTGGTCGCTGCGGGGGCGCCGGCCGCGCCGGAGGGGCCCCCGGGCGGGGAGGCGGCGGCCGCTTTGGCTCCAGGACCTGCGGAGCATCCTTCTGGGGCTGCGCGGCTGGCGGCGTGTCCACGGGAGAGCCTGGAGGGGCACCTGGAGAGGAGAGCGGGGTGCAGGGGTGTGAGCCGAGGGATGTGCTTCCTGCATATGTACTGCACATGCTCTGTCTGTCACTGCCTCATCTGTGCTGAAGCAAGATGACATGCATGTCAGTGCCGGTAACACGTGCAGCCGTGCCTGTCAGCGCTCGGTGCTCGGAGCGGCGATGGCAGCCCGGCAAGCTGGGTGGCTCCTGCAGCCGCCGGCCAGCAGAGAGGGGAGGAGGAGGCTGGCTTTCTCTCTGCCTCACTGAACGTACTTAGGAGTGGAACGGGCAGAGCAGAGACGCGAACGGCATGGAAGGTGATGCCAGCGTGGACAGCCATTGTTCACGAGACAGAAACAGCTTCCAACCCGGAGGACTGACTACAGTGTCAACGCGAACGTTTGCTTTGTGGCTTCCCGTCTCGCGTGACAGCGGAGGCCACGGGCGGCGGCAGCGCTAAGCGACCAGCCGGGCTCCTCCTGCCACAGGGCCAGGCGTCCGTTAAAAGGCGGGACCGCCAGGCCCAGGACGGTGAAGACCACGTCTGGGGTTGTTTCCACGCGGGCGCTCCGCAGAGCTCCCCCTTGCGGACACGCGAGCCTCCGCCCCTCTGCACAGGACAGCCCCGCACAGACTCCCCGGGAGCTCAGGCACGGGGTGCGGCCACCGGAACCCGACCCGGAACACAATACCCACTCTGTAAGGGCGGCTGCCCCGGAGTCCTGGATGCGGTCCGGCTCGGCCTGACGGGCAGGGAGGGCAGGGGGCCGTCCGCTATGGTGGGCGACTGGCAGGGGCTGGTCCGCGGGGACGAGCTGGGGGACGCGCCCAGGCCGGAGCCCGGGGCCGGCTGCAGGTGCTGGGGGAGCGCCTCCTCCACCTCGGCGCCGTCCTCGTCCACGTCCCCTGGGGAGACAGGGCAGGTCAGCGCCGGCCTCACCGTCTCAGACACGTGCTCGCCAACCTGGCTTCAGGGCCAGGCACCCAGAGACACGCTGCTCTGACACGGAGCTGCCCGGGTTACGCAGTGGGCATGCCTGGAGATTTACGGGTAAGGAACTAGAATCAGCACAGACACGCGGACAGGAAACGCATCTCAGAGCAACAGGCCGTGGGGCCAGACTGGCCTGGGCTGGCCTGGCCTCCACGTTCCCTGGGCAGATGGCCACCTGCTGCTGTCCCTCCACCTTCACTGCTGTGGGCGTCCCCTCGCCGCCCGCCGGCCCCGCTCCCGGAGCCTCCGGGCCCCCACCCCACCGCTCACAGGCTTCCTTCGCTTTAACGGAACTGGTTCTCCAGCCTCCGTGTCTGACCTCAGGGCTGCGAAGTGGGGCAGGCGTCCTGCAACCTCATTCGAGCTGCAGAGCACGGGTCCTCACGGACTAAAGGCTACTCCTCCGCGGCCCTGCCACCCGGAATTTCCTTCCCACGCGCTACCTCGCCGCCATCTCCAGCCCCACCTTCCCCCACACTGACCCGCTCAGGGCGAGCTGGCAGACAGCAGCGCTGTACGTGACATCTTTCGGGGGAACCAGAGGCCACGTGGACAGCCCTCCAGCAACCTACATACCCTGGTCTCGTCCTTCCCCTCAGAACACCTGCCCCAGCCCTGCACTCCCTCCGAGAGAACAGACCCCACGCCCTCCACCGCCTCCTCCCGCTCTCCGTCTCCCCCGTTTCTCTCCTTTTATTTTCTAATCCTCACCCGAGGATATTTTCCCATTGATTTCCTGAGAGAATGGAAAGGAGAGAGGGAGTGGAGGGACAGAGAGGGAGAGGGGGAGGGAGAGGGAGGGAGAGGGGGGGGGAGGAGGGGGAGAGAGAGAGAGAGAGAGAGAGAGAGAGAAGAGAGAGAGAGGCATCAATGTGAGAGACACATCAACTGGCTGCCTCCTGCACACGCCCCAGTGGGTCTGGGCCGGGGAGGAGCCTGCAACTGAGGTCCGTGCCCTGGACCAGAACTGAACCAACCGCGCAGCCAAACCGGCTAGGGCTGAGCCAAACGTCTTTAAGGAGCATCTGCAGACCCTGCCCGCCCCCCTCCACCACCCCCTCCACCCCCAGCACTGCCCCCCCCCCCCCCCCCCCCGGCTCTCAGGAAGGCCCCAGCCCCTCTGCTATCTGCTTCAGGGACAAGCGGCCGCCTTCTCGCCTCCGCTCTGCAACACAGGACACACCGGCCACTCCCTCTTGTTGCCATTTCGTCCCGTGATTTCTAAGCCACTACTTCCTCTCGGCTCTGACGTTTCTAGAAGTTTCCTCGCGTTTTCCTTTCGGGGCCGCCCTCTGGGCCTTCACTTGGTCTGTGTCTCGGCACCGACTCCAGGGCCAGCTCCCTCCGTCCCCGCGGTCCCGGGGGCCTAGGAGCACGCGAGCACGTGTTCCACGAACAAACCTTCCAGGTCGAAGTCTGCCGCCACGTCCGCGTCCTCGCCCAGCAGCGTGGAGCTTGTCGACGAAGGCAACGGGACGTTAATCTTCTCTAAACTTATCTCTGCTTCCAAGTTCTTGATCCAGTCAGGACTTTTCAAAGTGATGGTCACAGTCCGGCCCAGGAACTGGTTAGTGAGAGACAGAGATGGCAGTTCACTGCAGGGAAGTGAGCTCTCTTGGGACACAGCGGCTGCCTGGGTCACACAGGCTCACTCAGACCCAGGCAGCCCACCTGCTCCACACACGCTGACCTTGAACCAGTTCCCACGCCCCCGCTCTCCCGCGAGGCACTCGTGCTGCTACGGCTCAGGCCTTTCCCCAGGACGGAGCCAGTGCCCTCGGCGTGGCCAGCGCCTCCCCACCGGGTGCAGGTTCACCCACAGCCGGCTGCCGAGCTTGGCGCCTCCTCTGGCTTCGGCCACACGGTAACGCACTGTCCTGGGGACACAGCCACAGAGACGGCGGCAAACCGCCTCCTGCTCAAACGAGGTTTCTGAGTTCCAGAAGGAAAGGGGGCCATCACCAACGCGCTCCACCAACAGTTTTACAAACTCTGAGAGCCCTGGAAGGCCCTAAGCTGGATGCTTCCTAAGAGTATGACGCAGTGACCAGACCTGAGGGTGAGGGACAGAGCTGGGGGGGGACGAGGAAATTAAACTGTCGGGGAAAGGCAAAAGGAAACGCAGAAAGGGAACAAAAGTTGACAAGAAATGCCAACGCAGAAGCCGCCCTCAAACATCACGTGGGATGAGAAAGGGGTTTTCAGGAGACAAGAGCTGGAATGACATTTAAAAGTCAGAAGTTTCCAGATGGCGAGGACACGGCGGTCACCAGACGCACACAGCGGGGCTGCGAGGAGGACGCCCAGGGGGCACGGCTCAGACAGCACCGCTGTCGGCAGGGATGACTGCTCCTTCTGGGCTTCCCGGGGCTGCCTGACTTACTGCTGCACGAGTGCGTCACCATTACATCCGGGAACAAACAGGACACCGCAGAGCCTACGGCAACAGCAGCGTGCGTGTGTGTGTGTGTGTGTGTGTGTGTGTGCGTGCGTGTGTGTGGACATGCCCGCTCCAAGGAAGCGGAAGTAACGGAACCGGAGGAAGCTCGGGAAATGCGTACGAAGTTGCCCGCGGGAGAACCAAGCTTGGGTTTCCGTCCGTCCACCTAGTGAGCACGCACCCCGACGTGCAGGGCTTGTCCAAAAGCACAGAGACATGGAGGCAGCACTCCATGGAAGTCAACTCTCCAGGCCACCGACACCCCCACCACGACATGTCAGATCACGGGAGCAACATCTCCCCTGATTAAAAGATCTCTAAAGTGGCTCCAGGGGACGGGTAATCACCTAGCGGAATTGTTATTTTTAATTACACTTGACATTCAACAGGATATTAGTTTCAGGTGTACCACACAGGTTAGTTATATACCTTGTGAAGTGATCGTAAGTCCAGTACCCACCTGACAGCACACACAGTTATCGTAACAGTGCTGACTGTATTCTCTGTGGGAGTCACTGTCCCTGTGCCGTGTTCTCTGTGGGAGTCACTGTCCCTGTGCCGTGTTCTCTGTGGGACTTCCTGTCCCTGTGCCTGAAAAGGGGGCCTGGCCTGTCCCACTATCTAAGCCAACCCAACCAGTTCCTAGGAATCATGAGAACCTTATTCCTTGTTTTCTTGTCAATAAAGCGTTTTACTCATTTGACAGAAATCTTTCCTACTATATAGAGGAGCCAGAGTATCTAATTCAAATGTAAGAATTTAAAGAATTTTATGTAAAAATAATTAAAATCAAATTAGATGGTAAGCATGGTTTCTTCTTAATCTATCAATGGTTACTCTCTCTAGGGACAGACCACAATAATCCTGAACCAGTCAGACACCTAGTCTTAAGTAATAAAGAAGTTCTCCATGAGGTCTTTCCTCCTGCGGAACTGGAAATACATTTAGGTAATCTGCTGCGTTTGTATGAAAACATAACCCTCGGTCACTTAACTCCAGAAGAATTGCGAGTCAGCGAAAGCTCCTTACCTCTTTACCACTGAGGCCCAGCACACTCAAGGCCGAACTTCCCTCCAGAAACGTCACCCACATTTTATCTTCTACGAACCTTCGAGAGAGAGAACAGCAAACAATAAAACCATGATTACCACCTCCGACACAGCCTGCCCCGGGGCTGGTCTGGGGGTGACTGAGGGACAAGGGCCTGTGGAGGCGGGAAGCACAAGCTGGAGCGCGCAGCAGGCGGTGACCTGGAGGGGGCGCTCTTCCCCAGAGATTCCACGTCAAATGGCTTTCAAACACGAGGCCAACAGGCGGCCAGAGCAGTGGGCCTGGGGTGATGGCCACCTGGGACCCCCGCTCACCCGCTCCGCCACCTCAGTGGCCAGGGAAAGGGGCCAGAGGCTGGCCCTTACAAGGCAGAGTGACCTTACAAGGCAAGCACGTTCCAGGCTCCTGACCCACAGACCGGCGAGGGGCACGCTGATCCCCTGAGCAATGCCCTCCGGCCAGGAAGAAGGGTGTTCACTGGACCGACCTCGCACCTCCCCCAAGAGCCTGAGGTTCCGGTCTTGTCTTTGTTCATCGACAGCCATGTACTGTCTGGGAACTTCGACGGCCTGGGCTAGGATGCTGTTTACGACTGTGAAATAAGAACCCCACGAGTGAAAAATGAAGGGCATGAGGATAAGCCCTGACGATGGCCGCTGGTATGTAATAACGTCACCACGCAAACAGGAGCAAAGCAAACCACAGCACCACCAGTCTTCCCGACAGAAACAGTTCGAGGAGCTGAAATACTCCCAACGGTGTAAGTCAAGTTCAGAAATCCTTGCAGATTTTTCAAAGATGAGAAAATACACACATGTATTGAGGTGCGTGCGCGCGCACACACACACACACACACACACACACGCAGTCTCCCTTAACGAGGATTCAAACGCACGCATCATGGACATCACGAGGAAAAGGCTGAAATAAAAGCACACGTGGGCAGTTACTTTGCCAGCTGACAGCAAAGGCCGGAACGGATCTCCACCATCACGCAGTGTGACCAGCTTCTCTGGCCCAAAGGCACGAAGCTGCGGGACCCTGTCCTTTCAAAGGAGAGAAGCCCCCCAGGAAGACCTCACCTGCTGACGGGGGGGGGGGGGGGGGGGGGGGCGCCCTCCTTCCTGTGGCTGACTCACACGCCACTCCCGCCCTAACCGCTTCTCTGCCGGCGGTGCCCGGCACCTGTCTGACGTGGACAGAGGTTCAGGTTCTAATGCCCGTGGATGAGGTAGGTCCTTCTAGAAGCTGTGTTCTTCCCCTCTTCCCTCCGCGGGTAACAGCTCCTGGTTTCCCCTAACTGAGGTGACTGCCTACGCGCACCTACACCGGTGCCATCCACGGTCCCAGGAGCCCCAGTTACACGGAAGGGAGGTCAGACTTCTCACTCCCTGCTGGGTCCTGTCCTGGCCCAGAAGGTGAGAACCAGCTTAGTCTTTCTGGTGACAGAGTCCTTTCCTGGTTGACTTACTTACTTTTTTAAGACTCTAATGTTCTATTTTATTTTAAAAATGTTTTTATCAATTTCAGAGAGAAGAAGGGAGAGGGAGAGATAAAAACATTAATGATGAGAGAGAATCATTGATCAGCTGCCTCCTGCACGCCCCCTACTGGGAATCGAGCTCACAACCCGGGCCTATGCCCTGACAGGGAATCCAACCCTGACCTCCTGGTTCCTAGGTCGATGCTCAGCCCCTGAGCCACGCCGGCCGGGCTGAATAACGTTTCTACAGCATGGTTCCCACAGTTTGGAAATAACAACACTCAATACTATCCAAACCCTAGGTGAGGCCACTTCCAATACAGAAAACGTGATCTAGGAATCACGAGCCGCTTTGAAACGATAACTAGTTCTCTCACCTTATGAGAACGACTTCACCAAAATTCGCAAACTGCTGCAGAAGCTCGTCGATTAGAGTGTCATCGAAGAAGCCACCCTCTGGCCCCAAGCTCTGGACGGAGACCAGCACCGTGGCGTCGGGCGGGCCCTGCTCGGCCAGGACGTCCCTGTAGACGCTCTGCCTCTCCTCGGCCTCCACCTCGAAGATGTCGATGTCGATGAGGGCGACCACGGGCCTGAGGCGCGGGAAGACAGGGTTAGGATGCCTCCGGAGGACGGCGTCACCCTCCGTGGCGAGCCGGGGACGCAGCCGCGGCACCTGTGGTCGGAGGTCTTCAGCTCGGCCCGCCCGTAGTGCAGCAGCGTGCCCGGCGTCCACGTGTAGAGGATCTGGCTTCCGTCCTGGAAACTGGCGTTGAGGAGATCCAGGTCCTCGGCTGCAGGAGACGGGAGAGAGGGCGTGAGCGACGTGCGGCGCGCCAGCCCTTCCTCGCACTGCCGCCTCGGGCTCCGCGCAGACGCCCTCGCGAACAGGCCGCAGGTCTGCACACCTTCAAGTCGGAGAGGCCTTTGGTGAAGTTCCAGTTTGATGTTTACGTAACAGGAAGTGAGAGGCGGCTTTACCTGAGGTTCCTTCAGGGCCTGTGCCCGGCCAGGGCTGAGTAAACAATTCCGCAGAGAACAGCCGCCCCGAGCATGTGCAGACACCTGCCTCATGCCAGAGCCTCAGCGGGCGGCCGACTACCATGTCACCAAGTGTTTTCTCGCTTCCCTTTACATGAAATAACGCCACTGCGACAGACTGAAACGTTCCATGTCATTAAAGGCAAATCTGAGAATATTTTTTAAAATCTGTTTTATATCTGACTTTTATTTATTCTATCCTAGATAACTTTTGCTAAAAAAATAGTACAGGATTGCCAAAACCGGTTTGGCTCAGTGGATAGAGCGTCGGCCTGCAGACTGAAGGGTCCCAGGTTCGATTCGGTCAAGGGCATGTACCTTGGTTACGGGCACATCCCCAGTGGGGGGTGTGCAGGAGGCAGCTGATCGATGTTTCTCTCTCACCGATGTTTCTAACTCTCTATCCCTCTCCCTTCCTCTCTGTAAAAACTCAATAAAATATATCTTAAAAAAAATAGTACAGGGTAAAGGGGTCAAACACATGGTGACGGAAGATATATACTGCGGTGGTGGGCACACAGGTGATACACAGACCACGCACCAGAGAGATGGACACTTGAAACCTACATGAGCTTATTAACCACTATCACCCCGATAGATGGAATTAAAAATAAACGAACAAAAGAATTAGAAAAGCAAAAATCAATCCGTCTGTAAGAAGCCTCGCCGGACACTCACACCCCTCCCCCCTTCCTCCCCCCAGAATCTGCACCAACTCAGTGACAGGAGGAGCCACTGCCCGACCTGATCGATCAAAAGGCCACTTCCTCCTCCTCCAGAGGACGCGGTCGGTCCACGCGGGGGTGCGGCACTTTTCGCTGGTGTCATAGTCTTCAGAAAACAAATCATATTTATATGTCGGAGCAAAGGTTACTTTTCCTTCTAAAAATCCTCTAAAAATCTACAATAAACATACACAAAGCAAGTTATTTATGTACAAAGTTAGTTGCTCACAAAGCACAACATTTTCACTGAACAGCATTCACTACGTCTACGTGCTGGGGCCTCGCGACACCCGTGTGCGTCGGGTCAGCACGTCGGTGGGCGGGACAAAGCGCAGGGGAGGAGCCTGACGGGCCCGCGCCGATCTGACCTCGCGCTAAGGAGCGCAGCACTGCGGGCACTTGGAAGTCACGTGGTCTCATGTCCGATTCTCAGACAAGGACCCGGGGCCCCAAACGGGCAAGTGGTGCCAGGTGCTCGAATTAGGTCTGACCCCACCAACAGCGGTCACCAGCCTCTCGGCCCTCACGGCCCCGTGGTCCGCAGGCCCCTGGTTGGCGACCGCCGCCCATGAAGGCACCAGAGCAAGTGGCCACAACCGCCTCCGCCCTGACAACACTTGAACCCAGTTCTCCCGAACGCTGTGGTCACACGTTTTAGGAAACAAGTTTCAAAAAGGCAGATGAGCCCGGCTGAGGTGGCTCCATGGCTGAGCGTCGACCTCTGAACCAGGAAGTCATGCCCGAGCTGTGGGCTCGGTCCCCAGTGCGGGGCGGGCAGGAGGCAGACAATCAATGACTCTCTCATCACCGATGTTTCTATCGCTCTCGCCCTCTCCCTTCCTCTCTGAAGTCAATAAAAATAGATTTTTAATAGGGAGATGATATGTATGTTCTTCTTCTTAAAAGTTAACCTTACAGAGACACGATATGTTTTTCTTCCGGGGAATTTTGTGGGTTTCCCTTCCTCCCTTTTTCTTTCTTTAAAGGGAAGGAAGTGTGTACCTGTCAGACTACAGTGTGTGTTCAGTAAGTGTAAGGAGAGCCCACGAGGCTGACAAGGCAGCACGTGGGTTAAGGAGAGCGCGCTGCAGAGCCAGGCCCCGCTCCGCGCGGTGCTGCGTGCCCACCTGCCCGGCGTTCTTCTGGCTGACCAGCTGGTCCCCGGCGATGAGCGAGTCCCAGTTCTGCTGCCTGACGAGCTCCTTCACCTCCTCGTTAGGGAGGTCGATGCGGTAGTTGAAATCGCCGCACCAGAACACGTAGTCGTGGGAAAAGAGCATCCTTCCCTAGAGCCGGAGAGGAGGTCAGAGTCAGAGTCAACTCAGAATGTTACGGCGCTTCTTGCCCCCGCCCTCCGCCACGCTCACATTTCACCCGCCAGGGAGAGCGCGGGGAACGTCTGTCTAGGTGAGCCCTGCTGGTGTCTCTGGGCACGATCTGAAACCCTCAGAAGCGGAGCGGGAGCGGGGCACCTGAGCCAGCTCCCCTGCCCCACCGTCGAGGACGCCGGGCGCTCACCATGGGGAAGCTCAGCTTCCGCACGATCTCCGCGAAGTCCTCGTTCCGCTCTTTGACCTGGGACTGCCCGGCGGCGAAGTGGCTGCAGACGAAGCAGAGGCTGGTCGTGTGGAACAGCATGCGGATGGCCACCGCTCCCTTGTTGCCAGTGGCGCCTCCCATTCCCGTCTTCACAGTATCCACGGCGACATCCCTGGGACACGAAGAATCCAGAATCAAAGACGTGACCCAGACAGGTCCCCGCACGCAGGAGACATCGGAGCGTGCATCACGTAATTACAGGAGTGCGCACATGGCCATGGGGGCGAGGTGGTGACGGCACGGTGTGCACATGCCTACTGGGGACCCCTTCCTCACACACACGGGGACAGGAGGGAGGGGACCCCTGTCTCACACACACGGGGACAGGAGGGAGGGGACCCCCGTCTCACACACACGGGGACAGGAGGGAGGGGACCCCCGTCTCACACACACGGGGACAGGAGGGAGGGGACCCCCGTCTCACACACACGGGGACAGGAGGGAGGGGACCCCTGTCTCACACACACGGGGACAGGAGGGAGGGGACCCGTCTCACACACACGGGGACAGGAGGGAGGGGACACCCGTCTCACACACACGGGGACAGGAGGGAGGGGCCCCCTGTCTCACACACACGGGGACAGGAGGGAGGGGACCCGTCTCACACACACGGGGACAGGAGGGAGGGGACCCGTCTCACACACACGGGGACAGGAGGGAGGGGACCCCTGTCTCACACACACGGGGACAGGAGGGAGGGGACCCCTGTCTCACACACACGGGGACAGGAGGGAGGAGACCCCTGTCTCACACACACGGGGACAGGAGGGAGGGGACCCCCGTCTCACACACACGGGGACAGGAGGGAGGGGACCCCCATCTCACACACACGGGGACAGGAGGGAGGGGACCCGTCTCACACACACGGGGACAGGAGGAGGGAGGGGACCCTCGTCTCACACACACGGGGACAGGAGGGCGGGGCCCCCTGTCTCACACACACGGGGACAGGAGGGAGGGGACCCGTCTCACACACCCGGGGACAGGAGGGAGGGGACCCGTCTCACACACACGGGGACAGGAGGGAGGGGCCCCCTGTCTCACACACACGGGGACAGGAGGGAGGAGACCCGTCTCACACACACGGGGACAGGAGGGAGGGGACCCCTGTCTCACACACACGGGGACAGGAGGGAGGGGACCCGTCTCACACACACGGGGACAGGAGGGAGGGGACCCCTGTCTCACACACACGGGGACAGGAGGGAGGAGACCCCTCTCTCACACACACGGGGACAGGAGGGAGGGGACCCCTGTCTCACACACACGGGGACAGGAGGGAGGGGCCCCCTGTCTTACACACACGGGGACAGGAGGGAGGGGACCCCTGTCTCACACACACGGGGACAGGAGGGAGGAGACCCCTCTCTCACACACACGGGGACAGGAGGGAGGAGACCCCTGTCTCACACACACGGGGACAGGAGGGAGGGGACCCCTGTCTCACACACACGGGGACAGGAGGGAGGAGACCCCTCTCTCACACACACGGGGACAGGAGGGAGGAGACCCCTGTCTCACACACACGGGGACAGGAGGGAGGGGACCCGTCTCACACACACGGGGACAGGAGGAGGGAGGGGACCCCTGTCTCACACACACGGGGACAGGAGGGAGGGGACCCCTGTCTCACACACACGGGGACAGGAGGGAGGGGACCCCTGTCTCACACACACGGGGACAGGAGGGAGGGGACCCGTCTCACACACACGGGGACAGGAGGGAGGGGCCGGCGGGGGACCCACCTGATGAAGGGCGCGTGCTGCGGGCGGATGAAGACGAACAGGCAGACGCCCACCAGCTGCTCGGAGGCCAGCAGCACGTACTTGTGGTCCCGGGAGATGGTCCTCTGGAGCTCCGCGGCCCAGAGCTTCTGGTTCGTGGTGCTGCGGGACGGGCAAGGGCGTGGACAAGGGCGCTGCTTCGTCAGACAGCCCTCAGTGACCCTGGACAGCTCACATATGTACTCAAATTCTTAAAAATGTTTTTACTGATTTTTAGAGAGACAGAAACATCGATGAGAGAGAAACATCATCGATTGGCTGCCTCCTGCACGCCCCTCCTGGGGATGGAGCCCTCAAGCCGGGCATGTGCCTGACTAGGAATCGAACCAGTGACCTCTTGGTTCATGGGTTGATGCTCAACCACGGAGCCACACCGCCGAGGCTGAAATACTGTCTTCTTACAGGGTCCAAACAAGGCCACACTCTCGGACCACGCTATCTCACCCACACGCTTATTCTGAAATCTTTTAAGAAGCCATCGAAGGTGGGCCATTGCTCAGCTTCAAAAGCAGGCACACTTGGTTACAATGAAGCAGTTAAGCTCTGGGTTTCACGCAGATAATTTGCATTTATAATGAGGCTTCAGAACAGCAATTCTCCAAGTGTGGTGTGGGAGCATCCCCGGGGTCCCCAAACCCGTGAGCTCGAAGCCATTTCCACACCCCGAGACCTGCTTCCCCCTCACTGTCCACGGGCATCTGCGTCCCGGGCAGCGGCAGGGAGGCCTACGCGTGCCGACGCCCTGCACGGAGCCGGCGGGTGCCATCCTCACGGCCTCGCACCGCACGTCCCAGAGTGCATTTCACCGAGACGGCCCTGAAGCAGCAGCAACACCGACTGGATCAGAGCCAGCCTCCCCCCCCCGCCGGGCTGTGTGACCAGGTCACACACACAGCACCGCCCTGCTCCGGGCCACGTGGCTGCATTTCCCGGAAAAGCGCCGAGAGAAGAACTGCCAGTTTTTTCCCAGAAAACAATCTGTACTTGAAAGAACTAATCCAGAAAGACCGGCTATTCATTAGGTTATTTAGCAAATACTTTTTGGACCAATCCTATCTTCTCAGGGGAACAACCCGCGGCTTGTGCTTCCAATGATGAGTTTGAGTTTTTAAGCAAAACGGAGATTTCTGGGAAGCGTGTGGCTGCTCCTGTGACCTTGACAAGCCCCGTCCTCCAGAGCTGGCCGATGAGGCCAGTGACGATGGCACCGACGCGTGTGCTGCGTGTGTGAGGGCACGGCCAACACGTGAAGATGTCCCTAACTCAGCGAGCTAACATCTTCCAAGTGAACGATATGCGATGTTTCAAAGTCACGCGTCAGTCACAGACAGACCAATGGGAAATGAGCGTTCGCACAGAAAGTTCACTGCTGTGTTTTCAGATTCCGTGTTTAAGAAACTCCTCTGTTGAGTTCTGGTGTAGTCTCAGAGAAGAAATTATTGGAAAAGCCTATTAAAATATTTCAATTTCCAACTACATACTTGTGTAATTTTCTTCATATAGTTCAACCGAAACAACACACTGCAACAGACTCCTGCGAAAGGAAGCGTGAGAAGCCAGCTATCTTGAGCCAGGTATGAAGAAGATCTGTGAAAAATTCTTTAAGATTTTCAGCCTTCTTCAGAGTGCAGCAAAGACCCTGGTACCAAGGCCGAGAACCGCTCTTACGGTTTAAAGGGCCCTCACACATTTCCTCTCCATCTCCGTAAACAACGCTGCTGACCTATCTGCCCCCCGCCGCCCCCCGGAAGCCGGTGCCGCCGGCTGGCTTACCTCGCATTCACGATGTTCCCCGCATTCAGCTCCACCATCTCCTCAAACCCAATCGCAAATATGTCCGTCGGCTTGCTTCTTCTCTCTACAAGGACGCGTTCAAGACAGACCGTGAAAACGCGGCCTCAGCAAACGGCGCCCCCGCCGCAGCCCCCACACAACGGGATCGACACCAGGTCTCACAAGGTCCACGTTTGTGGTTTCGGTTTGACCGAACTCAGACTGAAGACGAAACCCGGAGGGGACACCCTCACTTTAAATGGACTCTCTGCTCAGGGTGCTGGGCTGCTGCTTTCAGGCGGTTATTCTGGGAGACCCCAAGTGCTTTCACGATCATCGTGGAAGAATTCTGCTCCAGTGCACACCAGGGGCAGCAGAGAAACCAGCCCCGCTAACAGGCTAACGGGAGCCAACCCGGGGGGGAAGGGGTCTCAGAAAAGGCTCAGACAACAAGCGCCGAGAACACGGCAAATGCGAGGTAGCGGCTGGGAGAGGTTTTCCACATTAGGCCTGGTCCTTGGTGCTGTCCAGAAAGTAAAAGCCTGGCGATAGAGGACGGGAGCTTCGGATGGACTGGAGCTATAAAATGGTGGGCTTCCAGCTTCTGAGCCAGCGCCCCTTAAAGTCACGCACACGGAGAAGCGCTCCCTCGTCTCCCAGGGTGGGTCGTCAGCGGGACGAGTTAGCTACACGCGCACGGTAAAGGCCCACCTTGGAACTCCTGGATGCCCGCCAGCTTGGGCGCGTCGAGCAGCCAGTCGGTGAGCGTCTGGTTCTTGAAGGCGATGCTGCGGAACTGCTTCCCGCCGTTCACGTTCCACGTGCCCACGCACACGCGGATCTTCTTGGGCTTGGAGTACTTGTAGAAGTTCTCGCACATGCTCTTCAGGACTTTGGAAGAGGCTGATCAAAAACACAACACAAGAGTTTTAACTGCATTAAAACGACGACGAAACGGACTGTCACCACCGAGAAGCGGCGCCCGGCACGCACAGCATCACGTCAACAAGCACGGAGCACGGCGGGCACATGCAGGGGAGCGCGGCCCTGAGCAGGCCCAGCCCGAAGCAATCCGCCGGCACCGCTTAGAGGTCGGCCGCGCAGACCCGGCGACCGAGGGAGAAAAGCCACGGTGACGGTACTGCAGCCACACAACATGCGGAGCGAACCGTTCTCCTCCACTGAACGCTACGCTGTTTGTCTAAGGCACAAAACTAGAGACAGTACGTTTCTCAGAAGTACGGCAACTGACCTCATATACTAGTAACTTTCATTCAAAGGCTGGAAAACTGTGAATTTACTTTCTCCCCAGATAACAACATTTAAGGACATTACATGTAAGATTCCAGCTACTGACAGGTGGTTGCAGAATTCGGGCTCCCAGGATGACAAGGAGGTGTCGCGATGAAGTCACTGATAAATGCTGCCCGTCTCGCTCAGAGTGGACGCAACTTCCTTGAACCATGTGCCTTGACTTGTGCCCGCGCCTGCTACCCATCCCCGTTCCCTCACTGCTCAGCCACTGCCCGTCCCGCTGTTTCAGGCCCGCTCCTGCCACAGGGCCTTTGCACTGGCTGCCTCCACCGCCTCCACGCTCCTCCCTCCCTTCCTTCAGGTCTCCACTTTGCAGGGAGGCGCCTCATGAAAACCTGCATTCCGTGCCGACGCTCCTCGTCCTCGCCGTGCTTTTTCTCTGTAGCATTTCTCCCCGTTCACCAGCTGCGCGTTTTATCTGCTGGTCTGTGACTGTCTCTCCATAAGAACGGAAGGCCCAGGAGGGCAGGAATGTTGGTCTCCTGCACTACTCAGTGACTAGAGGCCCCTGGTCCACGGAAGTGCTCAGTAAGTAACTGGTGAGTGCATGAATGCCCCGTACACGTGAGATCCCCGATTTTCCTTCCTTCTAAAGCGCACTTCCTGTCGGTGAAGTTAAATTCTCGGCACTGACAGCGGATGGAGCCGAAAGAGGCCCTTCATCTAAAACAGATGGTGCACTGAACTGGCAGCGCTGGGTCCGAGGAAAAGAAAACCAGACGGTTCTCGCCTTCCACCACGTGACACTGTTTTCTCCTCTTATTTATTTATGATACTGAGACACGGCAGTTTGGGACAGAGAGGGAAGTGACTTGTTAGTCCAGCTCTGACCCCGGGGCCGGTTCTCGCCTCCCGCTGCTGGGTCCGGCTGCTCGCGCAGAGGCGTGAGGTGGAGCGCACGGCGGGAGCTGGCTGGCCCCGGGGAAAGACTCTGGTCTGAATACCCGAGTCCCTGCCATGGCTACCACTTCGGAACCAGCTTCCGCATCCTTTCTGCATCTAAACGCCAGTCCGGTCACGGCCTTGCTGCTGAAAACCATCGGCAGACAGGGAGTCGTGAACAAAAACGTGTGGCCACACTGTGTGAGCTCACCCAGTCAGTCTGTAAACGGGACCAAGGTTTTAAAAAGCCCTACTATGCTCCCCCGCGGCCCTGAACCTTAACGAGTCTCTGTCCCAGCGGAGGTCCCCTCAGCACGCTGTCCCCGGCCAGTGCGCCTCGGGACGGAGCCCAGCGAGCTCGGCGTGTGCGCGTCCTCCTCCTTTCAAAAAACACGCCGAAGTCTCTCGAAGCATTCCGCACAACCAAGCCAAACAAGCCCTAAGCGACACCGAATCCGAAGGGAAGGGGGAAAGGTCTTTCCCACCAAATTGCTGGCCAGAGTTTAGCTTTTGTTCCCGTCACCACCACCTCGGGGTTAAAGACAAGATCACAAACTGGGACCAGAAAATGGAGGCATGAAGTCGCTATGAACAGGAAAGGCAAGAAAAGAACCCGTCAGGTCGGACATGCTCAGCGCCTCCCCGTGTCGCAACCTCGGTGCTTTCAACAGATCAGATCCTGTTAGCTCGGGGCTTAGACAGAGGATGTCTCGTCCACATGTGAGACGTGAGCCAACGCCTTGTCCAATGCCCTGAGAAACACCGCTGAGCGTCACAAGTACCACAGACAGTCCTCTGGCATCGATCCCAAATGTCCCGCCGGGCTCCCATCAGCGCCCGAGAGGGAGGCACGCCACCATGCTGGTTCAATGAAGCATCGAGTGGCATGAAACGGCGAGCTCTACTTAACTGGATTAACAGCTGCTACAGGATGGCAGAGAGCATCCTAAAAGCAGTTACTCTGCTTTCTCAAATCTACCGTTTCCCCTCGGGTTAAACGAGGCACCGTTTGTGCTGCTGGAATCTGAGGGGGAAGAGCGAGCTGCCGCTGAGGGGGCTTTATGTGTTTACAGACCACCCTTAGGAAAACGAGGAACAGGTGTGTTATGCGAGTGGGTTCTGTACTGTACCTGACTGCAAAGTCTGCTCAGAAACTACGGATGCATGAGGAGGAAAACAAAGGATCGTTAGTCAACAGCAAGGCAAGGGCAAACCTAGAGGCGGACACACCGCTCTCGGCGGCCTCCCTTCTTCTGAGCCCATGTGATGACCTTGTTTTCTCGGGCGGCTGCAGGGCACAGAGACCGGAGGAGGAACAGCCGCAGCAAGCTGTCAGCACGGAGGGGACCGCACAGCACAGCGACTCTGCTGTCAGTGCTGGGCCTGCTTCTCAGGCTGCTCCTGTGTGTGTGTGTGTGTGTGTGTGTGTGTGTGTGTGTCTGAGTGTATGTGTGTGTGTCTGTAAATGAATGTGCGTGTCTGAGTGTTTGTGAGTGTGTGTAAATGTCGTGTGTGTCTGAGTGTGTGTGTGTCTGAGTGTGTGTGTGTGTGTAAATGAATGTGTGTGTGTCTGAGTGTATGTTTGTGTGTGTGTGTAAATGAATGTGTGTCTGAGTGTGTAAATGAATGTATGTTTTTGTGTGTGCACATATGTGAACATACATGTGAGTGAGAACATGCACCCGAAAACCTGAGAGGCTGGAGGATTCTGAGCATGGGAAGATACTGCCCTAACATACACCGTTTAGAATTCTTTCTGGGACTCACCAATTGATAAGCTCAATCAGCTCAGTTATAACAAAACACACACATTCCAGAAAAATCACCATGCTGTGCAAAACCGTGCCATGTCCCAGCCACGGGGTTTATGGGAAAAATGGGGTTAGGGCAAAACCATCGCTTTGGCGGTGACGTACCAAAAAGGACAGGAGCCTAACAAAGACAACAGCACAGTTCTACACGTGTTCAGTGGTTAAGGGGTGCCTAACTCCTCCTTAGTTACGACCCGACGTCAGCTTGCAGCAGCAGCCTCGGGAGGGCTGCAGCCTGAGTCGCTGGGTGTCGGAGGCGGGGTCTCTGAAACGGACGGAGTGGCAGCACCAGCGATGGGAGTGGCTCTCAGCACAGCTGGGGACCCGAGGCAGAGGGGTGAGAGGTGTGTGCACAGGTGTATGTATGTATTCTTTAAAAAAAAAAAAAGTTTTTATTGATTTGTAGAGAGAGAGGAAAGGAGAGGGGCAGAGAGAGAGACATCGATGAAAGAGAATCATTGAGCGGTTGCCTCCTGCACACCCCCTGCTGGGGACTGAGGCTACAACCCAGGCATGTGCCCTGATGTGGAACTGAACCGGGCAACCTCCTGTTGCGTAGGTCGATACTCAACCACTGAGCCACCCAGCTGGGCTGTACGTATGTGTTTTATATTCTACTCATCTTGCTTCTGCTGGGGGCAGCTTTCTGTGTGCGCCTGGCACCACTGCCAGCGAAATCATGCAGAAACTAATGCCGAGCTGGCATGCGCTCAGGTGTTCCCTAAGATGCAGCCATCTGAGGACAGTGCTGCGGCAGAACCGGGTTTGCTTTTAAGGAAATGTGCAGGACACTAAGCTGATGACTGAGTCTAGGAAATGTGGGGTCCCTCGCTTCTCCTTGTCTTCCCTTCGCTGCTTACTTTCGATGGTTCTTGTGATGCCTTCGCGTCCGGGGCGGCCCGGGGAGCACAGGGGGGAAGAGGTGGAGGGATGCAAGCAGCTAAGTCTCTACTGCTGAAAGCAGGAAGGAAGCCTGACGGTGAACGCGTAGGTATAGCAGGTTTTTTAAAAAGATGTTTTTATTGATTTGAGAGAGAGAGGAAGGGAAAGGAAGAGAGAGAGGTGAGACAGGCATCAGATCCACTGGCTGCCTCCTGCACCTACTGGGTATCGAGACCGAAACCCGTGCACGTGCCTTGACCGGGAATCGAACCAGCAACCTTTTGGTGCACATGACACTCCACCACTGAGCCACACCGCCAGGGCCAGACGGTGTTAGAGCTTCAGCGGGCCGCAGCCCCCAGCCGACCGGCAGAGCCCGAGGAGCTGGCTCTAAGGAGCGACCTGCGCCACGACAGAGGCTGAAGAGGCCACAGGAACCCACCTGACCAGTCATTACCAGGACGGTGCCGGGAGGGACAACCTCTCCCACGGGAACAGGGAAAACGGAAGGTTTGGTTTGGAGACAACAGAGGAAATAAAAATGCTGAGTGCGAAAAAGTTAAAAGAGAAAAAAACTTAGAGTAAGGAAGTCTAATTTACTAAGTTTTACAATGAATGCTGAGTTTCCCCGTGATATCACTTAATATATGTTCCTGATAGGAGCTCAAGTTCTTGTGGTTTAAATGAAAGGCACAATAAAAGATAGCCATATATTTATGTCAAATGTTAAAATTGGAAATAGTGGTGTCCAATAATAAGCAATATTTTAAATTATTAGTTAATATGATTTGGTATTTCTTCAAGCAATAGCAATGAAAAGGTAAGACTAAGTTGTAGAAACTTTTGGGTGGTGATTAGCAAAATACCCAATATGGGATGCAGGTATTGATTTTTCAGTAAAGCATTTGTTTGCAACATAACTAGGCTACTGAATGTTCTACTTCTACTAGCTGAATGCTCTCTGAAACCCTGCCTTTTATAGTTAGTGCACTTAAACCATTAACCCCTCCATCACAACCTATCAGAGAAAACATGCCTGGGCCTCCGTTTATGGCTTAATAACACCTCTGATCCCTGGCAGGTGTGACTCAGTGGTTGAGCGTTGACCTATGAACCAGGAGGTCACAGTTCGATTCCTAGTCAGGGCACATGCCTGGGTTGAGGGCTTGATCCCCAGTGTGGGGCATGCAAGACGCAGCCGATGGATGATTCTCTCTCATTGATCATGTTTCTAACTCTCTCCCTCTCTAAAAATCAATAAAAACACATTAAAAGAAAAAATCTATTTAAAAAATCATGTTGATAGAAAATCCTTCCAAACTTATTTAATCAACTCAATCTAAAAGTTATTTATGTAAATAAGTTTACATTTATCTCTTGGACTTTTAGAAGGAATATAAGTACATCAAGCAGGTAGAATATAAAGTAAGTACGCATACCACGCAAACTTCCAGTGGTTAAAAGGGCTCGCGCTTTGTCAGCTAAATCACTATTTAGAGTGTTTCCCAGGAGCAAAACGTCAATGGCCTCTTGCTTGGAGCTGTCAAAGAAGTTATTCTGAATCGTTCTGGTGACAGAACGAGCACCATCTTTTAACTTCCCAGCCTGTTGGGGGAAAAAGGAGCAAGGACTTTCATTCTAATCGTGTCATTTTCACTCAGTCGGTATTCTGAAACTTAAGGGTGACATAACTGTACTGCAATAAGGACCTCATCCTTCCATTCTGAACAGCGAATCATCACGTTAAAATGGCTCAGGATGCCACTGCTTCCCTTCCTCTTTGGACCACAGCTCTGCCCAGAGATGGAAGCTCAGTGCCACCACGCACCCCTGACGACACTGGGGCGCTGAGCGTCTAGCACTGTGGACGGGAAGAGTGAACCGCGTGCACTCGGACAGGAACTCGCTTCCACATCATCACTGCAGACTCGGGCGGGGCGGGGAGCAGCAGGGAGAGAGGTACATTGCACTCACAGGCTCTTATGAAAGCTGCAAAGGGCTTTAATAGCAGAAAATAAAATGGAAACTACTCCCTAGTAACCTCAGTATAGTTACCGCTATAACTGAACAGAAGAATGAAGGCCTAAAGGAAATTTATAAATATAGATCACATGTACACTACCATCTACATTTTAGGCCACTGGATTACCTGTGTATATGGAACTAACCAAAGTACTACACCTGGACTAATTCCTACAGGGAGAGAGTTTATAGAACGTTCAATGAGCATATACTTACCTAGTATGTTAGTTACCATAAAGGTTTGTTTTGACCTTACAGATTTTAATAATTGCTTTAAAAAAACAAAACTTTTGCCTTTTAGGAAAATACTTTAGTTTACAATATATTATTTTTATTCCTTAAAAAACTAACAGTAATTGAGGCTTAAAATGCTATTCCCTCCCCTATAATTTCATACATAAAGGACATTATTTGAAAAGACACTCACCATTCACATTATCAGGCAATTAATCAAAACGAACCCAGAGAAAGGAAAAGAAAGAACAGTGCAGATGTTAGATTTTAGTTCAGTGCAGACTAGTAATTAACACATAAAACTTCGTGTCTATCAGGTTAGAGTCAAAGACACTGACAACATAGGGAACCTCTGTACGTATACTGTCGTGGTCGCTGCAGAAACAAAAAGGCAAGAGAACGCTGAAGAGGATTTTAAGCAACAGTTGTAGAGCAGCAGGTTGTAATAGCAAGAATTGTGTTCTTTATGTAAAATGAATAAATGACAGTTTAACAATTTTAGGTTAAAAAACAGGATCACTTAGAAGACAATATTGAAATGTCAGTACGTGTGACGCTACGATTTGAACAAAAGGCACTGGCAGGCGCGGCCCCTCTGCACCCGCATGGCGCTGTGACTCCGGAGGGAGGCGGGCGTGGGAAGGAAAGCACTCGGGGAGGATGAGTGTCTCCAGGAGGTTCACTTGGGGCACTGAGAGGCCGAGTGAGAACGGGGGTGACGGTCCTGGTTCTATTCGGAAGTAATGTGAGGAACTGCCGAGATTTAAAACCCACCCGGGGTCACGAGCCTTAAAATGTCAGTATCGGATACAAAACAGTGAGAAATACCGCCAGTATGTTTCCCAAGTCCCTCAATGTGGGCCAGATACTAGAGTGGAAAATAGTCTGTAGGTAACACCAGCAATTAAAATGGAACAAGGAGGCACAGAATTATAATTAAGTCCACATCTCACACTTCCTTTGCACATTTTCTTAAGTCTCATTTTCAAGGCAACGTAAGTAAAGCATAAAAACATAGCCATTGAGCCCTGATAAGGTGGGGCTCACAGTAGGTGTTGCACACACTGTCCACTGATTCATCTGTCCATCCAGCGTGTGTCATATGCTTATTAAATAGCAGGCCCTGTGTCAAGTGCTGGGGACCCAGAGCCAAATATGATAGGACCCTTTATTACGAAGACCATGGTTAAAAACATCCTACTTATAATAAAAACTAGAGGCCCAGTGCATGAAAATTCGTGCATGGGGGTGGGGGGTCCCCTCAGCCCAGCTGGCACCCTCTCACAATCCGGGACCCCTCAGACATCCCTCTTGCAATCAGGGACTGCTGGCTCGTAACCGCTCGCCTGCCTGCCTGCCTGATCGCCCCTAACCACTTGCCTGCCTGCCTGATCACCCCTAACCACTCTGCCTGCCTGATCATCTCTAACCATCTACACATGTCTGTCACACAGCTGACCCCACCAACCTGGGGAACAAACTACCTCCTGCTGGATCAGGGCCATGAGAGGAGGAATGAAAGAGGAGTAAAGGCACGATAAGGCAGAGTTCTGAAGAGGGACCTTGAAAACCCTCTTAGTTAATAAAGAGGCACTGAGATTCCTTACCAAGAGGGCAGGAGGGCCTTGTCTAATGCGACAGAACCACTCACCTTGGCCTTGCCTTCCAGAGCCCCGGTCCCGGCATAGATCTTACTGATGGAGTCACCGTTCACCGACCACATGGAGCGGAAAACCTCCTGAAAGCGAGTCACCAGCTGGGGCTTCTCAGCCAAGCCGAGGGCTTCCAGCTGCTTCGCCAGCATCTGAAACAGCCAAGAGTGACTTTTGTTAGTGTACTGATCCGCTCACCGTGATGTGCCTTTGTAAGAACTACCGAAGCAAACTGACAATCTGCAGCGACAGGACCCTGTAGGACTGGATTCTGCACACATAATAGTTTACCAGGCTGTGTTGTTTCCCACCATTTCTATTTTTAAAGTAAATACCACATCAATGAGACTTACAAGCAACTTAATATTCCCTTTTGGTAAGAAGAACAGCTTTCTGGTTAAATGATAAAATCATGTTAAATTATCCCTATACATCACACTACTACTTTACCTTGTTCATCTAAAAGAACTAATTATTGGACAGCGTGGAGCAGAGCAGAAAAAATACTTACCTAGTTTATGTAAATGTGTCCAGAATAACTAAGTTCCTTTAGTTTTAGATTTGGTTCTGTAAGTTTGGGTAATAAGGTCCGGAGATTATGAGGGAAAAAGAGCTGCTCTTGAACTGTCACAAAACAAACACTGACATTGGTGCCGTGTGCACAGGGCCTAGGGGCACGCAGCGGGCAAGGGTCTCTGGCCACCACATCCCCTCCACACAGGTCGCAGTGAGTGTGTCAAGCCATTGCTCTTTCCTCAGGATGAACTGTAGCCTCGAAATCCGGCAGAGTCCAAGCAATGCACAGCCCCTCTCTGGCCCATTTCTCTTATCTGGAGTCCAGGCATAATGTATGCCTTGAGTTTGCACTCAACTCCGTCCTACTGGGTTTTCTTTGACCTCATCTGTAAGTCCGGGTACTACCCATAAATCTCAAGGGATCAAAAACTAAATCCTATGAAAAACCCTACACCGGGTGTGACTGCTGGGCTGATACCAGCACTGTCCTCGGGGGCAGAGACTGAGGCAAACCCGGCCGGGTCGCCTTCGTCATTCGGACCGCTCTGCCTTAAGAAGGTGGGCACGCTGGTCTCACTGCTAGGCTGGCTTCACTAGTGAGTTTGGTAACCACTTAACCACGTTCTCACCCGGACGAGCAACAGCGGCGAACCAGCGGAGTCAGATTCTGAAAAGTGAAGCCTGTTGCACTTTTAACAAATGTTTAAAGGGCCTCAGTCACCTCCCTCTCAGAATCCACATCAACGCATCCAACCAGCTGCAAACAGCCAGCAGCACCACGCCGCCCGAAAACTCCATCCACAGGCCAAACGCCCGCTGTCACTTTTCTGTCTGTCCTATCTTCTAAGTAAGTTATAATGAGAAATCTCAAAGCCAGATTTAGGAAAGGCGAACAGTAAAATTCACTTAGTTACTTGAGAAATGTCTCAAAAGACATTTCCGTAGCAGAGCACTCTACACACTATGGTTTCATTTTTGAGACACAAAGGACCGCAGCTGCCGGCCACTAATTAACCAACATTCTGGCCCCAGGTCTGACGATGCGCTGAGGAAATAAGAACGTGGGACTTCCTGTTCCTGTTTCCACGCCTCTGAGGACTGCGCTCAGTCCCTGCGGCTCAGTCCCTGTAACTCAGTCCCTGTAACTCAGTCCCTGCAGCTCAGTCCCTGTAACTCAGTCCCTGCGGCTCAGTCCCTGTAACTCAGTCCCTGCGGCTCAGTCCCTGCGGCTCAGTCCCTGCGGCTCAGTCCCTGTAACTCAGTCCCTGCGGCTCAGTCCCTGCAACTCAGTCCCTGCGGCTCAGTCCCTGTAACTCAGTCCCTGTAACTCAGTCCCTGCAGCTCAGTCCCTGTAACTCAGTCCCTGCGGCTCAGTCCCTGTAACTCAGTCCCTGCGGCTCAGTCCCTGTAACTCAGTCCCTGTAACTCAGTCCCTGCAACTCAGTCCCTGCAGCTCAGTCCCTGTAACTCAGTTCCTGCAACTCAGTCCCTGTAACTCAGTCCCTGCGGCTCAGTCCCTGTAACTCAGTCCCTGCGGCTCAGTCCCTGTGGCTCAGTCCCTGTAACTCAGTCCCTGCGGCTCAGTCCCTGTAACTCAGTCCCTGCGGCTCAGTCCCTGCGGCTCAGTCCCTGCGGCTCAGTCCCTGTAACTCAGTCCCTGCGGCTCAGTCCCTGCGGCTCAGTCCCTGTAACTCAGTCCCTGCGGCTCAGTCCCTGCGGAAGGAGTAAGTGAAGACCCGCCCCAGCCGCGGCCCTCACTGCGCAGGACAGGAAGGAGGACTTTGCCGGCGGGGCAGTGTGTCTGCACTGACACTGTGTCTGTATTTGACTGAACCTGATGGCAAGAGGTAAAGAAAAAGGGTCTCTACACCAAGACCGTTAGAGAAGCCGAACCTCATGCACTTTCATTCTCGCTCACACAGTCCAGTCCTTAGAGCCACGGACTGGCAGGCGCCATGCAGGCTGCACTGGGGACAGACCGTCCACACGCACCTACAGGCTGTGCGTGGTCACGGAGCCTCCCCATTCCCAGAACCCTTTAACACAGGGAACGAGGACAGCACAGAGATACACGTATTTTTTTCTTCTTTTGCCTCCAAAAGAGGCAATTACTGGACCAGTAGAAGCAGCAGGGCTGTGTTTAGAGGAAAAATTAAGGAATAACGGAGGGAAACACAGCTATACACAGAGAGTGGAACAGGTAAAGGAACTAAAAAAACTAGCGATGTTGGGGGGGAAAGACTAGAAGAGAAATGAGAAATGCTTTACTAAACCTAACTGCTCTGGGGGCGGTCATGAGAGCCACTGAGCGGTGTCACACGGCCACGCACAGGACGGCCACGCACAGGACGGCCACGCACGCACGCTGGTTCCTTACCTCCAGGCCCAGGAAGGCCTGCACGCTGTTGGTCCTGTCCAGGCAGTCCAAGCAGTTGGTGCGGACGGTCCCACTCTGGCACCTGCAACAAAGTCACTCACGTTAAAGAGCTTGTTTGAGACAAAACGACAGAACTCAAACAGACGGAGAAAAACTAAGGTGAGTGAAAGGTAGCATCCACTTTCTCCCCCAACTTCTTCCCATTACAATTTCAAACATACAAGAAGGGGAAGGAATTTTACAGTGAATATCCATCTTCTCACAGGCCCTCCAACTGTTAACACTGTGCCTCCTCTTCTGTATCACACACGACCTGTTCCTCCACACCCACTTATTAACTAGGCCAGCAGTCAGGAGCTAAGCAAACATGCAGACCTACAACACCGTAGTTCTCTGCACGTAAAAGAGACCACACATTTAAGGAATAAATTTTGAAGACCTAAGATCTCTTATCTCTACTGACTGTCCTATAAAGTTTCTAAGGCATTGACTCTAAATATTGTACACTGAAAAAATGTGCTTTGTTTACTAAAGCTTACCTCAACCTGTATTCTTAACTTCAACCTTTCAATACCTACTTTCCTCCTCTACTTCAGATGCAAAAGCTAACACTAAATTACACTAAAGCAGACAATATGCAACGTCTTTTACTTCTATTTGCATTAGTTGTCTTTACCAGGTCAAAAAATTTAAAACATCATTTTAAGATGTTTTAATAACAATAACAGGGTGTGGTCGGGAGCCTGACCGATTCCAGCTCTCACACACCCTGGTCACATGACGAGGGGCAGGCTACGCCAACGCCTCCTTTTCCTCCCCTGCAAAAAGGGACAGAATAGGGCCTCGCCTTGCCAGTCGTTGCTGATACATGGAAACCCAAGGGCACTGCCTGGCGACAGTGTGTGCCCAACAAAGTAACCTATTATTATTACTAGAGGCCCGCTGCACGAAGAGATTCGTGCCTTCCTCCTCTTGGCTTCCAGCACCGGTTTTCCTCCGGCACCGGGACCCAAGCCTTCGCTCAGGCCGGACTCTGCCATCTTCGTCTTCGCTGCTTCACTGCAGACTCCAGCTGGAGTCTGCCATCTTTGCTGCAGACTGCTGTCTTCGTCTTTGCTGCAGACTCCGGCTGGAGTCGGCCATCTTCGTCTTCGCTGAGGCCGGAGTGCCGCTCCTGTAGATCCCTTCAGCCCCTGCCCTCCCTCTCATAGCAGGCGTCCTGCCCGGCCACTCTGCGCCTGGAGCAGCTGGGTGGCCGCCATCTTTATCCTTCTAATTTGCATATTCCCTCCTGATTGGCTGGTGGGCATAGTGGAGTGATGGTCAATTTGTATGTTTCTCTTTTATTAGGGTAGGTCTGCTGAATTCTCAAGAAAGGAAAACAAACCTAAAATCAAGTATAACCATTATAAACTTTGATTTTAAAAAAGACATTTAAGGGTGTAATAATGTTCAGAGTCATTTTTAAATTATAGCAAAGTTCCCATTTAAAGGAGAGAGAAACAGAGCAGGCGAACCTTCGAACGTCGTTGCCGTCGAAATGGAAGAAGCCGTAATCGAGGAACCTCTGGACCTGAGGCCTGAGGACGCTGTGCAGCTTCTCGGCCTTGCCGCCCTTCACCATCTGGTGGTAGTCGAAGCTCACCATCTGCACGTCGGCGGCGTGCTCCGAAGCCTTCAGGTGGCTCTGGAAGGGAAGGCAGGCTTCACCCAGGGTGACGACTAGGCCCCCCGGTGCACGCGGTGACGGGAACCTGACCCTGAAATGAACACTGACGGCGCCAGGTTTCAGCCACGCCGCAGCCAGGCACCGGGCGCCATGTTTCTCCTGGTCCTCCCGCCGGTCCCGAGCGCCCTGGGGATGGGCTGCCAGAGAACGTGAGTCACATTCTCACTGGTTCAGAAAGTGAAAAACTATTTTCACCCACTCACATTTCATGTTTACAATCCAAATGTAATAACTGCTTATATCTACCATAAATCTCAAAATGAAGTGGCTCTTTTTTTAAGACAAAGACTATAAAACATAAAATTCTTTTTTTATATCTTTGTTCAATACATACAAATGTTTTGAAAGTTATCATAAAGTTATTCTCGAATGTATAACTTGTTTACTAATAATATTCCTTTCACAAAGTTAAAACAAAATAGCTGAATAATTAATTCTGGAGCTCATTAGATTGAATTTAAGGGAATGTTTTCTAACTGTTTTGCTTAAGCTTATAATTCTACGTAACATCATAGCTTCTATTAATTACTGAGTCGGTGTTCATGAAGAACCCGTTATCTTTAGAAGGCTTGTCTTCCACTTGAGAGTCTCACGTTCCTCTCATCGACACGAGAAGGTGTGTTCCCGCTGTACCTCAATGCCTTCGTCACACCTCAGGGCTGACACAGCGCCTGGTTTCCAGCAGCGGGCGGGCGATCGCAGGGGAGGAGCACACGGGGGGGGGGGGGAGGAGGAAGGAGCACACGGGGGGAGGAGACCCGGGGGGGGAGGAGCACACGGGGGGAGGAGCACACGGGGGGGGAGGGGGAGGAAGGAGCACACGGGGGGAGGAGCACACGGGGGGGGAGGGGGAGGAAGGAGCACACGGGGGGGAGGAGCACACGGGGGGAGGAGCACATGGGAGGAGCACATGGGGGGAGGAGCACACGGGGGAGGAGCACACGGGGGGAGGAGCACACGGGGGGAGGAGGGAGGGAGGAGCACATGGGGGGAGGAGCACATGGGGGGAGGAGCACACGGGGGGAGGAGCACACGGGGGGAGGAGCACACGGGGGGAGGAGGGAGGGAGGAGCACATGGGGGGAGGAGCACACGGGGGGAGGAGCACACGGGGGGGAGGTAGAGGAGCACGGGGGGGAGGAGGGAGGGAGGAGCACACGGGGGGGAGGAGCACACGGGGGGAGGAGCACACAGGGGGAGGAGGGAGGGAGGAGCACATGGGGGGAGGAGCACACGGGGGGAGGAGCACACGGGGGGAGGAGCACACGGGGGGAGGAGCACACGGGGGGGGAGCACACGGGGGGGAGGAGCACACGGGGGGAGGAGCACACGGGGGGGAGGAGCACACAGGGGGAGGAGCACACGGGGGGGAGGAGCACACGGGGGGGAGGAGCACACAGGGGGAGGAGCACACGGGGGGGAGGAGCACACGGGGGGGAGGAGCACACGGGGGGAGGAGTACACGGGGGGAGCACACGGGGGGGAGGAGCACACGGGGGGAGGAGCACACGGGGGGGAGGAGCACATGGGGGGAGGAGCACACGGGGGGGAGGAGCACACGGGGGGGAGGAGCACACAGGGGGAGGAGCACACGGGGGGGAGGAGCACACGGGGGGAGGAGCACACGGGGGGAGCACACGGGGGGGAGGAGCACACGGGGGGAGGAGCACACGGGGGGAGGAGCACATGGGGGGGGAGGAGCACACAAGGGGAGGAGCACACGGGGGGGAGGAGCACACGGGGGGAGGAGCACACGGGGGGGGAGGAGCACACGGGGGGAGGAGCACACGGGGGGGAGGAGCACACGGGGGGAGGAGCACACGGGGGGGGGAGGAGCACACGGGAGGAGCACACGGGGGGGAGGAGCACATGGGGGGGAGGAGCACACAGGAGGAGGAGCACACGGGGGGAGGAGCACACGGGGGGGGGGAGGAAGGAGCACACCACCTGGGTCTTGGCCCAGGACAGAGGGACTCGGGGGAGGATCTGCTTCTCCAGCACAGCAACAAGCCCCCTTCAGGAAAGGGTCCGCTGCCTTGGAAACCCCCAACCCCAGCTTCCCAGCATCCCCCACTGTGCCCTACCAGCCCGCGGGCCGATGGCTCCACAGGCCCCATCCCTTCTCTGGGAAGCGTTTCCCTCCTGGGAGAACCCAGGCCGCACTGCCTTCTGCTCAGCACCCTCTTACCTGGAAGGCCTTGCTCAGCATATGTTCCCCTTCCTTAGAGCCCAGCAGGTTTATTACTATTTGTTTGCCATACAGAGTCTTCAGTGTCCTAAAATGCCTGTCAAAGAAAGAAAATACGCACATGTCAGGTGATGAGGTGACATTTTTCTCCAATAAATAAGAATCCATATTAATGAGAACTTACATGGTTCTGTGTGAGCTCACAGAACCGGTAAACTGAACACAAATTCATTCCACGCGGTCTCATGAACAGATGCGAACTCAGTCAGCAGTGTCCTCTCTGACTATGGGTGCCGAGCCCCGGCCTGTGCTGGAGCTGCGGGATCCGCCGGTCCCTCTCCCCCTGGGAGCCCGGTGCTGGCCCAGCACAGAGAACACACGCCGCCTACCGGCTGGGCGGGCAGAGGGCGCAGGGCTGCCCCTCACACCCAGGACATCACAGCCTCTGTGAGCATTTAGCCCAGTGCAACCAAAACCCCATCTACACGTGATCAATATGCTCAGAAAGTGTGAACACTGTGGTAGGCCCTTAAATTCTTCTTTTTGCACTAAGTGCTTGAAATCCAGTGCGTACTTTACACTCCAGCACCTCTCAATCCGGGCCAGACATGTACCCAACAGCGACGGGGGCTCGGGCCGCTGTGCTGGGCGGCCGCCCGCAGAGCGTCTTAAGGCTGAGCCCAGTGCGGCCACTGCTAGAAGTCGCAACCCCAGGAGTCACTGACTTCCGGTTACGTTAGGGGTCAGAAGAAGTTTTACTCGAGCCAAAAAACAAGAAATGAATCAGTAAATGTAATTACAACAGGTCTCGCTGCTTAACCACTTCAAAGCCGAGAGCACCGTGGGAAAAGATCCAGCCCTACCTGTCAAAGGCGGGCGCGTTGGCTTCGAAGCCCCGGGACATCCGGACACGGTGAGAGCCCACCTGGGACAAGAAAGACGTGGTCACACCAACAGCCACATGAGCTCCAAGACAAACCACTGCCATGCGCAGCAGCGCATTCGCTCCACACAGAGAGGACGCCCGAAGACGGACTGCCGCTCACCACAGTGTCTTAAAGAGACAAGTTCCAAAAACAGAAAAGGACAAGTCCTAGGAGTTTCTCCTCCCTTTTATTTTTTAAAACGCAACCTCATAACCAAAGAGCTAGAAGTCGGACCATTATGAAACACTGGTAAACTAAGAGGAAGTTCTGGTTGTGAAAGGTATTTTTAAGCAGCGACCCCTCACACAGTGCTGACCGCGTGTGCCAGGCACTGGCCTGCGACCTCTCACTCCATCCTTACGAGAGCCCTGAGCCGCAGCTCCACCACTACTGTCTCTCCCGCTACGGAAAAGAGCGCTGGGACGCCGGAAGCCAGCGCCCCCCCCCCCCCCCCGCCCAGGTAGCAGGAGCAGAGGGGGAGGAAAGACTATTCAGAAGCTTTGTTTTTAGTGACGGCAGCTTCCTGCCCACAGAGGCCAAGCTGTTACGTACTAAGACACTGAGAGAGCAAATATGGAAACTAAAAATCAATGCACCATGAAAACATCCAAACTTTCTTATCAAACACAGCAGCTCAATTTCTACGGATGCTGAAAAAACATTACAGGAAAAGAATATCTGATATAATTCCAGGAACTCTGCACTCAGACCCTTGATTACGAATCTAGCTAATATTATTAGATTGAGTAATAGAACTATCCAATGAACCAACAAGCAATCCTGAAAACTTAAAACATATGGAAACCTTCAAGAGGCTAAAACAACCACGTCGAACACCTACCTGCAAGCCTGGCTGCTCCCAGAACAACGGAACCGAGCCCCGGATTTGGATGAAGGAAGAAACAGAGTCATCTAAGTACACGACCTACGGAGAGAAACAGATAAAACAGTTCCACAGACACAGCTGTCACCTCTACGTCAGTGGCTGCACAGGTGGTATCTTATGACCCACCCCTCATACACAAATTGTTCTAACAACATATCCCCTGTATATACAGGTTGGGGCAAAAGTGGGCTTATAATTGTTTGTGTGGAAAGTAATACAATAATTAATAAATAATAATAATACAAGATTAAACTCTGTTTTGCATGTACTCCTAACTGTAAGGCACTTTTGCCCCAACCTGTATTAACCAGAAAAATATCCTGTGTAATAAAAGACTAATATGCAAATTGTCCCCTCAACCGGGAGTTTGACCAGGGGGTGGGGCCAGCTGGACAACCACCCCGGCCCCTCCCCCTGGCTGGCCCGGCCAGATTGGCCCCCATTGGGGTGGGCCAGCCAGGCACCATCCATGCACAAATTCGTGCACCGGGCCTCTAGTTAGAAATATAAGCATTGGAATCACAACTTTTAAAAAGGGATTCCTGTTAAACAGTATATACCTTTCTATTGTTTTATACACATACCTTTCTGTTTTCACATATTTTTTCTTTAGTTTTTCATATTTTTAAACAATTAATTTGAAGATGTGAGTTGGGCTTGAGGCATGGACTAAATTTGCAATTATATAGTTTCACAGCCAAAAATATCCCAATGTTTAAGTTTAGACGGTTCAAGTGTCTACAGACAGAGTCGGGACTGACTTAGTTCACAGAACGCTTTCCCGAGTGTCCAGCTGTCCGAGGGGAGGGCTGTCAATCCAACACCAAGGGCGGCCCTGTGGCCGTGCTGAGCCGTGACACGCCTGCTCCTACCTGAAGAGCGGCCCCACCCCAGGGCGCTCAGGTAGCCTCTCTGAGCGCCAACAAGCTGCGAAGAACCAGGAACGGCAGGCCGACGTCAGAGTCCCATCAGCCGCCCCCAGCGCACGCACACGGACGGGAGCAGGGAAACCCGCGCACCTGCTCCGTTTCCACAAAATTGGCCACGTGGCCGTCGTCGTTGGTCCCCCGGACGTTGAACCTGGTCCCGGCGCGCTCGCAGCTCAGCCGGGAGATGAGGCAGGCCTTGGCCTGCTTGTGGGCCGCGTAGATGGTCCTGACCTCCACGCCCCCGCACATGAGGCGCAGCAGCCAGTCGTCGCAGCTCACGCCGTAGTGCTGCAGGTGCAGGTGCAGCGACTGGTTCCTGGGAGGAAGGCGGGCGTCAGCCCCGCAGCACAGCGCCGTGTGCTCCCGGGACACGCGCTACACCGAGGGCCGGGCTGTGAAACCAGATCCCGGCAGGGGACCTGCGGCCCGGCTGCCATGCCTCCTCTACCTCCCCCGGGACGTCCGGGGCTCGTCCACCCGAGAGGTGCAGGGTTGGCACGAGCAGCAGAATCTGTCCCTCACCTGCGCCCGCCCGCCCTCCCACACCATCTCCTCCACCGCTCCTTCCCACTTACTCACAGCACTGACTGTACCCACATCCCGTTCCTACCGAGTCAAATAAAATTAAATAATGAGGAAATGTTGGCTTAGAAAGGCAATACTGCCAGAGACAAGACCTCAAAACGGAGAACAATAAAATGAGTAACACAATCCTATCACAACTAATTCACTCCTAATTTTAACTATAGGTCTTAACGCTATTTCTGAAAGGAGAGGTCAGTCGAGATCAGGGGGAGCAAATGGGTTTCATGTCACATGACAACTTCTATGAGGGACCGTGGGTGCCTGCCTTGCCCTGCTGAGGATTCTGGGGCAGGGAGGTGTGTGGTCGCACGCCCATGCCGCCGTCTCTGCGAGTCAACGCTGGCCCCCGGTGGCCCGCGTCACGGACTCACCAGAAAAACCTGTTGTCGGTCGTGTGCTCCTGCACGCTGCGATGGGCACTGAGACTCAGGTCCAAACTGGCCCCCGAGGCGGACCACGCGAAGTAGAAGTTCCCCGAGTTCAACACCTTGCGCACTTCTGAAATGCGATCCTCGTCGGCAGAGTCGGCTCGCAGGGATATGAATTCGGTGGAAGTCACTCGGAACACTTCAGATTCCTGAATTTTCCCCACAGACATGCATCCGGTGACGAGGACCAGATAATGTAGCATGGTGTCGCCTGCAGAGAGCACAGACTGCGGTGACTAAGGATTTGAGACTCCATCTGTGAGCTCCCAGCGTGGTAACGTCTTTCAACCCGATTACCGAACCCGGGATGATGTCGGCGGACGAAAGGCTTGCCGCCTGCTCAGGTTAACGATGTTGATGATAAACTTACCCAGATTGAGCCGTAAAACACCGAGGAGTCCATACGCATCCAGCACTTTGGAGTATGTACCCTTGATTGCCTCCTTTTCTGCAGAAGCTACAAAAAAGGTTTCAGGGTCAGAAATAAGACCTGATACATCAGATTTTATTTAGCTATAAAGTCCGAGTTTCAACCAAAAAGTTCTAAATCTAAACCTGATATTCTTAACCAAGGTGTAGCAAAGATACTTTCTCCGACTTGTGGCCTAAGCGTCCTTCCCAAAGCGTGAGCCCACCCGCTCCAGCGCCACCTACCGGCCCACCCTCCCACCGACGAGTAACACGACCTGAGTAACCGTCGTCTGGGGCTGTTGGTTTTCCTTTCTCCCCGCTGACCCGTCTGACTGTTGTGCTCCTCGCACCAGGCCGACAGCACGGCCCTCACAGGACAACACGGCTCCTTCGCCAGAGCTCTCAGAACCAGCCTGCACGCACCCTTCCGGCTTCGTTTCTCATCACCCCCTCGCGTCCCTGCTCAACCACACTCTCACCCGCGGCTGGCCCTTTCCGGGCCGCCCCTCGCACAGCAGCCCGGCCTCGGGCCTGCAGGGCTCTCCCCCCCTGCCTCCTGGGCTAGTTCCCTTCCCCTGATGACCACAGGCAGAAGGCCACCTCCCGGAGGCCCGTTGGCAGGCCCCCAGCACCGCAGGTCGGAGCTCCGTCCTCGTCCTCGTGTTCCCTGCGCTGTGTCTGGCCTCACCCCCTCCCTCAGCCAGGCCACCCCGAGGCGCAGCCCGGCCTCCTCGTCCGTCCGTCCCCACGCCAACCGGGGTTCACACTCAGGGACTGGTCCGTCCCCACGCCAACCGGGGTTCACACTCAGGGACTGGTCCGTCCCCACGCCAACCGGGGTCCACACTCAGGGACTGGTCCGTCCCCACGCCAACCGGGGTCCACACTCAGGGACTGGTCCGTCCCCACGCCAACCGGGGTTCACACTCAGGGACTGGTCCGTCCCCACGCCAACCGGGGTCCACACTCAGGGACTGGTCCGTCCCCACGCCAACCGGGGTTCACACTCAGGGACTGAGCGCCGTTACGGATGGAATCAACCGCCACGCAGCTTCGCTTGGGAACAGGAAGCCTGCGTCTGGCCTTGGTCTTGTTTCCTCCACAATAAAAGGGATGTTACCTTGCCAAGGGACATGCCCCACAGAGTAACTGCTGTACGGCAGGCTGACTGATAAATGAAGGAGAAAAACACACACCACCTCTGGAACTTTAAAGGAAAAATCTTCCCAGTTCTTAGCAAACACACTGATTAAAAATTTGACAGAGACCCAAAGTAACCACGGCTAGCTCTCAGAGGGCAATTACAAACAGCCCCTCCCACACCTCCAAATGCAGACAGGCACGGCGCTCCCTCTGCTCCCCCCAAGTCCTTTCCCCCCGCCCCCCCCGCCCCGCCCCCAGCCCCCCTGCATATTCCTGAAGAAGGGTATCTCCAAACGGCACCAAGGGAGTAAACCCTTATAATATCGTGTTATCCCCTCCCTGCACGTTTTCTTAACGAGGAAGAAAGATTCCTTTATTTTATGAAACTCCATGAAATACGTAGAAATATATGATGTAAGAGGGAGAGACCTAATGGAATTATTGTCCCATTTCTCAGCAATTGAATCTAGAAAATAATGTGAGTCTCCCACTTAGAGATGAGTTAACATGAGAAGCCATGCCCCTTTAAAACAGTAAACAGCCTTCAGAGCACACGGCGCTCGTTAATCGCTCACTCGGCGCATCCCCCGCCCTTCCTGCTCTCCCGGGGCAGCCACTCTCCTCTCCTCCTCTGTCCGCGTTCTTTCCATCAGGAATACCCGCCAGCCATCTTTCCAAATTCTCCGTCCATCCTCCAATACCGAACTCAGACGCCACTTCCCGTCCGACTCTCCCCCAGCCCCTCTGGCTGCAAGTTGGTCTTCTGTGTGCCACGCCGCACAGCACGCGCTGGCACCCTAAGTAACAGGAGCCAGGTCTCCTTTCTCTGTATCTCAGCGTCACACCAACCCAGTGCGGCTGCTGAGTGTGCAAATGACAGACAGAGACAAACTGAGAGGTTCGGCACCAAAGGGATTGTTTTGTTTAAGGTAATACATAAAGCCCTTGTTGGTGTGACTCAACGGGTAGAGCATCGGCCTGCGGACCGAAGGGTCCTGGGTTCGATTCCGGCCAAGGGCACATGCCCGGGTTTCGGGCTCCATCCCCAGTGTGGGGCGTGCAGGAGGCAGCCGATCCATGGTTCTCCCTTATCGTTGATGTTCTATCTCTCTCTCTCCCTTCCTCTCTGAATCAATAAAAAAAATATTTAAAATAAAATAAAATAATACATAAAAAGAGATCCTTTTTTAAATCTTCACCTGAAGATATTTTTCCATTTATTTATTTATTTTTTTAGAGAGAGGAGGGCAGGGAGGAGGGGGGGAGAGAGAGATAGAGAAAGAAACATTGATGCAAGAGCGACACATCAACTGGTTGCCTCCCACACGTGCCCTGACTGGGGCTGGGGATCTAACCTGCAACCCAGGTCTGTGCCCCGAGAGGGAATGGAACCCACGACCCTTAGGTGCGTGGGCTGACGTCCTAACCACTGGGCACACCGGCCAGGGCAGAAGAGAAACACGTTCCCCTGGCACGGGCAGTATCTGAACGCTCTCTTACTGCGTTAACAATCCTCACAGGGACGTCTGAAGTTCAAAGGCGATGCTGTGTGTCTGTGGTGGGACGTGAGGGTGGGCGTGGGAGACAGGCCTCGTTAAATTACTCCAACCAGGTTTAAACCAGGAGCTTGTCACGTGCTAAGGGGTGTGGTGTGCACGGCAGAGCCAAGTGCAAGGATAATGGAAATGGAGTCTGGGCGTGGGGACAGGAAGCTCAGGTCACTCTCCTGCCACCATGAAGCTCCTGCTCACCACTGTCAACACTCTGCTGTGGCCACGCCTCCCAGCTGGGGGACAGCCTGCCTCTGGGCTGGAGGGGGGAAGAGGGAGCTGGGGGACAGCCTGCCTCTGGGCTGGAGGAGGAAGAGGGAGCTGGGGGACAGCCTGCCTCTGGGCTGGAGGGGGGAAGAGGGAGCTGGGGGACAGCCTGCCTCTGGGCTGGAGGGGGGAAGAGGGAGCTGGGGGACAGCCTGCCTCTGGGCTGGAGGGAGGAAGAGGGAGCTGGGGGACAGCCTGCCTCTGGGCTGGAGGAGGAAGAGGGAGCTGTGGGGACAGCCTGCCTCTGGGCTGGAGGAGGAAGAGGGAGCTGGGGGACAGCCTGCCTCTGGGCTGGAGGAGGAAGAGGGAGCTGGGGGACAGCCTGCCTCTGGGCTGGAGGGGGGAAGAGGGAGCTGGGGGACAGCCTGCCTCTGGGCTGGAGGGAGGAAGAGGGAGCTGTGGGGTCAGCCTGCCTCTGGGCTGGAGGGGGGAAGAGGGAGCTGGGGGACAGCCTGCCTCTGGGCTGGAGGGAGGAAGAGGGAGCCCTGGGGACGCCTGCCTCTGGGCTGGAGGAGGAAGAGGGAGCTGGGGGACAGCCTGCCTCTGGGCTGGAGGGGGGAAGAGGGAGCTGGGGGACAGCCTGCCTCTGGGCTGGAGGGAGGAAGAGGGAGCTGGGGGACAGCCTGCCTCTGGGCTGGAGGGAGGAAGAGGGAGCTAAAGAAAGTTAACGAGAAGGAGAGAACAGGGTGACAGTGAGCATGACCTTCCTAGAACTCGGCCTGGCCTGCGGCTGCACGCCCCGTGGTTTGTGGGCAGGGGATTTGCATGCGGGCAGCACCGGGCGGGCAGCCCCAGAGCCTCGGGGCACAGCGCTGGCTCCCAGACAGAGCCGGGAGGCGGTGGTTCAGCAGAGATCACCGAACCAGCTGCAGGAGAGCCGGCGCACACACAGGGAAGAATGCTCTAAAGGCAAGGCTTCCTCTGCTTAATTAAATCATCCAACTCCAGCTGGAAGGCACTGAACCATCAGAGTAACGGTCCACTGAAGCTACACGTTTCAATCTCGGCAACAGGCCTAAACCAACCACCTTCCACACGTTCACGCCACAAGCATGTGCCGAGTGCCTCCCAGGTACCAGTGGCCACCCTGTGAGGAGACAGCATCCACCCCAGCCACACGCACGTGAGAGGTCTGGGCGAGCTGGAGGGGGTGCCCACAGACCGCAACAGCCTCACCTGAAACCTCTGCAGGAGAGGCCTCTCCGCTGCAGCCTGAGGAGGGACGCGGGGCGAGCAGATGGGAAGTGGAGGTACAAGTGTTCGGCAGCGAACACACAGCCTCCGGCCCAGCAACGCCATCCCTGAGAGCCCACCCATCAGCAAGGTGTGCACACGGGGTCACACCCGTGCCACTGCTAACAGGACAGACGCCGGAAGAGCCACACGCGGCAACAGAAGTTAACGAGCTCCTGTCACAGGCTACCAATGGGTGGCCGCCCACGTGGGCCGCTGGGAAAGCAGCAGACACAACAGAAGACAGAGGGGATGGCTCCATTTCAGCTCAAAGCCAGGTCAAGAAGTGGGGCCCGGGACCCCCTTCGCAGGTCAGGGGGAGGTCACTGGGAAGGACAGAGGGACTCTCTGGAGAGCGAGCCACACTGTCCCACTTCTCCACCTGGGGCGGTAACGTGCGTGTCATCACACTTCATCAGGCTGTGCGCTGATGCCTCCTGCACTCTTCCACACGTGGGAAGAGACTCATTTTTAAAGTAAAATGCTGAGCAGAGAGAACAGCATGTGCAAAGACCTGAGACCAGACAGCACTCGGCAGTCAGCACCGGAAGGTCCGTGTGGCTGGAGCACAGAAAGCCAGGAGCGCTGGGTTCTAAGTCCAGTGCCAACCGCTGAGAGGTGTTAAGCGAGGGGACAATATGACCAACTTGTGTTTTTAGAGACGGGAGCGTGGGGGGGCGGAGGGGGGGGGGAGCAGGAGACCAGGTAAGAAGGCGAGCACAATGGCTCACGAAAGGGCCCCCCTGGACTGGCTGGGACAGAGCAGCAGGGGGTGCGTGCAGCGAGGAGGCTGAGCTGCCGGCCGGGCTGGAGTGAGGGTGATGCGGGAGGAAGCGTGCAGACGATGCTTAGGTTGTTTGGGGGTGGAGCGCAATCCAGGAGGGAAGGAAGACGGGACGAAGAGCAGGTCTGAAGCGAGGAGCTGGCACGACCCCCAGGCTCCCCAAGGCCCACCTCGCTGGCCCCCTTCTCTCGGGAGCAGCGTGCCTGGGTCTGTTCCGCCTGTTGTTCCTCACGGTGGGAAGGTGACATCATGGTCAGAAGCCGACACCCTGTCGTGGTCCCGGGCGGGTTACACTTTACAGGACATTTAGGACATCGCTAGACCTTCAACCGTGTAAGACAGTCTCACGACGGGTTACTGCTCAGTGAGAGAAGCGGTGCCTTCGCCTTCTGTTTGGCAAAGTTAGGGTCCAAAGGGAAAGTTCTTGGGGAGCACTCGCTGGCCCCCTCTTGTTGGCTGCCGCTGCCGCCCAGACCGCAATGGGAGAGGGAGTGTTTGCAGCTCCATCACACAGTGACACACAGTCTCCATTTCGTCATTTCTGTGCAGGAAAGTCACCTACACAGCCATGTCCTCTCAGCCTGAACGTTTTCCTACAGGAGGCAGGACACCGCCCTTATCCAGCGGGCGAGCATGGAGACCGGCAGCACTTGGCAACCAGACAGAAAGGAACAGCTGTGCTCACTGCCGTCACCACCCACGACACTGCCACACGAAGTCTAGAAGCCGACATTTACCCGGCCACCAGAGGAACTCGGTCTTCAACGGCCCCCTAAACCAAGCCATGCCCCCCTCCACTGTATTCCCAGTCCGTGGCAGGAACACGCCTCCTCCTCAGAGCACGCTGCCCTTTGCACGCCTAACTTCAGTCTTCCACTAGCACCCCTTTCTTTCCCCGTCCACCGCCCTAACTCCCCAATAACCGCCGCCGCCCTCACAACAGCACAAACAAGAATCACGGTGGAGAAAGCCGAACGGAAAGACTCGCCATCGGAGCCTTCATTTCATTTCTCCAAGCCTCAGGGTCCACGTCCGTGGTGTGGGGCAAAGCACAACCCACAGAATTAAACGACACATGTCTCATGCACACCTCCACATGTACGCTGAGATGCTCTGGGACACTTCGACCAACGCCCAGCAGAGCTGCGGGGTATTCCATTTTATATTCCTCACCCAAGGATACATGGAGAGAGAGAGAGAGAGAGAGAGAGAGAGAGAGAGAGAGAGAGACCGATGAGAAACACTGATCAGTTGTCTCCCTTAAGTGCCCCAACTGGGGATTGAACCTGCAACCTTTTCACAAATGGAGACAATACTCCAACCAACTGACCGCCCGGCCAGGACGCTGCGGGTGTTTTTAGAGAGGAAGGGAGAGGTAGGAACAATGAGGACAGAGAGGAAGGGAGAGGGATAGGGAGGTAGGAACAATGAGGACAGAGAAACATCCATCAGCTGCCTCCTGCACGCCCTCTACTGGCCGGATGGATATTTTAAATTGGAGGGAACATGGAGATATTCCACACGTTAGTTCAGAGTTTCAACACTAGATTGCAGTGCAGTCCTTCTTGACATCATATCTTTCTGAGGCTGGGTTTGCTGGGATAAACATCAATGCAGATCCCGATGAGCATCGACCTATAAACCAGGTCATGGTCTCTCAGCATTAATGTTTCTCTCTCTCTCCTTCTCCCTTCTTCTCTGAAATCAATTAAAAAAAAAATCAATGTGAAACAGGAAATGAGGTGGCACTGTCCAATCTGATTCTAAGGTTTGAGAAGCTGTCCAGTGCTCTACCACCACACATATCCTATATAATAAAAGCCTAATATGCTAAGTGTTCGGTCGGCTATTCAACCAGTCAAAGCATAATATGCTAATAATATGCTAAGGCCACTCAACGGCTCGCTATGATGTGCACTGACCACCAGGGGGCAGATGCTCTGACCGGTAGGTTAGCTTGCTACTGGGGTCCAGCTGACTGCGACTGAGCAAGATGGGCCGGACATGCCCTGAAGCCCTCCCGCAGTCCCTCCCCGGCTGGCCAACCTCCTGTGTCCCTCCCCGGCACCGGTGGGGTCCCTTGGCCTGGCCTACGCCCTCTCGCAATCCGGGACCCCTCGGGGGATTTCGGAGAGCTGGTTTCAGCCCAATGGCGGAATGACGGGTTGCTATGATGCACACTGACCACCAGGGGGCAGACGCTCAATGCAGGAGCTGCCCCCTGGTGGTCAGTGCGCTCCCACAGGGGGAGCACCGCTCAGCCAGAAGTCGGGCTCACGACTGGCGAGCGCAGCAGCAGTGGCAGGAGCCTCTCCCGCCTCCATAGCAGCTCTAAGGATGTCTGACTGCCTGACACCCCCGAGGGCTCCTGGACTGTGAGAGGGCACAGGCTGGGCTGAGGAACCCACCCCTCCAGTGCACAAATTTTGTGCACTGGGCCTCTAGTTTATTATTAATTTCAGAGAGGAAGAGATAGGGAGAGAGAAAAACATCAATGATGAGAGATAATAATTGATTGGCAGCCTCCTGCACGCCCCACACTGGGGTCGAGCCTGCAACCTGGGCATGTGCCCTTGACTGGGAATCGAATGGTGACCACCTGGTTCAAAGGTCGATGCTCAACCACTGAGCCACACCAACTGGGCAAAGAATATAGAGACTATTGCATGTCTGTCAACTTTGTTGTCTAGTTTAGGTTCGTCTTGTTCCCTGTGCCACTTCTTGCCTAACCATGTATTCTGCAAGTATGAGGGGAACAGTACTAACGCCAGGGGTACACGATTTCCCAGACAGGGCCTTTCTCCGGGAGTCGCACCCACACAGACGCCCGCCCACGCTCCATGTGGCTGCCGGCGCCGCACTGAGAGCGCTGTGTTCAAGCTGTGGGCTCAAGAAAGCTCATTACTGGCCCCGTAACAACAACAAATGCGCTGTAATTCTGGAAACATGATTATTTCCAATAAAATGTGCAAGCTAAAGTGGTCTGTCCTGTTATCTGTCATAGAAAGGCCTGTGTAAACTGTGCTCAGAAACTGTCATCCCACCCGGCCGTGTGGTTCAGGGGTGAGTGTGGGCCCATGAACCAGGAGGTCACGGTTCCACTCCCAGTCAGGGCACATGCCAGGTTTTCAGGTTCAATCCCCAGTGTGGGGCGGACAGGGGGCTGCCAACTGATGTTTCTGCCTCTCCCTAAAGTCAATAAAAAATATTTTTAAATAAATTATCATCCCAACCCAATTCTCTCAGAATTGGGGGGGGAGGGAGGGAGCCCAGGCCCCGGGACTTGGGAAGCCGGCCCAGGTGAGTGTAATGTACACCCCAGGCCACTGATCCCGTCCGAGCCGCATGACTCATTTACGCTGGGACCCGGCCAAAGGAAGACAGAGGCCAGGGCTGCATTAGAGGACACGTGGCCCGAAGAGGATCCCGATCTGAGGTGACACCCCATTTCTGACCTGTGCTGGTAATATGAAAGGTAACATTTCATGCGGGTGTCTCTGGCATAACCCGAGAAAATGCAGTGACTGCCAGTAGCTATTGCCCACGATATCGAATTTCCTCAACGTCCCTCATTAAAGCCAGGGCAACTAGAGCTTCCAGAACGCACAGCTTTGGGGACATGGAGACCGATTCCTGCCAGCGTCCCCGTCCCCGTCTACTTTCAAGAAAAATACCAGCATGTACCAGTAAAAAGTGGTCATCTCGGGGTACAGGCCGAGTTCTACAAAATGAAGGAAGGAAGACAGAAGGGCGAGCGGGAGGGTGGGGCAGGGCCTAGGGAAGGATGAAGAGGCCGCACTGGAAGGTGGAGAGGGCATCCTCGCAGTCAGGAAGCGGGCGGAGCCAGGAGCAGCATGATGGCGCTGGCAGCAGCCTGGCACCCCGAAAAGCACGAGGAAACCCCAGCGTTTCCGTAAAGGACATCAGCAGGACAAACGGGAGGGAGGGCCTTGTGTAACGGGTGAGGAGTTGGAACTGACTCTTACAGGAGCGGGGGTTATGCTCCTGTTTAATATAAAAAGGTGTTAGGAGATTCTCCTGGCAGGTGAACAGGCAGGACGCACTGAGCTTGGGGCCGGGCTGGCTGAGCTCGGAGCACGCCTCCGTCTTTCCCGGCACGTGCCCCGAACACAGCAGGCTTTTTAGAACGTGGGGTTTGTAAAGGGAGCTTAGAGCGCACACAAACCTTGACAGCACTCCAGACTCAATGTCAAGTTAATTTTCTAAGTCAAGTGACTTATAAAAAGGTCTGTTAGCTCTTAAACATTAAAAGTTTATAATAGGAAAACAGAACATACCCAAGAGATTATACATCCATTTATGCTAGCTTTACAGAGAGGCAATATTCAAGCTTTATTTTTTCCTCCTGAAAGAATTACTTACGTAGTCTAAATCTAATACAGGAAGGAGAATTAATAAATAATTAGGGTAGTATTTTTATATCCTTTCTCCTTAGAATATCAATGCCAAATGGATGGTTGGGGATTTTTTTAAAAATAATTTTTTGGCAAAAATAGGGCGGCTGGAGGTTTGGAAGTATGGTCACCCTTAGGCCCCCTGACCTGGGAGGGACGGACAGAGTAACCCTGATAACCACAGGCAACGCGCACCTAGGAGCTGACCATCTGGATCCCTGTCATCACCAGTACGACAATTAAAGAAACATTTGAATTTAGACAAATTAGAAAATCAGGTAATGCCATCAAAAACACAAGCCGCTAAAAAATGTTTCACATGCAGCTAAGCCAAACATTTCCCCCAAATATTTTTAATTAAGAATTCATCAGTATAATTATACTTGTAGTAGGAAAAAATAGGCTATGCAAATTAATATTATAGCAAGTTAGGTTTGGTGTGTTTAAGTATAAAAAACAATTTGAGTAACGTAAGCCCGTGCTGACTGAGAATAACCCACATTATTACTTGTTTCTTAGAACACATAGGGCCCCTTCCTGCTACGTCTCTACGTAGCAAAAACATATAAAGGATAAGCAGTTATCACTAGAACACTCTTAAAAACACAATCACATTTCAAATAGCCCCAAACTGAACTTATTTGCCAAAATCTTATATTAAGAAAGACAATATTCAAATTAATATTTTTATTTTTAATTTCATGCATTTGCCCACAAAATAACCCAAAACATATTAATCTACTTTTTAAAAAAATCCTCACCCAAGAATATTTTTAATCGATTTTTAGAGAGGAGGGGGGGAGGGAGGGAGGGAGAGGAGAGAAAGAAACATCCATGTCAGAGAAGTATCAACTGGCTGCCTCCTGTACGCCCCCCAGGGGGGATCAAACCTGCAACCCAGGTCTGTTCTCTGACGGGAATCGAAGGGAAAGAAACGCTTTGGTGTAGGGGCCATGCTCCATCCAACCACGGAGCCACCGCCAGAGCCGAGCCTACTGTTTCCGGGGACACGCGGTCCTTTCCCTGAGGAGAGCCTCGCCAAACAGCGTTCACAGGACGTGACATCAAGCCCACTGCACAGGAAGTTTTAAAGAGCTTACCGTTCTCTAAATGGGGGTGTATAAGGTCCTCCCATAAGACACTCCAGAAACACTCAACAGTCTGAGCAGTTCCCGACACAACTGAGCTGTAAGAACCTGTGTCCTCACAGGAAAAATGCGAGGCAAGCCATTCCCTTCGTGGGGGTGGGGGTGGGGGTGGGGGTGGGGATGGGGGTGGGGGTGGGGATGGGGATGGGGGTGCGGGTGGGGGTGGGGGGGACGGGGGTGGGGATGCGGGTGGGGGTGGGGGTGGGGGTGGGGACGGGGACGGGGGTGGGGATGGGGGATGGGGTGGGGATGGGGGATGGGGGTGGGGATGGGATGGGGTGGGGGGGATGGGGGTGGGGGTGGGGATGGGGACGGGGATGGGGGTGCGGCACACGCGGCAGCAGCGTTTCTCTGGGGGGAAGGCTCACGCCCAGAGCAGCAGCAGCAGCAGCACCCACTGGAGCAAACACCTGTGACAGGACCTGCACCCCCACCCGGACCCCGCCGCAGGGGAGGAAGAATGGAGGTCTAAGACAGAAGAGCCTCCGGGGAGAAGGGATGGGGGGGGGTCTCCCCGAGGCCGGGCCGGGCCTGAAGGATCCCCGAGCCCCGCCCCAGCCCCGCGGACTCACAGAGCACGGCCACCGCCCCGGACTCGAACAGGAGGCACTCCTCGCGCTGCCGGGTCTCCACCATGAGGCTGAAGGGCGGGGGGTCCAGCTTGTGGTGGACGCGGAAGCCCTTGCTGAACGCCATCCTGTCCGCGGGGCGGCCTGTGGAGCGAGCAGAGCGGAGCTGGCGCCGGTCCCTCCCGCAGCCGGTGCCCCTCCCCCCGCAGCCGGTCCCCCTCCCCCCGGAGCCGGTCCCCCTCCCCCCGCAGCCGGCCCGCCTCCCCCCGGAGCCGGTCTCCTCCCCCCGGAGCCGGCCCGCCTCCCCCCGGAGCCGGCCCCCCTCCCCCCGGAGCCGGTTTCCCCCTCCCCGGTCGCCCCCTCCCCTCCGCCGGCACCATCCCGCCGGGCCCCCCTCCCCGCCGCCGGGCTGCCGGCGCCCAGACGGCCCCTCCGCGGGGGCGGAGCGGAGAGCAGGGCTTGTCCACCGGGAAGGCGTCGCTCAGTCACCAAAGAGCCGGAGCGGGGCCCCGGGCGCCATGCCCGGCGGCAGGACCGGCCTCACAGCGTCCCGCTCCGGGGCTGCCGCCGCGGGGAGGGACCGGTTCGGAGGCTGGAACCAGCCCCGGCCCAGACGGGAGGCCGGACGGAGGCCGCACTCCCCGGCGGGAGGGGGAGGGGACCCGCCCGCAGCGCTCCCCGGGCGGCGACCCCGGCCCAGGCCGCGCCGGCTGCGGGCTGCGGGCTGCGGGCGGGAAGCCACGACGCGGGCGCGGACCTGACCGGCTCCTCGCGGTCCTGGACCCGCGGCCCGAGGCGCCGAGCAGCCGGGCGTCCACGGCGCCCGAACCCGCGTCCGTCCCGCGGGGCTGACAGCGCTGTCACCACACCCGCCGGCGGCGCCCCCAGCCGCCCGCCCGCCCCCCGCGCCCTCACCGCCGCCGCTGGCACCGCGGACACCGCCTCCGGGAGAGCCGCCCGCGGCCCGGCCGCCCGTGGGTCAGGACGTGCCTCAGCCGCCCGCCGGCCTCGCCTCCGCCCCCGGCTCCCCGCCGCCGCCGCCGCCGCCCGCCGCCCGGGCCGCCGCCGGAAGCGTCACTTCCGGTCCAGCAGACCCAGCGCTTCCGCATTGCACCGCGGGGGCGGGGCCAGGCTCGGGCGGGGGCGGGGCCAGGCTCGGGCGGGGGCGGGCGTCAGGGAGGCCACGCCCACTCGGGGCGCCCTGCTGCCGGGCGCGGGGGCGGGGGGCGGGGGTGGCTGGGAGCCGCCTCCGCGCGCAGCGGGCGTCGCTCGGCGGGGTCCCCGACCGCAGCGGCAGGTCCCGCCGCCCGGGGTGCCGGGCAATCGGCCTCCCCAGCCCGCGCGTGGGCTCCCGGAGCTGCCGGGGCCTCCGGGGAGAGCCTTGCGGGCTGGGTGCGGACACGTGCGCCGCGAGGTGCCAGGACCCCCCGTGTCGCCCCCGCGGCACCCGGGCGAGGGGACGGCGAGGCGGCCGCGGGGCGGCGCCTGGAGAGCTGTCCATGGTGTCGCTGAGCGTCCGGGGGCGGAAGGAAGCAGCAGCAGCGCCGCTTTGGAACTTGGGGGGCTCAGGGGCGGTCGGGAGCGCCCCAGGAAAGCCGTCCGCGGGTGACCCGGATGGCACCCCCGGATGGCACCGAGGCCCCGGCGGCCGTCATTGTCACTGAGTGGCCCCGCTTCTGGCTGTGGAACCCAGTACCTAAAGGCCACCCTCCCTTCCATGCGCCCCCCTTTCTCAGCTCCCCGGCTAAGGGCGACGTCCTAAGGGCTTTTCACTGCTTCCTCCTCACAGATCTAAATATGGAAACGAAGTCAAAACCAGCACCCCCAAAAGGAATGGAAAACCTCAAACCCCAGCACCCTGGGGAAGGGTTTCCCTGGCAGTTGCTCTTTCTTCTTCCCCTTCGAGCTTCCATTGCAGCAGCGCCAGCAGATTTAAATTCCGCCTGGCACACCGATCAGTTCCCTCCAGGCCTGGCCAGTGGCTCCACTGGTCGTTTTTCCCCATTTTGGAGAAGCCGGCCCCACCCAGGTTCCAGGGTCCTGATTAGGAAAGTGTCACTCAGTAGGAAAGAGGCCGCTTCTTACCAGGAGGTGCGCACACGCGTGGACTTGGTTCTGAGAAGGAAGGGCCTGCTCACTTGGTGCTGTGAGTGTGAGGACGGAAAAGGCCTCTCTCCTGGCTGTGGCCCTCCCCATCTATCAGAGGCACCCCGATCTATCAGAGGCACCCCGACCTATCAGAGGCTCCCCGATCTATCAGAGGCTCCCCGATCTATCAGAGGCACCCCGATCTATCAGAGGCACCCCATCTATCAGAGGCACCCCATCTATCAGAGGCTCCCCGATCTATCAGAGGCACCCCATCTATCAGAGGCACCCCATCTATCAGAGGCTCCCCGATCTATCAGAGGCTCCCCGATCTATCAGAGGCACCTGGCCATTTCCCCGAGCTTGTTGGCGCCCCTGATTCCGACAGCCCCTCTGTTCAAACTGCAGGACGAGAGCAGCCACTCTCAAGGCTGCATTCCTGCACCCCCCCCCCTCCCGCTCAGGGACAATCTTCACAACTCGGGGGTAATTCACCCCAAGGAGTCCCCAGTTAGTGGGAAGTTCCCTTCCCTCCTCCTCTTCAAACAAGCCTCTTAGAACTCCTCATAACCGTCCCTCCAAGCCTGTCTGACAGGCGTGGGCAGATACTGATAAGACACCGCCCCACTATCTCAGACCCAGGCCCCCTCCCTTCCTTGTCACCTAGCAACAGCAGCGGGCGCCCTTTAAAGGAGCAGGCCAGTGTTTATTCCGCCCTGGTATTAGTTAGCACTGCCCCAGCCCTTCCCTTGGGGGAAAGTAAACAGACTTCCTCTGGCATCTCTCTCCTCCCTCAGGTGTGCACTCTTTCACCGCTCCACTCACCGGCCAAAACCTGACACGATTTCCTTAGAAAAACTATTTGCTCCTTGTAGTGGCTGCGGACAGCAGCCTAAATAACACTCAGATGAAGATAATCCCCTGGCCCTGAGGGCGGTTCTTTCTTTCCAGGAGAATCCTTTTCAGTTGGAGATTGCATTTTCCAGAGAAAACTGCAAGGGAGTGGGTGAGGATGGAATTTTCTTATTTGTTCAAATTAAAATGTGTGTGTGTGTGTGTGTGAGTGTGAGTGAGTGTGTGTGTGTGTGTGTGTGTGTGTGTGTGTGAGTGTGTGTGTGTGTGTGTGTGTGTGGTAAAGCAGGGCTCTTATTCCTAGAACGGACAGTAGAAGCTCACGGCTTTTCCAGATCCTTTCAAAACTGATCAGTTTAGTCATGAAATAAGCACAGGCCCACGGTTTGAAAACACAAGGGCCACTTTTACTAGTGACTTTCTTCTCTTTTCTTGTGCCCTGTTCCCGTTTACACTTCCTTGTGCTTTGTAACGCTTGAAAACAGCGGGACAGATGTTCACCCAATCCCAAGAATGTCTTTGGGGCTGACAGAACGCAGTTAAGCGGCGCACCCACCCTTCCGGGCGAGGCTCCGAGGGCCCACAGAGATGGGCTGATACCAGGCAGGTGGTACAGATACCAGCTTCAACAGCCTCAAGGAATTGAAAGCAAACACCTGACTTACAGATGTTGAGTTTTGACCAAGTTATTTCTCCTACGGGCAAATTCTATCAGCTTGAAACATGAAATTGCCATTTCTATAAGTCAAAAATAGCCCAATCTAAAAGTCTGTCCCCAGTAAACTACAGCTAGGATTAACAATTTAGGAATTACTAATGATTATCCCAAACAATGACATAAAAACAGCTATGTCACCAGACTATGAATTTTGGCAGATGTTTGCTGTTTACCTTTTCCGTACAGCCTGCATTTTCTCATCTAAAATGCGACAGCTGTGGTCGGCAAACTGCGGCTCTCGAGCCACATGCGGCTCTTTGGCCCCTTGAGTGTGGCTCTTCCACAAAATACCACGGCCTGGGCAAGTCTATTTTGAAGAAGTGGCATTAGAAGAAGTTTAAGTTTAAAAAATGTGGCTCTCAAAAGAAATTTCAATCGTTGTGCTGTTGATATTTGGCTCTGTTGACTAATGAGTTTGCCGACCACTGGGATAGAGGATGTCTGGCAAATCGGAGAATATGAACAGTCTGACCCGATGACCGTTGCCAGCTTTTTTCGGGTACACGGGCGAGCGCTACCGTTTGTGTGGGCTCTGCGGGGACCTGTCAGCATGGAGGGAGGCTCCTTGTTGGAACTGGATGGGCGCCTCCGCCCAGCGGGCGCCTCTGGAACTTGGACATCGAAGGTCACATGCATAAGGGAAGCTTCTGTGGTCAAAGTGTTTCTGTAAAGCAGCTTAAAATAGCTTCTACAGGATGTCAAATCCTGTAGTGTACCATGTGCTTTGAATCATCAAGTAGAGGATATAAGGTGTATGTTCCAACAGATCTTTTTAACTGGACCACAGTAAGTCCTCTGAGAAAGGCTGTGCTAGCCATTGTGGTGCTGGATGATTCTATTTTTAAAAAACATATATTGCCCTGGCCGGTTTGACTCAGTGGATAGAGCACCGGCCTGAGGACTGAAAGGTCCCAGGTTCAATTCTGGTCAAGGGCACAGGCCCGGGTTGTGGGCTCAATCCCCAGTGGGGGGCATGCAGGAGGCAGCCAATCAATGATTCTCTCTCATCTTTGATGTTTCTCTCTCTCCCTCTCCCTCCCTCTCTGAACTCAATAAAAATATTAAATAACGTATTTAATATTTTTATTGAGTTCAGAGAGGGAGAGGGAGATATATATACACTAGTAGCCCATTTGCAGGAAGAATCCTGCAAGCGGCCGCGTGCGCTGCCGCTGCCGCAGATTCGGCCCCCACGCCTGCACCTGCGCGCCGCTGCCGCCCACCCCGCCCCACCCGGGCTTTCCCTCTGGCAGCCACCTTGCTTTCTGCTTTTCCTCCCTCTTCCTTCTAAGTTGTCTTCAGTCTTCACTCCTCCCTCCCTCAGCATATGCAAATTAACCGCCATCTTTGTTGGGTAATTTGCATACTTGCACTGATTGGCTGGTGGGCGTGGCTTGGGCGTAGCGAAGGTGCAGTCATTTTGCATATTACTATTTTATTAGGTAGGATAATTGACTTTAGAGAGATAGAAACATCAATGATGAAAATCATTGATCAGCTGCCTCCTGCACATCCTACACTGGGGATGGAGCCAAAACCCGGGCATGTGCCCTGACCGGGAATCGACCCATGACCTCCTGGTTCACCACGCCAGCCCAGAGGGCCCAGAGGTCTGAGCAGGCCAAGTGCTGCCCATCAGGACCAACCCTGTGGAATACCTTCCAGCCTGCCCGCCGTGGTGGGCACCCAGCGTGCAGAGTTTCAGCTCTGGAGGACAACCTGCACAGGGTTTTGGATGACAGCCCGTTGGAGTGGGAGGCTCTCATCAGTCACACATTACGTCGCTGCTCTCACTCAGGTAGAAATGGCTCTCACCCTCATTTACTTCAACGGAGACCGGAATGCAACGTCCTTGACCAGGAGAGTTCCTGTAACCCAGAACCACTACTATGTAGCAACTTACAGTCTTAGCTGCAGTCTGCAGCCCCCCAACCTGGACCGCTTTTATTTAGGAGGGCTTCATGGTTTCAAGGGAATTAGCATTTTAAAAGTTGATTTGAGAAGGAGGGAAAGAAACATTGATGGGCTGCCACCTCCCGCACGCACCCCGACCGGGAATCGAATCCGCCACCTTCCGGTGCGCGGGAGCGACACTCCGAGCCACACCGGCCAGGGCAAAGGTGGCCCTTAGAACGAGGAATTTGTCAAATCTGCTCGAACGTCAGATAACTTAGACTTCGCTGTTAGAACTGATGCTTCAGTAAACCCGGCTTTTGAAGAATGAGGGGATTCTACCCTTTAGTACGCCCTCTGGAGGGAGGTACTTGCTTTAGGACGCGTGCATTTTGGCCAGTTCCGGGGACTGGATCGCTGCGGGCAGGGTGCACGGCCCGGGCGTGACGAGCCGCTCCTTTTCCTGATCACAAGCCGGTGAGGACGCAGCCGTGCCCTCAGGTCTCCGCAGTGACTGTGCGGGGTGCCGAGGGGGTGCTCTGGGGCAGGGGCTCCGTCAGCCTTACCGCAACTTTCTTAGACCTGCACCCATGTCTGAGACCGTCCACCTCCTTCCCTCTCCTTCCCACGCGTCACCCTCACCACGCCTCCGGCTGGTCCGGCCTCCTCCAGCTCCCCTCCTTTTTCCAAACCGAGTTTGTCTAAAGCCCTTGTACCCCAATGCCATCCCGGCGACTGCTCCCCCGACGGGGCGAGCACGCTGGGGAACGGGTTCTCCCAGGACATCACCGGGACGCTCAGCTGGCCGCACAGCCCTCAGCAGAGCCGCGGGTGCTGGCCACTGGACCGTGGCATCCGCAGGGACAGCGAGGGGCACCATCACTTGGTACAACCGGAGTCTGACTGACCGAGGCTTACACCGTCACGGTAAAATAGTTTTCCTTTCCAGAAGCCTTCGGTACCTGTTTCGAAGTTAACCAGAAGACTGCTCCGAAGGAAGAAACTGGAGGCGGGACCTGGGCTTTGTTAGGATGTCGCCCTCCGACCGTCTGACAGCTCCCTGCGTGAGAAAGGGCGCTCGGCTAGTTCAGGAACAGACGGAGCTGAGCTGGGAGAATCTCGCATTCTGGGCGCGAACCGCTCCCGCCAAGGCCCTGGCGGGTGCTCAGGCCAGTGCTGACGCCAGGAGAGCGGCGTGTCCCAGGACCGCGTGCCCAGTGTTCCCGGCGGGCAAGGGCGCCTCCAGCAGCCCGAGGAGCGTCCTCAGGCTGTGGGGTGGGAGACAGAGGTCAGGCACCATGATGTGTCTGTCATCTACACACATCCTCTACCTCTTATGCCACGGGCGCTGAACACACGTGTTCTCGTTGTACTTCTTTTCAGTACCCACTAGGGCAGAGCCAAAAAACACGCAGGTGTCAGCCGTGCTCCCGCAGGAAATACAAACGTCACCGAGCAGTGAGCAGGTGGCACTGTCCTACTTAGTATCCGAGTTGACCCGGGGCACACGTGCTAACAGTCTCCCTACAGTAACTCACCTGAAACGCTCCAACTGAAATTAGTTCCCAGCAAATACAACAAAGGACGTAAGTGAAAATTAATTTAATGCTTGGCTAAAGCTTAATTACATATATCATTATCAAACAATAGTCCTTAATTTCTAAAAAGTTCCTCTTTTGAAAATCACAGAATCAGAAAGCATAAACTTTGAAACAAGTCCCTGGGTATTTACACCGCGTATGAACAGCATAGAAGACCATGGATATTCAGTCGCCTGGGTGTGTGGCGAACCAGCAAGGCGTATTATTTATTGCATCTATAACTCACATATGTGGGATTTAAAATGACAGATACCAAATTCAAATGCATGTATTTGTAAGCTGCTTAGGGAGTAAAATCATGAATGAGCCAGGAGAGTCAGCCCAAAACCATGCAGTTAGGTTGTGGGTCTATTATTTTTAAGAATTACACTTCCACATTCTTTTGAAAACCCTACGTTGCACGTTGAGTTCCACGAAGCCCAAGTTGGACACAGCGCCGATGCGGGAGGAGCTCGCCGCCGCCCAGGGATCAAGCCACACCGACCGCAACGGGGGGCAGCACAGCAGCCCCCGCGCTGCTGCCCACAGGGAGGACCCTGAGCACGTGCCAGCCCTTTGTTGCAACAGTGGCTTCCCAAGACAATCTGCTCCGGAATAACTTCCTGCTGTTAAAAGGCTTACTCTGTAGAAAAACACCACGAATTTCCAGTGAAAGTAACTCATGGTGGTATAAATATATATATGCATTAATTACACAATTTACACTGCACACATTGTTTACAGAGAACAATTAGCTGAGAGGGTTAATTGGAATAACCATATAAAATACTTCTGTAAACAAAGTATGACAGGCAACAAGGAAAACATTCGTAAAACTTCCTAGAAATAATCTCAACTCCTTTCATTCTGAAGAAACCGCATTTAAGGACACAGTATTGGATATTAATGTTCTTTGTATTAAAACAAGAATCGCTATTTACAGTGTAAGAAACTTTACATATATACAGGGTCTGTACACGAGGAATGGTACTACAGCAAGTGGGCTGTGCGGTGTCAGGCCGACTTCCCTTCCACCAAGGACTTGAATTCCTTCACGTTGTGTTCGCCTGCGACAGCCACCGCGTGATCCAGCGCGTGGACACTTGCAAGGAGCTTGATTATCTGTTTGATATTTTCCCTAAAAGAGAAAAAAATGTAGTAGCATCCCATTAATTAGTACAAAAGCCCTAAAGGGAAAATTTGTTAACTTTATGACCTTTTTTAAGGTTTTACAATCAGTTTTTCCAAGAATACATTTTTAAAGGAAAACAAAGAAATGAGCAAGCTACAGCATATTTAAATTACCCATTAAAAAAAACACCCTGAAATCTCACGGAGATCAGGGATTTTCATTACTGCCCAGAATGAAGAAGCAGCAATCTATTTCCCAATTGCCCAGGCCCTGCCCTGTTCCTCCCCCAACAGCGTGCTCTCTCAGAACACCCCCGGAACCGGGCCATTTGTCCACTCAGCACCGCCCAAGACCCAGCACGATCCCCAGGCTCCGGAACCCACTGGTTCCTCAGCATCCTGGCTGGAAGCCATTCTGCCTTCTCGCACATTCTAGCAAACGCAGAAACAGCCAGTGATGGGGACCAGGCCCCGGCCCCGCCCAGAGCTGACTCAGCAGGTGGGCGGGCCCGAGACGCTGCATTTCTGACTCAGCTCCGGGGTGACGCTGGTGCTGCTGGCCCGGGAACTGCGCTCTGCCGTGGGCTGTGTGAACACTTAGTGGGAAGCACTTCTGAGTGGTCACACAAGTGACACTAGCGTTGTCTCTTCTTTACAGAACTGAAGGAAGTGCCTTTCAGCAGAGGACGAACATCTGTGAAACGGCCACCGACGTGGAGCGCATGTTACGTGCACTGTGCCCAGCAGGTGCAGAAAGCTGCTCTCTGTGCACAGCCCACACTGGGGATATTTCACCCCAGACAAAAACAGTGTCAACAAGTGACACAGCCCGACCAGCTGGCTCAGTGGTTGAATGTCGACTCATGAACCAGGAGGTCAGGGTTCGATTCCTGGTCAGGACACATGCCTGGGTTTTGGGCTTGATCCCCAGTGAGGGGTGTGCAGGAGGCAGCCAATCCATGAATCTCTCTTATCACTGATGTTTCTATCGCTCTCCCCCCACTCCCTTCCTCTCTGAAATCAATTTTTAAAAAGTAGACAGAATTCACTAAGAAAATGTAACACTGTGAGAAGAAATAGTGCTAATAACCACCAACACAGAAAATAGAATTAAGATACAAAGCAAAATTACCTGCCAAAGAATTTTAACATGAAAATCTTTACTACCTACTTTGCCTTAAATTTTTTTTATTTTTTATTGATTTTAGAGAGGAAGGAGGAGGGGGAGAAACACTGATGGGCTGCCTCCGGCACGCCCCCCAAAGGGGACTGAGCCCCAACCTGGGACAACACTGCACCAGCGGAGCCACACCTACTTCGCCTTTAATTTTATCATAAAATAGAGCAAAATTTCTCTTTGGAAAATAAGGTTCTTTTACATGGAAGAGGAATGAGGAAAAAAATAGGTTTTGTGAAAGGGGTATGATTAATGGTATGATATAAACATATATTTTTAAAAAGTCTTTTAAATTATACTAATTATTGTTTACTCTTTATTTTTAGATATTTATCCCAAAAGTACACGAATATCCAAAACAATGTCCACAAAAAGAAGTCACAATTTATTTATCCCTTTCTTGCAACCTTGGATAAAAATTATGTGTCAGCTGCTCCCCAAAACTCTCGAGTGATGACCTTCGGTCTGTGTTAGGGGTACAGAAGTCTTTTTTTTATGCCTTCATAAAATATCCTGTTGAAAAAGATTAGGTAAAACCACAGAAACAGAAAATAATGTAGACTTTTGGAATGTTTACTAAGACCAAGTCAATGTACAGTTTAAAGTAAAATATAAGCATGTCTTAAACCATTTTCTAATACTAAATCTAACAATTAAGTAAAGATGAGGTCACCATTTCATTAAATAATCACAACTAATTACCTTGCGTTTCTTTTTTCCACATCAGAGCATCCGATGCTGTTCCTATAAATCGTATCGGCTAAGTGTACGAGGTATCGACAGAAGTTTTCTAACTGAGGAATAGTTCTCTCTCCTTTCAGATTCAGGAACCATTGCTTGGGGAAACAATTGATTACCTATGGAGAAGATGCAAAACAAAACAGAATACACAGAAGTGTCTAAAATCTGAGTCTAGATACGAACTAGAAGACTTGCTACTGGGCTTTATATAACTAATAACTTTGAGGGATATTCTTTCAATCTACAGTAACTGTATCATTTTCCTTAACGTACCTGAGGTTTTACTTCAACACGTAGGTCAGGTACTCAAAGCAAAAGGCAAATGATTGGCCCCACATTTAAGTACATTAGGGACTTAACACTGATAACCAAAGGCTTTATTTCCTCTCTCCAGCCTTCCAGAAGCCCTGAGTGGTCGGATGCTCCTTTATCAGCAGCTTGTGGTTTAAAAACAAGTGCAGCATAAACACACCACAGGGAGCTCCCCCGGGGGCACCGAGCGCGAGAGCCTGCGAGAGGCGAGGGCGGCCGAGTCCCGCCTGGGAGAGGACAGCCCTCCCCAGGGAGTCAGGCGCGGGTAGAGAGGAGGCCGAGCCCACAGAGAGCCAGGGATGCTTGGAGAGATGATCCCAGGGCTGGGGCTGAGCAAGTCCCAGGTGGGCCCGAGCATCATGTGCCAGAAAGCAAGACAGTGTCCCTCAAAACGAGAGGACATGTCAGAAGGCCACAGAAGTCCACCTGAAGGACTGCCACTGATGCAATCTGGGATAATCGTTGGCAATGAGGCAGAACCTGGATCTCATGGGAAATTACCCGACACCCAAACTGAGGGACATTCTACAGAAGAACTGGCCTATCATCTTAGAAAACGTCAAGGTGACGAAGGCCAGGACGAGACTGAAGAGTCCCCCAGATTAAAGGAGACGGGAGAGACGAGATGATCAATGGCCACAGGCGGCCGGGGCGTCTTTCCTCCCCTCATCACTGTGACTGCTCCCGGGCCGCGGGGCAGAGGTGTGAGCATCAGCTGCTCCTGGTGCGGAGGGAGGCTACACTGCAGCCCGGAGCAGAGCATCCATGCTCACAGGCAACAGACAGAGCATCCATGCTCACAGGCAACAGACAGAGCATCCATGCTCACAGGCAACAGACAGACAGACCCCGACCCCGTCCCGGGAAAAACTCCCCTCGCAAATCCGCCTTAATGTTGTGACTGTTTCAAAAAATATTTTTTAAAAGAACAAATTAGGGAACTCCTGTATAAAGTAGGAAAAGCAATATTAAAAAAATCATATCTTAAGTTAGGAAATGAACTATTTCTTTAGTAACATTCAAAATAGCATTCATTCAACTGTTAAAAAATTACCCATATACAACAATACACATTTTATGCAAAAAATGCTGTGTTAGTTTGTTTGGAACTACCTGGGTCAACCTCACACTAAGTCCAAAAATCAAAGGGGTTTTTATAAAATCTCAAATTTCTCTTCAAACAAAGAAAACAATTCATGTTAATGTATGTGCCTTGGAAACGATAATATGTGTCATTTAACTCACGTTTTGGGCTTTTTTTATGCTGTCATCTCCATATTCTGAATTCTGAAAAGCCATGAGAATATATCTATTTAATAAGCCATCTATTGATAACTCCTGAAGAGTTTTATTGGAGAAAATGCCATACCATTGAAGGAAATTCCCTAAGAGCTAGAAAGAAGAAAAAAATAGTGAGGGCAATGTCAAGCAATTCAATTAGGTACAAAATAAATTAATTATTAGTCAAATAAAACACCATTAGAATACAGTGAACCTTGTCTTGCAAGAGTCCTAACAGCACTTTAAAGGCCCAAATACTTCCTAGAACGACCCAATATTTCCATTTTAATTGTTAATTAATCGAGGCGTCACCCTTTCTGACTGCAGCACTGTGTTCACCAGGGCTCGGAAGGCTGGCCTGAGCGAGGGCACCGACAGCTCCAGCTCCGCCAGCTCAGCCAGCTCAGCACGTGTGACCTGCGAGCCGCCATCACCCAGCGCAGCCCCGCCACCCGCCGCCATGTCTCGTCCCAGGATCTCTCACTCAGTGAGTAGTAACACATCCAGCCAACTGGTGTGGCAGCCGCTGGGCTGTCCTTCTTGAGCGCTCCCTCAAGGCGGTGTGACCCCAGCTGCACCGTCTACCCGTCTCTCGCAGCTCCCTCTGCGCCTCCCTCAGCTGCCCCCCCTCCTTCCTATCACTCCGGTGGGCAGGAGCCCTGGTCAGCCTTCCTCAGCAGGGCTCCAGCAGGGCACGCAATGGCGTGGCTGATTACTTTTCCCAGGGATGGTGCACGGCTAGTGCCATTCCAGATGCGAACGGAAGGAGAACTCATCCTCCCCCCCGAGGCCGGAGGGCATCAGGGATTCCTTCTTCCACAGGCCCCGCTGCTGCCGAGCCAGCCTGGCCAGAGCTGGACTCCCTCACTCCCACCGGAGACCGGCCTCACTGTCCGTCACAGTCACAGTCACGGGCCCGTGAGGACCCAGCAGGATAATCTACATAAGAGTGGCCCAGAGCTTGGCTCACAGTGAATACACAGTCAACACTCACTTCCATTTCCATCATTACTATCCTTCCTGCTTCAACCCAGTATCTCCAAAAATTTGTTCATGTCACTTCTTGCTATAAAAACCCTTCTATGACCCACACACACAAAGGTGAAAAGCAATTCAATAAAGACCAGTCTTTTCAAAGCAGTGCTACAACAAATGAACTTCAAACAGGCCTCGCACTCTACATAAGAAGTAATATATAAAAGTAAAACCTAAAGCGAGGGAACTTATAGAAGGTCCATAGAGAAAAACTTGGTGGCCTTGTGTTAGGCAAATACTTCTTGGAACACTGAAAGCACAAACCATAACAGGAAAAACCAATAAATTGGACTTCGTCAAAATTAAGAATTTCTGCACATTTACACAGTGTTAAGAGAATGAAGACACTCCTGGCTGGTGTGCTCGGTGGTTAGAACATCAGGTTTGATTCCCAGTCGAGGGCATGTACCTGGGTTGCAGTTTAATTCTCCCACCCAGTCTGGGCATGTTTGGGAGGCAACCAATCGATGATTCTTTCTCTCTCCTTCTCTTCCCCCCTTCCCTTCCACTATCTAAAAGCAACGGAAAAATGTCTTCAGGTGAGGATTAAAAAAACACACAACTCAAAAAAACAAAAAAACAACTAAATAAAACAACAACAACAAAAAAAGAAAATGAAGACAAGCCACAGATTGCAGAAAAAAAGAAAAACCCTTTCTAATCCTTTATTCGATAAAGGACTTACTAGTATATCTAGAATATAGAACTCAAAGCTCAATAATAAGAAAACCCAATTTTAAAAAATGGGCAAAAGGTCTGAACAGATACTTCACCAAACTACACACAGAGATGGCCAATACGCACTTGAAAACATGCTCAGCACCACCAGTCATTAGGGAGCTGCAAACTATAGTACGAGATGCACTATCCCCCCAACAGAAGGACTTCGAACACAGCCGGCCAAACCGCTGGCAGTAGCAAGTGCACTGCGTGGTGAGAGTGAGGAAGAATGGAGTAACTGGACCGCTAACATAGTGTTGCTCTGGAAAACAACTTTGCCTGGGTATTTGCCCAAGTGAAATGAAAACTGATTCCCAGGAAAATCTGTGTGTGAACACTTATGGTAGCTTTATTCTAATGACCACAAATCAGAAACAGTCCAAATAGCCCTCAACTGAGGCATGGATAAAAAGACAAAGAAAGTGGTGTATCCACTAAACAATGAATGGGCTACCACTTAGCAATAGGAAGCAATGACCTACTGATAAGGCAGGACACTGGAAAACTTCAGATGCATGTTAAGTGAATGGAGCCAGACTCAAAAGACTACTGACTGTGTAATTCCATTCATAAGACATTCCTGCAAAGTAAACCATCTATATATATAAAAGCCTAAGTGACCGTTCAACTGTTAGCTATGATGTGCACTGACCACTGTGGGACAGACGCTCAACGCACAGGCATGGAAACATGGAACAGACTGATGAATCTCAAAGGGAAGGGGGGAGGGGGAAAGACAGGAAGAGATTAACCAAAGATCTTATATGCACACCAGAGGCCCGGTGCACGGATTCGTGCACCGGTGGAGTCCCTCGGCCTGGCCTGCGGGGATCGGGCTGAAACCAGCAGTCTGACATCCCCCGAGGGGGTCCCATATTGTGCGAGGGTGCAGGCCAGGCCGAGGGACCCCACCAGTGCACGAATGCGTGCATAGGGTCTCTAGTAGGACCATAAAAAGGAGTGGCCAGGGTGTAGGGTGGGCTTGATCACAAAGGGGCGTGGGGAGTTTCGGGGGATGATGGAAGTGTTATATGTCTTGATTTGGGTAGTGAGCATATGACTGAATTCATGCATCAGAACCAACAGGACTATACACGGAGTCAGTGTGACTGTGTGCAGACCAGTTTCCTAGGACTTGGTGCTCCTGCCTCATCCTCCCTCCCTTGAGCCACCCTGGTTTCTATTCTTCCAGCGAACCTTCCCCTGCCCTCAAGGTCCCTCCTCCTGATGCCTCTGGTCTAATAACCTGCATATGGCTTCCTCAGGGTCTAATAACCTGCATATGGCTTCCTCAGGGTCTAATAACCTGCATATGGCTTCCTCAGGGTCTAATAACCCGCATATGGCTTCCTCGGGGTCTAATAACCCGCATATGGCTTCCTCGGGGTCTAATAACCCGCATATGGCTTCCTCGGGGTCTAATAACCTGCATATGGCTTCCTCGGGGTCTAATAACCTGCATATGGCTTCCTCAGGGTCTAATAACCCGCATATGGCTTCCTCAGGGTCTAATAACCCGCATATGGCTTCCTCAGGGTCTAATAACCCGCATATGGCTTCCTCGGGGTCTAATAACCCGCATATGGCTTCCTCGGGGTCTAATAACCCGCATATGGCTTCCTCGGGGTCTAATAACCTGCATATGGCTTCCTCAGGGTCTAATAACCCGCATATGGCTTCCTCAGGGTCTAATAACCCGCATATGGCTTCCTCAGGGTCTAATAACCTGCATATGGCTTCCTCAGGGTCTAATAACCCGCATATGGCTTCCTCAGGGTCTAATAACCTGCATATGGCTTCCTCGGGGTCTAATAACCTGCATATGGCTTCCTCAGGGTCTAATAACCCGCATATGGCTTCCTCGGGGTCTAATAACCCGCATATGGCTTCCTCAGGGTCTAATAACCCGCATATGGCTTCCTCAGGGTCTAATAACCCGCATATGGCTTCCTCAGGGTCTAATAACCCGCATATGGCTTCCTCAGGGTCTAATAACCCGCATATGGCTTCCTCAGGGTCTAATAACCCGCATATGGCTTCCTCGGGGTCTAATAACCCGCATATGGCTTCCTCAGGGTCTAATAACCCGCATATGGCTTCCTCAGGGTCTAATAACCTGCATATGGCTTCCTCAGGGTCTAATAACTCGCATATGGCTTCCTCGGGGTGAAAGGGTCTCCGTGCACTGGTCCTTCTCCACCGGAGGTGCCTGGTCCCCCCACTCCCGCCCCCCCACCCCGGTCGGCCCTGCGGATGGCGAACTGCAGGAAGGCTCCACTTCTCCGTACTGGGCGCCTTATTCCCCACACTCGGTGCCGAGTGCTACTTTCTGAATAAACTGGTTAACAAGGCATTTTGCTGACTAGCTTGCATCTTACTTCATTTTCTCCTATGGAAACATTAAACCTGAATAAACTTCTGGAAGAAAATCATCTTGCAAAATGGAGACTTTGTGTATACACAGATCTAAGCCCATGGAGTTCATCAAACATAAAAACAATTTTCAAGATATAATATATAAAGTCAGGCAAATCTGAAATCTTTTGGATACCACATACATACCTTAACTGAAGACCAAAACTGTCGTTGAAAAAACAAGTAAGGCCCAGAGTTTCTATTTTCTAAGACACTGAAAGAGAAACACACCACGCTCAAGCGTTTCATAGAGACAGCACCACGGTTCCCAGAAGAGAATTCTTCCACAAGGAAGGTGAGTAAGCAAAAGAAGTAACTAAACATTTCAAACTATAATAATCTTATGAAGTAATGGGAATGTATTTTGGACTCGGAGGGAGAACAAAGCATCATCCGCTTTGTTCTAGCTAAGGGACAATGTCCCTCTGAGCTTGTCTCCTCGGCGACAGGCTCCCATCACAGAGGTCAAGTGCGTATTTTAAGCGACCGCTCGTCTTTCCAAGTTCCAGAAGCCTTCTCTGGAAGGTAACGGAGACTGTCACCATCCTTAACGTTCCTAGGAGTTCCTTGTTACTTACTTTTTGGGATATAAGGGCATGAATACATCATCATCTAAAGTTCTCCTCATTCTCAGCAAGAGTGCCTTCAGATACACCTACAGAGGTACAAACATCACACACTGCGGTGAGGGTGGCGGTAAGACTCATCAGCCGTATTCCAACTCAGAGAAGGAAGTACCAACTGAGAGTGGACTCTCTTCTCCGACTCCCCTTCCTCACTGACAGCCCTGAGGTCCCAGCACCCACTCTCCCATTAGTCCCGCCTCAACGACAAGGCAGCAAAGCCACTCAGAGCCCTTCAAGCCTCAACCTGTGTGCAAAGACAGCGACCAGGCACACGACCGGTCCTGCTCGAAATGACATCCCTGAAAACATGACCAGGACAAGAGCGCCTTTTCTCTGGCTAAACGCACACAAATGCCCGAGGGGAACAGCAATTTGAAGTTTGGAAACTAGTTATGAAACAATACCCAGTGGTTTTACACGCTATTTAAACATTTTAGCACTTACATAATCAATTGTTATCTATTCTAGTAGTTTTACATTTTTATTTTCCCTAACAATACAGCTCTTACAGGGATATTTGATCAGTCCCACTGGGAGGTGGGGTGGGGCGGTAAGAGGGTGAGAACAGTCAAACTAAGGGGGTATCTGGACTCATTACAGCACCTGCCAATGCAGACTTCCAACTGCGAACCATAAGCTCGGAGCTGGTGCCTTTCAGGCGTTAGAGGACCAGAGGCCCACGCGGGAGAACCGCTTTCTAGCTGACTTACAACATTCCCCTCATCCTCTCAACTCCTGTTGTTTTCAAAAGAAGAAAACAAACAAAAAAACAAAAGCAAAACACCTTCCCAAGATAGTAGTGACATTACCTGTGTATTTTTGTTTTCTGCATTCGCTACGGAAGGATATCCGTTTACTAACTTTAACGTGATCCCAACCATCCTTGCCGTCTGTGTGGTGGAAAAGGGGTCCCACATGCTTTCCGCGATCACTGTGAGGGAAGGGAGAAGGTGCTCAGACGCAATGCCAACTGCAGCCGGCTGAAACCCGACGCCGAGCTGCCTCGCTCACGCAGTGGCCGTCTGCTTCTCTAGAGCTAAGCCTGTCCCTTGTCATACACCTGGGGAATGCCGGGGGTTAGGAGAAGTGAGAGGGGAGAGATTCCTCCATTTTCTGCTGACCAGTGAAAATTAATTCGGGGGAAAGATTTCAATACCCTAAGAAACATTGTCCCAGCACCAAGACTTTCTAACTAAAAAAGCTGAAACTTATATTTAATACTTTCAATCAGTTCCTGCATCAAGTATTTCTAATCTCGTGAGAAACAGATGAAAGTAATGAAACTGCTCTCCAGAAAAATGCATATGCCCCCAAATTTATGTTTTGTTTCAGGCAGTCTTTAAAGGTCTCTCAAACTTGTCCCTGGATCAATTACTGTCCCAACTCCAGGCCCCTCCAAGATGGCCTTCCAGTCCAGGTAGAGACAGGCATCTCCCCTGAGCTGCTCCGGCCGGGGTAACTGTCCTTGATAATGACCGCCCATGAGGAACACGCGTGACGAGAGCCCTACCTGTGAGTTTCGGGAGGATCACCTTCTCCACAATGGTGGGCAGCAGCGCGATGTCCACGTCCTCTCTCTCCTGCTCGCGCTCTTCACAGCCATAAAACAGCAGCGACTCAAACCACAGCATGTTCTCAAAGTCCCGGCACTTGGCCTACGAAAGGGTAACAAGGTCACCGACACTGAAACGGAGGCGGCAGCTGCTTGGAGCCATCACAGGAGTTCACCTCAGTCACACACAGTGCACCCGGACGAAGGACAGGAAACCCGCTTTCAGGTGGTCAAGGACGCGGCCCTGGAAGACGGGCATCGGACGAGGAGAGCTGCCCATCAGGCGGGCAGGGTGGGGGCTGCAGGCCGGGTAAGGACTTGCTGAGCTCAGGGGACAGAAACTGGGTTCAGGGAGCTGCGGGGCAGAGGGAGCTACACTTGGAGAACAGAATGCACACAGGTCCTCAGGAGCCCTGGCCGTGTACTGTGTACTGTGGACTAACACACACGTGCACGTGCACACCGGTCCTCACAGGCCTGTGCTGTGTACTAACATACACATGCACGGGGGACACTCCATAGGTCTGGCAAAGAGCGACAGGGGGCTGTGAGCTGGATCATTCTAGAGCTCACATTTTTTTTCAATCGTTTCCAGAGCTTCAACCTCAATTCTTTTTCACTCCCGTTTAAACGTTCAACCCAACCAATCACATTCACGCCCATTCATATGTGGGTAACTTCCAAAACCCTATCTTAAACACAACCACTAGACATATGTAGTCAGGTCTAGTCTCCTCTCTGAGATCCGAGGCCAGCAGGCCTACTGATTCCACCTCCTGGACTTATCACCTTGCTCATTCGTTCGGGCCCGCATTTCACACCTGCCTCACTGCGCTTCCCCATGAGGCTCTAAGCTCAGGCTCAACGGACCAATTCTTCCTTCCCACGCGTGTTCACATGTAAATTTAGTGGCTGAGGAAGGCCTTGCTGGAAAGCAGCAGAGTGCTCTCGAGAAGAGTGGAGCATAACAAGAGAGGTCCTCGGTGAAGGCCCGCTGCAGTCGGCGCCAACCACAGCCCTGCACGCTCTCCCGAGGAAGGTTTAGCTCAGCGCCCATCTCTAGCTTTGAGATGAGCATTTCCCAGGCCCCGGGCACGTGGCTTTCAGGCAGTGACAGAGCCACCCACCTCAAGAGGAGTCCAGGTGAGAAGCTGCAGCCGGATGAGGGGGTTGAACAACTTGGGCAAACACAGGCCAATGTAAGCATCCTTGTAGGACGTGTAGTATCTCGAACGCCAGGCTTCAAACTGGGATTTAATACAGTCGATCGAGTAGAAACTCTCCAGGACATCTTCAAAAACCTTGCTGGACTCCTTTGAAATGCGATCTAAAAACAAGCCCACCCCGCAGAGGACATGGCTCAGTATGTAACAGAGAAAGCACAGGTCAATGTGGCAGCGCTTTCTTTGTAGCCTGGCTCCTTACCGAGTCTTACCTGTTCACTACCCTTAGGGGGAGGGATACACAGGGGAGTGTAGGTTCACCCCACAGTGCAGGCACCCTTTCTTTTGCCCGGCTCCAGTACGTACCATTTGCTATTGTACGGTTTAGTTAAATATCACCTGTCCCCCAACAATTCAGTTCAAACTTCAGTTACCATGGTACCCTAGCGAGTAACCACATAAAGTACCAACTATGCTGCTAGTCTGCAGTCCACAGATCACGGTCATCAGTGACCCACAGAGCCGCTTCTTTCCAAGACTGCGATGCCGACACAGACCAGAGTCAGTGACAGCGCTGAGGGTCTTTCAGGGAAAGGCCACATGATGCCCCAGATGACTTGGGAAAGGGCAGTCTTTCCAATGGGGATCTGAGTGTGACAACCTACTTCTCAAAATCCATCTAACACGCCAATAGTGGGGCTATCTGACATTGGTCAGCTGTTATTATGCAACAACAAACAGCATTTTGTATGAAGTATTCTTACCCAAAAAACAGTAACTTCAATCTAATCAAGGGCTCAGAACTAGATTCCAGTTTACAAGAAATACAGTGAACAGAGGAACACGCTAGTACCACGAGCAAACAGACAAGTCTAGACTGCAGGACACTCTGCAAGATGAGCAGCCTGCCCTTTTCAAAAGGAAAGTCTGAGACAAGCCGATGGATAACAGGAGAGTGTGTGTGTGTGTCAAGTGCGGGTGGATATTCATTAATTCCAGGAAAAAAGCGCTAACAACCAAATGCTGGTCCTGGTTTGGAAAACACAGAATAACTCACAAAAGGTATCACAATTTTGTGGGGGCTGATGAGGACACAGATGGTGTTAAGAAACGTTGGTTCATTTTCTAGGTGTGAATGGCATTGTGATTCAGGAAAAACACACTTGTCTCAGAGACACACCCTGAAGCTGTAAGGGGTGTCGGCAGGATGTGTGGGTGACTCTCCAATGGCTCGGCAAACACCACGTTCAGACAGACATCCATCCAGGAAGGGACAGAGCAAACCTGGCGGAGGAGTGACACGGTGGGCCTGGGGACAGGTGCGCGGTAACCACTGTGCTGTCCTGCTGAGTTTTCTCTGTTAGAAAAGTTCACCACGAAAAAGTCCCGAGAGGGCTGGAGCCGGCAAGGGCTTCTACTCGGGGACCCTCTGGAAAAGCCCGGCGCAGACTAACCTCCCTCTTGGTGGGAATTACTCGGGGCTCCCAGGCCGGGAGTGTCCCCAGGGCTGCGGCTCCACCGCCAGCTCACCTTCCGGAAGGCAGGCGCCCTGGGACCTGACACCACTGCTGTCACTTAGGTCCTACGGTTCTGAAGTTCAGCAACACTCGCTCTGCAAGTGCTCCGTCAACCCCACGACAAGGGCCACGACTAGTCTGAGAACTCATCACGATGCTCATCGTAAAAACGGGTCACGTTTGCACAATGGGCTCTAACAGAGGCCACACCCCAGCAGGAACCAAACTGACCAGTCTCATTCCCAAACAAACGGCTGACCTTTCTCCAGGTTGAAGTTCGTGATGTCTGTGGACGTCTCCTCGTCGTCACTGGAAAGGCCTTCCAGGTGATCTGCCATCTTCCCCGTTTGCTCTCTGGCTTGTCGCCGCCGAGTCCTAAACAACAAACACCGAGTTCAAACCCGACCAGAGAGCTGCCGCCCTGCCCACGCCGCCAGCAGCAGGCGCCGGGTACCTCCTGGCCTCGCGCTCTGCGATCCGCCGCTTTGCGTGCTCCTGATACAGGGCCCGATCTCGCCCAAAGGAATCGAGATTTGGTGCCATGAGAGCCTTATCTGTAAAACAACAACGGTCACAGTGAGAACCCTTCTCCACCCCCGGAGGAAAGAGTTTGCACAGAATCAGCCACACGACAGACCGCGTGCTAATCTCAACAGCAGGGTCTGCCAGCCTCACGGTCACCAGATCGCTTTCCAGCCCCCGGCAAACCTCCTATCGCTGTCCTCACAAAAAGGAGCAGAGCAGTAAGTTCAACGACCCTGCGTGAGTGCGATGGATTCAATCCCTATTTTTATCTCTAAGTCACAGAAGCTGATGCGATCATGACGACCAAATAAAAAATCTGCATTAACTCTGCAAAGGGCAAATAAGACATGTTGAATGACATGAAATGACAGGAAAAAAACACATGTAGGACGTGAAAACAGCTTTGCCGCAGTTTAACCATGTATTCTGGTTCTGCTGTGCAGCACTGTGTTCTCTATTACCACTTCCAGAACCAGGGCAGAATCAACATGTACACTGAAACTATCTATCAGCACCGACTTCCGCTTCTCACACTCCTCTTTTAAAGCAGCTTCCTTCTTTCCCTTCTTTCCCTATTTCTCATCTCTCTTTTCTTAACTTTCTAGGGCAACTGTTTAGCGTTAGCTTCCAACCTGCCTATTTAAATTTATTTCCAATGACCGTATTTTTAGTTTCCATGAGGCGGTTCTTGTTCTTACAACACTCTTTCCTCAGCATCCTCTGCCTGCCTTCCGTGTGGGAGACCTTTCACTGTCCCCCCAAGATCAGTTAAGGTGACCTGCCACCTGCACTGCCTGGGGGGCTCTGACTACCAGCTACCTCACATAAAGACGGGAGGTCTGTGGACACGGGGAAGCTAACACAGCCATCTCCGTCAGATCGCTGGGGAGAAACTCAACTCTTTTGTTGGGGCCCAAGATTGTCTCAGGGTCTTCTCTCCAAACCCATTCTTTCTCCAGAAAAGAATCCTCGGATCTCTGAGCGTCTGGCTGCAATCCCTCCTCATCTACACTTGAGCTCCGCACCACGACGTCCTGTGACACAGTCAGTCCTCACTAACCCCGTCAGTTCACCACAGGCTACCTGCTGTGAGCAAGAGGAAAGTGCCTACAGCGTCACAGCCAAACACTCAAGGACCTGCTCCGACGGCAGCGGGGAGGAAACCACCAAGGGTGAGAGGAGATCACGTGCGAAATGACAGCAAGCGTAGCCGCTGCCCCCACCATGTGTCACCAACAGGAACAATAAAAACAAGGACTCGTTCTCTACCCGGCCCCACCTAACTCTTCTAGACCGTGGTGTTTGTAAAGCTGACTTCCTTACTGGGCTTTTTATTCATATTTCAAAACAGCTCAGACAGCAGGAAGGGTGCTCCAGCTCTCACAAAGGATAAAGGGGTGAGTCTAGGACACAGAGGCCCAGCCTTCCCTGCCGGGTGAGTTCCCAACCCACAAAACAATTCCTGCCTCTTTAAGAGGGACCCTTCATTGAAGAACTATTTTAAAGAATACTCATTACTATGACACGTATTTAAATGTTGCCGTATTTATGGGTCGTATGAAATACCTATGTTGAGGGGGGTGTGAGTTGGCGGCTCACGTGACAGCCCGGCATTTCTGTGAGAACCACCTGCAGTCACTGTGACAAGTGTTTGCAAATGGAAAGAGATGAACTCTGGCTTGTTTGTTTATAAAGATCAGAAAGGGAATTAGTACTTCCGTGCCCCAGGTAATTTTCCTCCAATCGTTGGCAATGAGTACTTCCTCTAGGGCAGTATTTTTTTCACTCTCTCATTACCTTCCAATTTCCAACTCTCGTCTGATTAGCATACAGCACCACTCCAGCCTCCTTCCCATTCCGTGTACGTAAGGAGCTCCAACGGCGCAGAACGGCCGCGAGGCAGGAAGGGCCTGAGGAAGGGCGCAGCGCACACCGGTCCCTCCGAGGGAGCCACTCCCCGTGGGGGGAGGCGTGCTGGCGGCTGGGACCTGCCCCAGAATGCTGCTTCCGTCTGGACCAAAAGGGCCTTGGAGGTGCACTTGTCACTCAGGCGCCGGCACAGAACGCCAATTTAAACTTAGGGGCAAAAATAAAAGGTCCCAGACGTGCCCAGGCGTCACCCGAGTCTGACTCTGCGGGGGCCGCGTCCCCACCTCTGTCACCACCTCGTCACGATGCTCTAAACCACCAGGAGGGCGGCTTCCCCAGGGCCTCCCCGGACAAAGCCTGGTCTTCAGGGAGAAGGCACCAGGGCCCTGAGCCGCGCAGGACCGGGGCGGGGCTGAACATGCAGGTGACTTGCCGCCATCCAAGGCCTAGCCAGCACCGCGTAAGGACGGGAACCTGCATTTAAATGAACGCCCGGGCAATTCCCATGCACATTCCCCCTGGACCTGCTGGCTCGGGAACAGAGATGACAGAGAGCCACCAGCAGCCCGGCTGGGAGAACTCCCATTCCAGCGCCCAACGTGGAGGGCCGTGGAAACGGAATGAAAACTTGTAGACACCTGGCCAAAGGGTCTCACTAAGCTCGTGAGTAAGAGGTTTCCTATTCATTCTGGTTTTCCAAAACACTCATCACAGTGCAAGAGGGGAAATTCAATTTCTAATTTTCACACCAATATTTCAAGAAATAGAGGTACCAACTGACTTACTAAAAATCCTAGTGTAGTATATGACAGACTGCAAAATACAAATGATTTTTAAATACAAAAAATTTGCTTTCTCCAAGGGGTGAAGCTCAAAACTCATTTATGTAATAAACCCGTCTGCCCCCCAAATTCCAGTCCCTCATGCAGACTCTCTCACTGTGAGCAGCCATGGCGTTTGCACTGCGGCCACTGGCAGGATGAAAATGGGGGCAAAAATCATTCAGAGCCAAACGGACAGTGGCTTTAAGATGAATGCTGGGATGTCTCTGCGAACTCCAGAGAATAACAATATGCCCGAGGGAGAGTAAGATGGCGGAGGCAGAGTAAGTTCTTGAGCTCCTTTATGAAGCAGTATTTGTAAACACAACGCAGCTACATGCTGTTATAGTTTTTAGATCTAACACAAGAGCAAGGGAATTCATTTATTTAAAAAAAAAGATGCTCTGAGATCTAATTTTCAATTAGGCTGCACTAAGTAAACAAGGTTGTTTAATGAATAATAAAAACCTTCAAGATGGACTGACTTGAATGGCTTGAAAACTCCGAAGATTCATCTTTAATATCATCTTGTCGTCTTTGGACAAGGCGGGAAGCTCGCTGTTTGTACAGCTGATGTATTGCTGATTCAAGTTCATTAATCAGTGGCACCTGTGAAAATACAACACACTCCGTAACACCCAGCTCCTCAGCTGCGCACGTCCTTGAGGGCTCCACACTACTTCCGGGTCTCTGAACCAGTCCCCTCTAAGGACAGAACATCACCAGTCCCCAGCGGGCACCAAGAGCAATGCGGTTAGTTCTAGGCTGTTCAGGAAACATCACTTTTTAATCCACACACGGCGCTAGCATGTCCGGTGCCTAGTTCCTGGAGCAAAGGTTTGGTTAGGAGACTCAACACTTCAACCTTAGTGAAGAGATGCAGACGTGCGATCGCCTCTCTTTGGAATCAAGTCCTTGGCAGTCTCTTCACGTCCAGTTGTAACTTCCCAGCGGCACGTCTGCCCGCAGTCTCCTAGTTTTCAATAACCCCTCCTCCCTGACACCAAGCCTGGGTGCTGCGCAGGCGAGAACGGGGCTAAGCCCTCAGGCATAAGCCGCTCCTCCCTCAGAGGCCTGACTGCCGCTCTCTCCACCTCCCAGGGAAACGGCCCTCGCTCACGTTAGTCCGGCCAGTAACACTCTGGCTCACTAACGCGCCACAAAGCCCCTCCTGTGTGTCCGTCCTTCATAATAAAATAAAGTAAGTCTTCACGTGAACTGTCACTTTACAGAGCCACGAACTTTTTCAGTTACTCTCCGTGGCTCACACAGAACACAAAAGCTGACAAAAAAAGACCTCACTGAGAAGAAGAGAGCAGCCCCGGCCGGGTGGCTCCCTTAGCTGGGCGCTATGCTGTGCCCGGAAAGGCTGCCGGTTCGATTCCCGGCCAGGGCACATGCCGGGGCGGTGGGCTCCATCCTCGGTTGGGGGGCATGCAGGAGGCGGCCTATCGATGTTTCACTCTCACATCTGTTTCTCTCTCTCACTCCCTCCCTCTCTCTAAAAATCAATTTAAAAATCTTCAGAAGAGCCAAAACCGGTTTGGCTCAGTGGATAGAGCGTCGGCCTGTGGACTCAAGGGTCCCAGGTTCGATTCCGGTCAAGGGCATGTACCTTGGTTGCGGGCACATCCCCAGTGGGGGGTGTGCAGGAGGCAGCTGATCAATGTTTCTCTCTCATCAGTGTTTCTAACTCCCTGTCCCTCTCCCTTCCTCTCTGTAAAAAATCAATAAAATACATTAAAAAAAATCTTCAGAAGAAAAGGTCTCTTTATAACCTTATCTTATAACCAAATGTTACGAAACTTTCACAAAACACTGACGACCACCGCAGATGCCGGAGGAAACCAGAAACTCCAGTTCCCCGGTGGTTGGTGCGAATGGAAACACATGATTTAGCCCGGGCACTGGCCCAGGTGTGGCAGCAGCTTCCTGGACGGACAGACTGCGATGGAAACAAAAGGCAGGTGGGACACAGACGTGACAAAAGCAATGGCACACGCTGCCACGACCCCATCGCAAGAGCAGCTGCGGGGGCGGGAAGGTCCCAGTGAGTCCTTCATCCTGACACGCCTCCCCGTGGGAGCGGGTCCCACACCTGCACTGACTATGGCCGACAGCTGAGCCAGCGACCACCTGTAAAGTGGACTCCCACCGGCTTCTGAAGCAATGGCTGCGGCTGTTCTGACCAGGCCGGCCACACACACCCCCATGTACCTACGGGCACTCCTCCGGTCTGGCCACTGAACGCTCCCCTACCTGACGTAGCGGGGGACAGGATTTAATTATTCAACTTAGCGAAAATGCCGATAATGCGATTTTCCTGCTCAGGTAACTGGAATGTCTTTAACCGCGCCCAGAGAATCCTACTGAGAACCACAGCCCTGAGGCGCATTTTCAGCTCTCACTCACGGTTTTTAACAGTACGGACTGATCTCAAGAGTAAGCACCATGAACAATCTTTAGCCTCTCCAAACTGTTATTATTGATTATTATTATTCAAGACCAAATATAAGGTGAAAACATAAGAAGGAAGATGACTATAGAGAAACAAAACAATGGAAACTTAAAATGATCTGCAGATAATTAAAAATCTAAGATCAAAATCACTTAAAACTTTTATAACAAAAGAAAAAAACTAAGGAATGTTGATCTTTTTATGGTCTTACCCAAAACAATAGTTATAATATTACTAAAATCAATACTCAGATCTACCCAAATGTTCTAAATATTTCCCAGATGACAACTTAGGAGATTATTCACTCAGCAGGAATCTCTTAAAATTGAATGTATATGAAAATGTCAAAATGAAATAAAATACTCGTCTTTAAAAGGGGAATTATCTACATCTTTCTATTAAAACGTAGTCACTGTATAACACACAAGGACTAAGATCTGCTCCCAAACCAGTCCTCGGTGCCTCTGACCCCTCAGGCTGAAGCAGGCTGCTCTGGAGCGGGGACCAAGCAGGGAAGGCACATGAAGGTCCAAAGAAAAAGCCCAACGACTCCAAGCTCCTCAGGGACCAGCCTCCCTCCAGGCAGGTTCAGGAAGGTCCTTTCTCCAGCCCCACCACGCCCCGGGGTCAAAGGCGTATTGGTAGGAGAGACACCACCAGCTCTGACACTTACATCGGCCCCTGCACAGAGCACCGTGTCTCTTTCCCACCCTGCACCCTAAGCCTCCCATCTGCCACAAGGGACGCAGCACAGCTCAGCTGTGGCTGCTCCTCCAGAAACCAGGGGGCAAGTCCTAGGGGCCTGGCGATGCTGCCTCAGCCGGGTCTGACCACGGCCTGGCTGGAGCCGAGACCCAGGAAGCGTCTGGCCGGGCTCTCCTGCCAGCCTCGGCTTCAGTGCTGAAGTCACCGGGAGATCACAACAGGCTAAAATACTCACCTAACCCTACCACACGCTCAGAGTCTGCGCCAGGCCACACAGCCAAGAGCTGGGAAAGGGGCCTCCACCCTGCCCCGCCGGAGCTCAGAGGCCCCGGGATGTTCAGACACCACCCTCAGCGCACTCTAAAGACCGAGCTGCAAAGTCCACAAATGCTTCCAAACCAAGCCATCAGACAGCAGCTCTATCGTAAAGAGGAAACAGCAATCCAGAAGTCACTTGAGAAAAGGGGTTTTTCTATACAGCCAATTATAAAAGCATAAATCACACTAAAAAACTGAACTTCCCAGTAAAAGGACAGAACCTGGAAGACATGAGACCTTAGAGGACACTATGCCATGAATGGTTTCTGAAATGGATGAAGCACAGGCTGATTTGGATGAAAACCATGAGCAGCAAAGGTGAGCAACTTTAGGGAAAAATAAAAACGACTATTGTTTTGCAACTTTGTGCACATTTGGAGCTGCTTGTACAGACAGCTTCAAGACGAGTTTAAACCTGACCCACAGAAATTAATCCCTTTGGGCGAGTCCCTTCCATTCTGACAACCGGGGCAGGCCAATCACCTATGTCACACTAAGGCAGGCCTGGCCAGTGGCTGATGCAAATGTGCTGTCATCTTTTTTGTTTTCAACAAAGGCGGCATATCTGCCCCCACGATACAAAGCCACTAACGAAGTGAGGCAAACGGAGCATGGCTTTCATCACGTCTAAAGTCGAATTCAGCGATACATTCTGAGCAATACAGACATGATCTACACAAGGCCGCCTACACCTCCCTCACGTGGCCTATTCAAAGAGATTAATATTTTTGCATTCTTACCTTTTCACTGAAACACTCAAGCAAGTCTTGGACATACCCTCGCATTTCTTGCAAAAACTTATACCGTTCACCAATCCCCCCGGAAGACCCTTCTAGTCTCTCAATGGCCCTGGTGGAGTCCACGCGGCTTTGCAGGTGCTTCTCGTGCTGCTGGCGGTTTGCTTTGTGCTCGTCTTTCATGGAGTCCAACCTTGGGAACACAAAGGATACATACAACACGTTACACCCCAAGTCTGTGCTGGCGGGAAGCTTACAATACGAGAATGCATCAGTTCCACTATTAGTTTTACAAAAAGTACTTGGAGTGGCATCTTTTCATCTGCACCGCTTTCCTCTCAAAAAAACAACAACAAACCCCCAAAAAACAAAGGCGAAGTTTAGACTCCACAGTACTTGGTGGGCTAACCACAATTTCAGTTCTGCTCTCCCCCATCTCTGACTACACTCTTTCAGAGTCCAAGAGGCGCAAACTCAAAGTGTCTTCAACAAGATCACGGAGTGGCCTTTAACGTGTCTCGAGGCTCCCACCGAAGTCATCCGAGGAGGCAGAACAGTGACGTCACCTTCGGTGGCTCTGGCCACCCGACTACACGGCGCTGAGGAACACAAAGCTAGGACAGGTCTTTAGGAAGCTGATCTGCCCTACCTGTCTTTAAGCTGTTTCTTTACCAGATCAATAGTAACGGGAGTCATCTCATTACTGGGAGTTTTGAAAGGGGCTGAATTATCTGTTTTTTGAGATTTGCCGTCAGAAGACCCATAGGCCGTGTAACTGTACGGAATGCCGTAGGATGAGCCGTAAGGCATGGCCTGGTAAGTGCTCGGGTAGTACATGTTCACTTCCGCGGGCTGGCTGGCTTGGACCTAGAAAAGAAATGGGAGGTCCGTGGAACTAGTGACAAAAGCTATGGAAAGAATAACTTCAGCCTTCAGGGTTAACCACCACCACCACCACCACCATCAATAGCAAAAATTATACCCATTTCCCAAACAGCATGTAATTAAAATAAATAGACCTCTTCAAAATCAAATAAAAGTAGGGCTGAATGACTGTGTCAACTCTTATGGAATTATCGGATTCATTTCTAAGAATTCTCAGGAAAACATATCAGAGAAACGAAGAGTTGAGGGGACATTAAACATAATCCAAGGCCACCATTTCATCGATGGAAGAAGATAAATGACTTGCATGGCCACAGAGTAAACAGACAAGCAGAGATGAGGCTCTGAGGCCCACACCTGGTCCAGGCCTTCCCCCCTGGCAACAAAGGGTCACGTTCACGCACCTTTCCCTGCACTACTTCCTGTGTAAACAAACGCTGTGACTATTTAGGAAGGCGTTTTTCATCTACAGTAAGAGAAGCCATCTTCTACAACATGATTTCTGAAGTCAGAGAAAGTAAGCGCTGCAGGACAGCAGCCCGGGGCCTGGACGCGGTCCTGGCAGCAGTGAGCTTCCGGAGCACCTGCGGGGCGGGCGACTGGACGGACGCCGGGCGGACGCCGGGCGGACGCCGGCCCCACCCCGGCCCCACCCCCGCCCCACCCGTACGCTCTCATTCTCTAGGCCTCGGGAGGGAGACCTGGCATTTCCCACAACTCCCTGATAGCGATGCTGCTGGTTGAAGAACCACTTTGAGAAACTAGAAATTCTTCCGTCACTGGACTAAAAGAACAAACTAGAATACAGTTTCTTCTAAAAGCTCCTTGGATACATACCTTTTTGTAATTTTCTTAATTATGTTACTTCAGCAAATGACAAAGATTCAAATTCAATATGTTTTAACTTTTACTTTAACAAAATAGGTAAAAACGTTTTTTGTTTTTTTTTTACTTTTTAAAATTTACTTTTTAACTCTTGAAGCTTAATTCTTTATTTCTCACCTGAGGGATGTTAATTCCTTTTCGTATCTGCTCCTGCTCCCATCGGCTGAGCTCCTCGTCTTGCTCCCCAGCGACTAAGGCGTCGTCGTCGCTCCCCTCAATGCCTGCCGTGGAAGCAGAGAAGGTCATGGCCGAGGGGCAGGGAAGGGAGATGCTACCTGATATTTCACAGAAATTAAGCAAAACTGCTGGTGCTGGCTCGGCCTTACTAAAACGTCTGTATGATCGCCACGCCCCGACGCTCCTGCTTGTCTTACACACAGCGCCCCGCAGCGGGAAGCGGCATGAGCGGAACGGTTAAAGCGTGGACGGGTTTCCTAACCTGTGCGCTTGGCATCGACTCGGCTGGGAAGAACCCCTAACGCCAGAGTGCCGAGCCCCGGGTCCGGAGGTATGCGTGCGAAGCGCTCAGTGCTACACCGGCCACAGGAGGGGCTCACTTAGACATCATGCTAGAGTTTTCAAAAAACTTCAGTAAGGCACTGTACCTAAGCAAGAAAAGCCCTCTAACACTAAACTAAGTTAAATAAATGTGGACACTCTGACTTTATTTTCACTATCACATCACGTTTAACGGCAATGAGCTTTACTGTCCTCAATCAATCAAATTACCTATTTCCTCGGCAATTTTCTGTCTTTGTGACTTTTCTTTCACAGAAAACACTATCCGGCGTTTCTCATCATCATCTTCATCATCGCTGGCATCATTCTCATCTTCCCGAACAAGGCGGCCTTTCCCGGGCTCGCTGTCGTGCGGAGTGAAGTCCCCCAGCTCCCGGGCCATCTGCCGCTTCTTCCTCGCGGCATGTATGAACGCTGCGTCTGGGATTTCTCCTGGAGACAGACGGCAGGATCATAAACGTGTCAGGGCATGAAGTTTCTATTTTCCTGAGAATATGCAGAGTAAGTCACCTGACCGACGGCCTGTCGAGTGATGATGTTCTACCGCCAGCTGCTGCACCCCTTCCCACACGGTGCCTGCAGCCCACCGACTTGCGTTTAATTTAGTTTAAATGGAAACTCAGAGTCACTGAGGAAACGGAAATGAGAACATAATGGCCATATGGGAAGATGTGTGTGGGGGGCAGTGGGGGGTCCACCAAAAGAAGCTTTAACTATTTTTTATCTTTAAGTAAAACAAAGGTAATGAAATTCTATTAATAACTAGACCAGATAAAAATTTAAAAGGTGCCCACATCTCATGACCCCAAAAAACACTATTTCATTCATAGTATATTTCTCTTGCAAATAATTTTCAGTTTACCTGTAAGCACATCTATCCTATATAATAAAAGCCTAATATGCTAAGTGTCCAGTTGTCCAGTTGGCAGTTCAAAACCAAACAAAGCATAATATGCTAATGACATGCTAAGGCTGCTCAACTGCTCGCTATGACGCGCACTGACCACCAGGGGGCAGATGCTGAACGCAGGAGCTGCCCCCTGGTGGTCAGAGGGAGCGCTGCTCAGCCAGAGCCGGTGGCCTCTCCTGCCTCTGTGGCAGCGCTAAGGATGTCCGACTGACGGCTTAGGCCCGCTCCCTGGGGAGAGCAGACCTAAGCCATCAGTCAGAAATCCCCCAGAGGGCGCAGGCTGGGCTGAGGGGACCCCCTTCCCCCGAGTGCACTAATTTCATGTACCGGGCCTCTAGTATATATATAAAACGCTAAGTGACCAGCTGACCAGCTGGTAGATATGACGTGTGCTGACCAGCAGGGGGTGACACTCAATGCAGGAGCTGCCGCTCAACAGCAACTCTGCAGAGTGCTCTCTCGAGCTCTGGGACCCCTCAGGGGATGTCAGACTGCCAGTTTTGGCCCGATCCCCAAAGGCCAGGCTGAGGGACTCCACCTGCTGGAGGAACCCCGCTCACTCCGCAGACGCCCTTCGAGCCCTGGCGCCGCCCCAGATGCGGCCAGCTGGGGAAGGACCAAGGGAGGTGGGTTCCAGGGTGTGCCCAGCCCATCTCACCCAGTCCCGCCCCACCGGCCATCTTCTAATTAACCCTTTGCACTCGCTTGCTTTTTTTGATTCCTTTATTCTACTGCTAACCGTGTCGAGTCACACTCGACATCCGAGTGCAAAGGGTTAATTTCCTTTCAATGTGCACGAATCCGTGCACAGGTGGGGTCCCTCGGCTTGGCCGGCAATCAGGGCCAATCAGGGCTGTCTCTTACCCAGTTCCAATTAGGGCTGGCTGGCGGGGGGGGGGGGGGGGGGGGAGAACCGCGGGAGGTTGGTGGCTGGGGAGGTTGGCTGTGGGAGCGCATTGACCACCAGGGGGCAGCTCCTGCATTGTCTGCCCGCCTGCTGGTGGTCAGTGTGCATCATAGCGACCGGTCATTCGGTCGTAACAGTCACTTAGGCTTTTATATATATAGCTAGCTCAACAACTTAACAGACAAAGCATAATTTACTACACAATTAAATTAACTGACCTTTTTACCTACAGTAACAATTGCCTGGCTTCTTTTCAGATTGTTATTTTAATAGCTATGTAATATCCCTTCATGTAAATGTACCTTCATTAGTAAACTATGCCTCTCTGGCTACATATTGTTTCCAAATATTGCTCACTGCAATATTGCAATGCAAACATTGCTTCCTTGGGATAAACTTCTAGATATGGAATTGCAGGGTCAAGAACATTTAAAATAATTGCCAATAGCTAAAGGACTGTACCAATTAGAATGCTACTAGATCTCTATACATAATGTTTTACAGCTTTACCAGCCGAGTAAGCATTTTAAATTTTAAAAATGTTAATGAGTTAAATACCTTTTCATAACTTAAATTCAGCTACTAAGCACTTAATTATTCAAAAGCTGATTAAATAGTAAAGAGATCTGCAAACTACTTCCTACAGAAATGTACAAAAAATGAAGGAAGTGTGGACAGAAAAGTAGTAGCTGCTAGTTTTGCTTTAGCAGCAGTTCTAAAGGAGTTTACACCTTAACCTGAAACACACAACAAGACTTCAGCACCATTTACCCACTTCCCCGAACCCCACGTTTGCTCTGACAACACAACTGCCTGTCTGACGAGGACCTTGGCAGTTTCTAGTTCTCCCCCTCTTTTAGACTTGCAGAAGGAACCCCGGCTTCCCCTAAGGACGTCCTGAGAAACACCACCTGGCTAACTCCCTCCTCACTAAGGGGCTTACGGTGCCCGGTGAGGACGCACCTGGACGGAGAACATTCAAAGACGACAGAGCATTGGAAAAGGCTCCGCCGCCAGCCTTGGGCTTCTCTTCTTCCTTCTCGCTCTCCATGTCCATTTCATCTTCCCCGTGCTCACCAGCAGCAGCTCCGTCTTCTTGGCTGGGGTCCTTAACATGTCCTATTTTGTCCAAAGGCGGTTCATCTAGTTTTGAAAAAATTAAAATGATTTTTAAAAATCCATAAATTAAGGAGGGACTTTTAATTATGGGATCAATTCATTAAAACTTGGACTATTTTAATTGTTTATAAAAACCTCAAACCACTGATGTATGAAAATGAAAAATCACAAGACATAACTGGAAGATAAAAACAATATAGGGGACACAGAGCTGCCTCTGAGTCCTGCTCAATCCCATCTCTAGTTAATGTCATCAAAACGAACTGTGTCTCCCTCTCAACTCCGAGAGGTAACTGTGTGCACCCTTGGAAACATTATTTCATTTTACATGGCAGTATTTCATTAAACCTGAAGCCCACTCCAGGCAGCTTTTATCCAGAACAAAGTTTATGGACCAGAGAAATCTCTCTGGGATGAATGGTCCGGGGATACCTTCTTAGTTCATCACCGTTTGCCACCCATCATCTGAAAGGGGGCCAGAAGTCACATTGACCCTGTGGAACCTGACCTCATTGCCACGTCTAAGTATTTGAGACCGAATTTGTGACCGAAGCAGAGACAACCTGATTCTCTCCCTGGGAATCCAGAACTGGGACAGAGACAAGCCAGAGACCCGGAGGCACAAGACCGTCCGCGTGTGCGCCAGGCGGGGAGTGCGCAGTGGCTGGATGCTGCCGCGTGGGAGGGAGAGCTCTCCTTTCTCGGTGCTAATTCTCGGGTCATTCCCAAGGCCGGGTTCAAGACTGCTCTCCTGCCACTGGGTTTTGAAAGCCTATAGTTGTTTACTTTACACCAAGTGTTGACTTTATTTATAACTGAATAGTCCTATTACATCCTCCGTCCCAAGCAAAAATTTAAAAAATCAAAATTTTCCACCCTGAAGCATGTGAACCTGGCAATGCACTAACAGGCACGATGAATGTAAGGAAAGAGGAAAATCAAAGTTTTCCTAAACATGAAAGATACCGTCTGTTGTTTCCCCAGCACATTCCCTTCCCAAAAATTGCTTCAAAAGTCCTCTCTTCTTCTCAAAGCACATTCTCTCCCTGAGACCAGAGTCCCAGGGTAACTCCCACCCCGCTGCCCCGAACATCCCCGAGAAGCGGTCCATCACTCTGTCCCAGGCGCTCTAACTTCCCGTTACCATCCTGGCTCCTTCACCACGGACTTCCTTCCGAAGTGCATTCTGAGGCCAGGAGGTTTTAAGATTCGCTTTATCAGAGGCATATGGTTAGATGTAGTGAAACAATACCCATCTCCTCCAGCTCTCAGCCAACATGAAACCAATGGCTTGTAAGAGACAAAACAGAACTGTGGGCCAGCCGGAGCAGACACGCTGCGATAATGGCTTCTGCAGGTTTGAGGGTGCCGGGTTCTGTAAGTTCACGTTTTTGCGTGTGACGGAGCTAGGACTAGTCTCCAGCCCAGTGACAGCGGCACTGTCCGCGGTCAGATGCCGCTTCCAGACGTCTTCGTAGGAGGCGCTGGCAGCCCTTCTCTAGGCTCCTGCGCCCGTGTCCCTGCGAGCACCGAGCACCGAGCACTGCTTCAGGCAACGCGCCCACAGGCACGCTCCCCCGCGGGCTTGCTCAGCTCCCTCTCCGTCTTCACAGACTCACGCTTTGGTCCAATGGCCCGCTGGCTTCTGCCCCTCTCTCTGCCGAACCCCCAAAGGAAGCAGTGGGGACCTGCTGCCTCTCCTTCCTTCCTCACCCACCAGCGCGCCCCAACCCCGCATGGCCTTTGTGCTCTCCCCTCCCTACCAGCCCGCCCGCCAACAAATGGCTGCAGCCACAGCGACTTTATCCAGTGCCCCGAGCAACGTGCAGAATGCCCCCCAACGGGCAGAGCGCGGCTGGTGGGCCAGTCTCCTCCAGAAAAGACCTGGCCACCTGCCAACGGCCCTTCCTCTGCTGGCACCATGTCACACAACTGACCGTCTCTGTCTTTCCTCCTTCCGCCTTTCCGGTTCCTGAATCTCCCCGAGAATCTTCTCCTCTGTGGGTGCGCTTCTCACAAGTTGAGGTCTCTGGTCCTCAGGAAGATTTTCTTCATGCTGAGCCCTCATCAGTTCCATTTCCTCTATCATCTCAATGAACACCAAACCTAACCCGACCTCTCCCCCCGGTCAGCAGCCACTCCACTCCAGTCCACTCCAGTCCAGTCCAGTTCAAAGTGGACTGTCATCTTAGGAACGCCACAGAGGGTTCAGGTTGGTGCTGCAGGCAACACGGCTCGGCCTGCCTGGGGAGGGCTGTGAGCAGGTGAGCGACAGCCCCACGGCACCATCGTTCAGGGGTAACGATGGCCATCTGCGACCCGACCCAGAGTCCACCCCTGGGAGGACTGACCGAGTCACCTGGTGCAGCTACGTGGAGTGGAGACAGAGGTGTCACAGGGGATGGCTTCATCACCCTCGCACCTACTCAGATTTCAAAACCCAACAGCACATGGTCCTTTCCCGGCCTCCCTCTTCCTGACCTTCCTCGTGTTATTTCATCACACGCAGGTGCTGGAAAAAACGAAGCCGTTTCCTAGACTCCAAGATAATTGGTTCTCCTAAAAATACTCCTCCTCCCACCTGCCGTCCCCATTTCTGTATGTAATACTTAATTATTCTCTCAGTCACCTGGCAGGAAAGCTCAGATTTAACCATTTCTTTTTAAAAAAATGTTACTGATTTTTAGAGTGAAACGGGGAAAGAGAGAGAGATAGAGATCGGTTGCCTCCTGTATGTTCCCCAAATGAGGATCACCACAACCTGACCAGGAATTGAACCCACCACCTTTCAGTGTACGGGACAATGCTCCAAACAACTGAGCCACACCAGCCAGGGCTTCCCTATTTAAAAAAAAAAAAGTTTTTATTGATTTTAGAGAGAGAGGAAGGGAGAAGGAGAAAGAGATAGAAATGTCCATCGATTGGCTGCCTCTTGCCATGTCCCTCACCAGGGGTCAGCCTGCAACCCAGACATGTGCCCTGACCGAGAATCGAACCGGCGGCCTCTTGGTGCATGGGTCGCCGCTCTACCACTGAGCCACACCAGCCAGGCATGACAATTTCTTTTCAATCCAATGGCTAAAGCATACATCAAACCTGCCAATTATTCCCTTGGAATGTTTCTCAAATAATGCTTTCTTTCCATTTCTTCTCTTCCACCCATAGCAAACATTTACACGCATCCACAATTTCCCAGCGAGACAGAAGCCTCGGTCTTGCTCCACTGAGATTCCTGACCCACCAGCAATGGATCAAAGCTGACCCTTGTGTTTAAAGTGCTTCAGGCCCCAATCCTGGTGCCAATCCATGCTGCACGCTAACACCAGGTTAAGGTTCCACAGGCATTTATCATGTCAGCACCTTGGCAAGCCAGTGCACACAGCAACTCTAACCCCCAGACACGAAGCATCCTCCTCACCTGTCAGCAGCGCCCTCTCCCACACCCGCCTCCTCTGCCGGCGCCTGCTCCTTCCACACAGCCCGTCACCTTGACTCTGCGACCAGCCACCTGCCCACTTCGATGCTGAAATTTAGGTCGTCAAAGTCCCGCTGCAAACCTACTTCACCTGATGCATTCCTTCTCCCGCCTCTTAAAACAAGAGTGTAGTTACCCTTAAACAATTCGCTGGACGTTTTGCCAACAGTGGGCCCAATTATACATTTAAGCGACGTCTCCAAAATTAGACTGAAAATTTGAGATACAGTGATACATACTCTTTCACATGAAGCTTGTAGCGGAGAAACTGGGAAATAATAATTTTATCTTTAGTTCCTTAAACTAAAGGGCGTTTACAGGAGACTAGCTCGGACACAGCACAGGAGGATGGACAGGAGCGATGTCTGCACGGGGGGCTGGGCGCCCTCAGCCTCGGCTGCTCGGCTGTGGAGCGGCGTCAGCACCAGCGCAGGCCTCCTGGCCTCTCGGAATCAGACCCGCGCACGGGCACCACGAAAGAGCAGGAAGCTGTCTACAAACACAGGAGCCTGCGCAGCCCCCTCGGGAGGACCCAGGGGTCTCGGGACCAGGCCAGGGAAGCCTTTCTCTGCTCCGCGCAGGCTGGACACCGGGAGGAACCGGGAGGAACCGGAGGAACCGGGCAGGATGCAGTCAGTGCAGTGGAAACATTCTGTCCTTTTAAAACACGCATTTACGTTGCAACCGTGTTAGTCAGAAGAGAACTGTATCGCCGCCCGTGAGACCAGCACAGTGACAGAGACCACCAGACCCACCACCAGGTTCACCCATTCCAGCCCACGGGAAGGCTGCCGGTGCCATTTCCAGCGATGCCCGTTAGCTTGGTACTTACTGTCGGCTGACGAGTTGAGTTCTGTCTTAATCTTCGATTTTTCAAGGTCTTCTTTATATTCTTTCTTAAGTAATTTTACTATCTTTTTGCTATAACTTGATTTCTTCACTTTGAAAACTTCTTCATTTTCTTAAAAAAGAAATGAAACAAAGTCTGTAGCAACCATTTTCAGACACACTCCTCCCTTCCATTTTACACGATCTTACGTGCTTTTCAAATTCTTTTCAAGATACACTCTGACACCCAAGGCAACTTCATAAACTAATCTGGAATAATGCGCATCTGAGACTGTTTAAAAGGCATCAAACATGTAAACTGCACCTTCTGATGTCCTCCTGTCTTCCTCAAATCACCTCCTTCGGGAGGAAAACCGCAGGAAAGCCCTTAATGGGCAAAGACTCGGGCGCTTGAAACAAAATATCCAAAATCAAAGGTGCCGCTCGCCGAGCTGTCAAGTCTGAGCGGAAACCCATCGCCAGTGGATACACTGTTATTTCAGGACTCAGCGGACAAAACACTTTTCAAAAATAAGTTCTGATGATGTCTCCATCCTCTTGGATTTGAAGAGTTTAAAGTCAAACACAAACACTGCCAAATAGTCCTTACATCTTCGAAAACGACCACCAGGCTGTCCTCCTCTCACACAAAGTCAAAAAGGACAGAAAGGCCGAAGAGAACCGCCTGCCTTACGGGAAACACGAAAGCATCTCACACCCAGATGCAAACGGGATCTCCAAAAGTCCCGACTCCTTATTCTGTAACGTGGACTCATAACGAGGGGTCATACAAACACCCCAAAACATTGAAGGCTCACTGACGGCCAGAAACCTAAGCGCACGGCAGCCGGGCCTCCCCCATCGGCTGGGGAACCGGCCCCGTTACTGTGACCCCGTCTCTCTCCACTGTCCAAAGGTCCACGCGCCCTTTACTTCTAAGGGGAAACTGAGGCTCGGCGACTGCCCGGCACCGGCCCAAGGCCGCCCAGAACCCGAGCTTCAACGCCGGGCTTCAGCTCCCAGACCCGGTATCGCGGCGGGTTTCACACACCCGGCCTCCGGGTCGAGGATGTGCGGACGGACATGGCGCCCAGAGGCGTGGGTGGCCTGCGGGGCTCGGAGAGCCGGCCACGAGCAGCCCGGGGACCGACGCCGCTGCCCCCGAAGCACGCGGCCGGGAAAGAGGCGGGGCAGGGCCTCGGGCTCGCACCGGGAACCTCCCGGAGGGCCGGTCTCGGACGGAGGCGCCGGCGGGCGGCGAGGAGGAGGCGCTGTTGGGAGAGGGGGTGGCGGCGCGGGAACGCGTCCCAGCCGGAGCAGGAGGCCGCGGGCCGGGCGGGGAAGGGGCTCCGTGGCGGTGCGGGCACCGGGGGTGGGCTGGGCGGGGCGGGGGCGGGGGCCGGGGGTGCGGGGTCCCGGCCTACGCGCGGCGGTTACCTTCCTCCTCGTCCTGGAAGCTCAGCAGGCTGGCCCGCGGCACCTCTTTGTTCTCCCGCGGCCTCTTGCGCGGCTTCAGCCCGTTGCCGGGGTCGGCGCCGCCCGGGAAGCAGCCCCCGGCCTCGGCTCCGTGGCCCGCGGTCAGCGCGGACGGCGGCGGCCCCGGGCCCAGCGGCACCTCCCCCCCGGGGGCCCTGTCGCCCGGCTCTTCGCCAGTGCCCGGCGGCGGCAGCAACGGCGGCGGCTCCTGCTCCTCATCGCGCTCTCGCTCCTCCTCCTCCGAGTCGTTCCGCTTGCGCACGTTCACTCGCCGGGCCTTTCGGAACATCCCCGCGGCCCGCACGGCGCCCTCGCACCCGCTCCCGCACGGCGGCCCCGGCAGCGCCGAGCTCGCCACGCGCACGCGCACTCCCAGCCCCAGCGCGGTCTCGTCGGCCCTCGCCGGCCGCGCACCCCCAGCGCGCATGCGCTCGCGCTCCCGGCACTCGGAGCGAACTCCGCGCCTCTCGCGAGAACCTCTGCCTCCTGCACTGGCCCCTGCCGGCTGGGAGGACTATGGGGGCACGGAACTCTGGGACTCGGGGGCAATTCGACGGGTCACAAAGAGGACCATAGAGAGCGGAGGCGAGAGCGGCCTCCGGGGAAGGGGCTGCTGTGCATCTTCCGGTCTCTCGCGGGGCAGTCCCGCGAGAAGACCTCCCGCCGAGCGCGCGGCACCGGAGGAGAGGGCGGAGGCTGGGCGGGGCCGGAGGAGGGGCCAGAGGAGGGGCGGGCGCGGGGGGCGGGGGACGTGCGGTCCCCGGTGGGTCTCGGGCCTGTGAGTTGGGTGTGAGATGGTGATCGGCGCGTTCAGCCCCGTTGCGTTTCATCTGTGATGGACGACACCCGGCCTGAGGTTAGCCCCCTTCCCGCCATGGCAGCGACAGCGTCGCGTGCCGGTGCCCGGGAAGGACGCCAGGCTGGCCGGTTGCAGAAACGCGCGGCCGGAGGTGGTGAGGACACCGTTCGGACTGGCGTCACCGAGGCGACAGCCCTGAGAGGCGCGGCCGGCGCCGGCACCGGACCCCGAGGCTGGGCTCGCGGCTCTCCTGCGGGACCGCCGAACCGGGGCCTTTTCCTCCCGGTGCGCGTCCACGTGGCTGCACCTCCAGGTGTCAGCACCCGGCGGGGACCCCGGCCGCTCACCGTGCCGGAGCCACGGTCTCTAAGCCACCAGCTCCCGGCGAGGCTCCTCCAGGGACTCTCAGCATCGAAGCAAATATTTTTGTGCGGAACCTTCCTTACACCCTGAATACACAGGGACTTTTTTGTTTAACGAAACACAGAGAGGAGATCGGTTCCTGTCTGTACGTGAACAGTGCCCTTCCGTTGTTCATCCTCCCCCAAGGATATCGTTTCCCGTTGATTTTTAGAGAGAGTGGGGGCAGGGGGAGAGACGGAGAGAGACATCCAGGTGAAAGACACATCCATTGGTTGCCTCCTGCGTCTGCGCCCTTCCTCCCCACATCCGGGCCGGGCTTGGAGCCTGCAGCGGAGGTACAGGTCCTTGTCAGGAATCGAACCCCCAACCCTTCAGTCCCCCGGCCGATGTTCTAACCACTGAGCGACCCGGCCAGGGCAAAAAGTGTCTCTTCTTTTACCAGCTGCATCGTGACCCGTTGTGTACATAGATGTACGTAACCCACCCCATAACAGTTGATGTTGAGGTTATTTCCAGTCTATTTTGGTATAATAACGCTGCAATAAAAGCTTAAAAAAAAAAAAAAAGGTCACACCTGCAGGATGAACTGGAATTGGAATCGCTAGGCCAAACGTGTGCGTTTGTAAGTTCACTAATTCTCAGTTGCTCTTCACAGAGGCTGGGCCGATTTGTACTTGTACCAGCAAATATGAGTGCTTATCCAGTGGTCGGCAAACTCATCAGTCAACAGAGCCAAATACCAACAGGACAACGACTGAAATTTCTTTTGAGAGCCAAATTTTTTAAACTTAAACTTCTTCTAACGCCACTTCTTCAAAAGAGACTCGCCCAGGCCGTGGTATTTTGTGGAAGAGCCACACTCAAGGGGCCAAAGAGCCGCATGTGGCTCGCGAGCCGCGGTTTGCCGACCACAGATCTAGACTAAGAGCATCCTCTGTAACAGTTTCTTCCAGTTAATAGGAAATGGCTCCCGTTCTATTCAAGCTCCTCTAAGTTCTTGTGTTCTGGCAGTTCAGCACTGATTTAAGCTCTGATTCCAAGAGTGTTTCATTGGTGAAACTGAACTCCGGTTCCCATCACAAAAGATTCAAATTGTGCCAGGTCAGCCTCCAGACACCCGAGCCAAGAAACAGATTAGCAGTAACGCGATTCCGGTAAAGGTAAAAGATAATAAAGTCAGAGCAGAACATGTTAATATCTTGGCCTAAAACTTCAAAAAAGATCTCCCACTGTGAAAATGCTGATTTAGTATGGATAGAGGGAGAGCCAAGATAGTAAAAGACAACAAATGTATTTATAACTTTGACAGTCTACATAGTCAATAATTAAAGGGCAAAGTTAAACACTTAAAAGTTATCTTGATGCCCAAGCAAGTCACGGGTCCTCCTGGCGGCTAGAGACCTTGTGGAAATTAAATCCCTGGAGCCGAATAGCTGCTCTAATCTCCTGTCAGCAGCATATCATCAGACATTAATTGTTTTATAAGATTCTTCTGTGCTTTGTGTTAAACTGGTTTGTTTGTGGAATATAGTCTGTCATCGCCATTTCATCAATATTGGAGTGTTTTCAGTATTCTGGGAAGACAAAGATTGCTTACCTAGAACGGTTACATCCACCATTGTGTTTGAGTCATAAGTTGGTTCAATTCTTTTATTAAAGTCGTCTTGCCCGGCTGGTGTGGCTCAATGGTTGAGCATCGACCCTTGAACCAGGAGGTCACTGGTTCCATTCCCAGGCAGGTCACATGCCAGGGTTGTGGGCTCGAACCCCAGTAGGGGGTGTGCAAGATCGATGATGTTTCTCCCCCATCAATGCTTCTACCTCTCTATCCCTCTCCCTTCCTCTCTCTCTTAAAAAAAAAAAAGTAAAAACGTACGTATTTTTTTTAAAAAGCCATCTTTCCAAACAGTAATTCTGATTCGTTTTTTTTCTCACCAGATTGCGACTGGAATAATTGACCCATAAATTCAGACAGAATAGGCCAGTCAGCTGTGTGTGTCTGGCCCACCCATCAGCGGTGACTGCGCTGTGGCGCGGTGGTTGCCAAACGCGGTCCCCGACCTGGAAACTTGCCGGGGTGAGCCGCCGCGTGAGCAGCGGAGGACAGCCTGTCTGCCTGGAGCAGCGGATGTCCTGACTTGGGGAAAACAGTCCTTTATTCTGAGATTGTCTTTCTCTTTCCACGTTGAGACACCAAAATCTCCTGCCTTCTGGGAAATGGTGGAGAGCGTGTTCGTTTGTTCTCATACCCTTATTTGGCAAACTAAAAAGCGACGAGTCTTCCCCAGTTTTTTATTTCACCTAAAATTTTTATTTGGCAGGTGGAATCCGATAGCCTAGGAATCCCTGCTTTAGAATTTTTATTTTATTTCTAAAACTATACCTCAACAATTCTATTCTGGGGGGGGGGGCTGAATAAATTTAGTTAAAAATTGTAAACCTTGCCTTGCTGAAGGTAGGTCTGCTTTAACTTAAGTAAAATACAAGCTTCGTGGGGGACAGATTTTATGTGCTGTTCTTTGCTGTTTTCACGGTAATTACAGTAGGGCCTGTTGGCACACAACAGGCAATCAATATCCGTTGACGGAATGATGCCGAGCAGTATCTGTTTAATTCGTGAGCGATGTGTTACCCTGTGTTGATGTAAATTAACATTTTCTACAGCTCGCATCCCTTTGTTCCCAAAACAAGATCGAAGTGCATTTGTTACAGATTACTCAGCAGATTAGTCTCGAAGGTAGTAACAGATCCCCCCACCCCCGCCCCGCCTTTGGAACTGCCTCCCGTAGTGAGGAGAAGGCTGGGAGCCGAGTTACTGCTCAGACTGGGCGGCGAGGGACAGGCCCCTGACGCAGGTGCCGGGTCAGGTTCTCCCAAGATTTTGCACCTGAAACAGAGACAATGAGTCCTGCTTGTGGCTGGACTTGCAATGAACTCAGGAGCCAAAGGAAAGCCGTCAATCCCCATGCAGGTCAGGAGCTGAGGAAGGAGTCTGCGGAGCAGGAGGGAAGAATGCAGCGGAGGGGACAGAGCGGGGTGGGGCTGCCTCCCGGGGCTGCTCACAGCTCCTCCTCGAGGACAGTGCTCCTGTCCGCGCAGGGACCCCAGAATCCCAGAACACACTGCTGCTTTGTGCTTGTTGTTTTTCAGATATGTTTTTATTGGCTTCAGAGAGGGAGAGAGAGAAACACCAGTGATGAGAGACAATCATGGATCGGCTGCCTCCTGCACGCCCCCCACTGGGGATGGAGCCCACAACCCGGGCCTGTGCCCTGACCTCCTGGTTCATAGGCGGGACGCTCAACCCCTGAGCCACGCCGGCCGGGCACATCTTTGTTTTGTTGTTGCTGATAATGCTTTACTGTTTGCTTAAAGGAATTCATGTTCGTTTCCCTTAGTTAGAACCTGAGGACACGAGGACCAAAGAATTCTAACAGAATAACCAGGAGTTATTTGAATTTTGTAGTAATGTTAATATTACCTGTGTAAATTATGTGGTTGTTTAAAAGAAGTTCACTAGTTAATAATAGTCTTCAGCTATGGCTTTGGTCAGAGAGGAGCTTTTACTCACTTTATTCCTTTTTTAAAGAGCCATGCATATATGCTCCCTGGCACTGACGCAGTGGGCCGAGAGAGGAGAGCTCCTTACCTTGCAAGAATACAGTAATTTCGAGTAATGAGAGGCAGGTACCTTCATCCAGAGCATCTGAGTGGTCCCGTTCAACAGGTTAGAAAATGGCCCTGGCCGGTGTGGCCCAGTGGATAGAGCGTGGGCCTGCAGACCAAAGGGTCCTGGGTTCGATTCTGGTCAAGGGCACGTACCTTGGTGGCAGGCTTCTCCCCGGCCGGGGGCCTGGTCAGGGCTCATGCGGGTGGCAACCAGGGATGTGTTTCTTTCTCACATCGATGTTTCTCTCTGTCTTTCCCTCTCTCTCCCACTCTCCCTAAGAATCCATGGGAAAATATCCTCGGGTGAGGATTAACAACAAAACAAAAGAAAGAAAATGTCTGCATTCTTTCCAACTCTATTGAAATTTAGCCGCTATCTCCAATTCAGGAAGATTATCTTTTCTATCTAACTGTGATTATTAATGGACTCTAGGTTTAAAAGATTCAGGTTTTAAAATAGGGAGCGTCACCATTCCCCCCTCCCCATGTATGTGCTGTGGGGTTTCTGTTCTTTATCCCGTCAGGGCAACCGGGAACACATTTTCAGTCCAGAAATCCGGCGACCTCAGGCCTGATTTCTAACACAGTAACTTCCCTCATCTATTGATTTAAGTCCCATCGACCCACAATTATTTCTTATAAGAACCACTTAACTCACATGAGAAAGAGTTTTGAAACGATTAAAAGCCACCAAATGGAAGATAAGCACATTAAAATGTCCAGAATTTCTAACATCATTCAACTTTAGGCTTTATTAGTAAAGGCCCATTAAAATTCAATTTTTCACATTTTCAGGAAGTGATGACAGTTAATGTATTTATCATTAATCTTTTCACTGATGTCCTCCTTGCCTTTCTTTGCTCATTCCTTCCTTGTCTTCCCCACGACTTTAATCTCACTCATCTCTCAAGTAGAATGTCAGTAATGAGGTCATTACATTTTTCTATTAAAATTCATACTTTGGTCTTAGTTGTGGCCTGATTTAAACACTGACATTATGGACTCATGCTAATTAGCCCGGATGGCCAAATCCCCCACCAATTAAGCAAATGTAGACATTTCAGGTTATTTCTGTTACATTAAGAGAAAACTATGGTGAATGTGACCTAGAGTCACCAGCCCCAAGACATCACAATAAAATCCTGTCTTCTAATTATGGTATCACGAATGCAACCATGTTTCATCCCTTTGCACTCTGAACTTAGACCTTTCTGTCATAATCGCCATGGACTCTTTCTGTTCGTTCTACTCTAATGGTAAGTTGGCTTCTGCGAGGAAAAATGTTCTTTGATGAGTCGGTTTAATTTTTAAAAATTTGCCTTAGGAGTTTGGGCCTCGGATGAGCAGTTCCGCGCTGGCCGCTGCCTGTGGGGAGGGAGCATCCTGCACGCGGCCCTCGCACCACCTGCCTCGGTTAGAGCGCCAGGGAGAAGGGCCGCGGCGTCTCAGGGCTCCCTTCCCGTCAGCAGCACCTGCTGAGGAGAGTAACCGAGCTGCACCCCTCTTTCAGGGAGTCCCGTGACCTGGCGGACCAGGGAACCAGGGAACCCCAGCGCGCCGGCCCCATGGGGACAGCCTCCTCCTGGTCACGCTGGGCGCCTGCCCTCGACCTCCTTGCCCGAGGCCGGCTCAGCAGCACCTGGTCCTCACCCAGGACAGCACCGTGCGGAGCTGCAGCTGCCCCGGCAACATCCGGGCCTGTGACTACAGCCTGGCCTGCCTGCTGTGCCGCTGCGACGGCGCCCGGCCCCCGGCTCCCCGCGGCCCCCGCCCGGCCCCCCCCCCGGCTGGCCCCCGCGGCCCCCGGCCTGGCCCCTGGCTCCCCTCTGTCCTCCCGTCTCCAGCCTCTGTGGACACGTGTGTACTTCCCAGACGGACCCTTCCATGTCCCTCCCTGCAGGGGCCCAGTCCTAGCTCTGGACTCTCCTGGTCAGAGGTCACCCCCGTTTCTCACTGTACCCATGAGGCCTTGCGAATACAGACAAATTGTATTGTGCTGTTGAGTCTCTCTCTTCAGTCATCAGCTCAGGGGAAATGTCATTATTTTCCCAAAACTGAATTCTGGGGCCCAGTTCCGTGATGTGTATCTGATTCCAATCAGTGCCAGGCACTCGGGCGCTTCCCGAGCTGGCCCGGTGCTGCGGTAACCCCGCCGCATTCCTGCCTTATCTGGACCACGAGGGGGGGGGGGGGGGGGCAGTGAGTGGGGTGCTGAGCTCTGACTGGGTGAAGTCAGTTCATAGGCTCTGCCCCGGGAAAGGAGCGGCTGAGTGGAGGTCGCTGGGAGGAACTGGTGAGACTGGCCTTTCCACTGTCTGTCAGCGCAGCTGGAACCCACTCGGTGCTCCCAGAGCCGGAGGCCGGGCGGCGTGTGGGTCCCCTGTCAGCACATCAGTGGGACGGGGCACGTTGTCTGGTCGGAAATCAAAGTTTCCCGTGAACTGACTGGCCGGCGGCGGCCGCGGTGCTGGTCCACAGGGAGCGCCGTCGGTGGGTCCGGGAACCAGGTGTGGCCGGCGGAGCGGGTGTGCGCGTTTCGGGGCCCACAGGCACTCAGCACCAGCAACTGGATGTTTGGGGGACGTGCGCGCTGAAATCGCCCAGGTCCCCACCACGGCCAGGGCCCAGGGCTCCTCCTCGAGTGCCCCCTCCCTCGCGGGGGTGTCGGTCTCCCTGAGCGTCGGGGGGCATGCGTGGGTGAAGGACGGGGACAAGGACACTGATCTCCTGGAGGGGGTGCGGCTGAAAGTCCCCAAAGGGGTTTGTGAGCAAATTCCCAACAGTCCAGGCCCCGCTTTCTGGACCTGGGGGAGCGAGGCCAGAGCCGGAGGCCAGAGCCGGAGGCCAGCCACAGGAAGCCCAGGTGGGGTGCAGACGGGGACACGCGCCCCTGGGAACACTCACGGGGTCCCCGCAAAGATGCCAGCGGCCTTTTTCTCCGTCGGCGTCGCCACGAATTTCTGCTGCGGGTTTGTTGACTGGACACCCTACCTTCTCCACGTGTGTATTCCCCTGTGGGCAGATGCCGTGTGGCATGAGCAGAGTGGGCACACGTACGCTACGATGGCCTGCCCGGGGCTGTGTCCCTGCCTGGGTGGGGGCGGGGTCAGGGGTGGGGCCCACGGAAGCTGAGTCAATGATGTCGGGGCGAGTCCGCAGCCCGTGACTCCCCCTCCCACTACCACAGCCGCCCTCTCTCTGTCCACTTGTCAGTTTTCAAAGCCTGAAAACCAGGTTAATTACATAGATAACCGTCCTTTCTCCCACTCGAGGAATATTCCCTCCTCAGGTGCCACCTCTCCATGAAGCTTCTCGTGGCATCTCCCAGCCCAGGCAAAGCTGGGTGCAGACTTACCCCGAACGGATTATTGTCTAGACCAGTGGTTCCCAACCTTTCTTTTTTTTTTTTAATATATTTTATTGATTTATTACAGAGATGAAGGGAGAGGGATAGAAAGCTAGAAACATAGATGAGAGAGAAACATCGATCAGCTGCCTCTTGCACACCCCCTACCGGGGATATGCCCGCAACCAAGGTATATGCCCTTGACCGGAATCGAACCCGGGACCCTTCAGTCCGCAGGCCGACACTCTATCCACTGAGCCACACCGGTTTCGGCGGTTCCCAACCTTTCTAATGCCGCGACCCTTTAATACAGTTCCTCATGTTGTGGTGACCCCCAACCATAACATTATTTTCGTTGCTACTTCATAACTGTAATGTTGCTACTGTTAATGAATCGTAATGTAAATATCTGTGTTTTCCGATGGTCTTAGGCTCTATAGCAGGGTCACGGTCTCCACACCGGACATCCCGACGATCGTGTTCAGACTGTAGCGTTCAAACCCTCGTTATTCATGACGTTACCAACCCGCTTTGGGCAGCTGGTCCCCAGGCCACCTCCCGTGGGCGACATCTCCCTTCTCGTCCCGTCTTCCCGCCGGCAGGGGAGTCGGGCCGCTGCGGCCCTGAGTGCGAGCACCCTGGTGCGGGGTGTGCCCCCGACGGAGATCCGGCCGGGAACTGGTTTTGCAGTCACTCGTGTCTCTGCTCTCAGGCAGGTTCTGTGGCTGCCGTCGAGGTTTGTCCAGCGGCCGGCCCACAATGAGAGGAGCGCCGATTCCCAGCAGCAGCTCTGGCTTCTCGCCGTGCGCAGGGATGTCAGGGCTCAAGGGTTTAAGAGTCACAGTTTCCAGCGTCTTGCTCAGGGGAACGAGACCACTTGAGCGTTTCCTTGTGTCTTACAACCCGGGCGTGTCAGACGCCGGGTGCCCAGGTGCCCACGGCCCCTCTCCTCCCGCACAGAGCTGGCCTGCACGCCCACGCTGCTTGCAGTGAGGAGCGGGGTGCCGTGGGGCGGGGCTCCGGCCAATGCAATGTGGGCAGGAGGAGCTGGGGGACCCGGGGTCCCGGCGTGACTGTGAGGAGCAGGGCACACCCTCCCACTGCTGCCCCTCCCCCCACCGATGGTAACACGCGGGAGGAATCAAACACATTACTGTTATTTTTGATAAATATTTTCCTTTGTGAATCCTCATCCAGGGAAATGTTTCCATTGATTTTTAGAAAGTTTGGAAGGGAGGGGGAGAGACAGAGAGAAACATCGATGTGAGAGAGACACATCGATTGGTTGCCTCCTGCACATGCCGTGACCGGAATCAAACCTGGGACTCTTCAGTCCACAGGCCGACGCTCAGCGGGGCTTTTAATATATTTTTATTGATTTCAGAGAGGAAGGGAGAGATGATGAGAGAGAATCATGGATCGGCTGCCTCCTGCACGCCCTACACTGAGGATGGAGCCCACAACCCGGGCCTGTGCCCCTGACCGGGAATCCAACCCTGACCTCCTGGTTCATAGGTCGATGCTCAGCCCCTGAGCCGCGCCCATTGGGCTGACACTGAGTTTTTAAAGTGGACGGTCTACCAGTTGAAGCAGTAAGTGTACTGATGTGGGAAAGGAATTTGGGGAATCTAAGCCAGCTGTTGAAAAGAACTCATTCCCATAAAATCTTTATTGAATCTGTTATTTTCAGAAAGTACCTCATGTCTATAAAATAAATTAAAAACATTTTCTTTCAAATACACCGCGTTATTTGGCCTAAAGATAAAAGCCTTCCCAAAGACCACCGCTCTTTCTATTAAAAACATCCAGACAAAGGGGTGTGATAGTTGGGTCGTGTCTAAGGGTGGTTTCCATGATTCTCTCTCATCATCTCTCCCTTCCTCTCCGAAATAATAAAAATATATTAAAAGCCCTGCTCAGAGCCAACAGGGAAACGCAGGTTTTTTAAATCAACGTTACGCACAATTCTTTGGAACTGTTTTCTTTCCTCAATATGCACCGACACACTTGCTGCTGAGATGCTTTCACAAACGTGGTTGTTAAACAGGAAATGCATGCGGGCTGTGCCAGGACTTCGGGTCTTGACTGGAACATCGTCTTGCCTTTAACGAAAGTATGTATCGCGTTTTATTTCGCTTTTGAATAAAGGGACCAATTTTTTTGAAAAGTTAACCAATTCAGATGTTAATGATCACCTAAGCTTAGTTTCTCCTCACCTACCTGCATTTTCTAACGAGTCGCATGTGAATAAGCAGCAAATAGAAAACCATCGGATGAGATCAGGCAAAGGAGCCACAGCAGGGGGTGCTCTGAGAGCGCCCGGGTTTGCCTGTGGCCCACGCAGCGAACGCGGTGGGCCCCCTCACTGAGCTGTTGGTTAGCGGGGAGAGCCAACGGGAACACGCAGCCGACCCCGCCCAGGTCTCCGCCGGTCCCATCGGCCTACGTGACCTGCCTGGGCGGCCGAGAGGAGGTCAGGCCACTGCCGAATGCCGGGAAACATCGCCTTCCACGGCAGAACCCAGAACCGGGAGCCTCCGAGGGCCCGTGAGACCACCCCTAGTGCAGGTTACGTGCGAGGAATGCACATACCGCACATACCGTGAGGAGGAGCAAATGCCACTCTTCACCCCTGCACACTCCCCCTTCACCCCCCCCACCTGCCTCTGCCTCCGCCAGGCACGGGGATTGGGGGGCAGGAAAAGCTCTGTCCAGCTCGGCCTGCTTGCAACCAAGAACCAAGAAACCCTCACCTGTGGGCGCGCCTCCTCCCCGGGCCTTGCGGGTCCTCAGGTCCTCACGTGGGGAATGGAATGCGTGGTCTGGCACTTGCTGTTTCCAGAGGGCCAGAGGCTGGGCGTTTCCGTGGCAACCAGGAGGCGCTGCCTGCCTACCCGGTGATTCACCCCAGGGCAGGAGAAGCTTTTGACAAAAGAGCCATAATATGTTCATTAGGAAAGAATACAGAACCTGGCTGGCCTGGCTGGCGTGGCTCAGTGGTTGAGCGTTGGCCCGTGAACCCAAAGGTCACGGGTTCGATTCCCAGTCGGGGCACATGCCCAGTGGCAGGCTCCATCCCCAGTGTGGGGTGAGCAGGAGGCAGCCCATTGGTGATTCTCTCTGATCACTGGTGTTTCTCTCTCCCTCTCCTTTCCTGTCTCTCAGGTCAGTAAAAACACAGTTTTTGGTAAAAGAACACACGCATTGGCCCTGAGGGAGACAGCAGGTTGATCACCCCCCTCATTCCCTTTCCCGGCTGCTCGGTTTTGGGCAGTGCCCACAGGGAAGGCCTGCCCAGGACGTTCCCTTCGACCCCCTGACGGAAAGAAAGGAGGGGATCGGCTCTTCCTGGGGAAGTGTAACGGGACTCCCCTTGGAAGGGAGAGGGCGCTGTGCACACGCAGCCACAGCGATGTCACCCGCGGGAGGAAAGACGGGGACACAGTGCTTCTCCTGGCACCAGATGGCGCTGTTTCTCCAAAAACCACACCGGATTCCCGCCGGCTCCCGGGAGCTCCCGGCTCAGAAGCCGGATCACAAGTGGCACCGCCTTCAGCCTTCTCGGCACCCCGGGGGGCGATGCTGAGCCCCCAGGGACTCAGTCAGGGCCAGGGCGGGAGGGAGAGGGGGTCAGGAGGGGCGCCAGGTCCCTGCATCACAGCGAAGCTCCAGTGCGGACACCGGGGCGGCTCTGGGAAGGAGCGTGGCCCTGACTTGGAAGGAGACTGGAGTTGCTGTCTGTCTGTCTGTCTGTCTCTCTCTCTCTCTCTCTCTGTCTCCTCTCTCTCTGTCTCTGTCTCTGTCTCTGTCTCTGTCTCTCTCTGTCTCTCTCCTCTCTCTCTCTCTCTCTCTCTCTCCATTCTCTCTCTCTCTCCCTCTCTCTCTCGGGCCCCAGGCCAGGCGTCCTTCCCGGTGGTGGGTGGTGTTGGAAGGGAGCTGAGCACCGAGCAGATGGCTTTAGGCGTCCTGGGACGCGGCCGGGGGTCCGGTCACCGGCAGGGCTGGCGTTGCCGTCATCGGCCTCCTTATCCGGAGTTTCCCCCGAACATTTCTCTCAGTTGTGCTGCTCCCCCACAGGTATGTACGCAGGGAACCCCCGGCCAGTGAAGTGCGCAGCGCGTTGCGGGCACGGAGGGCGCACGGTCACACGCTGCGTGACCATGCCGGGCCGTCGGAACCACACCCAGCTGCCTACCTGCGAGGGCCAATATTTTGGGACACAAAGTACATTTTCTAATTAAAATGTTTTACATAGCAGTTAGTTTTCAGAATTAACCCATAATACAGTGTATTACTTCACATTTTATCATTTTCTTGGCCATTATGGTAACCTATGCTTATTAAAAAGTGTAACTCTTAGGAAAAGTATTGTAATGTCACCAAACTTATCCCCAGAGATCATCATGTTAACATTTTGGTGTCAATATTTTTCTCTGTGCATTACCAAAATTTGTCATAATTTTTCATTATCAGGAGCACTTCTTATCCTATCTAATAAAATAGTAATATGCAAATTAACCATCACTCTGCTACACCCACAAGCCACACCCACCAACCACGCCCACCAGCCAATCAGTAGCGGATATGCAAATAAACCCAACCAAGAGGGCTACGGCCACAGAGAGCAGGAGGGAGGCCTGGGTTTCCCAGACAATGGAGGAAGCCAAGCTTTCTGCTTGCCCTTGCCGGCCTAGGCCTCCACTGAAGGCTACAAAGTTTCAATTATAGAAGATACACAAACCCCAAGAGAAATGGCTGCCAGCCACGGAGTGAGCAGGAGGCTTGGCTCCGCTCCAGGCTACAAAGTTTCAGTTGTAGAAGATAAATAAACCCCAGATACCAGGGCCTCTGCTTGGGTCGCCAGGGGGTGTGGCTGGCCTGCAAACCACCACAGGCCCCTGGCCCAGGCCGCCCCACACCCCAAGGAAACCCCCACCCTGATCCGGGACACCATTCAAGGGCAAACCAGCTGGCCCCCACCCGTGCACCAGGCCTCTATCCTATCTAATCCTATCTAATAAAAGGATAATATGCAAATTGACTGTCACTCCAACACACAAGATGGCTGCCCCCATGTGGTCAAAGATCCTGCCCCCATGTGGACACAAGATGGCCACCACAAGATGGCCAGCAGGGGAGGGCAGTTGGGAGGGACCAGGCCTGCAGTGGAGGGCAGTTGAGGGGGACCAGGAGAGCAGGGGAGGGGAGTTGGAGGAGACCAGACCTGCAGGGGAGGGAAGTTTTGGGGGGATCCAGGCCTGCAGGGGAGGGCAGTTGTGAGCGATCAGGCCAGCAGGGGAGGGCAGTTGGGAGGGACCAGGCCTGCAAGGGAGGACAGTTGGGGGTGACCAGGCTGACAGAGGAGGGAAGTTGGGGGCAATTGGGCTGGCAGGGGAGCAGTTAGGAATCAATCAGGCTGGCAGGGGAGTGGTTAGGGGCAATCAGGAAGGCAGGCAGGCAAGCAGTTGGGAGCCAGCAGTCCTGGATTGTGAGAGGGATGTTCGACTGCCCGTTTAGGCCCGATCCCAGTGGGATTGGGGGAGGGTGTGCGTGTGTGGAGGTGGGGGGGTAGGGCTCCGCCCAAGGCCTCCTCCCGAGCCTGGCAGGCCCGGCCGGCACAGGCAGATTGCCCTTCCGGCTCCGGGGTCTCCCCAGGGCGGCCAGCTCTCTGGGGTTTTATTTTCGCCACCGGCGTTGCCCTCCGGTGCTGCCAATAGGGTTACAGGTCACAAACAATCTCACAAGATGCTCATGTCCAGGGCGGCCTGCGGACCTCAGCGACCAGCCCCACGCTCCCACCTGGGCCCTCACCACGCACTGCGGGCCTCCGGGGGGGGGGGTGGGGTGGGCCTGATCTGTGCCGGCTGGCAGGGAGGTCTGAGAGTTCCCCCGAAGGCAGGCGGTTTGCGCACCTGCCCAGCGGTTTCAGTTTGGGGGCTGCTGGCCGCCGCCTCGGCCGAGGGAAGAGTGACAGACCTCGTCCTCTGCCGCCTCCTGGGTCCCTTTGCCTCAGGGAAGGGCCCCTCTTTGCCCAGTGCCACCCGGCCTGGAGGAGGGCGCCCCAGTGAGCCCAACGCAGCGCCTCCTGCTGGCCCCTGTGTCCACCTCCTCTGCTGTCCCATTGCTTCCGAGGCCGCCCCTCCACGGGAACAGCAAAGGGAGCTCAGCTGCCTGTTGGTGTCCGTCTGCTTTTTAGTGTTTCAGAGAGAGGAGGGGGAGAGAGAGACACCAATGATGAGAGAGAATCATTGATCGGCTGCCTCCCGCACGCCCCCTACTGGGGATCGAGCCCGCAACCCGGGCCTGTGCCCTGACCGGGGATCGAACCCTGACCTCCTGGGTCATAGGTCGATGCTCAGCCCTGAGCCACGCGGCCGGCCGGAGCTCGCTGTTTTGATTGTGAGCGGCTGCCTGCCCCCCGGTGGGTCCCGGGGGGGACCGGCCTGCCAGCCGGGCTGGGATGTCACTTGCCGCGCCCGGGCCGGCGGCGGCATGTTTACAAGCCGTGTAGCTGTTAGCAACAGCCTCCCCGGCTAATTAGCCGCCTGACGAGGCGCTCTGCGGAGGCCACGGCGCATCGGGGGTTGGGTTTCAAATCGATACAAAAACAACACGAGCCCTCGTCCAGGTGCTGGAGCAGTGCCCCCCCCCCCCCCCCCCCCCAGGATGGCTGTTTGCTGGCTTCGGAGCGGGTTTCTGAAGGCCCTTTAATTGGTCCCGTGCAGCCTCTGTTTTCGCTGAGTGACAGGGCCGCTGCACCAGCCCTGGGCCAGGGGACCTGGTCATCAGGCCCTGCCTCTGCCTGGCCGACGCGGGGGGGGGAAGGGGGGGGGGACCTGGTCATCAGGCCCTGCCTCTGCCTGGCCGGGGGGGGGGGGGACCTGGTCATCAGGCCCTGCCTCTGCCTGGCCGGGGGTGGGGGGGGACCTGGTCATCAGGCCCTGCCTCTGCCTGGCCGGGGGTGGGGGGGGGACCTGGTCATCAGGCCCTGCCTCTGCCTGGCCGGGGGTGGGGGGGGCCGGGGGACCTGGTCATCAGGCCCTGCCTCTGCCTGGCCGGGGGGGGGGGGACCTGGTCATCAGGCCCTGCCTCTGCCTGGCCGGGGGTGGGGGGGGACCTGGTCATCAGGTCCTGCCTCTGCCTGGCCGGGGGTCGGGGGGGACCTGGTCATCAGGCCCTGCCTCTGCCTGGCCGGGGGTCGGGGGGGACCTGGTCATCAGGCCCTGCCTCTGCCTGGCCGGGGGGGGGGGGACCTGGTCAACAGGCCCTGCCTCTGCCTGGCCGGGGGTGGGGGGGGACCTGGTCATCAGGCCCTGCCTCTCCTGGCCGGGGCCGGGGACGTAGATTCGTGTTGTTTGGCGCCGGGAGTGGGGGTCACATCCGCGCAGACACCTGCTCCTCCGGCCGGAACGCCCGGCCCTTCACGCCCGCAGCGAAAGCGCCCCGTTTCCTCATCGGCCAGAGGATGCGCTCGCTTTCTCAGCCGCCCTGTCGCTCAGGAACAGCGTCCGTGGCAGCGAATGGCCTGGACCGTCGTGTATTCAACTCCTGCTCCTCTGCAGCTTTTACCGTTGGCTCTGTTACGGGGGATAACGCGGGGCTTGGAGGCCCCTGACCGGTCGCCCTGGGTCTCGTCGCCCTGGACCCGAGTTATTTACTGCCCTTTGGCCCCTGGGAGGAACGTGGGGAGTCTGATCAGGTTCGCCCCAGGAGGGTGGACGAGAAGCCCCGGCATAATCCTAGCAGAGTGAAACAATAAGTAAATCCGACAACAGCCAGTGGCTCCTGACCCCCAGGGCGTCCCCGGGGGCAGCTGCAGGGCCGTGTTGGCCACTCCAGCATCCAGAGGACATTCCAATCTGCATGGGAAGCCGATCAGGCAGCGAGCAAGGCCCTCAGGGCGCACAGCGAGGGGACAGCGTCCCCAGCACAGAGGGAGGCAGCGGGACAGCGGATAAGACTTTCACTTTTTATTTTTTTAAAGCTAGATAGGTGCTCACCTATTTTCCCTTATTTTTTATTTTTATTTCTATTGATTTCAGAGAGGAAGGGAGAGGGAGAGAAAAACATCAGTGATGAGAGAAAAATCATGGATCGGCTGCCTCCTGCACGCCCCACACTGGGGATGGAGCCCTCAACCCGGGCCTGGGCCCTGACCGGGAATCCAACCCTGACCTCCTGGTTCCCAGGTCGACGCTCAGCCCCTGAGCCACGCCGGGCGGGCTCACTTTTATTTTATCTTCTCCAGTTTATTCTGAAAAACGAAAAGAGCATTTGTATCTTGGTTTTCAATACCAGCAAAGAGAGACAGACAGAGACGGAGACAAGATCTGTTCTCAGGCTGCGATTCAAGGGCTCGGAGAGCCCCGCCCTGCCTGGAGTGCTGGCCTCTGAGTCACAGAGGGGGCTGCAGCCTCAGGCGGCGGGTGGGGGCTGCGGTGCCCAGAGGAGGGCGGGAAGGTCACACTTCCGGTCACCTGTGCACCAGGTGGGCCACGCCCTTCTATTTGGGGGAACTTCGAGGGGGGGAGGGAGCTACAGCTGGAAGAGGGGAGTGGCTGCTGCCTCCGACGCGGGTGCGAGCCCACGGGCGCTGCGGGGGCTGCTGCTCGGAGGAAGGGCAGCCACAGAAACGGAGAGAACAGCCCAACAGCTCCTCACGCTGCCCAAGGGCTCTTCTCCTGAAATCCCGTCCTGGGGCCCGGCCGGGTGGCTCAGTGGGTGAGCATTGACCTATGAACCAGGAGGTCAGGGTTGGATTCCCAGTCGGGGCACAGGCCCGGGTTGCAGGCTTGGCTCCCAGTGGGGGGCGTGCAGGAGGCAGCCGATCAGTGATTTTCTCTCATCATTGATGTTTCTCTCTCTCTCCCTCTCCCTTCCTCTATGGAATCAATAAAAATATATTTTACAAAAATTCCGTCCTGGGCTGGTCTCCGTGTTCAGTGGCATGTAAAGCCTTTCTCCCAAACTGCGGGGTTCCTCGGAGCCTCCAGCTCCCAGGCCGGCCGGTGCCCCCCAAAGCACCCCTCCCCATCCCCTGTGGGCAGAGAAATCTTCTCAGCAAGTCTTTGAACCACATGCAACTATTCCCATCCCGACTTTGAAACATCCCCCAGGACGCTGAGGCACCATCAGTCACCAGAGAGATGCAAATTAACACCCCGAGGGGCCACCGCACACCTGTCAGAACGGCTGTCACCAACACATCCACAAACCACAAGGCGGGCGAGGAAGCGGAGAAAAGGGAGCCCCGTGCACTGCGGGTGGGGGTGCAGGCTGGGGCAGCCGCGGTGGGAGACGGTGCCGAGTTACCTTTAAAAAATTAAATATGGAACTGCCATTGGACCCAGTGATCCCGGTTCTGGGGATATACCCTAGGAAACCCGAAAGACCCATCAGAGAGGCCACATGCACCCCCATGTTCATCGCGGCACCACGTACAACGGCCAAGGTCTGGCAGCAGCCCCGGGGCCGCCACAGACGCGCGGACAAACGGCTGTGGTGCATCGTCACAGCGGAACGCCGCTCGGCTGCAAACAGGAGGAAACCCTACCTTTTGGGATGGCAGGGCGGGACCTGGAGAGCGTGGTGCAGAGCGAGCCAAGCCGTGAGAGAAAGACAGACACCACGTGACCTCTCTCCTGTGTGGGTCAGATGAACAAGTAACCACAGTTCAGAGAGAGAGGACAGGAGCCGGTCTCTGAGCCCAGCCGCCCTCGGGGCAGGAGCGAGGACAGGCGTCTTGTCTGGGGATGCTCGGGGGCAGGGAAGGGGGGCGGGGGTCTCCCCGCCTGAGGGCCCACGCCCGCTCCTCCACGCTCGCACCCTGGCGCTCCCCACAGCGGCGAGCCCGCAAGGCCCAGCAGCCCTTCGATGGGACGTTGTTTTGCAAAAGCCAACACCGGCCGCGCGGCGATGGGAAGGTTTCAGGGAGCCGGCGAGGCGCCGGGGCGGACCACGCGCTGCCTTCCCCGCATCCCTCCGGGTTCCTTCGATGACACGATGCCCGCGGTCAGCCGCGAGGACAGCAGGCCTGGCTGCCGGGGGGACTCCGTGTGACAGCTCCCACTTCACCTCACCAGCTCGCCCTGAGACGCGCCCAGTCGGCCTGCGGGGCGCCTGTAGAAAGCCCTGCCTTTAGGGGTCAGATCGCCGCGAGGCCGGGAGGTGGAATGTGTCAGAACACTCGTTCACGCACCAGCCTGGCACCCCGCGCTGGCAGGGCGCTGGCATAGGAGGCCCGGCCGAAGACTCCAGCGTGCTCTGTGTTCACAGCCCTCCCCCCGCAGCCTCAGGGACACGTGCAGACAGACGTGTGTCCGGATGTGCTGTGACTCATCAAACTCAGAGCTGACTCAGCGGCTCTGGGAGGGGCTGAGAGTCTGTGCTGCTGACGCCGTGCTGACCGCTGGCCTGAGGACCACCTCGGAGAGCAGGCCTTGGAGGGTGTAGAGAAGATCCAATCATAACAGATGCACTAGCCCGGCCGGCGTGGCTCAGGGGTTGAGCGTCGACCTATGAACCAGGAGGTCAGGGTTCGATTCCCGATCAGGGCACAGGCCCGGGGTGTGGGCTCGGCCCCCAGGGTGGGGTGTGCAGGAGGCAGCCGATCCATGATTCTTTCTCATCATTGATGTTTCTATTTCTCTCTCCCTCTCCCTTCCTCTCTGAAATCAATAAAAAAATATATTTAAAAAACAAACCTGTTCATTTTTATGTGAAAAATGTGTTTTTCACGTTCTCTTGTGGAAGGGCGTCAGCAAATAGATTGGCTTCCTTTTGCTTGTTTACTTGGCTTCGCAAGTTCCAGAACGAGAACGGCCGTCTCCACGCTGCCCTGGGAAGAAGCAGACCGTGTAGTCGACGTCGACAAACAGCTCCCCGGGACCCACAGGCAAAGGGAGCCCTCCGTCCAGAAAGCCGCCCGGCTCCCCCGAAGACGCCTTCTTACACAAACGAAAGCAGAGCCGTGTCAGCAAGACGAGCGGGTGTGGCCGCGTCTCCTTTCAGAGGATGGACGATGGAGACGGAGAGCATCCCTGAGCTGGCTCCGGAGGGAGGCTGGGTCCAGCCTCATGGACATTGGACCTCAGGGTCCTCATCTGCGGAATGAGGGAGGGAGACACCCAGACCTCACATTGATTGGCATGTGAGGCAGAGTGAGGCTGACCAATCAGGTCCCCTTATTAAGCTACAGCCATGGCCTCCTGCTCTCCATGGGCGCTTCTGGATGTCCCATAAGGCACGAGTGTTTTCCCACGTTAGCCAGTGGGGATTGCTCAACCCCCCATAAGACCATATAGAGATATGGATACGTTATGTATATATAACTTACAGCTTGATTGCTGGGCCAGGCGACCGGGCTGTGCTACACACACACTGTCAGCTCTGCGGCTTCCCATTGCACAGCCGGGCGGAAAGGCCGTTAGAGAGCTCACTTACAGCCACGGAGACGGGACGCAGAGGTCAATGGCATCTCCTCCCACAGGGACCCACACACAGCGTCCATCCCTTCTTGCTAATGTGCAGCTTTAAAATATATATATACCGGAGGCCCCGTGCACGAACTTTTCTCAACCCGGCCGGCACCCTCTCCAATCTGGGACCCCTTGGGGGATGTCTGACTGTCGGTTTAGGCCCGATCCCACAGGACATCCCTCTCACAATCTGGGACCCCTGGCTCCTAACCGCTTCTGCCTGCCAGCCTGATCGCCCCCTAACTGCTCCCCTGCCGACCTGATGGCCCACAACTGCCCTCCCCCGCCGCGACCCGCCCTCTTCGCCGGGACCCGCCTCCTCCGCGCTGTGCAGAGCCATGGGACCCCCAGGCCTCACTGCACAGAGCGGCCGCCGGGGCCCCACCTCTGCTGTGTGTGTGGCCATCTTGTGGCAGCCATCTTGTGGCGGCCATCTTGTAACGACGTAGCACGAGGGCGTGATGCAGCCTAGGCTTTTAGTATTTAGGATATATACACGCATATATATCCTACCTAATAAAATGGTAATATGTAAATTAACATCACTCCGCTACGCCCAGGATTGGGCCAGAGGGAGGCGCAAGGGGCGGGACTCGGGGTGGCTGGGGTGGCCGATTGGGCTGGCGGGACGCTGAGCTCGCGTCGCCAGTGGAGGCGCGAGCTCAGCGTCTGCGCCATGGCTGTGCTGCAGCACAGAAGGGGCCTCTGGGGCAGCGAGCTCACGTCCCGCCGCGGACCATCAAAAGCGGGGGAGCTGGGTGCCTGTCCGCTCCGGCACCAGGCCTTTCGGAAGCCTTCGCCGTGCAAGAGGCTTCTGAAAGGCCTGGTGCACCAGCGGACAGGCACCCAGCCCCCCCGCGATCGAAAGCCAAAGTGTGTAGGGGACCCTACACGGGCATGATTCAATCATGCACTGGGCCTCTAGTCCTATATAATAAAAGGCTAATATGCAAATCGACTGAACGGTGGAATGACTGGTCTCTATGATGCGCACTGACCACCAGGGGGCAGACGCTCAATGCAGGAGCTGCCCCCGGTGGTCAGTGCGCTCCCGCCAGGCATAGCTGCTTTGTTAAGCATCGGTCTCCCTGTTAGGGCTGGAGGCTCTGTCTGGCGGCTGCCGTGTGCTGGTAAAAGTACTCCGCCAGCAGCGTTTGCTCTCGCCAGGAGTAAGACCACAGCAGCCCTATTCATTCACTTCCCCCCACATCTTCGCATGGACCTTGGGTTCTGTTTAAGCTTCACGGGTTGTGAGGAGAAGCTGCCCACACGCGTGACCGGTTGCTGACGGCCCTGCGTTTTCTGGTAGCTTCCATCCATCGCAACGTCCACAGGGAAATGCCGTTTCTCCGAAACACGAGTCCACTCAGCATGTCATTTCTGAGCCCAAACTTCCACACGGTCACGGCCTCTGTGTTTGTTTATTTATTTATGAAATATGGTTTTACTGATGTCAGAGAGGAAGGGAGAGGGAGGGAGAGAGAGAAACATCAGCGATGAGAGAGAATCATGGATCAGCTGCCTCCTGCTCGCCCCCCACTGGGGATCGAGCCTGCAACCCGGGCCTGGGCCCTGACCGGGAATCTAATCGACACTCAACCACTGAGCCACGCTGGCCGGCTGGCTTTTGTCTTTAAAATGTTCTAAAATGTCATGACCACACGGGAAAGCCTCTCAGGTGTGACAGCAGGGGGAGGGGTGCTACAGGGGGAGGGGTGCTGCGGGGGGAGGGGTGCTGCGGGGGGAGGGGGGCTGCGGGGGGAGGGGTGCTGCAGGGGGAGGGGTGCTGCGAGGGGGGGTGCTGCGGGGGGAGGGGTGCTGCGGGGGAGGGGTGCTCAGGGGGAGGGGTGCTGCGGGGGGAGGGGTGCTGCGGGGGAGGGGTGCTTCGGGGGAGGGGTGCTGCAGGGGGAGGGGTGCTGCGGGGGAGGGGTGCTGCGGGGGGAGGGGTGCTGCGGGGGAGGGGGGCTGCGGGGGGAGGGGTGCTGCGGGGGAGGGGTGCTGCAGGGGGAGGGGTGCTGCGGGGGAGGGGTGCTGCGGGGGGGAGGGGTGCTGCGGGGGAGGGGTGCTGCGGGGGGGAGGGGTGCTGCGGGGGAGGGGTGCTCAGGGGGAGGGGTGCTGCGGGGGGAGGGGTGCTGCGGGGGAGGGGTGCTTCGGGGGAGGGGTGCTGCAGGGGGGAGGGGTGCTCAGGGGGAGGGGTGCTGCGGGGGGAGGGGTGCTGCGGGGGGAGGGGTGCTGGGGGGGAGGGGTGCTGGGGGAGGGGTGTTCAGGGGGAGGGGTGCTGCGGGGGAGGGGTGTTCAGGGGGAGGGGTGCTGCAGGGGGAGGGGTGCTGCGGGGGGAGGGGTGCTGCGGGGGGAGGGGTGCTGCGGGGGAGGGGTGCTGCGGGGGGAGGGGTGCTGCGGGGGGAGGGGTGCTGCGGGGGAGGGGTGCTGCGGGGGGAGGGGTGTTCAGGGGGAGGGGTGTTCAGGGGGAGGGGTGTTCAGGGGGAGGGGTGCTGCGGGGGGAGGGGTGCTGCAGGGGGAGGGGTGCTGCGGGGGGAGGGGTGCTGCGGGGGGAGGGGGGCTGCGGGGGGAGGGGTGCTGCGGGGGGAGGTCGCACAGTTCTGGGGGCAGGGGAGGGGTGCTGCGGGGGGAGGGGTGTTCAGGGGGAGGGGTGTTCATGGGGAGGGGTGCTGCGGGGGGAGGTCGCACAGTTCTGGGGGCCTGTCCCACGTGCAGCCTGGTGTGCCGTTTGCTCTGGCTGAGTTGTTCATAACTCTCTCCCCCCCCCGCCCCCCCCCCCCCGTCCCAGGCTGGGGGCACACGCAGTGAGACCTAGAGGCGGGCAGCTCCATGGACACGCCTGGGCCGCCTGGGCCGCCGGCCGCCGCTGTCCTCCCGCATCGCCGCCTTCCGTGCTCGGGTCCCGCGGCCACGCCAGGCCGGAGGCAGGTGGCGCCGTTGGCTGGGAGCCCGCCCTGTGAGTGTCCGCGAGGAGGAGGCGCCGGTGGGAAAGACGTTGGAAGGTGTTTGAATGGACGGCCGCCGGCCGTTTCCAACAGCGTCTGCTTTTCACAAACTGCCGTCGGAAACGGGGTCACGAACCTGCGAACGGGAGAGGGCAGCTCCTGGAATCACCGGAGTGCGGCCGCCTGCCCGGCCGGCCCCCCAATCAGCGGGATGGAGACTCCTCGTCTTCCTCCCGTTTGTTCGCTTCTCCTACCCAGTGAAGGGAACACTTCACTCTGCTCACTGTTCTGCGGTGGCTGCAGCGAACCAAAGCGTGAGCTGACCAACCCAGCCTAGAACCAGCGCCAAAGGGAGGCTGGGTCCCCGTAACGATCCTCCTCTCACTTCCTGTAAAGCTTTCTGACCCGATGATTTCACCCTCGTCTAATTGACTCCCCAGACAGTGGGCGGCGCCGCAGAAAAACGAAACGGGCTTCACCTGGTCTGCACGGGGCGGGCAGTGGCCGAGGCTCAGGAACCCAAGTGGCCGTGTGCCTGGACCGCAGGCTAAAGGAGGGGGTGTGCCCAGCCCCCAGCCACGGGCCCCGAAATGCACAGCAATGAAGTTCTTGCTCCCCAACCCCCCCCCCCTTTAAAACCACCATCTTCTTTGCCAAAACCGGTGTGGCTCAGTGGATAGAGCGTCGGCCTGCGGACTGAAGGGTCCCAGGTTCGATTCCGGTCAAGGGCATGGACCTTGGTTGCGGGCACATCCCCAGTGGGGCGTGTGCAGGAGGCAGCTGATGGATGTTTCTCTCTCATCGATGTTTCTAACTCTCTATCCCTCTCTCTTCCTCTCTGTAGAAAATCAATACAATTAAAAAAAACAACAACAAAAACAAAAAAAACCCCACCATCTTCAACCAACCAGCTCCTTGGGCTTCAGCTCCTCCGGGAGAAGCAGGGCTCCGAGCGGAACGAAGCGTTTGCTGCCGAACGATGGCCTTTTGCTTAACTCGACGCCTTCAGCGAAAACCCCATGGTATTCTGTGAGCCCCCGCCCCCCGCCCACCCCGTCTATTTTTTTATCCTTTGCTTTTTTTTTAATGTTTCGCTTGTGGGCGGTGGGGGAGGGGCGGAGGCTAAAACAAACTAATTTTGGTCTTTTTATTCCTTCCGCAAACAGTCTGAGGACGGGGCGATTTGTCCTGACAAATCTGGGCTTAGCGGGTGGCCCGCAGTCCGCGCGGTCACGGAGCCGACTCGACAGGGGCCGGCCGCTCGCTCCTTTGTCAACTGTCACCCTGCGAGGGCTGCCCTGCCCGCGGCTCCGGCGCCTCCGCGGCCCCGCCTCTGTATAATGAACAGACTGTTTCATTAGCGGGACAATCCCCGCCCGAATCCAGCCCAAACAACGCAGTTCACGATTTGTGAGCAGAATTCCATTCGGGGCGGCCGGGGCCGGCACACAATGTGCGAGGGATCAGGACAAGTGCCGGCGCGGCTGCAGCCGTGGGGGCTGGGCCGAGGCCGCCGCATGCAGATCAGCGGATTAGGGGGCGACAGCCCCAGGTCAAGTGTCTCGAGGGGGCCGATCAACACCCCGAACCTGACAGCAGCTCGCCCTCTCTCCCGCGGCCCGCGGAGCGCGAGCCAATCTGAATGCCCTGCTTACTCAGGGCCCTTTTCTTCCGAAGACACTCCGGCCCTTCTCCGCGGCGGCTCGCACACAAAAAACGGCCCTTTTCCTGGGCGTCTTGACGAGGAGCCTTTGTCTCAAGGTGTGTGAACGGAGCCAAATCCACCTCGAGGGCCCGGCGGCGGCCCCGGGTTTAGGCCCAGACAAAGGGGCACTTTGAAGGTTACACAATCGCACGCCGGTTCTGGTCACACACACAAAACCCTCTCGTGTCTAGCACCGGCCGTGCGCAGACTCCGCTGAATGGCAGCCCTGCACAGCCAAGGGTCAGAGGACAACTCGGGATTAATAATATCCTAAATGAGCATTGCCATTCATGCGACCCACGGACGCAGCCAGGGAGCTGAATTTCTGGTGTCTTAAGCATCGCAAGTGGGAGAGGCCCCGCTGACCACATGAGGTCGTGTCTGGGTGAACGCGGAGGCAGGACAGACAGCTGCGCGGGGCCCGCTCGCTGACGGCTCCGGCGGCCCGAGGTGCTCCTGCAGGCTCCCACGTGGCAGGGGTGCTCGCGGCAGCCTGCTGCTGCTCCGCGGCGTCACCTTCCCTTCCTTGGGCAGCTGAGCGTCAAGATGACCACATAGGCCCGTGGTCGGCAAACTCATGAGTCATCAGAGCCAAATACCAACAGCACAACGATTGAAATTTCTTTTGAGAGCAAAATTTTTTTAACTTAAACTTCTTCTAACGCCACTTCTTCAAAATAGACTCGCCCAGGCCGTGGTGTTTTGTGGAAGAGCCACACTCAAGGGGCCAAAGAGCCGCCTGTGGCTCGCGAGCCGCGGTTTGCCGACCACGGACCTAGGAGAGCCCTCCGAGAGTTAGGGGTCACTTTCCCGGACAGTTCACCGGAACTCCTGGATGTAAGACTTTGGAAGATATTTTTCTTTTGATAGGTATTTTGGCTCTCTATTTTTTCAAAACACGTTTTTATTGATTTCAGAGAGAAAGGGAGAGGGAGAGAGAGAGAGAAACATCAGTGATGAGAGAGGGTCATTGACCGGCTGCCTCCTGCACGCCCCACCCTGGGGATCGAGCCCACAACCCGGGCCTGGGCCCTGACCGGGAATCCAACCGTGACCTCCTGGTTCCTAGGTCGACGCTCAGCCGCTGAGCCACGCCGCCGGGAAGAGAGGGGACTTTCCGTTTCTTCCTTTCCCCGTTCACTGCTTCTCCGCCTCTACAGGAGGCAGAGTGAGGAGAGCAGCCCCACCCGGAGGGCCGCTAGGGAAGGCCCACCTGGGAGATTGTGAGCAACAAGCAAACACAGACAGGGTGTCTGCGGGGGGGGGGGGGGGGGGGGGGGGGGGGGGGGGAGGGAGGGAAGGGGAGAAGGAGGAGCAGGGAAGCAGGAGGAGAGTCCGTCCTCCGTGAGGGCCGGTGCGTGGGGTGCGCTACTGAAACACACGGGCCCCCCCCAGGTGCCGGCACCATCGAGCTGCCCGCACCGAGCCGCACCCTCGGTCAGAGGAGCCCGGGAGGGGCGACAGCCGACTGCCCGCTGAGCGATGGTGACTGCTGTCCCCTCGGCCAGCCGCGCAGCTCACAGCACCGGCCACGCACGGTGCGGGCGGCCAGGCGACAGGCGCACGTCTGTGGTGGGACGCTGGCTGCCGCGGCCTGTGCCCGGGAGGCCGGTGCTGGGCGGGGCAACGTGGGCACTCAGGCCGCCGAGGGCGAGGGGGCAGGAGGGTGAGGAGGGTGAGGGGCTACGTCTGGGGCAGGCCTCACCCCTGGCGCCTCCGTCATCGATGGGGCGCCCGGCTTCCCTCCGGCGCTGCCCGCTTCTAGGGAGCAGTTGTTGGGCGGTGTGGCTCTTTCAGGCCTGAATCTCCTCGGAATGGCGGCTGTGCCCCGGGCTCTGTCTGGAACCTGCGGGCGGCCGGGCGTTCTCGGGAGGCGGCCACTCTCGGCGCGGGCTGCCCTCGTCCCCACGCGCAGTCACCAGCTGGGGCGGTCTGACCACGAGGGGCACTTCGCCTGAGGCACCTGCAGAGCCCGAGGAGGAGGAGTGAGGCCCGTGGTCCTGCCCCTGTCCCCCCAGTGCCCTCCCCCCCGTGTGTCCTGTCCCCACCGCCACCCACCCTCACCCATCCTTCTCTTCTCTCTCATCTCTCTCTCTCTCTCTCATCTCTCTCTCCGCTATCTCTAAGATATCTACCTGCCCCCTCCATCAATCCCTGTCATCTCCATCTACTGCTATGGTGTCTGTCTCCATCATCTCTCTCTGGTCCTATCGATTGTCTATCATCCATGTACGTGTGTATGCATCTGTCACCTATCACCTATCACTTATGTGTGGATGTGTCTAGCTACATCTACCTTTCACCTATCACCTTTCTATCTGTCTAACTATCTATTGTCTACATATTGTCATCTGTCTGTCTGTCTGTCTGTCGTCTACCATCATCCCATCCCTTCAGATCCTGTCCTTTGTGGGGTGACATCAGCTGAAGCTATTGACGTGTTGGTGCATTCGCTTCCGGGCCGACGTAACACGGTCCCACAAACCCGGTGCTTTACTTCTTTCTATTTCTGTGTTTATTTTTTATCGAACGCACTGAGTGGCATTGGTTACTGAGTCACACCGGTTACAGGAGTCAGTTCTAGAACAGCCTCTGTATTTGTACGGTGCGTCCACCACCCCAGTCAGCCTCCTCCCATCACCGCTACCCCCCTTTTCCCTCTCCTACTCGCCCCACCCCACTGGGTGATTTAAACGAGGATGATCGTCTCCCAGGCCCGGAGGCTGGAAGTCTGGGACGCGGAGCCTCAGGGCGGGTCCTCCCGCGGCGGAGGGACCATCGGCTCCCGGGCTTTCTCCAAACCCCACGTCACTGGCTGCCTGGGCACGGGGCGCGTCACTGCAGTCCTCCGCCTCCCGTGGGCTCTCCCACGGACACCCCGTCTCTCCTCACCTCCCGTGGGCTCTCCCACGGACACCCCGTCTCTCCTCACCTCCCGTGGGCTCTCCCACCGACACCCCGTCTCTCCTCACCTCCCGTGGGCTCTCCCACGGACACCCCGTCTCTCCTCCGCCTCCCGTGGGCTCTCCCACCGACACCCCGTCTCTCCTCACCTCCCGTGGGCTCTCCCACCGACACCCCGTCTCTCCTCACCTCCCGTGGGCTCTCCCACCGACACCCCGTCTCTCCTCATCGCCTCCCGTGGGCTCTCCCACCGACACCCCGTCTCTCCTCACCTCCCGTGGGTTCTCCCACCGACACCCCGTCTCTCCTCACCTCCCGTGGGTTCTCCCACCGACACCCCGTCTCTCCTCACCTCCCGTGGGCTCTCCCACCGACACCCCGTCTCTCCTCACCTCCCGTGGGCTCCCCCACCGACACCCCGTCTCTCCTCACCTCCCGTGGGCTCTCCCACCGACACCCCGTCTCTCCTCACCTCCCGTGGGCTCTCCCACCGACACCCCGTCTCTCCTCACCTCCCGTGGGCTCCCCCACCGACACCCCGTCTCTCCTCATCACCTCCCGTGGGCTCTCCCACCGACACCCCGTCTCTCCTCACCTCCCGTGGGCTCTCCCACGGACACCCCGTCTCTCCTCACCTCCCGTGGGCTCTCCCACCGACACCCCGTCTCTCCTCACCTCCCGTGGGCTCTCCCACCGACACCCCGTCTCTCCTCACCTCCCGTGGGCTCTCCCACCGACACCCCGTCTCTCCTCACCTCCCGTGGGCTCCCCCACGGACACCCCGTCTCTCCTCACCTCCCGTGGGTTCTCCCACGGACACCCCATCTCTCCTCCACCTCCCGTGGGCTCTCCCACCGACACCCCGTCTCTCCTCACCTCCCGTGGGCTCCCCCACCGACACCCCGTCTCTCCTCACCTCCCGTGGGTTCTCCCACGGACACCCCGTCTCTCCTCACCTCCCGTGGGCTCTCCCACCGACACCCCGTCTCTCCTCACCTCCCGTGGGCTCTCCCACCGACACCCCGTCTCTCCTCACCTCCCGTGGGCTCCCCCACCGACACCCCGTCTCTCCTCACCTCCCGTGGGTTCTCCCACGGACACCCCATCTCTCCTCACCTCCCGTGGGCTCTCCCACCGACACCCCGTCTCTCCTCACCTCCCGTGGGCTCTCCCACCGACACCCCATCTCTCCTCCACCTCCCGTGGGCTCTCCCACCGACACCCCGTCTCTCCTCACCTCCCGTGGGCTCTCCCACCGACACCCCATCTCTCCTCCACCTCCCGTGGGCTCTCCCACCGACACCCCGTCTCTGCTCACCTCCCGTGGGCTCTCTCACCGACACCCCGTCTCTCCTCCACCTCCCGTGGGCTCTCCCACCGACACCCCATCTCTCCTCCACCTCCCGTGGGCTCTCCCACGGACACCCCGTCTCTGCTCACCTCCCGTGGGCTCTCCCACGGACACCCCGTCTCTCCTCACCTCCCGTGGGCTCTCCCACCGACACCCCGTCTCTCCTCACTGCCTCCCGTGGGCTCTCCCACCGACACCCCGTCTCTCCTCACCTCCCGTGGGCTCTCCCACCGACACCCCGTCTCTCCTCACCTCCCGTGGGCTCTCCCACGGACACCCCGTCTCTCCTCACCTCCCGTGGGCTCTCCCACGGACACCCCGTCTCTCCTCACCTCCCGTGGGCTCTCCCACGGACACCCCGTCTCTCCTCACCTCCCGTGGGCTCTGCCACGGACACCCCGTCTCTCCTCACCTCCCGTGGGCTCTGCCACGGACACCCCGTCTCTCCTCACCTCCCGTGGGCTCTGCCACGGACACCCCGTCTCTCCTCACCTCCCGTGGGCTCTCTCACAGACACCCCGTCTCTCCTCACCTCCCGTGGGCTCTCCCACCGACACCCCGTCTCTCCTCACCTCCCGTGGGCTCTCCCACTGACACCCCGTCTCTCCTCACCTCCCGTGGGCTCTGCCACGGACACCCCGTCTCTCCTCACCTCCCGTGGGCTCTCCCACCGACACCCCGTCTCTCCTCATCGCCTCCCCTCAGTGTCTGTCTCTGTGCCCGAATGCCCCTTCTCTAAGGACACCATTCTGTGGGGTCGGGGCACCTAGTGACCCCATTTTAACTCGTCCGCTTTTGTGAACATCCTGTTCCCAGGTAAGGCCACATCCTGAGGGGCTGGGGCCGGGACGTGGGCATATTTCGGGGTCGGGGGGACATAATTGAGCCCTGGCAGCTGGTTAGCCAGGGGCGCAGTTTTACAAGGACAGAGCCTTCGGGGGGTTCACTGACTCTGGGGCTCGTCCTCCCCTCTCCCGCCCAGGATGTGCGGCCCTCACTCCACGTGGGAGCGGTGTTCTCTGCCGCAGGACAGGGCCAGGCCTCCGAGTCCATGGACACAGTCCACCTCCCCATCTCGCAGAGGCCTCGGCAGACTGTGCCGATCGACCCGGGGACAGGACGCCGAGTGGGAGCAGTTCCCGTCTTGGTGATGAAATATTAACCACACAGGGTTAGGGAGCAGTTGTTGGGGGGGGCATGTCAGGGCAGGGCACCGAAGTGCGGGAAGGTCTAACACGGGCGACGCTCGCTTCGTGTGAGCGGGCTGAGCAGCAGGAGCAAAGGCACGCGCCAGGCTTCCAGGTCACATCCCGCCGGCCGCGTCCCGAGGGGACAGCCTCCATCCTCATCGGGACACACTGGGCCCCGAGCCAATGCCATTCTCCCCGAGAAAGAGGTTTAACGCATCATGCCACCCGGCATGCTTCAGAGTGCATGAGCGGAGGCGTTTGGACATGCACACCGAAGCGGTAACTGTACGAGGAGATGCACACGGCCTGCTGGTCTACCCAGGCGAGCCTGTAGCTCACAGTGGGTGGGCGTTTTTGCAGAGCTGGAAACGAATGCTTGCAAATCTAAAAACTTGCTCAGAAGTAGTGTATGCGTCGTGGTTCTCTAGAGACACAGAAGAGGGGAGAGATAGTTTAAGAATTGGCTCATGAGCCCGGCCGGCGTGGCTCAGTAGCTGAGCGTCAACCTAGGAGCCAGGAGGTCAGGGTTCAATTCCCGGTCAGGGCACATGTCCAGGTTGCAGGCTCGATCCCCAGTGTGGGGGCGTGCAGGTGGCAGCCGATCCATGATTCTCTCTCATCACTGATGTTTTCTCTCTCTCTCTCTCCCTTCCTCTCTGAAATCAATAAAAATATATTTAAAGATAAATAAAATAAAATAAAATAAAATAAGAATTGGCTCATGTGATGTGGTGAGCCGGGAGCCTGGAGAGCAGGGAAGAGACGTCTTGGGTCCAAAACCCAGGGGCGGGCCAGGCCGGGAGTCTGTGTTGGACACGGAGGCAGAAGACCTTCCTGGGCAACCTTGGTCTTGGCTCTGAAAGTCTTCAACTGATCAGGTGTGGCCCGCCCACATCACGGAGGGTAACCTGCTTTACTCAAAGCCGGGCATCACGTGTGTCTCACACAGAAAGCATACCTGCACGGCAGCGTCCAGGCTGGTGCTGGATCAGACAGCTGGGCGCCGAAGCCCGCCGAGAGGACACCTGAGGTCAGCCTCCGCCCCCGGGAGTGAGCGTCCCGCACGGAAAGGCGTTTGCCGCCAGGAGTTCGGCTCGGTGTCCTCACTGGGGTGGACACAGGCGCCAGGGTGACGCCGGCTTCCCCGGGGACCGCTGGTGGCCACAGTGAAGCTCACCGTTGGCCGTGCTCAGACCTCTCGCTGCCGACAGGACTAGAAGGACGCCCTGCGAGCGCGGGCAGCGAGAGGCGGCGACCTACCGCCGTCGGCATCGGACGAAAGCGCACGCGTTGCTCCTCGCAGTAAACATAGCAGCAGCTACTGGAGTCCGACTGTGCGTATGTTTTCTTCTAAAAGCCTTACATTTGCGTATCTTAACACAGCGACACGACCTAAATATCCGATAGAGTTAGCATGCATCGCTGAGCCAGGAGAAGAGACAGGATCCAAAGACGGTAACAGCTCCTGGCACGTGCTGGCTCTCTCATTAGTCCTGCTCCCGTTTCTACCCATCGCCCTGGCGTCTCACGTGTCACTGCGCCCGGCTTTTCCGTCAGGTGCCTGCAGCCAGCCGGACACGTGCAATGATCCTGCGGCCATTTCCCCCTCCATGAAGGCAAACACTCGGATTGGTCGGGGTGACGGATCATGGACATGAGGGGCTGTGAAGACCCAGCGGAGACAGTTTCTGGGCCTCTCTCTCCTGCCTTGCAGGACGCGGGAGCCGTTAAAACCCGGCGATGCTCTGGCGTTGGGCAGCGATTCAGACGAAGCAGCAGACGCTGGTGCAGGGCCGCCGAGGGGCCGGCATCTGCAGGGGGAGGGGGAGGGGGAGAGGGGGATTGTGCGCAGATTATCTGTCTAATCCCCGTGCAGCCACAGGGGTCCGGCCACGGACGCAGCTCGCCGACGCGCTTACAGCATCCAGGGACTCGGCCAAGTTTCCAGAACCGGGAAGGGGCAGGTCTGGGGTTTGGACCCAGGCAGTCGGCCTCGGCCACACTCCCCGCCTAAGCATTCCCACTCCCTCATCACAGCGCTTTGTGAAGCCGGGATCACAGCCCGAAGCCCGCCCCGTGGGGAGGTCTGTGGGGAGGTTTGCAGACAGGGAGGAGGCGTGGCCGCAGGGGACAGGAAAGTCCATCGCGATGCGTGCTGGGCGCTGCCATCGGCACCACCGCGTAATGAGAGATGGAAACATGGCCGTGCTCAACAGGGATCCATCCCCGCGGACCGGAGCCGGAGTACAAGCAGGACGGAAGCCGAGAGCCCTGGCCCGTGAGCCTGAGGCAGGGAGCTCGTCTCCCACACAGCGGCCGGAACTGCAGACGCAAAGAGGGGGCAGAGCGAGGGGCGGGGTGCAGCGCCCCCATAGAGACTTCATCCGCTGCCCAGGCCTAAGACACATACCGACTAAGACGAGGAAAACAGCCAGGCCCGCGTGGCTCGGGTGGGTGGAGTGTTGGCCTGTTCGTCCAAGGGCTGTGGGTTCGATCCCGGTCAGGACACACACCCAGGCTGCGGGTTCGATCCCGGTCAGGACTCACACCCAGGCTGTGGGTTCGATCCCGGTCAGGACTCACACCCAGGCTGCGGGTTCGATCCCGGTCAGGACTCACACCCAGGCTGCGGGTTTGGTCCCGGTCAGGACTCACACCCAGGCTGCGGGTTCGATCCCCGGACTCACACCCAGGCTGCGGGTTCGATCCCGGTCAGGACTCACACCCAGGCTGCGGGTTTGGTCCCCGGACTCACACCCAGGCTGCGGGTTTGGTCCCGGTCAGGACTCACACCCGGGCTGTGGGTTCGATCCCGGTCAGGACTCACACCCAGGCTGCGGGTTCGATCCCGGTCAGGACTCACACCCAGGCTGCGGGTTCGATCCCCGGACTCACACCCAGGCTGCGGGTTCGATCCCGGTCAGGACTCACACCCAGGCTGCGGGTTCGATCCCGGTCAGGACTCACACCCAGGCTGCGGGTTTGGTCCCCGGTTGGGGCACGTGCAGGAGGCAACTGATGGCTGTTTCTCTCTCTCTCTTTCTCTCTCTTTCTCCCCCTTCCTCTCTCTCTAAAAAAGAAAGAAATCCTCATGCGAGGATTAAAAATAAAAGAAGAAGAGGAAAAACAGATACAGCCTTGCAGGCAGGACCCAGCACTTTCCCAAATGACTCGGGGACTAGGACCGCAGCACCCCAACTGTCCGGGGTGACTCTGGGAACCCACTGCCATCTGTGCCTCTGAAATGAAGGCCCTCAGGGGCGGGCAGATGCCACAGGGCTCCGGGAAGGGCATGGTGAGCGCCGAGGCCATGCAAAAAAATGAAACAAGACAGGTATCACACCCGCAAAGCCAGCACACGCAGCAAACCCAGCACACGCAGCTCACGCAGCACACGCAGCACACGCAGCACACGCAGCTCACGCAGCTCACGCAGCACACGCAGCTCACGCAGCACACGCAGCTCACGCAGCTCACGCAGCTCACGCAGCACACGCAGCTCACGCAGCACACGCAGCTCACGCAGCTCACGCAGCTCACGCAGCTCACGCCGCTCACGCAGCACACGCAGCACACGCAGCTCACGCAGCACACGCAGCTCACGCAGCACACGCAGCTCACGCAGCTCACGCAGCACACGCAGCTCACGCCGCTCACGCAGCACACGCAGCTCACGCAGCTCACGCAGCTCATGCAGCACACGCAGCTCACACAGCACACGCAGCTTACGCAGCACACGCAGCAAACCCAGCACACGCAGCTCACGCAGCGATCAGGAGACGAGTTCACTTGAGAGAACGTGAGAAGCAGAGTGCAATGTGGAAATGATTTGCAAAGTCACCACGCTCAGTGTCCCTAAGAGTTAGAGGAAAGAGTAGCAGGGATAAAAATGATTTCAAAAATTCAGGATTGCGCCAGCAGAAATGGACAGAGATGCATACTTAAAACACACACAGAGCAGTTAGATCCATAGACAGAGTAGCACGGAACAGACTGCCAAACCTCAGAGGGAAGGCGGGGGAGGGTTGGGTGGGAAGAGATCAACCAACGACCTTGTGTGCATCTTGTGTGCATCGATGCATGACCCAGGGGCACAGACAATAGGGGGGTGAAGGCCTGGGGCGGGGGAGGGGATGGGAGACGCTAGAAGGGCCAATGGGGGAAAAAGAGGGACATATGTAATGCTTTCAACAATAAAGATTAAAAAAAAATAAAAATAATAAAAGAAATCCTGGAGATAAAGCAGATTACCGCCAAAATGCACCAAGCTAGAGGGTCAGGACAAACTAGGACGTCTGGCTGAAGAGCGTCGATGAACCGGCGGAGGGTGGAGGAGGAGTTCACGCGGGGGCAGCAGCCCGGCCGTTGTCTGCGTGGCCAGCAGCAGGAGACGGTGCTGGACACCCTTAGCCTCAGGCTGCACTGATCCAACAGCTCGATGTGGTCGCCCGTCAGCCCCAACACCAACGGAAACACGAGTACATGGATTTCTCACACGGTTATGGCTCTGACCAGTCTCAAGGCCTGCAGCGGGAGCTGGCACGCTGGACACCCGGGGGGGCCGTCAGGGGTCCAAGGCAGGAAAAAGCCATGTCCAGTTCAAGGGACATCGATGGGAGGGCTTCTCTCTGACCTGGGGGAGGGGCCCCTTTGTGCCTCCAGACCTTCAGCTGATGGGTGAGGCCCAGCCACACGGGAGGGCAGCCTGCCTTCGACGGCCCACCAGCGTGTGTTCTCTGATCCACAAACCCCCGCTCCGACACACCCAGTCACGTCTGACCAAACAGCTGGCACCTCACCGCCCGCTCCCGCTGACACATACAACGAACCCGCCCGTGTGCCCTGGGCAACTTCTGGGCACAGCACCTGGTCAGCCAGGAAAACAAAGGGAGAAAGAGCCCCCCTTTTTGGCAGGACCGGAGGATGAGTCATAGGGTGCGGGTGTCAGGGTTCAGGGGGCTGGGACTCTGGGTTTGCACCGTAGAAAACACACTTATTTTGAAGCCAGGGAGACCAGGGACCTCTCCCCACCAGCTCTGTTACTTAAACCTCCGAGCCTCAGTTTCCTCCCTCTCCCTTTTTTGTAAAATAGATTTTTATTGATTTCAGAGAGGAAGGGAGAGGGAGAGAGAGAGATAGAAATATCAATGATGAGAGAGAGTCATGGATCGGCTGCCTCCTGCACGCCCCCTACTGGGGATCGAGCCCACAACCTGGGCCTGTGCCCTGACTGGGAATCGAGCCGTGACCTCCTGGTTCAGAGGTCGATGCTCAACCACGGAGCCACGCCGGCCGGGCCGTTTTCTCATCTTTTTAAAAAAAGAATAATAATAGTACCTAACTCAAAGGTTTAGTGAGAGGATTTAGAGATGATATGTACAATCCTTAGCAAATCCTAAGAAATGGGCAGATGGGCAGTGTGTGTGGGAGGGATTCTTCCCTCTCCTCCTTCTCCCCCGTCCCCCTGGCTGGCCGCACCCTAACCTTTAAAAACCCTAACCTACAGCAGCTCTGGGAGGGTCAGCACTGAGGATGTGGACAGCACCCCCGCTGGCCCCCAGCTAGACCCGCCCTCGTCACCACCAGGAGGACTGTGCAGGGGCCGAGCCACCCACGTATGAGATTCCATCAACGTGGGTCTCCATCCAGCTCGCCCTCCGCACACACAGTAGCTGTGAGAACTGGGGTCCCCCCTTACACCCACGTGTTTGCTTCCCACTTACAAACCGAGGGTGCGACACTGCCCCTGCACCCGTGTTTCCGAGCTCGGCCGCTTTTCCCTGCGACACTGGAGACCCTTCTGATGGTCAGTGTTGGGTGGGGCTGCTACTGGCATCTAGTGGGTGCAAGTTGGAGGTGCACCCAGCATTCTGCAACGCGCAGGGCGGTCCCCACAGCAGAGAATGACCTGGCCCAAAGGTCAACTGTGCTGAAGTTGAGAAACTTTGAGATAGAAGCTGCATATGAGATCATATTCCTAACAGGCTTGGCTCTATTCAAATCAAGGCTGTCATCATCATCACCACCACCACCATCATCATCATCACCACCATCACCATCATCACCACCATCACCATCACCACCATCATCATCACCACCATCACCATCACCCACATCACCATCACCACCATCATCATCATCACCATCATCACCACCACCACCATCATCATCACCATCACCATCATCACCATCACCATCATCATCATCACCACCATTATCATCATCACCATCATCACCATCATCACCACCATCACCATCACCATCATCATCATCATCACCATCATCATCACCATAATCACCATCATCATCACCACCATCATCATCATTATCACCATCATCATCATCACCACCATCATCATCATCACCACCACCATCATTGTCATCACCATCATCACCACCATCACCATCACCATCACCATCATCATCATCACCACCATCACCATCATCATCATCACCATCATCATCACCATCATCATCATCATCACCACCATCATCATTATCATCATCACCATCATCACCACCACCACCATCATCATCACCATCACCATCATCATTGTCGTTGTCATCATAAGAAAGTGGTCAGAGCCCGGCTGGCATGGCTCATGGCTGAGCATCGACCTATGAACCCCGAGGTCACGGTTCGATTCCCGGTCAGGGCACATGCTCGAGTTGTGGGCTCCATCCCTAGTGGGGGGCGTGCAGGAGGCAGCCGGTCCACGACTCTCTCTCATCGTTGATGTCTCTCTCTCTCCCTCTCCCTTCCTCTCTGAAATCAATAAAAATATATTTAAAAAAAAGGAATGGGCAGATAGGCAGTGTGTGGGAGGAGGGTTCTGTCCTCTCCTCCTCCTCCCGCCTCCCCACGGCGGGGCGCCAGCACCCAGAGGTCCCTGACGGCCCATCCCCATGTGCAGAACCCGGAGCGGGAACCTCAGCGACTTCCCAGAGACGGGCTGGCCTGCCAGCTACAGGCTGGACGGCCGTTCTGGGCTCTGCTCTGGGGCTGCCTCTGGGCCGCTGTCTGGATCCTGTGGGCCCAGCCTCTCAGCCACTCGGCCCGTGGTCCCCAGCGCCCCATGGTCCCCAGCGCCCCGTGGTCCCCAGCGCCCCATGGTCCCGGCGCCCCATGGTCCCGGCGCCCCATGGTCCCAGCGCCCCATGTTCCCCAGCGCCCCATCGCCTCTTTTAGGCCGCCTCCCGCCGCCTCAAGCTGCCCTGGAGCACGCGGCTCCCTGGCCTTCGCCCTGCCCGTCCTGGGACCCTAGAGGCGCTCTTCCTCAGGCCTGCACGTGGGCAGCGTCCAGGAGGCCAGGGGACCCGGAGCGACGGCCAACGTCCGCAGGAGCAGCCGCTACTCTGCTCCCCACCCCCCGCCCAGAAATCTCCCAGCGCAGGTCTCCCTCCCACGTCGCCGGGAGAAGACCCAACTGCCAAACACAGAAGAAAACTGCGGACAAAAGCCGGCCCCGGAGGTCTTTGTGGGGTGCGGGGGCCCACATGCCCCACCGTCCAGGGCGGGATTCGGAAGGCGGGCCGGGACGCAGCCACTTGCATCCTCACGGCCGCCGTTCAGCTGTGCGCCAGGAGAGCGTGTAGGCGCAGAACTTTCCGGGCGCCCACTCCCCTTGAGGCCGGTCCCACCGCGACGCTGTGACGGAAACAGCCTGTTCTTGGAACGGTTGCCCCCAGCGCCCGGGCGGGATGGAGCGAGCTGCCCCCAGGCCCGCTCTCCGGACGAGCTGGGCGGACTTTTCTTCTTTTTCCACAAACGCAGAGCCACCGAAGAGTTAATCTGCGTTTTGTGAACCCTTCCCAGTGCCGGCACCCAGCCCTCCGTCCAGACATCAAGTCGCAGCCCCGCTCCCTGTCAGCGCACACAATGTCAGGCCATTAGCATGTTAATCAGGCCGGGCGACAGGTGGCCTCCTCGACGGCTCAATTAAGCTGCTCATTAAACACACGCTAACGAACAGCCGGGCAGGGCCTGCCAGCGCCATTCTGTGCGCCATGATGTCAGCGCGGACAAATGAGGGAAAATAACAAAAACACTGCGGCGCCGCTAACAAGCACCCTGCCCGCCGCGGCCGGAATCAATGAGCCCCGGGATCAGAAACGGCCACCGCGTCCTCAGGAGACCGAGCGCGGCGAGATGTTTGTGGTCAGTCCTCAAAAAAAAAAAAAATAAATAAATAAAAATCCCGGCCCGACCAGAAATCATCGCAGAATTCCACAAATTAACGGCTGGAGCAGCAGCAACAACCAAACGGAAAGGCGCGAACGTCGGACACGGAGCTAATCACAAAGCGCGGAAACGCGCGCGGATGAAAACGCTCATTTACGGGGTCGCCGCGGCGTCTGATGGGCACCTTGCCCCAGGCCCCGGGTTTCGGTCCGTGGCCGCCTCCGTGCTCAGCCGGCTCCGGGCAGAGGAATGCGGGGCCCGGGGCCAGGTTTCTGGGCGAGGACCCTGCTGATGACTGTAAGGGGGGGCTTCGGCGCGGCTGGAGGCTCTCTGCCTGTGAAGTGAGGGGCTCCCTGAGTAAGGAAGCACCCCCTCTCCCGGGCCTGGCGCTGGTGCTGGAGGCACAGCCCGCTAAACGGAGAGGCTGGCCCGCATTAGAAGGCCGTGCCCCCGCCTCTGATCTCCCTCGTTAGCGGTTAGCGCCCCCCCCTCCCCTGCGTGGACTTCCTCCAGGCCTGGGAGGCGCTGCTGCTCCCCGGACGGACGAGGCCCCAGGAGCCTCCTGGCCGTGGCTGTGGGGGGGCGTCTCTGGGGACCAGTGACCGGGGAAGCGTCGATCTGCCACGTTGGTGGTGCCTCCTCTGCCGCCTCGGGTCCCAGTCTCCGGCCCGGCGGGCAGGGCTCTCACCTGAGTGTCGCTGAGCGGTCCCTGGCCCCTCTGACTCCGCTTCCTATTGACCACGTGCGATCGGACGTGGCGTTCGCTCGGCCCTGCCGTGCCAACAGGGTCTTGGGTACAAACTGTGGGAGATGCTCGAGGAGTTGGCCGTTTGGTTGGAAAGACCAAGCGAGGCCCTGGAATCAACCCCCCAAGTCCCCGAACAGGGGGCCGCGTGTGAGGGGAGGCGCGCGAGAATTCAAAACGGGAGCCATTGGGTTTGGAAGGGACGCAGGTCAATGCCCCCCCCCCCCCATCAGCTGGGCCTGCGCAGACCAGAGTGCGGGGAGGGGAGGCCCCTGCGGGTCTGAGAGGGAAGCGGGACCAGGAGTGGAGGCCGGGTACAGCCTTTCCACACATGCTCTTGTCAAGCTCAGTAGTTAGCAGACACCCCACACGTGTGCATGTCACACATCAATGCGTGCGTATGACTGTACTGCTGTATTATCGACTCATTAGTACATGTGACAGGGCAGACCATTTTAAATGGGGAGATTAAAAACAAAGTCCTGCCCGGCCAGCGTGGCTCAGTGGTTAAGCGTCGACCTAGGAACCAGGAGGTCACGGTTCGATTCCCGGTCAGGGCACAGGCCCGGGTTGGGGGCTCCATCCCCAGTGGGGGGGCGTGCAGGAGGCAGCCGGTCCATGACTCTCTCTCATCACTGATGCTTCTATCTCTCTTTCCCTCTCCCTTCCTCTCTGAAATCAGTAAAAATATTTTTAAAAAATTAAAAAAGTCCAAGCATTTTCTCTCTATATTCCAGAGGATCCTATTGGGCAACTCCTAGGGCTGTGCACCCCACAATTTGGAGACCACTGTTTCAGGTGTGAGAAAGGAGGAGAAAGAATGTCAAAGAACAAGTGTAGAGTGTGTGCGTACGCGTGCATGTGTGCATGTGTGCCTGCATGTGCACGTATGTGTGCGTGCACATGTGTGTGTTTGTATGTGCACGTTTGTGTATTATGCACATGTCTGTATGTGTGTGCACGTATGCACGCGCGTGAACAGTGCATGCAGGGGTGTGTGTGTGTGTGTGTGTGTGTGTGTGCACACGTGTCGGGGGGGGGCGGGTGGTGCCTGAGCTGCCTGCCTCTGGAGATGAGGTGGGCGGAGGTGGGCCAGTGGGGCGGGACCAGCTCTCCGCCGAGGGCCTCGCGCTGCGGAGGGACTGCCTGGCGCGATGAGAGCCGGGTCGGTGCCCCAGGAGAAGGTCTCCGCCGCCCGGGCCGGCGTGGCCGGCGTGTGGCTGCTGCGCACCGCGATGGGCTGGAGCCAGGAGACTCCGGGTTCTGTCTGGAGGAACGAGACGTGCGGTCCCTGGTGGCTGGTGGGGCCGCGTGGGCAGCGCGGCTGCGGAAGTGGGAGGACGGTGACCGTGACGCGCTTCCTGTAGGACCACACGACGTCTTTCCTAATGACCCCCTTTCCCTCTGCGCGGGGGGGCCCTCAGCACTGCTCCCTCCCCGGACCCGCACCCGGCGGGGCGGGGGCTGCTGGCATGGACACACGGATCGCTAAGAAATGAAAACACGTTACGTTTAGAACATTCTTCCCCTCTTCCATTCTTTTTTAAAATATATTTGTATTGATTTCCGAGAGGAAGGGAGAGGAAAAGAGAGAGAGAGACATCCATGATGAGAGAGAACCATGGATCGGCTGCCTCCCGCACGCCCCGCACTGGGGATCGAGCCCGCACCCCGGGAATGGAACCGTGACCTCCTGGTTCGTAGTCGACACTGAACCACGGAGCCGCCCGGCCGGGCTCCCTCTTCTGTGCTGATGTGAGTTCCCATCTCACCCCCCTCCCCGCTGGCACTGGGGCGGCCTGAGGACTCCCTGCCCTCCCCGCCTTGGGAGCAGGAAGCCCAGCCGCAGTCCCAGCCGGTCCACCAGGGGGCAGTGGTGCGCTCACCGTCCACGGCTGGGGCAGGTCCCGGCCTGTGAGGCCTTCGTTTCCAGGGAGCAGAGAAACCCTGACCTTGGGTCTCAGAATCTCCCCTCTCCATCCCCCCCTCCATCCCCCCTCTCCATCCCCCCTCTCCGTCCCCCCTCTCCGTCCCCCCTCTCCGTCCCCCCTCTCCGTCCCCCCTCTCTGTCCCCCCCTCTCTGTCCCCCCCTCCATCCCCCCCTCTCCATCTGCCCTATCCATCCCCCCTCTCCGTCCCCCCCTCCATCCCCCCTCTCCGTCCCCCCTCTCCGTCCCCCCTCTCCGTCCCCCCCCTCCATCCCCCCTCTCCGTCCTCCCTCTCCATCCGCCCTATCCATCCCCCCTCTCCGTCCCCCCTCTCTGTCCCCCCCCCTCCGTCCCTCCTCTCCATCCCCCCTCTCCGTCCCCCCTCTCCGTCCCCCCTCTCCGTCCCCCCTCTCCATCCGCCCTCTCCTTCCCTCTGTTGCAGAAGACCAGGAAGACCAAGGACGCTTCGGAGGAAGTAGGGGGGACACTGCTTAACACGCCGGCGGACTCAGGGAACGGCCTTCCAAATCCGAGTGAAGGAACACGCCTGGGCCCCCCTTGTATCCCCTCCCTGTGCTCTTTGTCCCACAAGCACGGATCATGCTTCCGGGCCTTTTCGCGGGGTCTCCAGGCCCTACCTGAGGGTCTGGCCCGGCGTCAGAGCCAACAGCCCTCCCCTGGGCAGTGCGCTGTCCACAGCCCACGGCCTCTGCAGCCGGTTCTGCAGGCCCAGTGCTGGGAAGGAGGCGGTGACCTCACCACAGGTCATCAGGAATGTGCACCGAGCTTGCCGGCCTGGACTCGCATCACCAGCCCCAACTATCAGGCTCCATGGGAACCAGCCCGTTAGCCTCCTCACCGCCAGCGCAGGCTCCACAGCACGTGGGTGGGGAAGCCGGGAAGCCATTTCCCTTCCAAAGCGGAGCTGAGGGTGTCAGCGGCCGCCGAGCGCGGCTCCTCCTGTTGGCCCGTCTGTTGTGACGGAGCCGAGAGCAACGTCCCGAGGCCCGGGCCCTGCGGGAGGCGGGGCTTCCGTTCCAAGACGGCGGGGGACCCGGGTCCGTCTCCGGCCCCTCCCGAGACCCCGAAGCACCAGCAGGGGAGGCGATTCGGAGAACATGGCCTCCAGGGCGAGAAGGACACGCGTGACGAGAACGCGGCGACATGGAAGCTGAGGAGCAAAGGTGACGCTGAGAGCGCTGAACGCAGCCACCAACGGGCCGGAGCGGCGGGCACATGGGGGGGGGGGCTGACCAGGAGCCCCTGGGAGAAGCCGTGAACTTGGGGTTAGAACAGCCACGGGCTCAGCGGGGGCACGTCCACCTGTGAGCCAGAGTCAGGGTCCGATTCCCGTCAGGGCCCGGCCCGGGTGCGGGCCCCATGCCCAGTGGGGGGCGTGCGGGAGGCCGCCTCGGAGCTACGGCCCCACCACAGGGCGGCGCCCGGAGCCCCGCACCCGAGCAGCCCGGGCACAGGGAGCGGAGGGAGGGGGCTCCGCGCTCGGGCCTGAGGCGCGGGCTGCTGTCCGTCCGTCTGTCCGCCTCTCTTTCTCTCCCTTTCCTGGTGTCTGTGTGACGCCTCACTCAGGCCATCTCCCGTTGGCTTCCAGAGGCCGTGGGAGGGGGAGACACAGAGAAACAGCTCACACGTCGGTGGGTTGCCTCCGCCAGGCACGTGCCCTTGAGCGGACTCAAACCAGGACCCTTCAGGCCTCGGCCGGAGCTCTAACCACTGAGCGGCCGGCCGGGCTGTCTCTTCTCTGGAGGGTCACCCGTCACCCCCGATGCCCGATGGCTCCCTGCTGAGCCTGAGGGGGGATGGCGCTGCCGAGGCACGAAGGGAGGGCCGAGCTGGCGGAGCGCTGAGGGCATCGGTACTGATGGGGGCTGGGCCCAGAGGGGGAGACCCCTGCCCCGCCCCGTCTCTCACCCCGAGCCCCGGAGCGGGGAGCGGGCAGAGGGCGCTGCTCTGTCCGCCAGGCGATGGCGATGGCCCGGGATGTGACTGCAGCACCTCCCGGGGGTGGTCCCCAACCCCTTCCTTGGACCCAGACACCCTGACCCCACGGGCTCGGTGCCCAGCCAGGGTCCCCGTGGCTTTGCCGCCCGGGCCTGGCGTCGGCGCCGCCTCCTGAGCGGGACCCGGGGCCAGTGCTGGGCCGCCGCTCCGGGAAGGACGTGGTGCTCGGTGTGGACTCCGGCTCCGGCGGCTCAGCTGCTGGGACCGCCGAGGGCAGGGCGGCCCGTGGGCACCCGCTGCCGGGGGGGGGGGGGGAGGAGGTAGGAAGGGGGGGTCAGATGTTTCCGGGGATTAGCGCCTGGAGGAAAAGTCCGGTTGTCCTGAGGGTCACCTGCTCCCTCGGGGCAGCTTCCCACACGAAGCCTCGGACCCCCTGCACCCCAGGTCACGTGCCTTCGCCGATGTGACCCCACAACAGCCATGTCACCGAGGGCTGCGTGTGCTCCCCAAACCCCCGAGCGGAGTCAGGATGGGGCTCTCTGGAGGGGTCTGTGAAGAGGTGCCCACGTTAAGGGGTCACTCGGGCGGGCCCTGACCAGAGGGCGGGGGCGGGACACACTCGGAGGGACTGCACCGAGGACACGGGGAGGACACGGCCTCCGGAGCCGCTGCCCACACGGACCGGCGCCGCCTCCGGGCGGGACAGGGTGTGGCTACTGGTCAGGCCCCGGCCGTGGCGCCCCGTCCCGCAGACAGAGCCCCGGGCGGCAGCCAGGTTGGAGGAGACGCCCGGAGGTCCGCGGCTCCGCGTGGCCACCTGGGGCCCCCGGGTGGCTCTCAGGCTCGTTTGCAAATTGGGAACCGACTCCTCCCCCGCGCGGCGGACAGGGAGAGTGCGCCCCTCTGAAAGGGAGGCGCGGGGGGAAGGCCAGGGGTCCCCACGCCCGGCCCGCAGGTGATTCTGGGAGAGGAACACGGACGTCGGTGCGGGGGGTTCCGGACAGCGAGGGCCGCACAGCACTTGTGACTGAAGACTGCATATCAACTGCACGTGTGTGCTGGACAGCCACAGGTTAGACTGCATATCAACTGCACGTGTGTGCTGGACAGCCACAGGTTAGACTGCATATCAACTGCACGTGTGTGCCGGACAGCCACAGGTTAGACTGCATATGAACTGCACGTGTGTGCTGGACAGCCACAGGTTAGACTGCATATCAACTGCACGTGTGTGCTGGACAGCCACGGGTTAGACTGCATATGAACTGCACGCGTGTGCTGGACAGCCACAGGTTAGACTGCATATGAACTGCACGTGTGTGCTGGACAGCCACCGGTGAGATTCTCACCGTTAGGACACCGTGCTCGGTTCACTGGCCCGTGGTGTCATCGCGAGTCAGCGTCCGGGGAGCTGGACATGAGAGGGCGTGTCTGACGTCGGGAAGTAGGAGAACGTCGTGGATGGTGGCTCCACGTCCATGGAGTGAAATCTGTATCACATGACACACGCACTAACACAGGCGCTCCTACCACCCAAGGGCGGGGCTTCCTGCAAGTACGCCTCTGGCTGTCCCAGCTGGCGCCCCGCGGGGGAGGCGGCGGTGCTGTTAGCCCGTGTCCTCGCCACAGAGCGCCGCCCCGCCAACGCCCCTGCCAGGCGGGCAGACACCTCGAGGGACAACCCACTCGCCAGCCCGCCCAGCGGTGGGTCAGTCTCGTCCTTTCTTGAGGTGGGTTGGTGTGAGGCGTGGGAGGCCGTGGGACGTGTGGGTAGAAGGTGTGGGAGGCCGTGGGACGTGTGGGTAGAAGGTGTGGGAGGCAGTGGGACATGGGGGGTAGAAGGTGTGGGAGGCAGTGGGACATGGGGGGTAGAAGGTGTGGGAGGCCGTGGGATGTGTGGGTAGGAGGTGTGGGAGGCAGTGGGATGTGGGGGTAGAAGGTGTGGGAGGCAGTGGGACGTGTGGGTAGAAGGTGTGGGAGGCCGTGGGATGTGTGGGTAGGAGGTGTGGGAGGCAGTGGGACATGGGGGGTAGAAGGCGTGGGAGGCAGTGGGACGTGGGGGTAGAAGGTGTGGGAGGCAGTGGGACGTGGGGGGTAGAAGGTGTGGGAGGCAGTGGGACGTGTGGGTAGAAGGTGTGGGAGGCCGTGGGACGTGGGGGGTAGAAGGTGTGGGAGGCAGTGGGACGTGGGGGTAGGAGGTGTGGGAGGCAGTGGGACGTGGGGGTAGAAGGTGTGGGAGGCAGTGGGATGTGTGGGTAGGAGGTGTGGGAGGCAGTGGGACGTGGTGGGGAGAAGGTGTGGGAGGCAGTGGGACGTGGTGGGTAGAAGGTGTGGGAGGCAGTGGGACGTGTGGGTAGAAGTTGTGGGAGGCCGTGGGACGTGTGGGTAGAAGGTGTGGGAGGCAGTGGGACGTGGGGGGTAGAAGGTGTGGGAGGCAGTGGGACGTGGGGGTAGAAGGTGTGGGAGGCAGTGGGACGTGGTGGGTAGAAGGTGTGGGTAGAAGAAGCGGTGGAAGCCAAGGGATGACCTGAAACCTGAGTCAGGGCCGCCCCCTGTGTGGTCCCTGGCGAGTGGGGAGACCCCAAATTCAGCCACTGAAGCACCGCCTGCAGCATCCCAATTAGAAACTTCAGTTCCTGCAGCACCTCCCCTGTGGTCCACACGGAGAACACCAGGGGGCGCTCAAGAGGACGAGGCAAGGGACTGCGTGTCTGTCTCCACCTGGGACCCCAGCGGCTGGGGAAAGAGATGGAGATCCAACCCCGCCCCTCCTTCCTTCCTCCCTCCTTCCTCCCTTCCTCCCTCCTTCCTCCCTCCCTCCCTCCTTCCTCCCTCCCTCCCTCCTTCCTCCCTCCCTCCCTCCCTCCCTCCCTCCCTCCCTCCCTCCCTCCCTCCCTCCTTCCTTCCTTCCTCCTTCCTTCCTTCCTCCCTCCCTCCCTCCCTCCCTTCCTCCCTTCCTCCCTCCTTCCTTCCTTCCTCCTTCCTTCCTTCCTCCCTCCCTCCCTCCCTCCCTTCCTCCCTCCTTCCTTCCTTCCTCCTCCCTTCCTTCCTCCCTCCTTCCTCCCTCCTTCCTCCCTTCCTCCCTCCCTCCCTCCCTTCCTCCCTCCTTCCTTCCTTCCTCCTCCCTCCCTCCCTCCCTCCCTCCCTCCCTCCTTCCTCCCTTCCTCCCTTCCTCCCTCCCTCCCTCCCTTCCTCCCTCCTTCCTTCCTTCCTCCCTCCCTCCCTCCCTTCCTCCCTCCTTCCTCCCTTCCTCCCTCCCTCCCTCCCTTCCTCCTTCCTTCCTTCCTTCCTCCTCCCTTCCTCCCTCCCTCCCTCCCTCCCTCCCTCCCTTCCTCTCTCCTTCCTTCCTTCCTCCTTCCTTCCTTCCTCCCTCCCTCCCTCCCTCCCTCCCTTCCTCCCTCCTTCTTTCCTTCCTCCTCCCTTCCTCCCTCCCTCCCTCCTTCCCTCCCTCCCTCCCTCCCTCCCTCCCTCCCTTCTTCCCTCCTTCCTTCCTTCCTCCCTCCCTCCCTCCCTCCCTCCCTCCCTCCCTTCCTCCCTCCTTCCTTCCTTCTTCCTTCCTCCTTCCTTCCTCCCTCCCTCCCTCCCTCCCTCCTTCCTCCCTCCCTTCCTCCTTCCTTCCTCCCTTCCTCCCTCCCTCCCTCCCTTCCTCCCTCCTCCCTCCCTTCCTCCCTCCTTCCTTCTCCCTTCCTCCCTCCCTCCTTCCTTCCTTCCTCCTTCCTTCCTCCCTTCCTCCCTCCCTCCCTCCTTCCTTCCTGGTTCATAGGTCGACGTCCAACCACTGAGGCCCGCCGGCCGCCATGCACCGGTGTCTGCAATGTCGCGGGAGGCCCTGTGGGCCGGTCTCGGTGTGTCTCCTTCGCGCTCCTCCCGGCCGCTCTCCGGCAGCGGCCTCGGCTCCTGTCAGTCTTTCTTCATCCGCGTTCTGGGGCCCAGCAGCCAGTGAATACCCTCGCCTCGTGCTCCTGGCTGCACAGCAACCCCCGTGACCACAGTGAGGTCCCTCTGACTTCATGTAGCAACACGTGTGGGCAGTGAAGCAAACTTGGTGGTGTCTGGTCCCAGCACAGCCGTGCAGGTTGCTATGGAAACCCCGGGGGGGGGGGTGGGCCTGGACCGCGAGGATGTGGCTGAGAAGGGAAGGCACAGACCACCACCGGCGACGGTCTTTAAAGGGTGTGCGGGCGGGAGGAGGGGTCACCAGCAACGTGAGAGATGGGCACACGGACAGGAGCGGGAGAGGTGTCACCCTCGGGAAAGGGCTTCGTGCGTCTGAATCCGATGCCACAGGGACCTTTTGGGGGACCCAGTCACTTCCATGTTCCTGATGTGCTTGGAGGAAAGGTTTCAAAGGGAGACAATGCGATTCCCCAAGGTCTTCCCCCCCCCCCCCCCCACACACACACACAGCCGGGCTATTAATCTTGACGGAGTGAAAGGAAGTATTATACGGATTGCAGGCCGACCTTTGAGTCTTAAAGGGCCCGAGGACGCAGATAAAGCGGCCGTTTTCACTCGGCGGTCCCGCGGGGGTGGCTGGCGTCCACTCCCCTTTCGTCTCCGTGGGCGGGCCCACACGTCGGGCACACAGGTCGCTGCTCCGGCTCCGAGGCCCCGGGAAGGTGGGCCGGGCCCGTTACCTTGGAGGAGGTAGAGGAGCAGAAGTAAGTGCCGCATAATAGCGGCCGGAGACCCGCCCTCGGAGGAGCTGCCGCCTCCCCAAGGCCAGTTTGTTTGCTGATTCCGCGCCGTCCGGCCCTGCCTGTCGCCCAGAAAGACCAGTAGCAGCCGAGGTGTCCATCGATTGGCACCCCCAGTCTCGGCGGGGCAAAGCCGCCGAGGGCCGTCGTCCTCGGACCCCTGTCTTCTGCCAACACCGCCTTCCCCGGTGGTGGATGGGGGCCCGGCCTGTTCGTTGAGATGCTCGAGGGCCGTTCACTTTTCGGGGACGGAAAAGAGAGCGTGTGCGTGCTCAGTGTGCAGGCGTAGCTGTTTCCGGGGAGCCTGACCCCGGTGAAAGGAGAATTCTCCGGAGCCCGTGGCTCAGGGGCAGGGGATCCGGCCACATGGGAGGCCGGGGGGGGGCGGGGGGGATGGTCCACGGGAGTCGGAGGAGCTGAGGGCTCGCCAGGACGCAGGCAGCGCCGCTGGGGGCGAGGCCAGCGGCTGTGGGGTGCTGAGAGCCACGGCAGGTACCTCCCAGCACAGAGCGAACGGGGACATGCCTGGCAGGTGCTTTTAATAGATTTTTATTGATTTCAGAGAGGGAGGGAGAGGGAGGGAGAGAGAAACAGCAGGATGAGAGAGAATCACGGACCGGCTGCCTCCTGCACGCCCCCCACTGGGGACCGAGCCCGCAACCCGGGCCTGTGCCCTGACCGGGAATCAAACCGTGACCTCCTGGTTCCTAGGTCGATGCTCACCCGCGGAGCCACGCCGGCCGGGCCTGGCAGGTTTTTTTAACAGACAGGACACAGAGCGGCACCTTCCCCCAACACGGGATCGAAAGACACCAACGGCGTGAACGCGGGCAGGAAGACGGAACGGCCTTTTCATTGCTGTGCACTGGGCTCCTCCTCATGTCCACAGCCTAAAAAAAAAAAAAAAAAAAAAAAAGAATTTAAAGCCTCAAAAACAGTTTCTTTATTTGCACAATAGTTGTCACACGTGTGTGAGAAGATTGTGGGACTGCGGGTGGGGAGGGAGGAGGGGAAGGACCTGGATTTCTAGTTATGGACGCGGACTTGTAGACCTGCCAGCATTTCCACGATCATAACGGAAACCCCGTTGCTCAGCGACTAAATCAGCGATCAAACCTGAAAACGCGTCCCTTCACTCCGACAGCGGGAAAACAGGTGACACTTCTCGCCGGTCGGCGTGGCTTGGCAATGTGTGTATTTTTTACTGAAACAGAGGAACTTGTCAAAGTTTCAGGCCACAGTGACGCAAAGGAGCACCAACACACGCAGAACAGGCGCCCACTCACGGAGGCCGTCTATCCCGGATTTTGTGAGCCCTGAAAGGCTTATTTTTTATGCGAATCGGACAAATGCTCTGATACGTCCCTTTCCCACGTTAACCGTGTCTGTGAGCTAAATGATGCCAACAGCTTTCTCCCAAGCCGATGGGGTGCTCCCCTCCAGCGCCCACAGGAGGTCACAGGCGTTTCTAGAAGAGTCCGCGAGAATTTTGCAGCGAGCAGGGTGCAGGGCCTCCTGGGTCTGAGCCTGAAACCACCCCTCCGAGCCCTCGGGAGAGGAGGGACGGGGCGTGGGCGTCTGAGCAGGAGGTCTCCGAGCTGCAGCCACCCCTCTCCACGCTTTTGAAATATCTCCATTGGGTGCAAATCTTGATTTTTTCCCATCAAATTGGCAGGAGGGGAGTGGGGAGACCCACTTTCTCTGGAAACTGGTAGACAGTGAGGAAGCCCGTTTCCGTTGGCTCGCTTCCGGCTCCCGGTTAAGCCAAAAAACGAAGCTCAGCACAGGTCCCTTTGGAATGCTGGTGGGGAACGCCCCGCGTCCGCCGGCACTCGTGACCGGGCCCAGTTCCCAAAGGCGCTGCTTATGCCTTTTATTTACTCACTAGAGCCCGGAGCGCGAGATGGGAGCACTGGGGGGTGTCCCTCAGCCCAGCCTGCACCCTCTCCAATCCGGGACCCCTCTCACAATCCAGGCTGCTGGCTCCTAACCGCTCACCTGCCTGCCTGATTGCCCCTAACTGCTTCTGCCTGCCAGCCTGATCGCCCCCTAACCGTTCCCCTGCCAGCCTGATCTCCCCCTAACCACTCCCCTGCCAGCCTGATTGATGCCTAACTGCTCCCCTGCCAGCCTGATCACCCCCAACTGCCCTCCCCTGCAGGCCTGATTGCCCCCAACTGCCCTCCCCTGCCGGCCATCTTGTGACAACGTGGGGGCGGCCATCTTGTGACGACGTGGGTGTGGCCATCTCGTGATGACATGGGGCGGCCATCTTGTGGCGCGAGGGCATGGGGGTCAATTTGCATATTACCTCTTTATTATATTTATTTATTATTTATTATTTTTTTAATCAGTATTTTAAAAAATACATATTTATTGATTTCAGAGAGGAAGGGAGAGGGAGAGGTTAGAGAGAGATAGAAACATCAATGATGATAGAGAATCATGGATCGGCTGCCTCCTGCACGCCCCCTACTGGGGATCAAGCCCGTAACCTGGGCATGTGCCCTTGACTGGAATCGAACCCCGGACCCTTCAGTCTGCAGGCCGAGGCTCTATCCACTGACCCACACCGGCCAGGGCTGCTTATGCATCTTAAATGACTCCAAACCGCCCCCCCCCCCCCGCCCCCCTTTTCTAATTTGGTTGCCAATGTACAAAGCATCTAAGGGTGTTTCAGCTTTTGTCGGCTGTTCCAAATCGAATCCATTTGAGAGAGGGTTCGCCTTCTGGGCCTGGCTCCTCTATTTACGTCCAGACAAACAAAGTGAACTGGATACAAGAAGAAGGTGGGTGCAGGTTCCTCACCGCCACTTTATTTTAAAGGCTGCGTGTTGGACCGCGGGCCCCTCCGGGCCTCCGCGGAGCTGGCGACATCGGGGCGGGGTGTGTGTGCGTCTGTGTGTGTGTCTGTCTGTGCTGCTCCCTCCGCGGTGGCGCTCGGAGCGGGCCTTTCTGCCGACACACACCGCCCGGGATGAAAAGGGCTGAAACCCACCAGCGCGTTCTCGCCGCCCTCCCACCGTCATCAGACCAAACCCTCCTTCCTCCCAGATTCATTTTCCCCGCATTCAGCCGCCGGCTAATTCCCGCCGCACTCAGCAGGCTTGTATCTCCATCCTTTCTGCTACACGGAGAATGCGCGCTGAAAGGCTGCGTTTTCTGGGTACATGCACACATTGGGAGCGGTGAACCCTGTGTGAACGGACACAATGCCGAGCGCGGCTGAATGGTGCCCGGGCCGCCGCCCTGCGGCCGCGGGACACAAAGCCGCCCACGGAGCGAGGAAGCACGGGCCCATGTCCCGCTCTCACCCCACAAGCTGTGGGAAAGGAGTCACCGTCTGATGTCGGACGGTGCGGGACATGGTTCTGGCCGTGGCCTTGTGTGCCGCATTGACACACACACACAAAAAGGAACAAGGAAAGGGGGGCGGGTGGGGGGAGAAGAAAGAATAGAGCTACATTTGCTGATTTTAATTTGCCGTCTGGGGGACCGGCACAGCGGAGGGCTCTGCCCAGCGGCCACCTGAGAAGCCGGGCCTGGCCACTGTCCCTCGGCCCCCCCCCCCCCCGGCCTCCTTTGATGCCCATGTCACCACCAGGGGCCCCTCAGCGTCCACCCTGCCGTCTGGTTAACTTAACCGCTGAGCTGGGGCCGGTGTCTTCCTGATTTCATGACGCCTTTTATTCCAGGGAGTGAGGGGAGACAGGGCCGGGGACACGGCACCCTGCCGGCTGCACAGGAGGTGTTTCCTGGAGACTCGGGGGCCCCCGGGCAGGGCAGCTGGGGGTCCGCAGGGGTCACGCAGGAGGACTCCCCAGACGTGGGTTTCTCCTGAGGCTGAGGCTGCAGGCGGGCAGGGTGTGGGGTGTACACCTGGGACCCCACCCCAAACAAGGAGTTTAGAGAGTGAGTGGTGGCCTGTGCCCCTCCCCTGTGCAGGCTGGGGGCAAAGGAAGGTCCACGACACGGGGAGACTGGGCGTCAGGACGAGGAACACTGGAAGGAGCTGTGGGGGTGGGTGCTGGAGTGCAAGTCCAACTGCGCCTGGGTTTTGCTGAGCACCCTGCCCCCACCCCCTACGGGCCCCGCCCGCCCCACCCCCGCCTGCTCCCACCCACCCCGCCCGCCCCACCCCGCCTGACCCCGCAAGCAGTCCCGCTCCCCGCTGCCTGTGGGACCAGAGGTGGTTGGGCCCCTTAAAGACACCGAAGACCCCAACCCCATGGCCACCCTCCCCTCCCTTCCTGGCCTTGGTCAGAGCTGTTCTCCAGGAGAACTCGCCGCGCCTCTATCCCCGCCTGCCTCACCCCCGCACACCTGGTCCGGCCGCACGGGCGGGCAGCGCCGTGGGACTTGTGTGTCGGCCACGGGTCACGTCCCTCCTCGGGGACCAGTCGGCACTGGGCGGTGTGGAGGGGGCGTTGGGGATGTTACAGTTTGGGGCAAACACCCCGGCTCGGCCTGCAAAGCGACGGCCAAGTGGTTCTGTGGCAGGAGGTCTCCACGGGAGGAGAGGAGCCCAGCGCCCGAGCTGAGCCGTGTCCGGGTCGCACGCAGGCTCATCACAGAAGCGCGTTTCTTGTTCTGGACAGAACTGTCTGGAACGTTGCCCTGCCACGGACGGCCCTGAGACCGCGGGTTTCCTCTGGGGAGCGCACATTCCCCCTACAGTCCTGGGACCCCCGGCCCTGGACCCCCTGGGCCCCCCGGCGCTGGACCCCTGGCCCTGGACCCCCTGGACCCCCCGGCCCTGGACCCCCTGGACCCCCCGGCCCTGGACCCCCCGGCCCTGGACCCCCCGGCCCTGGACCCCCTGGCCCTCCCTCACACTGGACCCCCCTGACCCTGGACCCCCTGGCCCTGAACCCCCCTGGCCCTGGACCCCCCGGCCCTCCCTTGCCCTGGACCCCCCGGCCCTGGACCCCCTGGCCCTGGACCCCCCTGGCCCTGGACCCCTTGGCCCTGAACCCCCCTGGCCCTGGACCCCCTGGCCCTGGACCCCCTGGCCCTGAACTCCCCTGGACCCCCCGGCCCTGAACTCCCCTGGACCCCCTGGCCCTCCCTTGCACTGGACCCCCCGGCAGCCCGAGCACACGGAGCCCATCGGCCAGCACAGCTGCGGCAGCCACGCGCCCTCGTTCACGGGAGGAATCACGTAAGTTAGGCAGCGTCTCTGGCTCATATTAAAAACCGGAAAGACACAGCAAAGTACACAGATCACGTGAGATCAGAACTCACTGCTGTTCGCAGAGTTTCATATTTGTTTTCATGCTTCTCTAGAGAAAGCCCCCCCCCCGCCCCCCACTCCCCGCCCCCTCCTTCCGGGGCGTCTGTCCCCTGTGGTTGATGCCTGCTTCTCAGCGTTAGCACGTTGACAGGACACCTCGGCGTGCTCTGGGCGTGGCCTGAGTTGGTACCGGGTGCGGCTGCGTCTGCCTGGGTCTGGCTTCCGTCACTGGGAATCGAGTTTTGCGATCAAGGGGCACATCCTCCATCCAGAGGAATCGCACCCAGACTTCCAGAAGGCTCTCTGCCGTCCGGCCGGCGTGGCTCCGTGGTTGAGCGTGGACCTATGAACCAGGTCAGGGTTCGATTCCCGGTCAGGGCACAGGCCTGGGTTGCAGCTCGATCCCCAGGGTGGGGCGTGCAGGAGGCAGCCGATCCATGATTCTCACAATTGATGTTGCTCTCCCTCCCCCTCCCCCTCGCTCTCTGAGATCAATAGAAAGACATTGGTGTGTAAGAGAGACGCCCTCTGCCCACAGGCTCTGCTGAAGGGACCCTGTTCCGTCTGGGGGCCTGCGGTGAGCGCTCCGTCCTCCGCACGGGGCGAGACTCCTTCTCGCTCCCGGACCCCGAGCTCCCGCAGCGACGGGCGGGGAGAGTCAGGGCTGGATCGCACTCCTGCCCCAGGGGAGCACCGAGCACCCTCCGGGCCTGGGGTTTGCAGAGACCCCACCCCCACGTCCCCACGTCCCCATCTCAGTGGGAGGGCCTGGGTCGGGCCGCCGGCTGGAGGCCCACTCTGGAGAAGGAGGGAGGCACCGAGCGGGGGCGAGGCTGCGGGCCTCTGAGACTGAGCTGCAGACACGTCCACGAGGCCCAGACGCCTGCCAGGGGCCTCCTGTCGCCTCCATTCACGCAGCCAGGGCTGCTGAGCGCCTGCCCTGGGCTCTGGGACGTGTTGCTCAGTGGTTAGGGCAGGGAGTTCCCATGGAGACCTGCATGCCAGCCCCGGCTGCATGTCTTCAGGCCAGTACTCCCCTCCTGCGCTTCCGTCCCCTTCGTCTGAGGACAGTTATCGTGGTGTCTCCTTCCGAGGCTGCTTTGAGGGTTCGACGCCGATGCATGGAAAGGGCGCTTGGCGAGAGTAAGAACTGCGTGACTGTCGGCTGCTGCTCTTATGCATGTAGCTTTCAATCAGGCTCAGCGGCAGGTGCTCGAGCCTCGGCGATGGATGGGACCTGGGCCTGCCCCCGAAGGTTTCATCATCTAGTTGGCTGCCTCTAGAGTCTTCTCTCTCTTCCTAAAATCCTATCTAATAAAGAGGGACTATGCTAATTGACGCTCACGCCGTCGCAAAGATGGCAGCGCCCACAGCCAATAAGGAGGGAATATGCTAATTGACTGCCATGCCCTCAAAGATGGCGACGCCCACAGCCAATAAGGAGGGAATATGCTAATTGACTGCCATGCCCTCAAAGATGGCGACGCCCACAGCCACAAGATGGCGGTGCCAAGTCCCCTCAGCCCTGCCGCGGCAGCAGGCATGTGGCAAGGCCAGGCCGGCCCCAAGGCGGGCCCGGCCACTCCACGCACCTGCCTCCGGAGTCCCCCAGCCCCCTCAGCCCCTCAGCCACCCAAGGCCGCCCGAGGCTCAGGTACCCAGGGGCAGACGAGGCTTGGGTGATGGGGCGTTGCCTTCCCCTGATCGCCGAGTCACCTCCCGCCCCTGAGGGCTCCCGGACTGTGAGAGGGGGCAGGCCGGGCTGAGGGACCCCCCTCCAGTGCATGAATTTTCATGCACCGGGCCTCTAGTTAAAAAATAAAAGTGCAGCCTGGCCGGTGTGGCTCAGTGGTTGAGCATTGACCTGTGAACTAGGAGGTCACAGTTCGATTCCCAGTCAAGGGCACGTGCCCGGGTTGAGGGTTCGGTCCCCAGTGTGGGACGTGCAGGAGGCAGCTGATCAGGGACTCTCTCTCCTCTGTGATGTCTCTCTCTCCCCCTCTCCCTTCCTCTCTGAATCAATAACGAATTTTTTTAAGTCCATGAAGTGCCAATGACCCCACTGGCCTGGCAGCAATGCTTGGGTTTGGGGGAGGGGCAGGGGGGAGGGGGGGCTCCCTCGGGCCATCACCGTGGCAGAAGCAGAGGAAAATAACAGGTGGGAGCCTCCTCCCTGGGGCCCTGGGCATGGAGTCCCGCTTCCTGCTGAGCTGTGAGGGCGCTATAAATAGCAGAGCCGAGGCCAGGATTGCGCCCAGGATTACGCGGCCCCTCAGTCACCAGGCCGGGAGCTGTGATTTTCCTACACAGATGCTGGTGCCGCTGGTGAGAAAGGGAAAAAGTCATGCCACTCCCTCCGACGTTTGGACAGAACGGGCCGTGGGGGATGGCGGCACGGCGTCCACGCCCGGCTGCCCCCCTCCCCCGCCCGCCCTGTCCTCACGCCGCTGTCTTGCTTTCTATGGGGTGCTGGCGAGGGCAGAACTGCTGAGGGACTAAAACAGGCGGCTTCGAACCACGGCCCGCGGGCCACAGGCGGGTGTTTCTGCCGTTTTGTTGTTTTACTTCAAAATAAGATATGTGCAGTGTGCATAGGAATTTGTTCATAGTTTTTTTTAAACTGTAGTCCGGCCCTCCATGGTCTGAGGGACAGTGAACTGGGCCCCGTTTAAAAAGTTTGAGGACCCCTGGGCTAAAACGTACCCAGAAGCCCCCTTCCTGGTGTAGCTTATGTGGAAACAGACATTAGAGAAGGCAGCCCGTCCCAGATCCACCGCGCAGGGCCCATCACCGAGGGCAGGACGGGCCGCTCCGCAGGGAGAACGGCTCAGTGGGTAGAGCGTCCGCCTCGGACTGAAAGGTCCCGGGTTCGATTCCGGTCAAGGGCACAGGCCCGGGTTGTGGGCTCCATCCTCAGTAGGGGGCGTGCAGGAGGCAGCCCATCCGTGATTCTCTCTCATCATTGATTTTCTCTCTCTCTCTCCCTCTCCCTGCCTCTCTGACATCAGTAAGAATAATAAATAAATAAATGATCAGCAGGACTCGCGGGAGGAAGCCGCTTCTGCATTTTCCCTTTGGCTCAGCTCCGGGGTGCGGAGTCCTGCGGGTCCCTGGGTGGGAGGGGGAGCTGAGGGGCTGAGTCCTGGCCGAGCAGAGCGGAAAGTTCTTTAGAAAGACACCTGGCGGGTGTTTTGAGAGGAGCTGTAATCCCCAGCCAATCTGCATGCTAATAGGAAGCGTTTACTCAGAGCCGGGGTCTAAGAGCACAGCGGCTCCACTGAGGACTTGCACTGAGTCCCGGGCCAGCCCGGCTCCTGGGAGGTTTGCGGGATGATGAGCAGCCGGGGAGTGAATGAGGACCGGCTCCCGTCCCTCCCGCCGTCTCTCCGCCTCTGAGGAGCAGGGGGCCCTAAACAGGATCGGGGCGTCAAACCACGGTAATCGCCTTAGCGTCCGGATAACATCGCCCACACGGAGGGCGCTAAGCCTGCCTACGTTTTGCGAAGGCTTCTCGCCAGCTCCTTCCGAAAAGAAGCAATTTTCTTTCCTCAAATCTCTGTGGTTCGTTCACGTGCTCCCCAAAATGCTGATGGACGTTTGCGGCCGCCTCTGGCTGTGTTGGGTCCCAGTCTGTGCTCCCAGCAGCGAGCCCGCTTCTCCGCTCAGGAATCGCACCTGCGGCTGTGCCAGCCTCGGACCCGCGGGGGCCTGAGCTCCGGGTCCAGCTGTGCCCGCCAGCCGTCCAGCGGAGAGCATCCACTCCATGTTTTCCTGGTGGCTGAGCTCCCACATTCTACCAAGCCCTTCCCTTATGGGGTCAGTAAACACTGCTGATTTTTAAAATATATATATTTTTATTGACTTCAGAGAGGAAGAGGGAGTGAGGGAGGGAGGGGGGAGAGAGAGAAACATCAGTGATGAGAGAGAATCACTTATCAGCTGCCTCCTGCACGCCCCACACTGGGGATGGAGCCCACAACCCAGGCATGTGCCCTGACCGGGAATCAAACCCTGACCTCCCAGTTCATAGGTCAACGCTCAACCACTGAGCCACGCTGGCCGGGCAACACTGCTGATTTTGACTAAATAAAAGGAATCGTTTTTCTTCTGGGAAAAAAAAAAAAGTAGGTCCAGATGTTATGAGAAAGGATAGTGGATCATGAGAGAGGGCAGCATAAAATAGAAAAAAACAAAACAAAAATTGGGACTATTCCCATATGAGCAAATACGTTTAAAATTCGGAGGAAAAGCTGAGGATGAGTTGAGCCTGGGTTATGAAACTCTGTTTAAGAAGGCAGGAGGGCCGAAACCGGTTTGGCTCAGTGGATAGAGCGTTGGTCTGCGGACTGAGGGGTCCCAGGTTCGATTCCGGTCAAGGGCATGTGCATTGGTTGCGGGCACGTCCCCGGTGGGGGGTGTGCAGGAGGCAGCTGGTTGATGTTTCTCTCTCATCGATGTTTCTAACTCTCTATCCCTCTCCCTTCCTCTCTGTGAAAAATCAATAAAATATATTTTTTTAAAAAAAGAAGGCAGGAGCATCCTGGGGAGAAGGACCGTCTCTTCGGGAGAGGCTGCCGGGAAAACAGGACGCCGCGTGCGAAGGAATGAAACCGGACCGCTATCTTCTCTCCACACAGAAATTAACTCAAAAGTCATTCAAGACCCGACTATGAAGCCAGAACCCATGAAACTCCTGGAGGAAAACAGGCAGTAAGTTCCTCGACATTGGTCTCGGCGAGGACTTTTTAAATCTGACCCGGAAAGTGAAAATAAATGAGTAGGGCCCTGGCCAGTGTGCTCAGCGGTTAGAGCGTCGGCCCATGCACTGAAGGGTCTCAGGTTTGATTCCTGTCCGAGGGCACGTACGCGGGTTACAGGTCAACCCCTGGCCCCCATAGGGGCTCGTGCAGGAGGCTCCCAGGCGATGTGTCTTTCTCACACCCATGTTTCTGCCCCCCCCCCCGCCGCCTCTCTCTCTCCCGCTCTCTCTTCCCCCATCGCTCCCTCCCTCTCCTCCACTCTCTCTAAAAAAGCAATGGAAAAAACATCCTCGGGTGAGGATTTAAAAAATTAGTAAATAAATAACAGGGAATGCATCAAACTAAAAAGCTTCTGCCCAGCAAAGGGAACATGCAACAGCGTGAAAAGGCAACGTGCAGACTGGGAGGCGTTACTTGCAAATCATATACCTGATGAGGAGTTAATATCCAAAACTATATAACAAATTCATATAACTCAATAGCAAAAAACAAACCATTTGAGTAAAAACAAACCGGAGGATCTGAATAGACATTTTTCCAGAAAAGACACATGGAGGCCGGCAGGCACGTGAGGAGATGCTGACACACACTCTCCACCAGGGAGGTGCGGATCGGAGCCACGGCGCGCCGCCACCTCACCCGCCCGCACAGCCGTCACCCAAAGCCAGCCATCGCCGAGAGATGGCCGTGACGCAAGGATGCGGAGAAGAGGGAAGCCCCGTGTACTGAGGGCGGGGGGGGGGGTAAATTCGTGCAGCCGCTGCGGAAAACAATTAAAAGTAGAAGTATCATCTGACCCAGCAGTTCCACTTCCGAGTATTCACCCGAAGAACACGAGAACGCCAACTTGAAAATATACGTGCGATCTCCTTTCATCACACCGTTACTCGTGATTTCCGAGGCATGGAACAGCCTGAGTGTCCACGGACGTGCGGGTGGATGAAGAAAACGTGGCAGAACGCAGTGTTGCTTCGCCGTGAAAATCCCTGCCGCGTGGGACGCGGATGGACCTCGAGGGCATTGACACAGACAAACACGCATGCTCTCCCTTACACGTGGGATCTTAGCAACAGTAACAAAAAAGCAACAGCTCAGCGACACAGAGGACAGCCTGGCTGGTGTGGCTCCGTGGCTGAGCGTCCGTCCACCCGGGAACCGGGAGCTCACCGGTTCGATTCCAGGCCAGGGCCCTCCTGGGTTGCAGGCTCCATCCCCAGTCGGGGGCGTGCAGGAGGCAGGCATTCGACGACGCTGCACTCTCATCGATGCTTCTATCTCTCTCCTTCCCTCTCTCTCTCTAAAAGTCAATAAAGGGGAAAATTTTTTTAAAAAAAAGATACAGAGAACAGATTAGTGGCTTTCCGGAGGGGAGGGTGGGAGCAATGGGTGAAGGGGTCAAAAGGAACACGGTTCCGTTGTAAGGGAGGTGACGGGCGGCCTGGTGACAGGGCGTTAGGAACACGGATTGGTGTTGCGGATCTGACCGTCGCTTTGATCTCAAACAGTCTCGTCACCAGAGAAGGGATACTTTGGGGCGGGTGTTAACCAGACGGTGCCGTCCTCTGGAGCCATACAGGTCAGAAGGACGCGGTCCACCCGAAACCAACAGAACGTTTTATGTCAATTAAACCTCCATTTTATTATTTTTTTAAATATATTTTTATTTATTTCAGAGAGGAAGGAAGAGGGAGAGAGAAATAGAAACATCAATGATGAGAGAGAATCATCGATCGGCTGCCTCTTGCATGCCCCCTACTGGGGATCGAGCCCATAACCTGGGCCTGTGCCCTTGACCGGAATTGAACCCAGGACCTTTCAGTCTGCAGGCCGAGGCTCTACCCACTGAGTCAAACCGGCTGGGGCTAAACCTCTATTTTAAAAATTAAGTGGCAGAAAAGGCAGGGACATGTACAAACTTCAAAAAATACTTTTGCCTAAAACCATTGCTTTTAAAACAGACGTTGGCGTCCTGTGAAAGGTGTGAGCATGTCAGAAATGTGCCGCCCGAAACCCGCTGTGCTTTATTCTGCGGAGTGACCAGGTCCTCTTTGGGGCTCCCCAGAAAGTCCCCGTCACGCCCCCCACGGACCAAAGGGGAGGGGCCTCTCTCCCTGTGGGCGCCCACCTGGCCCTGCAGACGCGCCTCTGGCCCCGCTCCCTCCCCGCATGTCTGCGCCCCCCACTGCGGGGCACCCACACAGGCCGCCCGCCCGCGCTCCCCGGCAGCTGGTGGGCTGGGGCCGTGGCCGGGGTGGGGCAAACAGATGCGTGATTGATGGGCCCGGAGCACAGAGCCCGGGCGGGCGGGCGGGCGGGAGCCGAAGGGTGAGCTGGCCGGGCCGTGGGGGGGCCGCCTGGCCTTTGTCCCCTCAGCCCGCATTGTCCTCCCCGCACCAGCCGCCTGTCCTCCCTGAACCCTCAGAGAGTAGTTCTGAGAGCAGCGGGCGTCATTCTCACGGACGGACAGATGCCGCATTCCCGGGAGCGCAGGGAGGAGTGAGGGTCACGTTTTGATGCTTTCTGTGTGTTTGTCAGTAGCTGGTTCCTCCTGCCCTCCGCGGGGGATTGGCCGTGCCAGGGTGTGCCCCGGGAGGAGCGGGCTGGGCAGCGCTGCCTCCTCCCCCTGGGTTAGGGGTTCGAGGCCAAGGTGAGCCATTTCCACGCATTTTCCGGCTGGAGTCTCCTTAGGGACATCATCGTCTAAGTTAGAGTCGCCCACGTGGCGTGGCCAGGTGCAGCGATGGAGATAAACAGAGGGGAGGGGAGGAGGAGGAGGAGGAGGAGGCTGCCCGCCGGACCACGGCCCTGGGAACCCTCTCGCAAAGCAAAACCAGCGTTTTGCAGCAAGAGTGGCACCGACGGAAGTTAAGGCAGAAAATGGCCTTTTTCCGTTTGGACAGGGCAGCCCGTATGTTGCCATCCTGTGTCACAAAGGCTGCATTTCTCCGTGTTTCCTTGGGTTTTTATTTGCACGTGGAATGTTCTAGCACCGTTTTGACAATGTGCTCTTTTCCATGGTCCTGGTGCTGATCGGCTTGATGGGCTTTCACACGCAGGCATGTTCCGTCCCACATCCGCACTTTATAAACGGCCCACCCATTGCCCGCCGCTGAGCTGGCAGGTTATCATCCATGCTTCCCTCGCGTAAATCACGCTGCTGTGGACACATCAGCACACACCCCCTCCCTCCTCTTAAATTACTCCCCTGAAATAAATCCCAGAGAATGAGATTCCGGGGTCACAGAGTACAAGCATTTGTATGACCTTTGACCTGCATTGACGGCTGAACGCCCTCAGAAGACTTTGTACACTTTTCAAAGGATGAGTATCTGCCTCCCCCGCCGCCCCCGCCTCGGGGCACCGGGCCGCAGGGCTCCTCTCGGGGGACGGGGTGACAGAGCCTGCCCCGGGTGCGGTGAGACGTCGCTGTGCAGCTCAGCGCGCCTCGGATAACGCTGCGGGCGCGAGGGGAAGAGAAGAAAACAGGAAAAACCGACCACACAACAAGCCGCCCCGAATTCGCGGCAGCTGTGCCGGTGCCTCGGGGCGCTGAGGGTCCGCGGGCTCTCTCAGCGGCGCCCCGAGATCAGAGACGGGGCCCCCAGACTACCGGATCCGCCGCACACCAGAGCCGGAACACGTGCTTCCGTGGTGAACACTCAGGCCCGGAGCTTGGGGACGGGGACGCCGAGGGGCAGGAGGCCTCCCTGTGCCTCCAGGGCCTCCAGGCAGGGTTCGGGGTGAGTGGGAAGGTCAAGTGCCAAGGAGCAGGGGGCTGGGAAAGGCGGGCGTTTGGAGAGCGGGCCCTTCCCTGGGAGAGAGGGGCTGGGAGGGAGGCCGCCGCGAATGGCTCGCTCGCTCCCAGGAGAGGGTCCCTCAGTGTCAGTGCCCATTCAGAGCCGCAGTCCAGGCCCCCACCTTCCCCGCCCCCCCGCCCCCTCTCTTCCTCTCTCCCCCTCCCCGCCCCCAAGCTTGTCCAGCCCCCCTCACCCTGAATAATACAATCCAGGGACGGTGCGGACGGAGGCCCGGGCGCGTGGCCGCCTTGACGGGTAGTCCTGGGTTCCCACAGGTTCTTCCCCAAACCGTGGGCACCGGGCCGTGCCGTGCCCGGATGAGCCGGATTCCAGCCCGAGCTGCTGCCGGTGAGGGCCGGCCGAAGGGACAGACACTCCTGTCACCCCCAGAGGAGTCACCGCTCCCTCTGCAGTCACCGGGAGGTGTCTCCCCGGGGGCGCCATGCTCTCCCGCCGCCCCCCCTCGCTCTGTGCCCCCCTCCCGGCTGGGCTGGCCCAGGGCACATCCCCGCTCCGGTCCCCTCCCAGCGCTGGGACTGCCAGGTCACTGAGTCCCCGACACCTTGTCTCCGTCATGGAGGGCCCGCTCCCGGGCTGTGTGGGTCACGGGAGCGTCTTGGCCCCGGTTACCCCTCATTCCTTGCAATCCCAGCCGCCGGCATAGATCACACGCTAGTGAAACCCTAACTCCGCCCGCCCAGGGGCCCCCGGGCACCAGGTGAGCGTGGGTCAGTGGGGGCGCGGCCACTGGGCACTTGGGGGACGAGGACTTTCTCTCCTTGACCTTGGAAAGCGCCTCTGAACCCATGCTGGTTACTGACGGTCCTTTCCCGGAACCGGCCCTGCACCGAGGCCCTCGACGTCGCCCCCGCGCCGGCGCGTGCACGCCTCCTGGCCTGAGTCCGCTCCCCGGGGTCTGACCTCTGCACAAGTTCTCTTGTTTCCTCGCCTGCTGCTCGCAAGAGGGGGAGACAGAGCCCCCAGTTCCTGGGCCCAGCAAGCACCAGGCGTGCGTGCCAAGAGGCGCAGGGTTTCCCTCTGCGGAGATCAGGGAAGGCTCCCGGAGGAGGGGGGGGAGGGGCCGGTGCGGGTCAGGGCCCAGCTGTGCAGACAGGAGGCTGACCAGGAGGCCCAGGTGGGCGGAGGCGCTCGCTTCCCGGGGAGGCTGAGAAGGGACCCCCTTTGCACAGGCCCTTCCCAAGCTCGGGGAGGCCCGCCCCGCGCTCACAGGCTTTGGGGAAACCTGTGTCTGCCAGAGGCCCTCACCGCGGCGGACGGGCCACGGAGTCCCTGCTCAGACTGCCCCCCACGCCCCGCGGCTGTGGGTGCTCGAGTGGCCGGAGCCTTGGGGGGCGGCTCAGGGGTGGTGGAATGGGGGGTCTAGTTAGTTTAGTGGGACCACCTGTGTGCTTTGTAGTCAGGTCTCTGTAGTGAAGTCATCACCTGTCGCCCGGGTGTAGACGCGGCTTCCCAACGCCCTGCTGCCACCGTGTGGAGTCCCCCCCGCCCCACGCGGTGACAGGAGATGGCAGGGTCAGAGGTCACACTGCAGCTCCACGCGGCCTCTGGGGCCTCGCACCTGAGGTGGAGGAGAAACAGGTTGAAAAGGTGTCAGGTGAGCCCTGGCCGGTGTGGCTCAGTGGATAGAGCGTCGGCCTGCAGACTGAAGGGTCCCGGGTTCGATTCCGGTCAAGGGCACATGCCCGGGTTGTGGGCTCGATCCCCGGCCCTGGTCAGGGCAGGTGCTGGAGGCAGCCGATGGGTGGGTGTCTCTCACATCGAAGTTCCTCTCTCTCTGTCTCCCCCCTCCCTTCCGCTCGCTCTAAAAATCAGTGGAAGAACATCTCCGGGTGAGGAGCCACAAAGATAAGAAAGGAGAGGTGTGGGCGGGAGCAGGCTGTGGCGAGCACGTGGCCGCGCGCCCGGCGGTGATCCGTCCCTGCATCTCTGCGTCTCTCTCTGGTCCCTTTTCTCATTCGACACAGACGTTCCGGTCCGCACCTGCTTGGGGCTCACCCTTCCACGCGCCTTCCTCTCTCTAGAAGCCGGATTTGCGAGCCCGCCGCCATCCCGCCTGCTCCAGGGCGGGCAGGAGGCACCCCAGCATCCCGCCTCCAGCTGCACCCTGCGGGGACCCCGGGGCAGCCTCCCCAGGCCCCTCCTCTGGGGGCGCAGCAGCTGCTGGGTCCTCAAAGGCTGGGCTCTGAGGCCGAGGCTGGGGACCTGGGAGCCGGAGCCTGCCCCCCCCCGCCCCCCCCGCCCCGGCCTTCCTTCCTGGCCGCCCCCGGGGGTTCTCTGTGGCCATTCACGGCAGACCCCCTCCCGGGGAGGCAAAGAGGGTCGCATTATGCCAGGTCAAGCTCACGGCTGGCATCTGCCAAGATGCGCTCACTTCCTGTCCCGGGGCCCGCAGCCCCCGGCGCCCCACCCCCGCGGCGCCCCTCGGCTGCGCCTCAATAGTGGGGGCTTTTCTCCTCTCTCCTTTCTTCTGGCCAAGACAGGGTGTCTCTCTGGAGGAGAGAGGCCGTGTGTTCGCAGACGCAGCTGCATTTCAAAGGTACTTTGTTGGCGCGTCCTGGACGTGCCTTTGCTCGTGTGGGGAAACGGGGGGACGCGTTGGCTCCCCCCCAAACTGAAATTGATGTCACTTCTCTGCCAGGGGCACCCAAGGAAACGCTTTGTTCCGTTTCCTCCCCTTTCAGGCTGAGCCCCTTTATGCGGGAGCTGGGGCCCTGCCACCGGCATCATTGTCGCCAGCGCCGGGTCCGAGGCGGCCAAGTCCGGCAGCTGGCCCGCGCCTCCCCGCCCCGAGGTCCATTTCCTTGACAACACGTTCTTGTTCGAACCAACCTTCTTCGTCTCCCCCGCGTGGCCCCCTCCTTCCCCAAAGGCCCTCACAGCTTCTTGGGGCTTAAAATTAAAAAGGAAAAAGGGTGAGCGTGTGTGGAGGGGGGGGAGGAGGGGGGCATGGGCAAGGGTCGAGGAGATGAAGGCCTTGGGAGGTGCAGAGAGGGAAGGGCCGGGGCCGGAGCGAGGGCCGAGTGGTGGGCAGTTTGCACCATAAATAACAGCATCTAATCCGGGGCTCTTCGGACGGCTCCCCCGCTCTCGTCTACACCCCCAAGCTGTACAGCACCCGCCCTCGGCCTACCCAGCCCAGGCTTTCCGGCGGGACACCTAGGTGGCCCGAGGGGACCCCTGACCCCTATATCCTGTTCCTTTCTCCCTGCCCTGCTACTCTTCTCCTGGACAAAAGGAGAGAGTGAGAGATAATGAACAAAAAACATGGCCCCGGACAATGCCGCCACCGGCCCCGCCGGGGAGACGCACCCTGGCTCCTAGGTGAACTCGCCCATCAATCTCGCCTTTCGCCGCCGGGTGGGTGGGAGCACGGGGCCCGCCCGGCCCTCCCCCGAGCAAATGCTTTCTTTTGACGCGGAACAAAAAGAGGTCTCGGCGGCGAGGTGAAATCTGGGTGGCATGGGCCCGCACAATGGGGCCCTGTCCCGGGCGGTGTTTTACAACAGGGGAGGGGCGGCCCGGAGGGTCCGGGGGTGGGAACCGTCCCCCCCCGATTCAGGCCGACAAACGCGTCTTCTGTTCCACGGAGCCCGGGACAGAGAAAAGCCACAAAGGACGGGGAGGGGGCGGGACCCCAACCAGGCGTGAGGCTCACCGTCTCCCCCAACCTGCCTGTCCCCCGAAGGCGAGGCGGCGGGGGCCCCGGGTCCGCCTCGGAGCTCCCGGGCCACGTCTGAATGGCGAGGCCGCGCTGATTTATGAGGGGCCCGGCGCCTCGCTGGAGAAGGCCGGCGCTTTGTCTTCGGGACGGACAATGGGCCACGGGGTGGGTCCCCGGGGAGGCCGGGGTCCTGCCCCGCTCTGCCCTCTCCTCCCGCAGACGCCAGCGGCCGTGACACCGTGACAAACGGCGGGGCTGCGCCCGGGGACGAGGCCGGGCCACTTGAGGCCCCTGAAGAGGGTATTATGGCCGGGACATGTTTGCCGTGGAGATGGCACACTCCACGCGCTGATGGCTCTCTTCCGGCGGGACAATGGCTGTCGGGGTCGCCCTCGGAGGAGCCCTCTCGCGCAGACCAAGACGGGACATTGTGTCCACCTACTTGAGTGGAGGGGAGGTGACCCGGGGCAGCCGCCTTGTAAATTACCATTGAAACAGGACAGACAGCGCCTCTGGGCCCGGAGCCTCAGGGAATGATCGCTGGGCCTCGGGGAGCCCCGCAGGGACAGGGTGCAGGAGAGAGAGCTCCCCGCCGGCTGGGAGCGCCGCTGGAGCGGGTGCTGAGCCCTGGGCTGGAGCGTCCCAGAGGCTGCCCGAGGCGACACCCTGACACCTCGCCCTGTGGTTTAACATCCACCTCTGCCAGCCTCCAGCCAGACTCACCATGGAGAGGAAAGGAAGGAGCGAGACAGAGACAGAGACAGGGAGAGACAGAGACAGAGACAGACAGAGACAAAGAGGCAGAGACAGAGAGACAGGGAGAGAGACAGAGAGAGAAAGAGGGGGGGGGGCGGGGAACCAGCCTCCTTTCGTAGCTGAGAACGAGGGGGCACCGAGCGTGACCTGTGCTGAGGAGGAGGGTCTGGTCCCCGCTGTGAGGGCTGCAGAGGGGTCCCCACAGAAACACCGAGGGAAGCGGGCCACCAGCCAGGAGCGCCGTCCCCTGAGGCCGCCGGGCACCTGTCACCGGCCGTCCCGCCTGTGCTGGGACCTTGCGGAGCCCGCAATGCCTTCTCCCTCTTGTAAAGCGACAGGTGTCCACCCTGGCCACCGCCCTTCCGCGGCGGGTCGCAGCCGCGGTGCCGCACCGAGGTCCAGCTGGGTGAGCTGCTGCTGTGGGCTGGGGCGGGTGGACTAGGCCGTGGGAGCGCCCGGGGCCCACCCCGTGCCGCGGGGCCTCCTCCTGGGGGACTGTCCTCAGCCATGGGGCGGGGCCAGGAGGGCTGGGGGTCCCGGGCCTGCCTCCCACAGCCTCTGTCCTCCTCTCACACCGACCTGTCCTTCCCTCTGCTCTGCCGCCTCCATTGTCTTGTGAGCCCCAATAACTGTCTGTCAGAACCCCGAGGGCCAGAGCTCGGGCGCGGAGAGCCGGGACGGTGGCCTGATTCCCGCCTGTGAAGTGGGCGCGGCGCCCACGCCGTCCTCCGTGGAGGATGAAGTAAGGCAGCCCCTGTGCGTGCAGGGCGGGGCCGGCGTGCGGCACGCACGGTGAAAGCTGCGGTGATTGCAGGGGTGACGTGGCGGGGTGAAAGGGTGCCCTATGACACAGCGGCGTGCGTTTCCGTTCCTGTAATCTGCACGGAGGAAGCCTTTGATCTTGCTGGCTCATCTCCAGCTTCCCGGGCAGGGGAGGGGGGCGGGGGGCTCAGCACGTAGCATCAGGCTAGGTTCAGTCCATCGCTCCGTGTGAGGGTCCCACATGTGGTGAGCCACGCGGGTGAATGCTGGGGAGCACGCCCCCTGCACCAGCCGTCCCGAGAGAGAAAGCTTCCACCCTGGCCGGTGTGGCCCAGTGGATAGAGTGTCGGCCTGTGGACCAAAAGGTCCCGGGTTCGATTCAGGTCCAGGTCACGTAGCTCAGTTGCAGGCTCCTCCCTGGCCCCGGCCCTGGTCAGGGCACACGCAGGAGGCAACCCATCGGATGTGTTTTTCTCACATCGATGTTTCTCTCTGCCTTTCCCTCTCTCTTCCACTCTTTCTAAAAGTCAATGGAAGAGTATCCCTGGGTGAGGATTAATAAAAATAAATAAAATGAGAGAGAGAGAGAGAGAGAGAGAGAGAGAGAGAGAGAGAGAGAGAGAGAGAGAGAAACATCCATGATGAGAGAGAATCATGGATCGGCTGTCTCCTGCACGCCTCACACTTGGGATTGAGCCCTTGACTGGAATTGAACCCTGACCTCCTGGTTCATAGGTCGACGCTCAACCACTGAGCCACACCGGCCGGGCCTGATGTTTTTTGTGGGGTTTTTTTGGTGTGTTTTTTTACCAGTCTAGCAAAGCCACTCGGGTAGGAAGCTCACAACCCTAACTCCCTGCCGGCCTCCATTCTCACCGGCGGCGGAAGGCAGAGATCTGATCGCGGGCAGACAAGAACCCGTCACGGAGACGCGGGGAACGGCGGCAGCTCTCCCGCGCAGGTGCCCGCTGGCCGCTCTCAGCTCCAGGGGACCTGTGGGCAGGGCGGCCACGGCCACGCCTCTGCCCCCGGGGCCTGGACAGCCAGCGCTGTGGGCGCCGCACCCCTGGCCGCCTGCGCTGTGGGGCTAGGTCCGTGGTCGGCAAACCGCGGCTCGCGAGCCACAGGCGGCTCTTTGGCCCCTTGAGTGTGGCTCTTCCACAAAATACCACGGCCTGGGCGAGTCTATTTTGAAGAAGTGGCGTTAGAAGAAGTTTAAGTTTAAAAAATTAGGCTCTCAAAAGAAATTTCAATCGTTGACTGTTGGTATTTGGCTCTGTGGACTAATGAGTTTGCCGACCACTGGCCTAGGGCTTCATTCCCCAGCCCTGGCCAGCTGCCTCTTGACAAGGCTGTTTTTGTTTTGTTTTTTTAAAAAAAGGTTTTTATTGATTTTCAGAGAGAGAGGAAGGGAGAGGGAGAAAGAGATGGAAACATCAATGAGAATCCTGGACCAGCTGCCTCCTGCACAGCCACACTGGGGATGGAGCCCGCAGCCCGGGCCTGTGCCCTGACCCAGAGTTGAACCGCGACCTCCTGGTTCCTGGGTCAGCGCTCAACCACGGAGCCACCCGGCCGGGCAAGGCTGGTTCCTATGAGCTCGCCTTGCTCGGAGCATCGTCCTCAGCTGAGAGCCATGTGGGATTGGCTGCCTCAGTTTCCCCAGATCCTCCTCTCTTTCTTGGTGGACCTGCTAAATCTCCCTGAAGCCACTCAGTCCATAGAATCTACAGAGTCACCTCCGACCGGATTGGGAAAATCCAAGGACCGACCGGTATCTGCTCCGCCTTGAGGAACTGCCCCCGGAGACAGTTGTCGGCCGGAGAGTGGCTCTCCGGAGAGGTCACTGTTCGTAGGGGTCAGGACAGAGCCAGGGGCAGCGGGGGGGGGGGGGGGGGGGGCCGGCACGGTGAGCCAGGGGCAGCCGGGCGGGGGGGGGGGGGGGGGGCGCAGGCTTAAATCGCAAGGAGCTCCATTCAGTTTCTCTAACCAGCTTCGAAGGCCTGGGCAGGCTCCGTCCGCAGTGGGGCTGTTTCCGTCACAGCTAACTGCTGAGTGACAGCCGTGCGGGCACAGCTCCCGTCCGGAAGCGCGTGGAATTGGTCCTGCGTGCAGCCCTCAGCCGCCCCTGGTGGCGATTACGGAGGCAATACGGCCGCATCGCTACCTGCTGGGCCACCGGCTCGGCTCCCTCCCGCCTCCCTCCTCGGACAAAGCCCATTTGTCATGAAAATGCTGGGCTCCCGGGCTCCCCGGCCGCAATCTGGATGTTGCCTCCACGCGGAGGACGGTTTCTGAAGGGAGATTAGCAGGATTAGGAGAGGCTCACATATGCTCAGCCTCACTCTTGGTATTCAAGTCATCACAGCCACCACCCAGGAGGCGGAGGGCGGGGGTGGGAGGGGGGGCTGGGAGGGACGCTGCCTCCCCTCCCCACCCCCCAAGGATGCCGAGCTGGAGTGAAATGCAAATCTCAGGAGGCCTGAAGCTGGGGATTCCGGGGCGATGGCTCTGATTTTGGTTTTGGCACTGTGTCCCCTTCCCTTCCTGTGTGACTGTTTCTCCCCCAGGACCTGGCCACGGTGGGGCCAGGAGGGGCCAGAGCTGTGCCCGCCCACTGCTGCTCCTTGGCATTCCAGTCCCCCCCCCTTTTCTCTCCCAAAAGCACCAAAGGAAGCCAAAGCCCTGGCGCCCCCCCCCCCCCCCCCCCCGCCCGCAGCCAGCAGCACCGTTGGTGGCAGGGGAGCAGGTGCCTCCTCCTGAGGGCCAGGAGGGGCCAGGGTGTCTGCTCCCCACCCGCCCCTGCTCCACAGCACCCTGGGGAGCCAAGAAGAAGTCAGGAGCATACACACCAGAAAAAAGTAACTCACGTCCTGACAGACGGCATGATCACCTGCACTCGAAATCCTAAGAAATCTACAAAAAGACCCGGAAAGTGGAGACAGCAAGGCTGCAGAGCTGAAGGCCAGTGTGCACAAATCAATTGTATTGCTGCCTACAAGCAACAAATAATTGAAAACTGAAATAAGAAAATTTTCTGCCCGGCCGGCGTGGCTCCGTGGTTGAGCGTCGACCTATGAACCAGGAGGTCAGGGTTCGATTCCCGGTCAGGGCACAGGCCCAGGTTGCGGGCTCCATCCCCAGTGTGGGGCGTGCAGGAGGCAGCCGATCAGTGATTCTCTCTCATCATGGATGTTTCTCTCTCTCTCTCTCCTTCTCCCTTCCTCTTTGAAATCAATATATATATGAAGATCTTCTACAATATCATCCAAAAAGTAAAAGTTTGGGGATAAATCTGACAAAAGATGTGTAAGACTTGTACACGGAAAACTGCAAAACCTTGCTGAGAGAATAAGGACTCCTCAGTGGAGAGACACACACTTACAGAGGAGGGGATGCAAGCTGGTGAAGGGATCGATTTTCCCCAAACTGATCACTAGATTCTACTCAATCCCACTCAGATTTTATCTCAGTAGCAAACGTATTAACTAACTCTGGTTAACATTTCTGACTTCTGATGGTGGGATTGTGGGTGGTTTGTGGTTTATTCTTTAGATTTTTCTTGCTGGCTCAAGTGTTTCTAACGAATGCTTCTGACTTAAATGACAGGTAACATACCGTTATCCGTCTAGGAAGTGTCAGTGTTACGGTTTGTTTGCTTTATTGTTGCCGCCGGTGACTGCTCATCACCCTTGGAAGGTAAGTAAGTGCGGACGGAAGCTGCCGGATGGGAACCCGCACAACGCATTCCCCAAATACGTCCGGGGTCATTGCAGCCCTCCTCCCTTGCCGTCTGTTGAGCGGTTTGGGATGGAATCAGCCGGTGCTTTTGTCATCGTCGTAATTAGACGGTTCATCTGGATAAAGGAGGGACGCGGAGGGGAGGCCAGCACTGCGCCATGCTCACCAGGAAGCTGCAACGCCACGTTCCCCCGGGGCAGGGGCCCACAAAGGGGGGCTGGGTGCAGGCGCAGTGAAGTAGGGGAGAGGCCTGACTGTCAGTGTAGCCTGGGGACACGACTGGCTGGGGTGGACCCATGTGAAGCACGTGAAATCCTGAAAAGTTAGAACCCCGGACAAAGGGCCCCTCTCTCGCTGGCTCCCCATTCGCCTCCGTTTGCTTTTGCTCCGTGGCCCGCGCTCGCCGTGTGCCGGCCTCTCTCCATGGCCACGTGCCTTCCGGTCACGTCCATGCACGCCCTCAGGAAGCGCTGACGGACTCCGGCCACGGCAGGGAGCGCATGCTGGGAGGACGGGCGGGGGGACGGGGCGGTATTTGCCAAGGGCTGCGGCTCCTTGGGGGGTTCGGGGCGCCGGGTTGGGAGCCCGTGGGAAAGGCGCTCGGATGATGGGGAGGCTGTGCGGCATTTCGGGGCTGGGCAGCGTGTGCTGGGGGACGGGGGGGGGGCCTCCCGGGGAAGGTCCTGGGTTCCCCTAGAACCTCTGTCCCCCACCTGCTCATTTCCATCCGCCCCCATGGCGCCACTGACGTGGGGAGGGGGGCGCGCCCTGGACCGGCCGGCAGAGCCCCCTCCTCCGGCCCCAGCGGCCCGAGCGGCTCTGGGGCGAGGAGAGCGGGTCCCTGCGGAGGGAGTGGGGCTCCGGGGGGTGAGTGTGGGCACGGCCAGGACTCCAGGTGCTCCCTGCCCTGGGCATCGGGGGCGGGTCCCGCCGGGTGAGAGCCAGGCTCTGCGGCTGGCCCGGAGCCCGGACGGAGGTGCCACAGCCCACGGCGGCATGCTGCTCACTTCATCGGAGACAGGGCCTGAGTCTTCGGACAGGACGCTCCACACCCGCCGTGGAGGCCGGCGTGGGGGCTCCCGCTCAGCGAGCCCGTGAAGGAAGGACAGCGTCCCTGCGAGGGGACCGCGAGCTGGACCTCGGGGACAGGGTCAGGTGAGAGCCCTCGGGGTGGAGTGAGTCCCCGTTTCCACTCCCACATGCAGACGAGGAGGAGCCCATCGTAAGGCGGGGTGACGGGGAGCCAGTCTCCAGAGCCGGCTCCCCTTGAACCCGCCCAGGACATGCCCGTGTGGGCCCCTCTCACACGGGCCTGACTGGCCCGGGACGCACGTCCACTCGCAGAACGCAGCGGCAGGGACGGCGCGGCCCGTGGTGCTGAGCCGCAGGCCGTCGGCAGCTGCTGCGTTGGCCTCCTGAAATGGACCCGGGTGCCATGCTGTGAGGAAGCCCAAGCAGCCGCGGGGAGGGGCCCAGAGAGACCGAGGCCCGGGCCGCCCGCCCCAGCCCAGCACCCACTGGGCCCCCGGCTGCCCCAGCATCTCTGCGGAGACCCCCCGAGGCCCGCGGACTGGCCTGTTCTCGTCCTGGGGCCACGCATCCCGCCAGCACGGAGGCCTGACGGAGGGCGTTTCCCCCGAACTGACGTCGCCACATCTCCATCTGGGCCCGAGCAGAACCAGGACGCGGGCCCATCGTGTCCCTGTGCTCGGGGCCGCTCGCTAGGCCGCCCGGTTTTAAAAAAGAGGGCCTGTCCCGTGGCCGTGGATTGCTTCTTAGAAGGAAGTGAAGGTTCTCCTGCCCACCTGCCCATCGCCATGGACATGGGACAATCAGGAGAACGAAGAAGTCTGATGTGTCTGTGCTCACACCGGCCGCGAAGCATATGACACGGGACGTCGTAGCCCGGCCGATGCCCCCGGGCTGAGCACGTTCGGTTCTGGCCGGGACGTGACGCGGGCCGTCCAGCGGGCCGTCCGGCGGTTTCAGAAGACTCGGGGGGCCGCGGAGGGCACGCGTCTGTAGCGCTCGGTGGGAAGACATAATTACTAGCGTCAGGGTGCCCGGCTCCTACCCCGATAATGAGTAAGATATTTAGGCCTGAACCGCGTGTGTGACATTTCAGCAAGTGATGCCGCGATGCACCAGCATTTCCATATTCCTCTTTAAAGTCCCAGTGCCTCTGTCTTAATCCAGCTCCTTGGCATTTATTACTGTTTGTTACACTAACAAGTAAGATTACGAGAATTCTAATGAAGGCTTCCAGTGCAAAACTCGGTGATTAAAATGCCGTAATAACAGTTGCATGCATTTATGTGCCTGATTACCATAATCTATTTAGCCCGAGTAAACACACAAACAGAAGGAGAAAAGCCAGCCAGTGACACTCCGGCGGAGGGAGCGGCGAAATGCGAGGGAGACGGTGTGAATATGTAAATGTCTGTGTGTCCTTTTCATCTCTCTGCTTTCTCATCCCGGCCTCTTTCTCCTTCTTTCTCTCTGTTTGCTAATGAGAAGACTATACCGTGACATGTGGGCCAGCCTCCGGGGGCCGAGGTGCGTGGGGGGCCATCTGCTGGGGCCAGCGCCCTCGCAGTGCCACCCAGGGAGCTCAGGGTGTCGCCGCCCCACCTCTGACATCGCCGCCGCGGAGCGCTGGTGTCTCGGGGCCACAGGCTCTGATGTCCTCGCTCTGAACGCTCAGTTCAGCTGTTGCGCCGTGAACGCGGGGCCTGGTGGGGCGCGGCCACGGGCCCCCTGCCCGCTCCCTCCCGCTCCCTTCCCTCACAAACCAGGTTTCTAAATGAGCCCCCTCTGTATCTCCGCTGCCTTTGTTATTTTTAATTCTTAATGAAATGTCAGGCGGGAAGAGTGGCTGCATCTTCCACTTGGTAAGGAATTTTGAAGAACTTTCTTTAAAAAAAAACAAACACATTTTTATTAGTTTCAGAGAGGAAAGCAGAGGGAGGGAGAGAGAGAGAAACATCAATGGTGAGGGAGAATCATGGATCGGCTGCCTCCCACAGGCCCCGCCCCATCGGGGATCGAGCCTGAAACCCCTGTCCGCCCTAGAATCAAACCCCAACTTCCTGGCTTATAGACCCGTACTCAACCACTGAGCCACACAGCCGGGCTTGACGACGTTTCTCACACGGGAAACGGGATGCTTTAGTTTAAAGGTGGGACGACGGCGCCCCGGCCAGCGTGGCTCAGGTGGTTGGGCGTCATTCTGTGCACCGAAGGTCTCGGGTTCGGTGCCCCATCAGGGCACATGCCTGGGTTGCAGGCTCAACCCCCAGGAAGGGGCGTGCAGGAAGCAGGGCTCGATGTTTTGCTCTCACATCAATGATTCTCTCTCTCCCTCTCTCTTCCTCTATCTCTCTAAGAATCCTATCTAATAAAAGAGTAATATGCAGATTGACCATCACTCCAACGCACAAGATGGCTGCCCCCATGTGGTCAAAGATCCTGCCCCCATGTGGACACAAGATGGCCGCCACAAGATGGCCAGCAGGAGAGGGCAGTTGGGAGGGACCAGGCCTGCAAGGGAAGGCAGTTGGGGGTGATCAAGCCTGCAGGGAAGCGCAGTTAGGGGGGACCCAGGCCTGCAGGGGAGAGCAGTTAGGGGTGACCAGGCCTGCAGGGGAGGGCAGTTAGGGGCAAACAGGCTGGCAGGAGAGTGGTTGGGGGGTGATCAGGCTGGCAGGCAGAAGCAGTTAGGGGCAATCAGGAAGGCAGGCAGGCAAGCAGTTGGGAGCCAACAGTCCTGGATTGTGAGAGGTGGGATCAGGCCTAAACAGGCAGTCGGACATCCCTCAAGGGGTCCCAGATTGGAGAGGGTGCAGGCTGGGCTGAGGGACACCCCCCCCCATGCACAAATTTCATGCACCGGGCCTCTAGTAAAATATAAAAGTGAAAAAAGGAAAGAAAAGTGGGACAATGGTGATAGCCCCATTTGGGAAACAGACATTTGCCGGAATCCCAAACATGGCACACACTGGGCTGGCACAGGCATTCCCTTTTTCCAAAGAAGGAAATAATCCCTCGCACAGGAGCACGCCGCAGCTGACGGAGCCTGAAGGCCGAGCGGCGGCTGGTCACCGGACAAGGCAGCCCCCGGGGAGCCAGAGGGGCTGGTATGGGCCGATATTTCCATTAGACGTTCGTCTCGTCTCCGGGTTGGATGGTGCGGGGACGGGACCACCAGGGAGCCGCTGGCTTCAGGGAGCAGAGGCCTGAGGAGCCGCGCTGCTCGTGACGAAGCTACTTTTGCTTTTATTTCCCAGCAACAATTTCGAGGCGCACGGACACTTCTGGAATGTTCCTCTATGAGGAGCACTAGAGCTGCCATCAGGGAGCTCATCCTAGGTGCCAGGCCCGTTCTGAGCGCTTCCCACCCACTTCGTTTGACCCTCCAATGACCCGGTGAGGTGACCTGTTACAGATGACACACACGCGGGGCCCAGCAGCTTCCAGGTGGGAAGTTTAACAAGTGAGAGTCCGACGGCCACCCCAGGCGCCGAATCCCAGCCTGCATGTGTGTATGTATGTGTGTATGTATGTATATGTGTGTGTATGTATATGTTCTAGTATGTATGTGTATGTGTATGTTCTAGTATATATGTATGTGTGTATGTGCATGTGTGTATGTTCTAGTATATATATGTGTATATGTATGTATATGTTCTGGTATATATGTGTATGTGTGTGTATGTGTGTACATATATGTTCTAGTATATATATGTATGTGTGTATGTATATGTTCTAGTATATATGTGTATGTATGTATGTGTTCTGGTGTGTGTGTGTGTGTGTACATATATGTTCTAGTATATATGTGTATAGGCATGTAGACGGCCGTCTTCTCCCAGTGTCCTCAGTGGTCGTCCCTCTGAGTGTCTGGGCCCTAATCTCTTCTTCTTATAGGGACGTCAGTCCTATTAGATTAAGGCCCTCCCAAATGACCTTTTAATTTGATTGCCTTTTAAAAAAGTTGTTATTGATTTCAGAGAGAGGATCAGAGAGGGGGAGAGAGAGAGAGAGAACATCAGTGATGAGAGAGAATCATGGATCAGCTGCCTCCTGCACGTCCCCCACTGGGGATGGAGCCTGCAACCTGGGCCTGTGCCCTGACCGGGAGTGGAACTGTGACCTCCTGGTTCACAGGCAGATGCTCAGCCCCTGAGCCCCGCCCACGGGCTAATGCCCTCCTTAAGGACCCATGTCCAGTGCAGACACATTCCAAGGCCCCGGAGCTGGGACTCCATCCGGGGAATGGTGGGTGGACACAGCTCAGCCCATCACAGGCCCTGCTCATCGCTCCCCTGGCTACAGCACCGCGTTCCCCAGGTGCCTTCAGCCTAACACCCTGTGTTGTCCCGATTTTAAAAACAAGGACCTGGGTTATTTCTATGATCGGGAAAAACAAAATCAATGAATTATTTTAAAGGAAGCCTGGTGTCTCTTAGAGCTTAGGTCCCAGAACTAAGGGGGTGGGGGAGGGGGGAGGGTGCCTCCCTCCCATCCTGCTGCCCGGGGCGGCCTCCGGTTCCTCCCGCAGGCTGACCGCTGGTGACTGGTGACGAGGGCTAGATCCCGGCCATTTTAATAACCAGGGAAAATCACATAAAATTCCGATCATGTATTGGAAGGAAGGAGGCAGGAGGAGAGGGAGGTGCGAGGTGGGGGGGACTCCTAGGCTCTCCCACCCTCGCCCAACCCCAGGAGCCGGTGGGTGGGGCATGCAGGGCGGGGAACCGCCGCTAGACCCCCCCCCCACACACACACACAAGTAGCTCCCCCCCCCCCGTTTGCACGCTGGTGGGGGGCCGCCGGCGCCCAGAGGCAGGGGTCCCCGCTTCCCTGTGCGCGTGGCCGCCACCAGGGAGGCCCCACCGTCCTTGACCCGCTCGCTCCATGCAGCTCCCGCCCGTCCCGGCCCCGCGGACCCGGACCCAAGCCCGTGGGCGCATCAGCCGGGCCTGGGCTGGGCCGCTCTCCGGGTTTGCGGTCCGGTCCGGTCCGGTCCGGCGCGAGGGGCGGGGGGCCCGGGAGGAGGTGTGCCCCCCAGCCGGAGGGAGCGCTCACCGCCCCAAGGGGCTTAGGGGGGCTCTCCTCTGAGGCTGTGACATGCGGAACTTCTCTCTTTAAATGTGTATTTTATTGACTTCAGAGAAGGGGAGAGGGAGAGAAACACCCATGAGGAGAGAATCATGGGTAGGCGGAGCCCGCAACCCGGCTGTGCCCTGCGGGAGTCGGACCCGGGACCCTCCCCGCAGGCCGCCGCTCTGCCCACTGGGCCACCCGGAGCGCAGAGCTCCTTGTGGGGCTCACCCTGCGCTCACCCGGAGGGGAGCCCTCGGCCTGTGCCTGCTCCGCCCCAGGCGCACGCACGCACCGAGTTGGGGCGCCCCCACCGCCCAGCACTCCCCGCCCGGAGGAGGGGCTCCAGGAGGGCGGGGCCTCCCCCGTGACACCCCACCCCAGACCCTCCTACTGGACCCGGACAGACCGCCCCAAGGCAGAGCCCGGAGAAAGGGGGCGCGGGAGGGAGCGGGGCGAGGAGCTGGCGGGCGGCCCGGAACCCCAGGCCTCGGTAAAGAACTCAGACTTGAGCCCTGACCGGTGTGGCTCAGTGGATAGAGCGTCGGCCTGCGGACTGAAGGGTCCCGGGTTCGATTCTGGTCAAGGGCATGTACCTTTGTTGCGGGCACATCCCCAGTGGGGGGTGTGATGTTTCAAACTCTCTTTCCCTCTCCCTTCCCTTCCTCTCTGTAAAAAATCAATAAAATATATTAATAAATAAATAAATAAATAACTCAGACTTGATCCTGAAGGTCACGGGGAGACCTCACGTTTCCTCTGGCGAGCAGGCCACCATCCTGGGGGTGCGATTGCCCGCCCGCCACGCCCCCGCAGCGCTAAGCGCAGGCGCCGGCCGCCTCCAGAAACGGGGCGCAGAGTGGTCCCCTGGAGCTGGGAGAGGCTCTTCAGAGCCCGCGGCTGCCTCACGAGGGTCCGAGGGTCGCAGCCCAGACACCGTTCCTATTGCCCCGGGGGGCTCCCCACCTCCGGAGGAGGTCTCCCCCGTACTTCCACCTGCTCACCACCCTGCCCCTCCAGGTTAACTTAGGGGAGGGGAGCGCCCGTGTTCATAGTTGGGGGGCGACGCAGCTGGAGGAGCAGGACGCGCCACCGTGGCCCTGGGACTGGGGGTCCAGTGGGCTGTGGGTGACCCCTCAAACCTTCAGTGTCTCCCCTTGTAAAAGGGGGGCAGTGCGCCTCTCCACAAGGGGTGTAAGCTGAGATCCAGGAGAGAACATTCCAGCCCCCCATCCTACCCCAGCTTCGCACACGTGAACTTGAGGTGAGGGTTAACCCCGAGGGCGACTGGCGGGAGGGGGAGGGGCCATCCGTCTGGGGTTTTGTTTGGCTGCTTTTTGTTGTTTTTCTTTAGCTTCCCTGATGCGGCACCGGCACCCCCACCCCCACCCCCGCCCCCGCCTCCCTCCCCCGCCTCCCAGCCCTCCCTCCCTCCCCATCTGCGGCCTCCTGGACCTGCCCGCTCCCGCCTGACTTTGGCCAAAGGTCAGCGCCTCAGGCCGGTGAGCGGTGACTAAGGTGAGGCCGGTCCGCTCAGTGCCTGGCCCAGCGCAGGCGGCCGCCTGGACGCGGTCACAGCCATCACCTGCCGGTCTGCTGAGGCGCCCGGGCGCCCGCAGCCCCTTCCAGACCGCAGGCTGGCCGTGTCCACCGAGAAACACAGAATCTTCGCCCACAGGTCACAGCCACGGTTCAGCCGGCCCGCACATGTGCGTGTGTGTTCAGAGGTGTCCGCCCCGCACCTTCCACGTCAGGCCCGGGCCCTGGGTGAGGGGCGGCTCTGGGGGGCCCGGGGGGGGCTGGTGGGGGGCCTGGGGGGGCTGGGAGGGGGCAGATGGGCTCGGCCTCCGAGGGCCGCCGCTCAGGTTGGCGCGCCAAGGGGGCCGCGCTGCGCTCCTGCGGTTCCGGCCCGGAGGCTGGCTGGACGCTTCTCCTCCCTCCTCGGTGCCAAGCCTGGCCGCTCCGCAGCCCTGGCCGCCGGGCACAGCCCGCTCCTGGCAGCCGGACCGGCTGGATGCGCAGGGGGAGAGCGAGGCCGGAAGAGGCCGGGCGGGAGCGGTGGGAGGTCTGCGCCCTCGGGGACCGCGGGGCCGCCAGGCCTTTGGCACCGGCCCCTCCCGGGCCGCCTGGCGGCTGAGCGGAGGCCCGACACGCACCGGCCTTTTGTGGGCGCAGAAGACGGAGTCGCCGCAGCCAGGCAGCCGGGCCGGACCCCGCGCCTGCGATCGGCCTCAGCGAGGGAGCGCTCAGTTCGCCCCGGCTGCGCCCCGGCTGGTGAAGGCGGTGCCCGGAGGGGAGGGGGGGGGGAGGGGGAGGGGTCCCCCCGTGGGGGGTCTCCCCAGGGACGTGCACAACAGGCGCTGGACTCCGAGCTGGACAGGAGCCCGGGCGCCGCCAGGACGCAAGAAGGCCAGCGCCGTGGCCGGGCTCCAGCTCCCCATTATTCCTGGGGCGGGGGGGGGGGGGCGGTGTGCCCAGCGACCCACTTGCCCCTGCGCCAAGGGAGCCGGAACACAGCCCGCCCCCCCCGCCCCCCCCGTCCCGGTGCCTGCGGGGAGGCTGCCGGGAGCGGGGCCTGTGGCCCGGAGCTGCCGCCCCAAGCCCCAGGCGTGGGGAGGGGGCCCCCGAAAGGCCCCCAGGGCCTCCGCGGCTGGGTGCCCGGTGCCGGGCCTGGGCTATCCTGAGGGGCGTCCACGCGGGAACCTGGCGAGGAAGCAGCTCTGCCGCCTCCCGACGCGCCTGCCGGGCTCTGACCTCGCGCCGTTCCAGGACCGGTCCTTCCCGCTCCCTCCGAGCCAGCGCCGGAGCCCCAGCCTCCCCTCCCGCCGCGGCCACGGCGGCCGGTGGCTGAAGACGGAGCTGCGGGAGCCGCGCGCCCTTCGGGACTAACCTGGGGGGCGGCCCCGGCTGCGCGCGTCCCGCCTGCGCCCCTTAGACACCCGGGCTGCGCACGAGCCCACGCGCCCCGGCGGCCGGATGCGTCCCCCCGCCCCCCCCCACGGGGTCCTCCCTGGCAGCCGCCTCAGGGGCTCAGAGGGGGGCCCCGCACAGCCCAGGCCCCCGCCCCGCCCCGCCCTCCGCGCGGGATTCTGTGACAGAGTCTCCTGGCTGCGCGGCGGCCGCACCCTCCGGAGCCGTTGGAGGACCGTCCCCGCTCCAGCGCTCCGCGGATTAAATCCATATTTAACGGACGGCTGCGGGGCCAGCTGCGAGGCCGCGGCCAGAAAAAGACGCTCCAGACGGCGGGAGAGGGGCCGGGGCGAGCCGCCGGGCCTCCTAGTGTGTGTGTGTGGGTGGGGGGGGGGGGGAGGCTGCGCGCAACCTGTTTGCTTCTCTTGGCCTTTGTGAATTCTGTAACTTCGCTAATCGCTTACTACGTCTGTTTGTTTGCTTGGTTTGTAAGCCTTCGTGCGAAGTAAAAGTTGCCAGACAACCCCCGACCGTCACGTTCCCTGAGGGGCTGGGCGTGTGCTGAGTGCGCGGCGGAGGCGCAGGTCCCGGCCCCCCGAACACGAACGCCTGGACTCGAAGTGCGTGGATAGAGGAGTTCCGCGCGGGGAAGGGGGAGAGGCCGCGCTTGGCACCGCGCTGGCGTCCACGGCCGGGCAGGCCTCCCCCCCCCCCCCCCCCAAAGGGTTAGCAGTCTCTCTCTCTGCAGACTTGCCGCAGCAGACAGTCCCCCCATTTCCCTCTATAAAATGGGTAGATGCACCCTAGACCGGTTTCATTTCTCCCGGCCACAGCTCTCCGTGTCCGGAGCCCGGCCGGGGCGGCTGAAGCCTGTGGGAACGCCGCCGCGAGAGGCTGGACCTCGCCGTCTGGCCCCGGGTGTGCAGAAGCCTCGCCCGGGCCTGGCGCCTCCTCCTGCGGACAGGCCGGCGTGGCCCGCCCGTGTCGCGGGGAGAGCCGCAGAGCTGATGCCGAAGCGCGAGCTGGTGGATGAAGGGCGCGCGCTCAGCTCTAGCTCGGCGCTCCGCGGAGGCGCTGGTCCCCAGGTCCGCACCGTCCTCAGCTGGACCGGAGAGTCGTCATTTCTTCGCAAACACCGTGGGGGAGGCGCCCTCCCCGCTCCTTCCCCGCCTTGGTCTCGCCAGGCCCTGCCCCCAGCGGAGGGCGCTCCCGTCCACCTCCTTGGCGAGCTCTTCGAGTGCCAAGAAAGGGGGTGCTTTGTGCCCGGGGGCCGCTTACAGGGGGGTCCAAATGCCCGCGTGCTAAAACCCATGGGGTGGGGACAGGCAGCGGAGAAACGAGAGAGAGAGAGAGAGAGAGAGAGAGAGAGAGAGAGAGAGAGAGAGAGAGAGAGAGAGAGAGAGAGAGAGAGAACTCTAGCCCCAGCGCGCATCTCACCGCGTCGGGCATCAGGTTAGTTCGTGGAGCTCCCCGCCCAGCCCATCCCCCACCCGACTCTCTGGCCCCGTATTTTTAAACAAATGTAACAAAGTTCCCTTTCTCCGGCGGCCGCGATCGCGATCAGCCCCCCGCACTTCCCCGCGAGCCCGCCCCGCCGCCCTCGCCGCTCACACGCCCCACCCAGCCCCGCCTCCGGCTCCGCCGAGAACCTCCGTTGCGCGCGCCCATTGGCTGCCCGCGGGGAGGAGGCGGGCGCCGGGCGCCGCCGGTTCATTGAGCGGAATTAGCCCGGATGACGTCAGCCCCCCGGCTCCCCCCCGACCCCCCACCCCACCCGCCGCGGGCCCCGCTCATTGGCGCGGCGGCCCCTCGAGGACCCGCGCATTGTTCCCCGCCCCCGCTCCGGCCACCGCCGCCGCCGCCGCCGCCGCCGCCGAGCTATAAAAACCGGCCGAGCGCGGAAAGGTGCGGGTGCGCCTTCCAGACCCACGCGCCCTCCGCGCCCGAGCCCGGCTCTCCACGGCGGCGTCTGGGACGAGCGCCTCTGACTGCATCCACAGTAAGTGTCCCCGCCCTCCGCAGCCCCCTACACCCCCGGGGCGGGTGCCCCTCCACTGGGCTGCGCCCCACGAAGCTCCGTAGAGGGTCCCCGAGGCGGCTCTGCCCGTCAGTTCTCCGCGGCGGCTCCTCGCTCTGACCCACCTCGCACCCACGCAGCATCCTTCGCCCGCAAACGAGAAGTCGGGCGGCCAGGGCTGCTTCTGCCCGAGTCCTGGTCACCGGCGAGCTCCGCGCGGCCCGGGCGCAGCGCCGGAACCCAGGCACGGTGCGGGCACTGGGTGCGGACACGGGGTGCGGGCACGGGGTGCGGGCACGGGGTGCGGGCACGGGGTGCGGGCACGGGGTGCGGGCACTGGGTGCGGGCACAGGGTGCGGGCACGGGGTGCGGGCACGGGGTGCGGACACTGGGTGCGGGCACGGTGCGGGCACTGGGTGCGGACACGGGGTGCGGACACGGGGTGCGGACACGGGGTGCGGGCACGGGGTGCGGGTATGTACCTGTGCCGGCTCGGCGGTGTCGATGGAGACGAGGTGGATGCGTGTGAGGGGCCAAATGCATATCTATTTAGACTTCGCCCTCCCTTCCCAAAGGAAGTCCCTCACTTGCCACTTGTTTCTACCGACCCTGGAGACCAGTCCCCACGCCTAGGCAGGTGAGCCCTCTAGGATGCCGCCCGCACGGGGACGCCCGCGGCTCCCCGGCCTGGAACAACCTGTGGCTGAGCGCGGAGGGGAGGTTGCGGGGAGGGAAGCGGAGAATGCGTGTGCGCACCTGCCCCCCCCCCTCGCCCCAAGGAAGGGACAAGGGTGGCGAGGTGGACACGAGGCGACCCGCCCTCCGAGCCTGGACCCCGCGCGGCGCAGCAACTCTCTCGCTGAGCTCACCGCGCTCCCGGCTCTCTCCTCCTAGGCGGCGTGCGGGGCGCCGGGCAGCCGGGGAGGAAGGACCTGCGGAAGCCGCCGCCGTCCCGGGGCCATGGACTCGGACGCCAGCCTGGTGTCCAGCCGCCCGTCTTCGCCCGAGCCGGATGACCTTTTCCTGACGGCCCGGGGCAAGGGCAGCGGCGGCGGCTTCACCGGGGGCACCGTGTCCTCGTCCACGCCGAGCGACTGCCCGCCGGAGCTGAGCTCGGAGCTGCGCGGCGCCCTGGGCGCGGCGGGCGCGCACCCGGGGGACAAGCTGGGCGGCGGCGGCTTCAGGTCCTCGTCCAGCGCGGCGGCGGCGGCCGCGTCGTCCACGAAGAAGGACAAGAAGCAGCTGACGGAGCCCGAGCTGCAGCAGCTGCGCCTCAAGATCAACAGCCGCGAGCGCAAGCGCATGCACGACCTCAACATCGCCATGGACGGGCTGCGCGAGGTCATGCCCTACGCGCACGGCCCGTCGGTGCGCAAGCTCTCCAAGATCGCCACGCTGCTGCTGGCGCGCAACTACATCCTCATGCTCACCAACTCGCTGGAGGAGATGAAGCGGCTGGTGAGCGAGATCTACGGCGGCCACCACGCCGGCTTCCACCCGGCCCCCTGCGGCGGCCTCGCGCACTCCGCGCCCCTGCCCGCCGCCGCCGCGCACCCCGCCGCCGCGCACCACCCCGCGGTGCACCACCCCATCCTGCCGCCCGCCGCCGCCGCCGCCGCCGCCGCTGCCGCCGCCGCGGTGTCCAGCGCCTCCCTGCCCGGCTCCGGGCTGTCGTCGGTCGGCTCCATCCGGCCCCCGCACGGCCTGCTCAAGTCTCCGGCGGCGGCGGCCCCGCTGGGGGGCGGGGGCGGCGGCGGCGGCGGGGGCTTCCAGCACTGGGGCGGCGTGCCCTGCCCCTGCAGCATGTGCCAGGTGCCCCCGCACCCCCACGTGGCGGCCATGGGCGCCGGCAGCCTGCCGCGCCTCACCTCCGACGCCAAGTAGCCGGCGCGTCGGCTCGTTCTGACCAGCGGGGAGCGGAGGCCGCGGGGAAGCGAGGACTGGCGGCGCTGGGGCCTGTGGCCGGGTTGGGGTCAGGGGTGCGAGGCCAGCCGCCCTGGGGCGCACTGAACTTGGGGAGTGAGAGGGGCGTGCGCCCCGGGACCTGGCCGGCCCGCTCCGGCTTTAGCGCGGGCCGTGGACACACTTTCTAAGAGGGCATTGCTGTGGGCACAGCTCCCCAAACACCCCTTCTGCCCCCGGAGAGGGGGTTCTCAGAACTGGGTTTCCGGGGACCAGGCCTCACCCGCTCTGGCTGCACTTCGTTACTTGGGGGTGGAGGGGGAGGCGTTGGGGACTCCTTCTCCTTCGCCCAGTTTCTGGGCGGGTGGGGCCCCCGGGAAGGGGCCCCGGGGAGCGGCCGGGAGGCCCGGGCCAGGAGGTGGTGGACGCTGGCGGTCGGTACCAGAAGCGCCGTGGTCGCGTCCAGTCGCGGTTTCGGATCGGGTCAGCCCACGCCCCGTGAGAACCGCGCGTCCTCCCTGCGGCTCCGGGCGCCCGCGCCCCCCCTTTCCAGCAGCAGCAACGCGCTCCCGGGCGCTCAGCGCAGGGCGGTCAGCGCAGGGCCCGCGGACGGAACGGCCCTCGCTGTCCACTCGGGCGGCGGTGGCTTTTTCGTTGTTTTAAGAGTCCGCCGCCCACCCCACTCGGTCTCTGAGCGCCCCGCGGCCAGGCCCCTCACCCGATGGGGCGGACCTGGTACCGAGGGCTGGGCGGGACTCCCAGGCTGTTGCTGTGAATCTGGTTTGGGGTGTGGGGGTCCCGGCGGCTTGCTTTTCCTCCCTTGATGTGTAAATATCTCAGTGACAGGTCATGCGTGCTGTGGAACTGTATGCTCACGTGGCTGCCCGCCCCCCGCGTCTGAGCCGGGCTCCCGTATCCGTGTCTTTTGCCACTTTTAACACAAATGACAAACCCTCGCTGCTTCCTGCGTCCGGCGAACGTCTGTCAGTAACATCCCTCCCCCACCCCCCACCCCCCGCCCAGAGTGTATCATCTGTTTTATTTTTGTAAAAAGAAACAAAGTGCTAAATAATATTTATTACCTGTTTTGTTGCAAAAAAAGAGAAATAAATGATCAAGTGTTGAGATTTACACACCAGTGGGCGTCAGAGGGGAGTTTCCCAGCAGCGGGGGCAGGTGGGGGGGGTCTCTCCCTGGGGCCGATGGGGGCCGAGCCCTGGGGACTGAGGAGGGGCTGCTGCCTGTTCTCCTGCTCTAGCCTCTCTCTCTCTCTCTCTCTCTCTCTCACAAACACACACACACACTCCCTTTCTCGGGGGGGCCCACCACCCCGTGTTGTTTTATTTTCTGACGTCTAATGCCGGTCCTTTCCCGCGCCTGAGGGCTGGGGACCGAGTGTGCTGAAAGTGAAGTGGTCGCTCCTGCGCGGAGACCGGGGGCCTTGGGGGCGAGGCCGGGCCCTGGCGGGGGGGGTGGGGGGGGGGGGACCTCCAGGCGCTCAGGCTCGGCGGCGGGATTGTCGCTGCCTCCGCTCAGCTCGCTGGAGGCAGCCGCCAGGCTGCGTCCGCCCAGGCCGTGCCCCGCATCAGCTGCAGGGCCACTCGCCCTCCCTCCCTCCCCGCGACGGGTGCGACCCTCCCCCGCGCCCAGCCGGGCCTCCATCTGCGACGTGTCGGGTGCAGGGCGGCTGTGAGCCCGACTCTCAGGACCTCTTCCCGCCCCGCTGTCTCCTCGGGCCGCGGCCCCGCTGCGCTCCACAGCCTCGGCGCACGGGAGTCCGGCCTCGCGCACCCGGGGGTCCGGCCTCGCGCACCCGGGAGTCCGGCCTCGGCGCACGGGGGTCTGGCCTCGCGCACCCGGGGGTCCGGCTAAGGACGGAGCAGCTTCGCGCGGAGCGCACTCGCCCTTGGACGCGCCGCCCGCAGAGCCACTGGGCCTGGGGCCTCGCTACACGTTGGGGCCTCCTTGGGGGCCCCCGGCGGACGTTCCTGTACCGGGGACCCCAGGACACCGGGACGGAGGAGGTGCTGGCTGGAACCCCACTTCTTGAAGCTGGCCCTGAGCCAGGCCCCCGACTCCCCTGCAGGAGGGGGCTCCATCCGCAGCTGGGGGCCCGGGCTTCGGGCTCCACGGGGAACCGCTGCCCCGGGGAGTGGGGCCCAGGGACGGGGCTGTGGCTCGCTCAGCCTCGCCGCCCACCCAGCGCCGGGGAAGGCCCAGAGCGGGGAGCAGGGAGGAGGGCTGAGGGCGCCAGGGGTCCCCGAAGAGAGAGGGGAGCTGACAGTTTATTCCGAAAGCCCCTCTGAGAGGGACGGCCAAGGAGTGGTCAGACTTCCTGGCCCGCGGGGCTGCGCGGGTGAGTATCGGCGCCTTTGTTAGAAGCAAAAAATAAAATAAAATACAAAATAAGAAGCAGCCCTCCCCCCCCCCCCCCCAGCTGCCAGCCGGGATGGACCCCAGCCTCCAAGGCCGGAGTGGCTGGACCCAGCCAGGCTCCGAGCGCGCCCCCCGCAAGCACCCCCTAAACGGAGCGCCCAGAGGGACCTGGGCCACAGAGAGAGCAGCGCCCGGACTCAGAAGAGGCGCCACAGTCCGCTGGGGGCTGGGGGGGGGGCGGGGGCCCTCGGCGGGTGGGGGTGCCCCAGGGAAGTCCCCTGCGGCTACTTGGAGGCGGGGTCTTTCATGGGGGACCCTCCCCGGAGAAAGGGGACCGAGAGGAGGTAGAGGAACAGCCCAGGCCGCGGTCTGGTCTGCGGGTTCCTCCTGGACTCCCCCAGCCCCCACGGTCTGTGAGGTTGTCCCCGAGCTCCCTCCCCCCACAGCTCGGTGACCCGGTCTGGGCCCAGGTCCTGTCTTTGGGCCTTCACGCCCTCACTGGGCCGGAGTCACGGGAGCCCTGGTTTTGGGGGCGGGACCGTGGCCCTGGGACGCTGAGCCGGGAACCCCACATCTGGAGACAGGCTGGGTTTGGGGGGCGGGACCGTGGCCCTGGGGCGCTGCAAGGCGGGGGGTGGGAACCCCACATCTGGGAGACAGGCTGGGTTTGCGGGGGCGGGACCGTGGCCCTGGGACGCTGAGCCGGGAACCCCACATCTGGAGACAGGCTGGGTTTGGGGGGCGGGACCGTGGCCCTGGGGCGCTGCAGTGAGAACAGGGGTGAGGGCTGGGCCTGGGGAGCTCAGGATCTGCAGGGCGGAGGCGCTGGGCTGAAGGCGGGAGCGGCTGGCTGTTAACTCCGTTCTCAGGTGACAGTGAGGCTGTGAGGACCGGCTCTTGTCACTCCGTTTACAGGTGAGGGGACCGGCACAGAGGAGTGACCTGCCGGGGGCATAGCTAGTAAGTGGGGGCAGCTAGGTTGTAACCCAGGAGCCCTGAGGTCCCCCTGCACCCCGCAGGCCCCAGGCTCTGGCCCCACCCCCTTGCCCTGCGCCCCTGTGAGCTCCTCCTGAGCCCCCTTGGCGTCTGGATCACTTCTGTCCCCAAAGCCCTGGGTTAGGGTTAGGGTTAGGGTTAGGGTTAGGGTCAGGGTCAGGGTCATGGGTCAGGGTTAGGGTTAGAGTTAGGGTTTGGGTTAGTGTTAGTGTTAGGGTAGGGTTAGGGTTAGGGTTGGGGTTAGGGTTAGGGTTATGGTTAGGGTTAGGGTTCAGGTTAGGGGTAGGGTAGGGTTCAGGTTAGGGGTAGGGTAGGGTTAGGGGTTAGGGTTCGGGTTTGGGTTAGGGGTAGGGTTAGGGTTTGGAGTAGGGTTAGGGTTAGGTTAGGGGTAGGGTAGGGTTCCGGGTTAGGGTAGGGTTAGGGTTAGGGTTAGGCTTAGGGGTAGGGTTATGGTTAGGGTTAGGGTTAGGGTTAGGGTTAGGGTTAGGGTAGGGGTAGGGTTAGGGTTAGGGTTAGAGTTAGAGTTAGGGTTAGGTTAGGGTTAGGGTTAGGGTTAGGGTTAGGGTTATGGTTAGGGTTAGGTTAGGGGTAGGGTAGGGGTTAGGGTAGGGGTTAGGGTTAGGGTTAGGGTTAGGGTACAGTTAGGGTTAGGGTTATGGCAGAAAGGCGTTGGCAATTAGCAGCTCCTGGGGCGCCAGGCCAGGGAGGAGAAGGTGGGGGCAGGGGGGCAGGTGAGTGTGGGGGTTGTCACTGTAAGGAATGAGGCTGGTGCCTTGGGCCGCATCCCTGCTGGGTTGAGCCGCCCACACCAGTTCCTGTAATTCAAAAGGAACCTCAAGTCTTCATGCCTTGGGGTTCAGACAGACACAGGGGTCGGGCTGCGGGCCAGGCGAAGGTGCGGAGGGAGTGGCTGGGGCGCCCCCCACTTCCAGTTTGCAGCCCTTGGAATTGGCTGCTGGACCAGAACCACAGAGAGACGCTCCCTGCGTTTGAAGACGCCGTCTCTATTGGGGTCCTGTGGTGTCCCCATGGCTGCTCTCTGGGAACAAACTGGCCCGTGGAGTGGACAGACCTGTGCGCCGTCCCGGAGCCTCTCTTCCTGCGCCCTGCGCCCCGCACCGGGAAGCCGAGGCCGCAGTCTGACAGCCTCGGGGCCGCTCAGCAGGGGCTGGGGAGCCAGCATGGTCAGGCCACAGCCCCTCACCCCCCGCCTGGCTGCCCACCATCTCCCCAGCAGAGGCTCGTGTGCACAGCAGGGCTGGAGGGGTCTCAGCAGCGGTGCGCTCCGAGCCTCAGTTTCCCCTTCTGTGGAATGGAGCCAGGCTGGAGGCTCACCCCTGGGGGGGCTGGCACAGGGCCTGGCACACAGTGGCCTCAGGTGTGGGGTCTGTGCGTGGCCAAGTGGGGGAGGTCCCACACTCGACAGAGAACCCGAGACCAAGGAGGAATTCACTGAAGTTGCCCGCCTCACAGCCCCCCACACCCCGCCCCTGCCTCACAGCCCCCCACACCCCGCCCCTGCCTCACAGCCCCTCACACCCCGCCCCTGCCTCACAGCCCCCCCACACCCCGCCCACGCCCCAGCCCTGCTCTCCTCTTGGCAAAGTCCCTCCCTCTCTGTGCCAGGCCTGCCGGTCCCTCTGTCTGTGCCCCTCAGATGCCCAGGCAGCTGGGGGTCAGCCGGAAGGTGCCGGGCCTGCCTGCTATGGAGGTGCAGCTGGAAGGCACAGGAGGACTTGAGTGGGGCCTCCCGTCACCCCAGTTCTGAACTCTCCAAGCCGTTCAGGCCAGTGCAGCTCAGGGAGACACGGGGTCCTGGGCAGCTTAGCCAGGGCAGGGATGGGGAGCTGGAGGGCCCTCACCCCCCAAGTCCTGGGCTCGCTCCTCTGCCTCTCTCCTTCCCAGAACCCCTCCCCGCCTCAGGACCCGGCTCAGGCCGCCCACGCAGAGCTGCTTGTCACCCCAGCACAGTCTGCTGGACCGCCAGCCTCCGCTTCTCCGTGTGTGCTGTTGAGGTGACGCGACGCCACCATTCGAAGGGACCAGTTCCGTGGCGCTCCCAGCACCGCGCAGCCCCCGCCTCTTTAGTCCCAGAACAGGATGGCTGCGACGTAGACCCTTGTACCCACTCCGCAGGACTCTCTCTCCCGGCCAAGGACAGGTCCCACACCACCCACGTCAGAGCATCCCAGACAGAATGAGAGCAGGTCGAGGCTTCCCAACGCAGCCTGCGCAAACCTTCGCCTGACATGCCCCACGGGGAAGGAAAACCTCAGCGGCTGTTTATCCCGAACGCAAAGCTGCCCCCTGTGTTGAGGTCGCTGAGCTAACCCGTGGAGAACAATGGCGGGTGTGCTGGCGGGCCATGTGCTGATGCGCTCATGCCCTCGGCCGCACCAGATGGCCGGGCCGCGGCCGCGCCCGCCTGGGTCAAGACGCAGAGCCAGGCGGCTCCCCACCCTGCCCGCTACCAGACACTGCTTCTCTGTGGAGACGCTGGCCGTCCAGGGAGGCACGTGCAGGGCGCCAGGCAAGAGCAAAGGAACAACTATGGGGGCTGGTGGCCTGGTTTGAACCGAGGTAGAGAATTGAAAAGTAGTTTCATTGGAGGGAAAGGCAGGAAAGGGATTCACGTGCCACATTGTCGCAGCACTCGCTACATTGTCTCAGCACTCGCTACATTGTCACAGCACTCGTTACATTGTCTCAGCACTCGTTACATTGTCTCAGCACTCGCTACATTGTCGCAGCACTCGTTACATTGTCGCAGCACTCATTACATTGTTGCGGCACTTGGCTCACGGGCATGGCTCACATTGTCATCTTCTCCGCCAGGACCTGGGTGCAGTTCTAATCTTGCTCCCTCTCCCTCTGAGGTGTTTGTCTTCTATCCTTCCCCACATCTCAGTGCATCACGGAGGAGAGAAGAGCTTGGTCCCCTAAAAGAAAAGACAAAAAGCAAAGCCGGGCTTTCTGGCAACCCCAAAGGGAGCTGCAGACAATTCCTTTGGGAACAGGTCGCTAAGTGGCCACGACAGGACTCCGCAACACCCGCTCCTGTCGCCCCGCTGCCAAGGAGACCCCGTCAGCATGACCTTTGCTCTTCCCACAGGTTGGGTCAGGCCGCCAGCCCGAGGCTCCCGTGTCCTGGGGGGTGACCATCTGTCTGTCATCCCCATGGAGCCAGCCTGGGCTGCCAGGCGACCCCGCCCACTTCTCCCACCCGTGTCCCCGGAGTGGAGCGGAGACTCCATCAGAGCAGGAGGGCAGCAACTCAGAGCCATCCCGCCACGTGGCCTTTTTTTTTTTAAATGTATTTGTATTGATTTCAGAGAGGAAGGGAGAGGGACAGAGAGAGAGAAACAACAATGATGAGAGAGAGTCACTGATCGGCTGCCTCCTGCACGTCCCACGTTGGGGACCAAGCCTGCAACCTGGGCCTGTGCCCTGACCAGGAATTGAACTGTGACCTCCTGGTTCATAGGTCAACGCTCAGCCCCTGAGCCCCGCTGACCAGGCCGCTTGGTCTTCAAAGTTAGTGCTTCATGGTGCCCAGGAGGATGGGCGGGGGCGTGACCCCCCAGTCACCAGCTGTGTGTGTGCCCTGTGTCCCTCCTGTAATGCCACTGCTTCCCAGGCATGGCACCCAGCACCCCCTGTCAGCACGCCGTCACCCGGAGGGCACAGCACGCCGTCACCCGGAGGGCACAGCACGCCGTCACCCGGAGGGCACAGCACGCCGTCACCGTCACCCGGAGGGCACAGCACGCCGTCACCCGGAGGGCACAGCACGCCGTCACCGTCACCCGGAGGGCACAGCACCGCGGGGTCTGCAAGGTGTTGGTGGCACAAGGAGGGTCCCGAGAGCCTGGAGCAGGTGAATTTGTCTGAGGGGGGGCGGGGGGGACCGCGGGACTAGCAGGGCCAGGGCCCCGCCAGCGCAGGCTTTGGGGAGACGGGGGGCGGTGGGTAGTCTTACACCTCAATAAAGAAAAACACAGAAATGTCTTTAGCGCAGCTGCCCACATGGGGTCCTGCTCTCCCCGTCACTCACCCGCTGGGGGAGCAGGACACACGGTCCGTTCTTCATTCTGCCCCCGCGGAGCGTCTGCCCTGGCTGCGGCTGGAGAAAGGTTAGGGCTCAGTATTGTCTCTCGTCTCCTCCTTCTCTCCCCGCCCCCCCCCCCCCTCGCGCCCCACTGAGGACAGAACCGGGCCGGGCAGGGCGGGTTCCATGGTGTGGCCACGCCGTCAGCTCAGGGCCCCGCGCTCAGGAGACCTGCGCCTGGATGGAGGCTCTGCCGCGACCATCTTGAAAGCCCCAATGCCTTTCACAGGGGACCCCTTTTCATGGCCTGGGCCCCACAAACCCCCCGGCCGGCCCTGTGCTGGGCGATGAGCCCTCTCTGAGGTGGTCCCACAGTTCTCCCCGTGCCGCCACAGCTCCTCACACTGCCCACCCCCCCCCCCCCGCATGGCCCGCACGCAAGTCTCCTCCCAGTGGCTTCTTTTTAAGGTTCCTGTTGATTTATAGAGAGAGAGGAGGGAGAGGGAGAGGGAGCAAACACCGATCGGCTGCCTCCTGCACTCCCCCCCACACACCACAGGGGTCGAGCCCACAGCCCAGGCACGAGCCCTGACGGGAATCGAACAGGCGCCCTGGGTGCGTGGGACGGTGCTCCAACCACCTGAGCCCCAGCCCGGGCCCAAACCACGTCTTAGGCCCTAAACCTGGGTGCACCCCCCCCTCCCCCCCACTAAGAATCACAGGCCATTTCACCACGTAGCCGCGCGAGTCTTACACCGGGCACCTCAGGGCGACGCACGCAAATGATTCCACAGAGAAATTCATTTCCCGGAGCGAGCAGGCCGGCGTGGGAACTGGGTCGCTCCTCAACCCCGGACGCCTGGCCCCGGCTCAGTGCTGCGACCATGTCTGAGCGGATCAAGCAAACACCGCCCCCCTCTCTCACGAGAACCAGTGACACTGCCACCCCCGCACCAACCAGCCCGCGGCCGCCCCCGCCCCCCGCCCCCCGCCCCCACGGGGGTGGCCGCGTGGCGAGGACACAGCCTGTGCTGTGGGCTCTGTTCCTAAGAACAGCCCACGAGCAAGGATCTAAATGAATTCTAATGTCTGTCAAATATGTTCGCTCTCCTGCTCCCGGCTCCCTGCTGCGCTGCGGAGTGCGCCCGGCGGCCTGCAACAGCCCCGGGCCGAGGCCGCATTGTGGGCCCAGTCAGCCGGGGGGGGGGGGGGGGGGGGGGGGCGGGGGGGGGGGGTGCCCTCAGCGGGACAGCACCACGGGCCGGGCCGGGGTCACGCCGCTGCGGGCACACGTGCGAGCTCTCCCAGGACCTGCAGCCGCGGCCCATTCGCCAATTGGTTCCGGTGTATTAACAGCCCATGAACTTCCCATCGACGGCGGGCTGAGCGGGCGGCACCTGCACGGGCAGGCGATCAGCTCCCGCCGCCCCCCCACCCCCTCGGGGCCGGGGCCTGGCCCTGCTGGGCGGAGCTCCGTCTGTCTGTCCGTGCTGCAGGGAGAGAGTGCGTTCCGGAGCCGCAGGCCCAGGGGTCACCCAGGCCGGCTTGCAGGCGGATCCGCTCAGGACGGCCGCCCCACGCCCATCAGGCCACTCGGAGCCAAGCCGGACGCGGCTCATTTAAAAAGCAATTTTTTTTAAAAGTATTTTTATTGATTTCAGAGAGAAAGGGAGATGGAGAGAGAGAAACACCCCACACTGGGGATCGAGCCCACAACCCAGGCCTGTGCCCTGACCAGGAATCGAACCCTGACCTCCTGGTTCACAGGTCGACGCTCAGCCCCGGAGCCCCGCCTGCTGAGTGCAACTTACACGCTCACCCCTCACGTTGTCTAACTTCGGGCGGCAGGGCCTGTGCGAGTCGGGGCAGCCTCAGCCCTGTCACCTTCTCTGTGCGAAAGGCAGGCAGTGGAAATGGGGGGCAGGAACAGGGCGCCCACGCCACCCCGGCTCCAGGACGGGGCCTCCACCGCCCGGACACAAGCCTGCCTCCCCTCCCGGCGGGCTCGGCGGCGGCGGCTCACAGCGTCACAGCGTCCCGGGACGCCGGGCGCCGACACGACAGGACGCCCTTCGCACAGCGAGGCCACAGGTCCAAGCCCGGGGTGGGCCCGGCGGGCTCCTCTGAGGCCTGAGGGGCTCCCCACGAGGCCCCCCCCCCGGCTTCTCCCTGTGTCTTCACACCGTCCCCCTGCACGGGTCCGTCTCTGAGCCTCCCCCCCCTTTTATACGGACACCAGGGCCCTTCCTGACAGTCACCCCTGTGAAGACCCCGCCCCCAACAGGCCCCATGCTGGTCCCGGGCAGGACGCCACTGTCGCTTTCTCGATGGGACAGGGCATCCCCGTTCCCTCCTCCCTGTCCCGCGGCCCCTCCTGGGGCCTGTTCCAGCATCAGTCCCCACCACCTAGGGGAGGGGAGAGGGAGGGGAGGGGGAGAGAGGGAGGCAGAGAGAGCCCCCCCCCCCCCCGGCCCAAAGCCACTTCCAGGTCCGACTGCCCTGTCCTAGGAAGCCACACCCCAGAAGCGTGGGACGGGGGGCCCCTCAGGGAGCCTCAGGGTGGGCCTTGCTCTGTGGTTTCTCCAGCGACGGGAACGGCAGGAGCCCCACTCACCCAGAGGCTAGTGAGGGACAGAAGTCCAGCCCCAGGGGTGAGGGGGGGGCAGCGGCTGAGAGGCCGACAGGTGCCAGGCAAGGAGGGCGCAGGAGCCCAGGAGGAGGAGCCGGGGGGCAGCGGGGGGCAGCGAGCTCCTGCGGGGGGGGGAGGGGGGGGAGACAGGAGGAGGCCACGCAGCCGGCCCGGGAGGGGGCCCTGGGGAGCCCGTGGGCCAGGCCGCCCGGACAGGGCGCAGCCCCCAGCGGGGGGGGGGGGGCTCCTCTTTGCTGTCCTTGTCCTCCTGTCCCCCCAGCACCTGTGCCCCCCTTTGGCACAGAGTCATGGCTCCATCTCTGGCGAATGGGCTGGGACACGGGGCGCATCCCCGACCCCTGGGGCTGCACAGACACGTGCTCCCTAAACCCCGGCTGATGTGCCACCGCGGCCCGGGCGCTGGTGTAGCTGCCGGGGATCCCGGCCCCGTCACTCTGTCCCGCCCACGGGGAACGCGGGCCTGACGGCTGGAGCCCCAGCAGCCACGCTGGGCCGCGAGGTGACCTTGAGGGCGGAGGCTGACATTGAGACGGTGGAGTGAGAAGCTGGAGGAAGCCTGGACCCTCCCGCACGGGGAGGGGGGGGGGGGGGGGGGGGCGGGTGTTGCTGCAGCTGCTGTGATTCTGTTTGACTTTGTGCGGGGGCATCTGACACTGGCCCGCCTCGCCGAGGCCGCCCTGCACAAGGGGGGGCGCCCTCTATGCCGTGTGGGAGGGGTGTGGGGGGGTCCGGCCCATGGAAACCCTTTCCCTAACTCAGAAATGCAGACGAGAGCGAGGCACAGGAAGGGTTGGGGGTGCTTCAAAGTCAATATTGGGTCGAACACACTTAGCGGCTTAGCACACCACTGCGTGCCTCCTGGCCGTGGGCGCTTCGAGGCGCCGTCCACCGTCCACCGGATGCAGAAGTGAGAGCAGCCTGCAGCTCCGCAGCGAGAAAGCAATTGCTCAAGCTGATAACAGGCGGCTGATAACGGCGGGGCGTCCCCGACCAGAGCGGGGGCTGCCTAGCGCCCGGCCTCGGGGACTTGCACGTGCCCCGCGGGGGAGGGCAGGCTGAGTCCCCGCACCCCGCGCTTGGCATCCGGGGCACATGGAGCTGCTGCAGGGAGCGCGGGCCGCCTGCCGGGGCTGTGCAGACCCGGGAGGGAAAGGCCGTGGCCGCAGGAGCCCGCGGATGGGAGAAGGGGGGGGGGGGGTCCTCCACGGTGGTGGCGACTTTCCCCCAAAGTTGCACAGCGTCTGTGGGAAGGCGCGTGGCAGAGACGGCTCTTTCTGCAGGGAACAGGGTGAGGGGAGGAGGGACGTGGTGGCTAGGATTCATCCATTCATTTGTTCATTCATTCATTCGTTCGTTCGATCATTCATTCAGTACTTATCGGGCATTTTTATGTCCCAGGCACCGTCCTAGGCCCCAGAACAAAAAATACTTCCACTATAATTGGAAGTAGAAAGAATGCGCAGCGCGCAGGGGGCGGGGGGGGGCTGGTCCCTGTGTGGTGGGGGGCAGGGAAGGCACTGGGGTCCCGCAGGGGGCGGGGGGGGCTGGTCCCTGTGTGGTGGGGGGCAGGGAAGGCTCTGGGGTCCGAGGGCATTGGAGGAGAACCTGCAGATGCGTGAGGAGCGGGAGGCTCTGTGGGCACCGCGCCCGCCCGCCAGGGACCGGGACATGCAGGGGCGAAGGCACCGAGGCAGGCGCGAGGCTGGGCTGCAGGAGGGCCGGGGCTGGGCGGCAGGCGGACCCGGGAAGCTGGGGTGGCCGCCAGCCTCCAGCACAGCAGCTCAGGGCGGGAAGCCGCGGTGAGGACGGGGCTGGGCCGGGAGCAGCGGGAAGCAGCGCCTCAGCTCTGGGTTCGGCTGCTCTTGCTGAGCTGTTCACAGCGTCACATCCCCGGCTCGGCGTTGGAGGCGCGCAGCTGTGTGCCGGGAGACAGAGGCCTAACAGGGGGTGGAGGAGCGTGGAACCGGCCCTGACCCGCCCCCGGCACCGTGGGAAGCAGGGGCGGCAGCCACAGCTGCACCCCTTCCCCTCCCGTCGGGGAGCTGACGGAGGCAAAGCCACCCCAGGAGATTCTAGGGTTCCCTGGCCTCCGGCAGCCATGAGGCTGGACAACCCCGCCCTGGCGAGAGGGCTGGTGGCCAACAGATCACAGTCAGACGTGCTGGGCGGGCTCTGTCTGTGCACATTGGCGTCGACGGGCATCGACAGGCATGGACGGGAATCAACGGGCATCGATGGGATTGATGGGCATTGACGGGCATTGACGGGAATCGACAGGCATGGACGGGCATGGACGGGGATTGACGGGCATCGATAGGGATTGACGGGCATCGACAGGCATGGACGGGCATGGACGGGGATTGACGGGCATCGATAGGGATTGACGGGCATCGACAGGCATGGACGGGCATCGACAGGCATGGACGGGCATGGACGGGGATTGACGGGCATCGATAGGGATTGACGGGCATCGACAGGCATGGACGGGCATGGAGGCAGAGCCAGGGTGAAAGAGACAGAACAATCCCGCCCAGCCAGTCCGCTGGCCTCTGCATCGAGGGACGCTGGGCCGGCCCACACGCTCTCTGGGCCTCAGTTTCCTCACTGGCCACACGGGCAGCTGTCCTGACCTCCCAGGCATCCCACGAGGCGAAGGTCAGCGTGGAGCACGGTCTGCGAGCTCTGGGTGCGGGTGCTCGCTCGGAGCACGCCCGGGCTGGTGAGAGGCCGCAGGCCGCAGGGCGTCCGCCTGCTCCGGCCGGAGGCGGCGGCTTGCACACAGCCGTTGGGCAACCTCGGTTGGGACATTTCTGAGAACGTGCTCCGCCCGAATGACAGCGCAGAAGGCGTCTCCCGTGTCTCAACGCTTCCAGGAACCGCTTTAAAAACAGCCTGGAAACCAGCACAAACAGCAGCCTGCAGAGGGCATGGCCTGCCTGGGGCCGGGCTCCCTGCCTCGCCCGCCCTCTCCCTGCCTCTTCCGTTCATCATCCCCCTCCTGGCTGGGTTCTCCGTCCCAGCCACGTCCCAGCCCTCATGGGTCCTGCCCCTCCCCCTCCCCCAGCTCTGCCTACCCCCTTATCAACCCCCCTCCCCCACCCTCAGCCCCCAGCCCTCCTCCGAGAGGCCTGGGCTCCCAACAACCACTCCCTCTTCCGCCCCCTAAAGCAAAGCCCGTGTCCTCAGAACCCGGCCCCCGGGCCCCGCCAAGCGTCCAGGCTCCACGGGGCTCGGCCGGGACTCTGTGCTTTGAGACCCGGTGCTCTGGGCTCCAGCCCAGCCGCTCTGACTCCCTCCCCCTCCTCCCTGCCCGGCGACCGGATACCGGGGCAGGTGCGCCGTGCGCCTCGCATCCTCAGGTGGGTCACACCGTGTCCGGGCCGGCCCAGGCCCCGCCCAGAGGGCGTCGGGGAGCGGGGTCAGTCTGTCCTCATGCGCGTTTCCTGAGCTCCTCTCAGGGCCGCTGGTCCAGGGCCTGGATGAGGGGACCCCTGCCGCCCTGGAGCCGCCCTGGAGCGGAGGGAGCAGACGGATAAGGACGTGACGAGTCGGTGCGAGGCCCTGGCAGGTGCTGGTCAGCGCCACAGAGAGTGAGGCGGGCCCCACAGCGTGGCTCCGTGGTCGAGCGTCGACCTATGAACCAGGAGGTCAGGGTTCGATTCCGGTCAGGGCACAGGCCCGGCTTGCTGCTCCATCCTCAGTGGGGGGCGTGCAGGAGGCAGCCGATCCATGATTCTCTCTCATCATTGATGTTTCTGTCTCCCTCCCCTTCCTCTCTCAAATCAATAAAAACATTTAATTAAAAAAAAACACGTGAGCGGGAAGGAGGCGTGACTGTGGGAGAGATGCCGCAGGTGCATGAGCTGAGAGGCCGCCGTCTGCACCGAGGGCTCAGCCTGAGCGCCGGGGAGGCTTCTGTCAGAGAGAGAGGGGCCAGGGCCGCGGGGGACGGGCTGGGCCTGTGGGGGACGGGCTGGGCCTGTGGGGGATGGGCTGGGCCTGTGGGGATGGGCTGGGCCCATGGGGGATGGGCTGGGCCCGTGGGGGATGGGCTGGGCCTGTGGGGATGGGCTGGGCCTGTGGGGATGGGCTGGGCCTGTGGGGGACGGGCTGGGCCTGTGGGGGATGGGCTGGGCCCGTGGGGGATGGGCTGGGCCCGTGGGGGATGGGCTGGGCCTGTGGGGATGGGCTGGGCCCGTGGGGGATGGGATGGGCCTGTGGGGGATGGGATGGGCCTATGGATGATGGGCTGGGCCCATGCTCCGCACGTCCACCGCCCCATTCCCACAGTCTCCCACTCTTCCTCCCACCCGTCCCCGCACTCGCCTGACAGGAAGCATCCAGGTCTCGGTCCACCATTCCCATCTGTCCACTGGCCAGTGAGCCTCTGGGGCTGCAGGGCAGCCGCCCCGGGCGTGGCCTCAGCCTTTCTCCAGAGCCCACCTGGCTCTTTCTTTTTTTAAAAAAAATATATTTCTTTATTGATTTCAGAGAGGAAGAGAGGAGAGAGAGAGAGACACATCCATGCTGAGAGAGGATCATTGATCGGCTGCCTCCCGCACGCCCCCCACTGGGGATGGAGCAGCCACCCAGGCCTGTGCCCTGACCAGAATCGAACCTGGGACCCTTCCGTCCGCAGGCCGACGCTCTGCCCACTGAGCCACGCCGGCTGGGGCCCTGGCTCTTTCTTTAAACGTGGCTGAGACCACCCACCACCTGTGCGCCCAGGGCCGGCGAGGCGGCGGCCTGTTGGACACGCCTGTTCGGCCGTGAGTCTCGTTTCCCACATGGGACTCGGCAAGGCCGTCACGCCCCCTGGAGGTGCTGCTCAGAGCGTGGCCTCAGATGGCTCGGCCTGCTCTGGGAGCAGAACTCAGGCCCCCCAACCTGCTGAACCAGAACCTGCGCTTAACGAGACCCCCAGGGAGTCGGACCCCGAGAGTGCCGTCTCCAGACGCCACTGAGAAGCCGCGTGGAGCCGCCGTCTTCGCCGCAGCAGGCGCCGCCCGCCTCTCACTAAGGTGCCCGTGAAGGCCTGGGGGTCGCTCCGCTGGTGAGAGCGTCGCCCCCATTCGCCAAGGTTGCGGGTTCGATCTCTGTCAGGGCACACGCGAGAAGCAACCAATGATGCATAAACGAGTGGGACAAACCCCCGTCTCTCTCTCTCCTTCTCGCTCTAACGGATGCATAATCGTGTGCAAGGACCCATGAGGGAGGTCCCTGATGAGCTGCCTTTACAATGGAGCCAGGAGGCCCCGGGCGGGGAGGGAACTGCCCACGTTCACACGCTTGCAGGTTCCAGGCTGCGTTTACAGAGCCGCCCTCTACGTACCCCCGAGCCCCACAGAGTTATCACTCACACACACACACTCACACACACACACACAGAGATACACACACACACATACACACATACACACACATACACACACACACACATACACACACACACACACACACACACACACACACACACACGGGCTTAAACAAGAGTTCTGGCCCGGCCGGCGTGGCTCAGTGGTTGAATGTCGACCTATGAGCCAGGAGGTCACGGTTCCATTCCCGGTCAGGGCACAGGCCCGGATTGTGGGCTTGATCCCCAGTGAGGGGCGTGCAGGAGGCAGCCGATCAATGACTCTCTCTCATCATGGATGTTTCTATCTCTCTCTCCCTCTCCCTTCCTCTCTGAAATCAATAAAAATATATTTAAAAATATATAAAATATACGTATTTTTTAAAGAAAGAGTTCTAGAGGCGGGACGTCCAAGTTCAAGGTGCTGGTTCCCTCTGAGGCTGGGCAGCCTCTGCTCCAGCCCCCTCCCCCAGCCGCTGGGGTCGAGGGTCATCTCTGACACGCGTGGCTTTTAGACCATCACCGTGATGGCCACCTTCATCCCTGCACGGCATCCTCCCCGTGTCCGTGTCTGTGTCCATCCCTGCACGGCATCCTCCCCGTGTGCGTGTCTGTGTCCATCCCTGCACAGCATCCTCCCCGTGTCCGTGTCTGTGTCCATCCCTGCACGGCATCCTCCCCGTGTCCGTGTCTGTGTCCACCCCTGCACGGCATCCTCCCCGTGTGCGTGTCCGTGTCCACCCCTGCGCGGCATCCTCCCCGTGTCCGTGTCCGTGTCCATCCCTGCACGGCATCCTCCCCGTGTGCGTGTCTGTGTCCATCCCTGCACGGCATCCTCCCCGTGTCCGTGTCTGTGTCCATCCCTGCACGGCATCCTCCCCGTGTGCGTGTCTGTGTCCATCCCTGCACGGCATCCTCCCCGTGTCCGTGTCCGTGTCCACCCCTGCACGGCATCCTCCCCGTGTCCGTGTCCGTGTCCACCCCTGCACGGCATCCTCCCCGTGTGCGTGTCCGTGTCCATCCCTGCACGGCATCCTCCCCGTGTGCGTGTCCGTGTCCATCCCTGCACAGCATCCTCCCCGTGTGCGTGTCTGTGTCCATCCCTGCACAGCATCCTCCCCGTGTGCGTGTCTGTGTCACCCCTGCACGGCATCCTCCCCGTGTGCGTGTCCGTGTCCATCCCTGCACGGCATCCTCCCCGTGTGCGTGTCCGTGTCCATCCCTGCACAGCATCCTCCCCGTGTGCGTGTCTGTGTCCATCCCTGCACAGCATCCTCCCCGTGTGCGTGTCTGTGTCACCCCTGCACGGCATCCTCCCCGTGTGCGTGTCCGTGTCCATCCCTGCACGGCATCCTCCCCGTGTGCGTGTCCGTGTCCATCCCTGCACAGCATCCTCCCCGTGTGCGTGTCTGTGTCCATCCCTGCACAGCATCCTCCCCGTGTGCGTGTCTGTGTCACCCCTGCACAGCATCCTCCCCGTGTGCGTGTCTGTGTCCACCCCTGCACGGCATCCTCCCCGTGTGCGTGTCTGTGTCCATCCCTGCACGGCATCCTCCCCGTGTATGTGTCTGTGTCCATCCCTGCACGGCATCCTCCCCGTGTCCGTGTCTGTGTCCACCCCTGCACGGCATCCTCCCCGTGTATGTGTCTGTGTCCATCCCTGCACGGCATCCTCCCCGTGTCCGTGTCTGTGTCCACCCCTGCACGGCATCCTCCCCGTGTCCGTGTCTGTGTCCACCCCTGCACGGCATCCTCCCCGTGTCCGTGTCTGTGTCCATCCCTGCACGGCATCCTCCCCGTGTCCGTGTCTGTGTCCATCCCTGCATGGCATCCTCCCCGTGTCCGTGTCTGTGTCCATCCCTGCATGACATCCTCCCCGTGTATGTGTCTGTGTCCATCCCTGCACAGCATCCTCCCCGTGTCCGTGTCTGTGTCCATCCCTGCACAGCATCCTCCCCGTGTCCGTGTCTGTGTCCATCCCTGCACGGCATCCTCCCCGTGTCCGTGTCTGTGTCCACCCCTGCACGGCATCCTCCCCGTGTCCGTGTCTGTGTCCATCCCTGCACGGCATCCTCCCCGTGTGCGTGTCTGTGTCCATCCCTGCACGGCATCCTCCCCGTGTCCGTGTCTGTGTCCACCCCTGCACGGCATCCTCCCCGTGTCCGTGTCTGTGTCCATCCCTGCATGACATCCTCCCCGTGTCCGTGTCTGTGTCCATCCCTGCATGACATCCTCCCCGTGTGCGTGTCTGTGTCCACCCCTGCACGGCATCCTCCCCGTGTGCGTGTCTGTGTCCATCCCTGCACGGCATCCTCCCCGTGTCCGTGTCTGTGTCCATCCCTGCACGGCATCCTCCCCGTGTGCGTGTCTGTGTCCATCCCTGCACGGCATCCTCCCCGTGTGCGTGTCTGTGTCCATCCCTGCACGGCATCCTCCCCGTGTCCGTGTCTGTGTCCATCCCTGCACGGCATCCTCCCCGTGTCCGTGTCTGTGTCCATCCCTGCACGGCATCCTCCCCGTGTCCGTGTCTGTGTCCATCCCTGCACGGCATCCTCCCCGTGTGCGTGTCTGTGTCCAAACGGCCCCCTTTCGTTCAGGTCACCAGTCCTATTGGAGGCGGCCCCACCCCTGGCCCTCACCTGGACCAGTCACATCGGCGTGACCCTGTTTCAGAACCAGGTCACCCTGAGGCACTGAGGGAGGACTTCAGTGTGAATTTGGGGGACACAGTCCACCCCACAACGGTGGCCAGAGGCTGGCCAGAGCGGACTGGCCACGCACCGCGCTCAGTGCCTCACGGGGACCAGCTCGCCCGTCGCCACCGCGAGCCTCTGTGCTGAGCTCGTCCACCACCGTTTCCAGGAGCCGGAACCTGGCCGCACAGGGGACGCGTCCTGGGTCCCACGGGCCAGGTGGCCCGCCGCCAGGTGGCCACGGCAGGGCGCTCGGATGGCGTCTAGGGTTATCGTGGGGTCCCACGTAGTCGACCTCCTTAGCACGTGGTTTCTGGGCGTTGGTTCCATGAGTCCAGGGGGGAGCTCCTGAGACAGAGTCGCACGGTGGGACCTCAGTGTGCAGCGGGCGCGGGGACGGAACGGCCGGTGACCCGCGTTCCTGACGCCGAGGGCGTGTGCTCACAGCACGCGGAGCTCAGACGCTGCCTTCGCCTCAACGGACACGGTAACGCAGCCCTAGCCAGCTCGGTTCGGCGGGTGGAGCGTCGGCCTGCGGACCGAAGGGTCCCGGGTTCAGTTCTGGTCAAGGGCACGTGCCTCGGTTGCAGGCTCCTCCCCGGCCCTGGTCAGGGCGTCTCTCTCACGTGGATGTTTCTCTGTCTCTCCCTCTCCCTCCCGCTCTCTAAAAACCCACGGAAAGACATCCTCGGGTGAGGGGTAAACAAACCAACAGAAATAACAGGAAGCCGTAAAGCAGGGTCTCGGGGCCGGCAGGGGTGGCGCCCAGACGGATGAGTGAGCGCCGTCGTGTACTAAGCAGTGACCGGGTGCCGGGCTCCGGGGAGGGCGCCGTGTGCCCAGCTCCTTCCGACCCTCACAGCAGCCCCAGGAGACAGCACGGGTGTTCCCAGCTCACAGGTGAGCAAACTGAGGCTGCACTGAGACAGCCACGGCCGAAGGCTGGGCTTATTCCCCAGCCCAGCCCCGAGGGCGGGCTCCTCCCCGGGAGCCGGCAGCGGGCTGAGCCGGGAGCCGGGGGCCGGGGGCCACGGCGGGAGGAGGGTGGTCCCCGCCGCCGGGGACAGTGCCAGGTCAGGCGCCTGGGAGAGGCAGGCAGGCCTCCAGCTCCCGGCTCCTTAGCTGGCGGCTCCCTGCCTCCTCCCGGGTGGGCTGACCCGGAGAGGGACCCGGCGCTGCGCTGGCACCGAGGGGAGGGCCCGGCGCCAGCAGGGAGCAGCAGGAGCCCCTGAACAGCCCCTCTGTGCCGCGGCAGGGGGTCTGCCCGGCTGAGCTGGCTTCCAGAACCTTCTGTCTCTGCAGGTGCCTCAGGCGCTTGGCCTCCACGCTTGGGTGACCCCAATTTTATCACCTTTCAGGCCCCCATGATTCCGCATTCACTCGGCTCTGAAAGCCCGGCCCCTGCCTTCCGTGCGGGCACATCGGCCGCCTGTTCTTCCTGCCCGGGCTTCCTGCCGCATCCTGCCGGTCAATGGGGAAGGAGCGCGACCGGATGGCCGCCCCGGCGGGGAAGTGACTTCAGAGCCACCTTTGTTCCCGCGCCCCTTTGAGCGGCCGTCTGTGAAAGGGCTGTGTGGGCCCTCGCGCCTCTGCCCCGCCTGAGCCGCCGCGTCCTTTCAGGCCGCCCGGGACTCGGGGGAAACCGCCAAGTTTTGGCACCAGAACCAGCCGTGACATGGGCCATTGTGTCATAAATTAGCCACAGCCTTCCCAGCAAATTGTGCCTTTTCTCCCCGCAGTGGCAGCCTTCGGAGCGCTTGGCTCCCGCCACGGACTTCGGCTCTGGCCCAGACCCACCCTCGACGCCGCGCGCTGTGTGCTAATCCGCGTCTTTGTGTGGTTTTGTGTTTTTGTTCATCCTCGCCCAACGGTATTTTTTCCATTGAGAGAGAGTGGAAGGGAGGGCGGGGGAGGGAGAGAGAGAGAAACATCAGTGTGAGAGCGACACATTGACTGGTTGCCCCCCGCATGGGCCCTGACCAGGGCCAGGGACCAAACCCGAAATCCAGGTCTGTGCCCTTGACCGGGAATTGGACCCTCGACCCTTTGGTGCTTGGGCAGGTGCTCTAACCACTGAGCCACCAGCCAGGGCCCAATGCATGTACCTTAATTCACGGTTATTCTGGTCACAGGTGCTGAGAGGATCCCTAGAACTCGGCCAACGTGCTTGTACGTTTTGACGTGGCAGGAACTCTCTCCAACTGTCTTTGGAACAAAAGCAGGCCCTTGCTCTCCCTCCTGCTTCCGCAGTGATCATGTGGAATTTCTCTGAAAGAGGACCCTTTGCAGATGCCCAGGGAGAGGTTGGGATGCACTGCTATCGGGCTCCAATGACACGTGCAATTTCAGGGCCCGGTACCCTCAGAAGCAACAGAAACTTCCATCTGAGTTCGGAGCGACATCACCAGAGCCAAATCAAGCTTTTATCATTATTATTTTTAAATCTGAAAAATTCTCACCTAATTTCTTTCCCTACTTTTCTTCTATTTTCCATATGAAAACAAGTCACAGGACAAATCTGGATTTAAAAACAATCTTAAGTAGTAAACTTTATTAAAGCAAGGCCCAAATGGCATTTATTTACAATAAAATCGAATAAACCTCCCTGTAATATTTTAAAAACATGCCTCACCCGGCTGGCATGGCTCAGGGGTTGAGTGTCGACCTGTGAACCAGGAGGTCACGGTTGGATTCCTGGTCAGGGCACAGGCCCAGCTTGTGGGCTCCATCCCCAGAGAGGGGACTGCAGGAGGCAGCCGGTCAGTGATTCTCTCTCATCACTGATATTTGTCTCTCTCCCCCTCACCTGTCCTCTCTGAGATCAATAAAAATATATTTTTAAAAAGGTTCAAGCTTCTTGACCCGAAGTAGGGGTGGGGGCAGGGATGCTCAGGAGGCCCTGTAGGCCTCTCCAGGAGGACAAGGAAGCCTGAGACACACCTCCCCGGGTGAAAGGTACACTGCCACACACGCACACACACACACCATTCACACACCACACACACACTCACACACACACACATTCACGCACACGCACACACACACACACACACACACACGCACACACACATACTCATTCACACACACACACACACACACATACTCATTCACACACACACACACTCACACACACACACCATTCACACACACGCACACACACACACACACACACTCACACACACCCATTCACACACACACACACACACTCACACACCCACACTCACACACACACACATTCACACACACACACACACACACCGGTCGACCAGAGTGTCCCAGTGCCTGTGTCCTTGGCTGGGTCGGGCGGGAGGCGCTCTCCTTCCCGGAGGGACATGCGTGAGGCCAGCGCTAACGGCCCCTCAGGGGCACCCCAGCAGGAGGGATGGGGAGAGCAGCAGCTGGTGTGGGTGGGTCCTGGCTGCCTTTGGCCGCTCTGCCTGGGTCCAGCTTCCATCCTCTCACCTCCTCTCCTGCGGGCAGGTGGGGCCCAGGCCTCCGCCTGGGGTGTGGGCAGGGGAGGAAGCGGGGGGGGGGCACCTGGCACCTCAGTTAGGGACAGAGGGGCCCTCAGAGTGAGGGTGGGCATTGCCAGGAGCCTCGCCTGGGGTCCTGGGTGTGGGCTCCGGATGTGGCTGGGACCATCCGCCCATCAGTCCCTCTGGGTGAGGGCTGGCCTGTCCCCACTGCCTCCCGCCAGGGCCCGTCGCTTCCTGGGAGCTGGGCCGGCCGCAGGGAGCCTGTCTAGGCACGCGGTCAGCCCTGGGGTCTCCCGGGCTCAGCCCCACCCCGCGGCGGGGTCGAAATGCCCACCCGCAGGCTCCCAGGAGAACCGAGGGTCTAGGAAACGCCGGACAGCAGACCTGGAACAAACGGGGACAGTGAGCGAGGCGGGCCCCCTCCTCCGAGGCCTCAGGCTCTTCCGTGGTCTTCTCCCCTCAAGGCCGCTTCCTCTCGCCCTGCCCTGCGGGGCTCCCAACACCGCACAGTCAGGGCCCCCGAGGGTGGGGGCCGAGGCCCTAACAGCGTCCTCCCCTCCCTAGGAAGCCCCAGGAAACTCCTGGATTAAAGCATGTGGGCCCGGCCGCCGTCGGCCTAGGAACCAGGAGGTCAGGGTTCGATTCCCCGTCAGGGCCCAGGCCCAGGTTGTGGGCTCCATCCCCAGCGTGGGGTGTGCAGGAGACGGCTGATCCATGATTCTCTCTCATCACTGATGTTTCTATCTCTCTCTCCCTCCCTTCCTCTCTGAGATCAATAACGATATATGTTTAAATAAATAAATAAAGCGCTGTGGGGAGCTGGCGCATCCCAAGGGAGGAGCTGTGAGCCCCGGGACACGCTGGCTTCGGAGGAGCAGACGCTGGGCCTCAGGAGGCGGTGGGGGTGGGGGGAGGGCAGGAGCAGTGGCCCCGCCTGCAGGTGTGTGGAGATGACCTGGCTGCACAGCCGAGCCAGGGGTTTAGATACCAGAGGCCACCCGCCCCGTGCCATTTTGCCACGAGATGGTGACACGCTGTAGTTGTGTGCCCTAATGCTGGGGTAGAACACTTCCATAGTGACCACGTAATGCTATTGTATCTGGGGAAGAGAAAGGTGTGTGAGTGTGTGTGTGTGTGCATGTATGTATGTGTGAGTCTGAGTGTGTATGTGTGTATGTGAGTGTGTATGTGAGTATCAGTGTGTGTGAGTGTGTGTGTGTGTGTCTGTGTGCATGTGTGTATGTGAGTGTGTATGTGTGTATGTGAGTGTGTATGTGAGTGTGAGTATGTGTGTGAGAGTGTGAGTGTGTGTGTATGTGTGAGTCTGAGTGTATGTGTATGTGAGTGTGTATGTATCAGTGTGTGTGAGTGTGTGTATGTGAGTGTGTGTATGTATGTGTGAGTCTGAGTGTGTATGTGAGTGTGTATGTATCAGTGTGTGTGTGTGTGTGTGAGTGTGAGAGTGTGTGTGTGTGAGAGTGTATGTGTGTGTGTGTGTATGTATGTGTGAGTCTATGAGTGTGTATGTGTGTATGTGAGTGTGTATGTATCAGTGTGTGTGAGTGTGAGAGTGTGAGTGTGTGAGTGTGTGTATGTGTGTGTGAGTCTATGAGTGTGTATGTGTGTGGGGGGCGGACAGGGAGGGTAATGGCTGCTTAAAGAGTTTAGTTTCGGTTTTGCGAGGTGAAGGGGGTCTGAGGTGGGTTGCACAGCAGTGTGAATGCACAGCAGTGTGAATGCACAGCAGTGTGAATGCACAGCAGTGTGAACGCACAGCAGTGTGAATGCACAGCAGTGTGAATGCACAGCAGTGTGAATGCACTAACACCACGAGCCACACCCTCACCAGCGGGTAAGACGGTGTGTCTCAGTCCGGGGACCCGCCCACAGTAAGTGAATAAGCATGTAGGCACCGTCACCACAAAGCCCAGCAGCGAGGAGAGGAGGGGCCGCCGGAGTCTCAGCCGAGAACAGCCTCACTTCACCCCAAAGGGCGCTCCGCTCCGGGGCCGCCCTCCGGCCCGGCCCGCGACCGCTCACAGCCCCGCCTCCGCGCCAGCCACGCCCCCGCGCCCGGGGACCAATGAGCGCGCGCCCGCGCCCGGCCTCGCGCGGCGATTGGCTGCGTCCGGCGGCCGGCGGTGCCGGCTCCCAAGCCGCGTTTAAAGGGGTCCGCGCGGGCGCTGCCCCGCCGTCGGCTCCCCGCGCGCAGGTCCGCGGGGCGGGGCAGCTGCCCAAGGGCCACCCCGGGGCGTTCCCGCAGGGCGCCCTCGGCGGCCCCGACCGCCCCCAGATGTTCTACGCGGTCTCCCAGGCGCGCGTGAACGCGGCCCCCGCGACCATGCTGCGGCCACAGCGGCCGGGAGACGTGCCGCTCGGGGCCTCCCTGTACGAACTGGTGGGCTACCGGCCGCACCCCTCCTCCTCCTCCGCGACCTCCTCCTCCACCACGGCCCCCCTGCTCCCCAAGGCCGCGCGCGAGAAGGCCGAGGTGCCCGCCGACCCTCCGGGCTCGGGAGCGGGGCCGGGCGCGCACGCGGGCGGCGGCTCCCGGGCGGACCCCAAAGAGGAGCAGCAACAGCAGCTGCGGCGCAAGATCAACAGCCGCGAGCGGAAGCGCATGCAGGACCTGAACCTGGCCATGGACGCGCTGCGCGAGGTCATCCTGCCCTACTCGGCGGCGCACTGCCAGGGCGCGCCGGGCCGCAAGCTCTCCAAGATCGCCACGCTGCTGCTGGCGCGCAACTACATCCTGCTGCTCGGCAGCTCGCTGCAGGAGCTGCGCCGCGCGCTGGGGGAGGGCGCCGGGCCCGCGCCGCGCCTGCTGCTGGCCGGCCTGCCGCTGCTCGCCGCCCCCGGGCCCGTGCTGCTGGCGCCCGGCGCCCTGGGGCCGCCCGACGCGCTGCGCCCCGCCAAGTACCTGTCGCTGGCGCTCGAGGAGCCTCCGTGCGGCCAGTTCGCGCTCCCCGGCGGCGGCGCGGGCGGCGGGGCGGGCGGCCCGGGCCTCTGCACCTGCGCCGTCTGCAAGTTCCCGCACCTGGTCCCGGCCGGCCTGGGCCTGGCCGCCGTGCCGGCGCCGTTCTCCAAGTGAGCGCACCCCCGCGCCTGGCGCCCTGGACCGCGGGGCCCACCCAGGAGCCCCGTCAGGACCTCCTGGCCCAGAGGAGGGGGCTCCCGGGCGCCCCCCACCCCGCGGAAGGAAAGTGACCCGAGCGGCTGTTGGACGAAGGTGGGCGCTGCGGAGGCTCCGTGTCACCCCAGCCGCTTTGGGCAGCCGCTCGCGCGCCCTCCTCCCGCGCTGGCCCCGGAGCTGTGCGCGGCGCCCCGGGGGTGACTTTTCGGCCGGGCTCGCTCCAGGGCGGGGGAGGGCTTCTGTACCTGCCCCCCCCACACCCCACCCCCGCTCCAGAGGTCAGGGCACCCTGTTCCCACAGCCAGGCCCTGTCCGAGGGGGCTGCGGCCCCGGGAGGCGGAGGAAGACCGGGCAGTCGGGCGCAGCAGACCACGAGCCCCCCAGCCCTCGGAACGGCGGAACTCCAGGGTCGCGGGGTGCCGGTTTGGGAAGAGGGTCCGCTTGCGATCGGCGGTTAGAGCCCGTGTTTGAGGCCACACAGCCAGGTGCCGGGCTGCGGCTGACCCGCTCTAAGCCCGAGGCCTCTAGAAGGACCGTGGGAGCTGGGACCCCGGTGTCGCCCTGCCCCAAAGGGAGGGCAGCAGCGTCCAGGGCTTCACACCGAAGCCGCCGCCTTCCGCGCCGCTCCCTGGACCCCAGCTCCAAGCGGCGGGCACGGGGCCTGCGCCCAAGGCTCTGCTGGGCCCGCGGTGGCCACAGGGGTGGCCCTTCGCCTGCGGGCCTTCTGGGTGACCGGCCCTGTCCCGCCCGCTTTGCGTCTCCGGTGCCGGTGGTGGCTGTGGGCCGCACCACATCTCCCTGGCTGTCTGCTCTCCGCCTGGGTCGTTGGGCTGCGAAGGAGCCGCACAATAAAGCCTGGAAAGGCCTTAGTGGTTCGTCTGGTTTGTTTGTTAGTGAAATGCCGGTGCCCTGGTGGGTGCAGAAGGGGGCAGGGGGCAGTCAGGGCTGAGACCAGGGGCAGGGGAGGGGGAGGGGGGAGGGAGACATTCCTGGGGAGGCTCGGAGCCACCTCGGCCCATGGCTCTTTTTTTACTACAACTTCCTCTTCTGAAAAAAAAAAGGGTTAAATAAAACATGATCAGTCTCCCCTCTTTCTCAGAAATGCACCTTTTCTCTTTTCCTGGGTGGACCCTGAAACATTGGCACCAGCTGGGACCCCCCCCCCCCACTGTCCCTTAAGTCGGGGGACTTGTCTCGGGAAATCGCGGCCTTGGACACCACTTGCCCGGCAGGCGCGTCTGGCCAGCGGGTCAGGAGGGTTTGGCACGGGGCTCCTCGCCTGCAGGGGGAACGCTCTGCGGTCACCAAGGAAACCCCCCGTCCCAAGGCCGGTGGCCCAGAGGGAGAGCAGCCCCTTAATCTGTAGGAAGGGAAAGAGCACCCCACAACCAGGGGCTTCCTGTCACCCGGCTGGTGCCCGAGGCCGGGGCGCACTTAGGGATGAGCACTCACTTCAGGAACCCGAGGGAGGGGGGCTGCCCCCCCAAGTGGCCTTTTCCTGGGCGGAAACAGGAGAAGACACATCGCAGAGGGAATCTGTCCCGCTGGACTCCGCCCCCAGGCACCCTCCCCCGCCCCCCACACCCCCATCTTCCCACCCCCACTCCTTTAACAAGTGCGTTCCAATGGCGGCCTGCTGTGTCCCGCCCATCCTCGCTGACCTGCATCTTGACCAGGGACAGAGAGAAAAAGGAAAATCAGCAACTAAGTCAAAGTCAGGTCAGGTGCTCCCTGAAAACAGTGTTCCTAGTGGGTTAAAGAAACAATTCCCCCTGGGACCCCAACCCCAGCCCCTGGGACCCCAACCCCAGCCCCAGGGACCCCAACCCCAGCCCCTGGGACCCCAACCCCAGCCCCTGGGACCCCAACCCCAGCCCCTGGGACCCCAACCCCAGCCCCTGGCGGCCACCGGCATCTCCAAACCATCTCCATCGAGGCAGGAAGGCCAGGGCAGAAGGGAGGGGCCCCTCTGCTGATAAAAGGGGGCGGGGCCGGGGTGCGTTTCCCCTTAGCTGTGGACATCGTTCTGCCATGCTTCCAGAGCTGCCGGAGGTGCTGAGTGACTCACGGACGTGCAGGGCCATTTTGAATGTCACAGAATATTCAATTACCCGCATGTGGCATCTCATTGGCCATCACGCCACGCAAGATGCAGACCTGCTCCTTAGAGGAATTTACACCCTGCCCGGCTGGTGTGGCTCAGGGGTTGAGCATCGACCTATGAACCAGGAGGTCAGGGTTCGATTCCGGGTCAGGGCACAGGCCCGGGTTGCAGGCTCGATCCCCAGAGTGAGGCGTGCAGGAGGAGCCGATCGATGACTTCCTCTCTCATCAATGTTTCTGTCTCTCCCTCTCCCTCCCCCTCTCTCTCTCTCTCTCACTCTCTCAAAAACAAACAAACAAACAAACAATATATCTGAGAATTTACATCCTGAAAGACAGCATCCGTGGGCACTCTGGAGTCCTGCAGGATAGGACAGTTAAGTTACATGCGTGTGGGGTGTGTGTACACACATATGCATGCAGCCATACATAGTGTCAAACATGCAACCTGGCGAGCGGCAGTGCGTTCTGCAGGCGCGGCTCAGAGCCGGCGGCTGCCTCGGCTCTGCAGGCTTCGCAGGAGCGCGTGGGAGCTGCGGGTCTGTGGAAGGCTGGGAGAGCAGAGAGGGCGTGAGGCGAGCGTCCAGATGAGAAGGAACACGTGGCCGCTGCCGCACAAGGTCCCTGCCCGGCGGTCCGGGGAGCGGGTCCGAGGGAGCACAGGCCCCGAGGGGGTGTGGTCCGCGGGGGAGGCCGGGGGAGCAGGCGGTAAACACAGCTGCGCGCCTCTGGGACTCACCTGGCCCGCGATGGCCTATTGCAGCCTCTCCGAGGGAGCTGACGACACCGCGGTGAGAGTGTGACCTGTGGGACGTGCCACGTGGAAGGCACGTGTCCCAGCGGGGAGTCAGCTCCACTCCGAGCGCGGACAGCATCTCCCTTCTCCAAGGTCGGATCATTCACGCCCGGCTTCCCTGGCCGCCAGGCCCCGCCGGCTCCCCTCCCCAGGCAGGCAGGGCGGCTGGGCCCACGCCGGGGCGGGCGGCACTCAAAGGTCAGCCTGTAGCTCCGCCGCGGGGGCCGCAGGAAGCCGGCGGAAGAGGGGCTTCCCTCCCGTGCTCAGCGATGCTCGTGAACTGGCCAGGAGCCAGGTGGCGGGAGGAAGAGCCGTTAAATCGATGCTTTTTCCCAGCACGCAGCGACCGGGCACCGCCGCTGGCTCCGGGCCCTCGCTCTGCGCGCAGTAGGCCTTCAGAAAGACCGCCGCCTTCGCTGGAGCAGGCTCAGCGGCCACGGGTCGGGGAACGTCCCGTTCTCCTAAAACACAGAGCTGCTCGTATGGAGCAGAGGTCAGGTGCAGGGAACCCTGTTTGCAGCCGGTGCGGCCTCTCTTACCGAATCGGAGCCGTGAGGACCGAGCGGCCCGCATCCCCGGGACCTGCGCCAGCCCGTTACCTGCGTGACGTGCCGCGGCCTTTCCGAGCAAAGCCCACTCTGTCCCTGAAACGGAGCCAGCGCAGAGGCGGCCACGCGGGCCAGCCACGAGGGCGGGTTCTCTCTGCTCGCCGGGGATCAGCTCTCCGCAGGCAACGTGCCCCCTCTTCTCCCCCCGCCGCCCCCGCCCCCCGCCCCCTCCGCCCCCCCCCCCCCCGCCGTGTTGAGGTGGCTGCGCAGGACCAGCAGGTCCGGCCCTGGACGCGGCTGGCTGCCCGGGCGAGAGACGCCTGCATGGCCAGCACTGGGGGCGTTTGTGCTTCCTCGGTGACCACGGAGGACACGGCCCGCAGGTGGCTCTGCCCGGGACAAGGGCCACACGTGCCAGATGGTATCTGAGCCCACGGAATGCCAGTGGCAGGAGACCTGGCGGGACCCGCCCCCCCTCCTGCTGAATGAGGCACCTGAGGCCCCGGACGCTCGGGGGACAGGCTCAGGCCGCACAGGGCGTCGGAGGCAGAAATGCCAGGGGCCGGGACCTGCTTGGAGGAGGCGACCGCTGCTTCCTCGCTGTCCTGGTGGCCTGGCCTCTCCTGGAAGCGGGCGCCCTGGCGGAGGCGGGCACACCGTCAGCCCGGGCCCGGTCCGGCCTCTGCCCAGCCCTCCGGCTGCCCCTGTGAGTGGCTTCCAGAACAGGCAGCACAGGGCACCCCTGCCAGGTGGCCCGGCGGCACTGCAGCACCTGAGCCGGCCCCGCAGGCCCCCCCCCCCTCCCCCGCCCCCACCCCCGGGAGCCCAGGTGCTGACAGGTGGCAGCCGGGCCAGGAGGCGAGGCCGAGCCTCCCAGAGAGGCTCTGACGGGTACAGGGTGCCCCGAGCGTCTCAGGAGGCGAGGGAGCAGGCAGCTACGGAACGGGCGGGGGACAGACGGGCAGCGGGTCTCCACGCAGGCCCTCGCTGGGCTGACCCGACAGCCCCCCGTCCTGCGGTGGGCCTCCTTCCCCGGGGTTTCCCTGATGTGAGGGACTCTCCAGGGGCTGCTGGGCGGGAGTGAGGCCTGCCTGTCCCAGCCCGTCCCCTCCTGCCCGGGGCCTGGCGAGGGCCGCTCCCCGGAGCCTCAGAGCGTAGCCTGGCCCGCTGACCGCAGCCAGAGCGCTCTCCACGGCGGGGCACCGGTGGCCTCCCCGACCGTAGACTGTGGACAATGGCTCTCAGAGACCCCGAGGCCGAGCTGAGTGGGTGTCACTCTCCCCGGAGCGCAGGCGGCTCCGAACAGCAGCGGCTGGTGTGTGAGTGTAAACACCAGGCGGCCGATGAGGTCACCGCTAAGTCATCGCTGCACGTGGGCCAGGGAGGCGAGGGCTCTGTGCTCCTCACCACGGCGCCCCCACAGACGCCCCTGGGGGCCCTGCTCTGGGGGGGACCTGCTCCTGGGGGACCTGCTCCGGGGGGACCTGCTCCTGGGGACCTGCTCCTGGGGACCTGCTCCTGGGGGGGACCTGCTCCTGGGGACCTGCTCCTGGGGAACCTGCTCCTGGGGACCTGCTCCGGGGGGGACCTGCTCCGGGGGGACCTGCTCTGGGGGGACCTGCTCCTGGGGGGGACCTGCTCCGGGGGGACCTGCTCCTGGGGGGGACCTGCTCCGGGGGGACCTGCTCCTGGGGGGGACCTGCTCCGGGGGGACCTGCTCCGGGGGGACCTGCTCCTGGGGGGGACCTGCTCCTGGGGGGGGACCTGCTCCTGGGGGGGACCTGCTCCGGGGGGACCTGCTCCTGGGGGGGGACCTGCTCCGGGGGGACCTGCTCCTGGGGGGGACCTGCTCCGGGGGGACCTGCTCCGGGGGGACCTGCTCCGGGGGGACCTGCTCCGGGGGGACCTGCTCCTGGGGGGGACCTGCTCCTGGGGGTACCTGCTCCTGGGGACCTGCTCCAGGGGGGGGACCTGCTCCGGGGGGACCTGCTCCTGGGGGGGACCTGCTCCGGGGGGGGACCTGCTCCGGGGGACCTGCTCTGGGGGGACCTGCTCCTGGGGACCTGCTCCGGGGGGGGACCTGCTCCGGGGGGACCTGCTCAGAGACAGTCCCTCCACATGGGGCTTCAGTCACCTAAATGCGGGGCGGTGCCCACAACGCCTTCCCGCCCACCATCCGGAATGTTCCTGGACGGGACACGTGTCACCGTGAAAAGGAAGGAAGGAAAGACTGGGAAAGAGGGAGGAGGAGGCAGGCTCATTAATATTCATGTTTTAGATAGGAAGTCTGTCTTGGTTCAAATGCTTTAGCTAATGGCCACCTCACACTGGTGCACAGGCCCAGTCAGAGAAAAAGCATTGTCATCAATTAAACTTGTCAAAGTAAAAGACCATCGACTCGACGTGCTTTCTGCTCCTCGGGCCTCGGAGGAGATCGGGCACCCAGGAGCAAGTCGGGCCCGGCCGCGTGGCTCAGCGGTGGAGCGTCGACCTAGGAACCAGGAGGTCACGGTTGGATTCCTGGTCAGGACACACGTCCCAGTGGGGGGTGTGCAGGAGGCAGCTGATCAGTGATTCTCTCTCATCATTGATGTTGCTGTCTCTCTCTCCATCTCCCTTCCTCTCTGAAATCAATAAAAATATGTATTTTTAAAACGATGACATTCAAACGATATTCCACCAGAACGTTTAATGGCGCAGGAAACTGCTTAGTCACGCGGTGGATGAAGCAGGTTAAGAGTCGGAACGAAACTCCTAACCGTGGGTTTCTCGGTTGTGACAATGCACTGTGGTTGTGTAAGATGCTAACAGCAGGGGACCGGGTGGGGGGACTTTCCTGTAAACCTGAAATTATTCCACATGAAAAGTTATTTAACCAAGAAGAGAACTTCTTATTAGCTCTCTAGCACGCGTTTCTCGGTGCCTCACGTAGTTAACACGAAGCATAACAAACTCCCCTGGAAGTGCCCTCCCCAAAGTCACACGTCTGTATTTTTGTACATAATGAGCCTATTGACCCATAAGTTACAGAGGAGAAGTGTATCTAGAAAAAAGACCAGCTTATATAATTACAGACGTAATAGTTACGTGACATCCTATATAATAAAGAGGTACTATGCAAATTGACCATCACTCCAACACACAAGATGGCCGCCCCCATGTGGACACAAGATGGCCACCACAAGATGGCCGGCAGGGGAGGGCAGTGTGGGGGGACCAAGCTGGCAGGGGAGGGAGTTGGGAGGGACCAGGCTGGTAGGGGAGGGCAGTTGAGGGCAACCAAGCCTGCAGGGGAGGGCACTTAGTGGTGACCAGGCCAGCAGGGGAGGGTAATTAGGGGCAATCGGGCCAGCAGGGGAGCAGTTAGGCATCTATCAGGCTTGCAGGGGAGTGGTTAGGGGGTGATCAGGCTGGCAGGCAGAAGCGGTTAGGTGCAATCAGGCAGGCAGGAGGGCGAGCGGTTGGGAGCCAGCAGTCCTGGATTGTGAGAGGGATGTCCCAGATTGGAGAGGGTGCAGGCTGGACTGAGGGACACACACACACCCACACACACCCCATGCACGAATTTCATGCACTGGGCCTCTAGTCTAAAATAAGGCTACTCTTTAAAATATAATTATATACATAATAGCTACATGATATGTAAACTAAGGCTACTCTTTAAAGTGTAATTATATGCATAATAGTTACATGATATGTAAATTAAGATTGTTCTTTAAAATGTCATCATATACATAACAGTTACACAGTATCTAAATCAAGGTTTCTCTTACGAGGTTGCTCTCAAATCAGAAACAAATGGGAACCAGCCCCGGCTTTCCCAGGTGGGCGAGGGAGCGATGGCGTGACGCCGGGCAGCGCGCCGGTGCTGGAGGGTTCCGCCTGCAGCAGCTCCTGTGCACACTCCAGGCCCTGCCCACGGTTAGCCTGAGTTCAGCGCAAGCCGCCTGTCGGACTTTGGGGACCACAGAGCCCCGTGACGAGGGCAGTCTCCTCAGTCGGCACAGTGGGAAGCTAGCGGCTGTCGCCGTCGGAGGGCAGGGGCGCGGCCTCCTCTCGGGAAGCCTCGCGTTCACAGGAGCCGTGTCTGTTCCCCTGGGTGCGAAATGGAAAGGCAGGGGCTGTGGGCTCTGCTCGGATTTGGCCCCGGGGGAGAGGGGGGAGGGGAGAGCTATGCCCCAAAATTCACGGAACAGGCGGGAAGAGGAGAGAGGCCCAAGGCATCGTCTGCAACAACATTTTGGGGAGAAAAAAATGAAGAAGGTGAAAACCACGTCAAAGCTTGAAGCAATTAGCGGTACTTCCCTGGGCTCTGACCATCTTTCCCAGAGAAATGGGGAGCCAGACACACGGAGGATCGGTGAACTAACGCCGTGGAATAACGCGGGTGACTCGTGAACATGTAGACAGCAAGACCGCGGCGAGAAGTCCGGACTGTGCCTGGAAGAGAATGCTCAGCCCGTTGTTGCTGCTGCTTTCCTGCAGGGTTTTGAGTCCGTCGGCTACGCTGTCCGTCGGCTGCGTTGCCGGGGCTGATAGATTCTGGGGCTTAGGGGGTCCGACACGGAATTTAATTTAGTGCCGCACAATGCGCCCACATGCCCAGAAAATGTGGACGGCGTGATGGGGATCACCGAGCCAGAGAAGCAAGCCGCAAACAGCACATTAATGTCCGGGGAAGAATGGCCGCACCCCGCGCCGTGGGCCTCGGACGGGGGCTTGGCGCTGGAGCAATTACCAGCCGTGGGGGATGAATGGCGACGTGTGAATGCCACGCTGCATACATCCCGGCAGAATATGTTCCCTATAGAATACAACAAAGGGCGTTTCTTACGATTAAGGGAGATTAGACGTAATGGCCTGATTTCCGCACAAAAGCAGAATTAAACTCAGACGCAACTTCAAAGTGGCCGCGGGAGCGGGCCGCGCATTTCCATATAGCTGGCCCGGCCGCGGCACAATGGGGCCGAGTTTCTTTGGCCACTTAAACCGTTTCCCACTCGGCACTTTCTGCTTGAACACTCGCTGTATTTAGCCCCCGGCTGCATTCAGTTCACAAGAAGGACCTCAGAGGTACTCTGAGGCGCTATGATTTTTAGTATTGTTATTTTTATAGATATTTTTATTGATTTCAGAGAGGAAGGGAGAGGGAGAGAGAGACAGAAACATCCGTGATGAGAGAGAATCACAGATCCGCTGCCTCCTGCAGGCCCCACACTGGGGATGGAGCCCACAACCCGGGCCTGTGCCCTGACCCGGAATCGAACCCTGACCTCCTGGCTCATAGGTCAACGCTCAACCACGGAGCCCTGCCGGCCGGACTACCAGGCTAAATGCTATAATTTTTAATTCTTTCAAATTATGGGGGCAGGGGGAGGGAATCATGTAAAAGGTCCATAAGAACGGAGTGGCTATAATCAGGATGGCATCGAAAACAACAAAAAAGACGGAGAAGGAGCAAAACCAAAAACCGAAGCCGCTGTGAGAGAGGGAGCCGGCCTTTCTGTCTCATCTGCACTCAGATTTGGGACCCGCCCTCCAGGCCCCAGCTCAGCTCCGGCGGCTTCCTCCCGCCAGCCCAGTCCGGCCTTTACCCTTCAGCAGGGCGAGCCCTCCTTCCCTCTTTGTCGCCGCGGCACCCTCCCTCTCCACTCCCCACCGCAGAGCGGTTCTCCTGGGGGGGGAGGGGTGGGGGGGGGGGGGGGGGACACAAGCCCGTGTGGGGGACGGGTGGAGGCGTCCATCGTGAGCGGGTCCCGGGGAGTTTCCAGGACCGGGACTTGGACGAGAAGACAGCACAGTGTCTAGAGCTCACCAGGCCTCTGCTCGCTGCCCAAGGACTGGGAGCGTCTAGCCTTTCCGGGTTCGTAACAGCCCTGGCAAGCGGATCTGTACGTGTGATGTCACTAACTAGTAGATAGGATGATTGTTTTATGTTTTTAATTACTTTCTTAATGGACCTGGAGATTTTTAAAAAATGCACTAGTCCTAGCTGGTGTGGCCCAGTGGATAGAGCGTCGGCCTATGGACTGAAGGGTCCCGGGTTCAATTCCGGTCAAGGGCACATGCCTCAGTTACAGGCTCGATCCCCAGTGTGGGGCGTGCAGGAGGCAGCCGAGCAATCAATGATTCTGTCTCATCACTGATGTTCCTCTCTCTCTCTCTCTCTCTCTTCCTTCCTCTCTGAAATCAATAAAAATACATTTTTAAAAAATACACTATGCAGCTGAGACGATCTGAAGAGATGGTATGATGGCGACTCTTGGAGTCACTCAGTCCAGTTCGCACTGGGAGCAGCCCAGGGAGCAGGGACAGTCCCCGGGGAGCAGGGCCACCCTCTGGCCGTGGCAGGGAATCCCTGGGGAGGGAGGAGGTTGTGTGTGCAGGTGTGTGAGTGAGTGTGCCGGGCACACGCAGAAGGACCGCAGTCACCCGAGGTCGGGAGGGGGCCTCCCCTCGCCCCGTTCCTGCCGCTGGTCCCCTGCGCTTGGGCGGGCGGCTGGCAGGCGCAGTGCTGGGGTAAAGTCCTCGCGGGGAGTGCAGGCCCATTGCTCCACAGAGGCCTGAGCGCTGGTGGGAAGGTCACGGGACTGTCCCAGAGCCGGAGGGCCCAGGAGGCGGCCCCCAGTGAGGACACAGGGCAGGGCAGCACCTCAGCCTCAGCCTCAGCTGGGCCTGTGGCGGGGGGGGGGGGTGTGGAGGGGAGGGAGACTGAGACTCAGGCGTCAGCACAGGGACTCGGGTGAGGACAGCTCCTCGGGCTCCATAACTCTGCTCGGAGGGTGACATGTCTGCGCTCCAGGGCCAGACGTGCGGGCTCGCTGCTGCTTTTCCAGAAAAGGCGCGTCTCTGCCTGACACACTGGCGTGCACAGCCACGGCCTGTCTCCTGTGCAAACCCACTTAAGGAGGAGACGGGGATCACTCGACAGCCCCCCCTCTGGCTCGGGGCTGTCCTGTCCGTGGGCACCTCGCTGGGCGGCCGGTGAGAGGCCCTCTCACAGCTCAAGCCTCACACCACCCGAGGCAGACGCTGTGATTGGCCTAGGGTCACAGATGGGTAAACTGAGGCTTACGGTGTTAAGTCATTTGCCGAAAATCACAGCGCAGTTAAGAGGCGGGGAGACTCAACCCCTGCAGCCGCTCCAGCGCCCCCACTCCAGGCGGTGAGCGGCCCAGAGGGGCCTGGGAGGGAGGCGGGTCCAGAGCGCAGGAACAGGGGGCGGCGGGGGCTGCGGGCTGGCGCCTGGCCGCGGAGAGCACGGTCCGGGGCGGGTGCCCATCTCAGCTCCCCGCAGAGCTCCCCTCAGGCCCCGGGAGAGCCACTGGGGACGCACAGCGGTCTCTGGGGGGACGAAGGGCTCCACCCAGACAACCCTCGCCCCTCAGACTGAAAGGGAAACCCCCTTCGGGACCGGAATTGTTGGGGGGGGATACAGGCCCGTCCCAGACCTTCGAGCCCACGGAGGACGGTGTGAGGTAAGCCAGCCTCGCACGGGCTGATTCCGATGTCGCTGCCGGAAACGTCGGTAAACTTGAGACCAAGTCATTGCTCTGAGCCCGGGCCAGCGGCTCGGCCGGTCGGAGCGTCGGCCGGCACCACAAGGTTTCGGGGTCCGTTCCGGGTCAGGCACAGACAGGTGGCGGGCGTGTCCCCCCGGGCGTGCGGGGGCAGCCGGTCCACGGTGCTCTCACGGATGTTTCTCTCTCCCCCGTGCTCTCCCCAGAATCAGCCAGCTCGCCCCGGGGTGCGGGTTAAAGGCACGATGTTTGAGATGAACTTGGGGCGCCTGTGCTGGGAGCTCCGGGCCCGTCTCCTCGCCGCTCCCTGCGCCCCCCCCCCCCCCCCGCGGCTCCAGCCGGCTGGCGGCCATTTCCCTCCGGCAGCGTCTTCACGCCGCGAGGACCCGCTTATGTGGCTCCAGCTCGAGAGAAAAGCGACTTGAACTCAGAAGAAGCGGCCACAGTGGCCGGCGTCGTGCACGGCTGCGGAGTGCGCGGTGCCGCCGCCCCTGCACGCGGGTCCCCGCTCGCGCCGCCCCTGCCTGGGCCGCCCCTCGGCCCCTCGGCCCCTCAGCCCAGCCGGCCAGCTCACCCAGCGAACGTCACGGTCTTTCTTCCCGGAGGCAGAGCCCAGGGGGCTGCCCTGTGGTCGTGGGGTCCCAGAGCCCCAATTGAGGTGCCTCCCTCGGGGCCTCCAGCCTGCGGACAGGGTGTGTCCAGAATGTGGGCGATGCAACCCTAACTCGGGGTGCTTCCTGCACAGGGGGTCTGGGTGCTGACGGGGGCAGGGTGGGGGGGAGAGAGAGAGAGAGAGAGCGGGATAAAAGGACCACAGTCTCATAGCCTCAACACCCCAAACTGGTGCTCACCCAATTTCTCCCCAGCTAACCGGTGACGCTCCTGAGTTCGCGTTGGCTCCCCTGAAAGCCCTGCCCCCCCAAGACCGCGTGGGGGCTCCCGTGGGAGGGGGCGGGCTGAGGGGAGGGCCCGAGTGTGGCCGGAGGCTCCGTCTGGTCCTGGCTCACACCCAGGAAGCCACAGGGAAGCCGCCTGGAGAGGCAGAGCCGCCTCCGTGAACGGGGGAGCAGGTCCCGGGGGCTTTCCGGCTCCCAGGGACGGACTGGGCCAGGCCGCCCGCCCTCGGGCACAGAAAGAGGCCCGGCTGGGGTTGGCGTGGCCGGGACGGGCACCACTCCGCACCGGGTGCTCCCACGGAGGACACGCGAGGGCGCGGGCGCCTGAGCCGGGAAACCAGCAGCCACTGCTGTTTCCTACGGGGACACGGCTCCGTGTCGGGAGCTGGGCGTGTCCCGCGGGCGCCGTGTCGGGACGGGACCGTTCTGTTTAAATGGGGCCGAGCTGCCCCGACGGCCCAGGCCCCGCGGCGTGGCCGGCGGGTGGGACCCACAGAACCGTCTGTCCCGCGGCGTCGGCGGCCTCTGCGCGGTCCCCCTGGCACGGCCTGGCCGGCGACCGCTCAGGAATGCGGGCTGGTGGCCGCCCGCCTCGCCCCCGCGCTGCCTGCGGGCTGGCAGGAACTGACACGTTTTCTTTGCTTAATTAAGTCGTTCGGCAGCGGCTGGCCAAACAGTGGCGGCGACGTGGGGAGTCCGCCCGGACGCAGAGAGCCGTGGGCGGCGCCGACATGAAAAGGGGCCTCTGCGATTGTTTGGGTGCAGACGGGTCATTTTCCCGACGTTACTGCTGCCTCGGTGACCACAGCCCCGCAGCCCGAGAGGCCTCGTCCCTCACACAGCCGCCGTGGCTCCTGTTAGAGAGAGAGAGCCGGCGGGAAAGGAAGCGCCTCGTGTAGGCGGCATCTCGCTTCTTTCTGGCCTTCCTGGGGTTTAAAGGGAAACGGGGCTCATTGAAATGCGAGGTGCCCGTGCATCCTGAGTGACAGCTGGTGCCAGGGGACCCTCTTTCCAATCTGGAAAGCAAAGCTGGTGCCGGGGCCTGCCGGGGGCCTGGCTTTCTGGGCGCGGCAGAGGGATCCGGTCAGCGGTTTGCCAGGCGTCAGGGCCGGGGGGCGGCGGGGGATCCCTCCACCACCTCCCCGCCGATGACATTCCGGCTGAAATTCCGGATGATGTGACGACAGCCACAAGCCGCCTCGGTCTCGTGGATACTCAGGGACTGGGGGCCTGAGCAGAGGCCGCCCTCTCCACGTGCCATCCCCTCCCGAAGCTTCCTGTGTTCTCATTTATTGATTTTTTTTATTGATTTCAGAGAGGAAGGGAGAGGGAGAGAGAAACATCCATGATGAGAGAGAATCATGAATCGGCTGCCTCCTGCACGCCCCCTACTGGGGATCGAGCCCACAACCTGGGCCTGTGCCCCGACCAGGAATCGAACCCTGACCTCCTGGTTCATAGGTCAACGCTCAACCCCTGAGCCACGCCGGCCGGGCCTTGCTGTATTCTAATCGAAGCCCCTCACGTCTGCCCCGGGTACGCCCCCCTGTGCTGTGTCTCTCGGGCCTCACCCAGCGTGTTCCTCACTGCGTGTGCCGTGTGCCCTCGGGGACAGCAGGCACGCGGATGGGGCTCGGACTGGGCGTGGGGTCCTATTGTGAACCACGAGCGGACGGACTGCGAGCCCCGAGCGAGTGCTCTCCGACGCCCCTGTGCCTCGGTGAGTCTGTAAGGGAGATGCCCAGCGCCGGGCTCGGAGCGGGCACCTCGTGTGCCCTTCCGAGCTGAGCTTGCCCGCCTCCTCCCTCCGACTAAATCGGCATCTGGACAAGCCCCTGATGCCACCAGCCCTGGGCACGGGGCTGTGCTGATGCCAACATGAGCTGCTCCCGGGCACGCGCCTGGCTCCCCTCAGCCTGCTGGGCCCTCGGCGACACCCGGGGCCCTTTCGGGGTGGTCGGAGGGATGTCTGCACACCCTCAGCCTCGGAGAACATTCCAGCAGCTCCTGGGAGGCCAGTGCTCTCTCCTTGGAGAGCGGGAGAGACGGCCGGCTCCACGGCCGGGCCTCCACTGTGGTCCCCACTTCTCCTCACACGCAGGGCATCGCGGGGCATCGCCGGACTGCACGAGTGGCGAAATGATGCTTCAGCGGAAAGTCCACTCTGGAGTGTGGATTCCCTGGGCCCGCCGTCCACGCCGGCGCGGTGAGCTGAGTCCCCGGCCAGCGGTGGTCAGGGACCTGCACCCAGGACACGGGGTGCTCCCTGCAGGTCGTGTCCGTCCAGGCGGCCCAAAAGCACAAGAAGACGCCCAGCTCCCAGGTCCTTCCGGCCGTGAGGAGGCCGGGCAGAGCGGCGGGGTTTGGGCGCTCCAAAGTGACCGCTGCCCGGAGACCAAAGCTCGGGACACAGGAGGCGCAGCAGGTCCCCGGCGCCGGCCGAGGGTGGATCCGGGGGCCTGGGTGTGCGCCCCGCCCCCACGAAGGCTCCCCCCCCTCCCCCGCCTTCAGCTGTGGGCGCTTGCCTCACCTCCCAGGAGGCCACCCTCACAACACACAGCCCCACCCAGCTCCTCAGGCTCGGTCACTGCCTGGTCCCCGCGGCTCTGAAAGGGGTCGCCGAGGCCAGCGGCGACCCGAGCAGAGGGGGCCGCGATGCCCGGGCCCGTGGGCGCAGGAGCCACGCCTGGCTGCCTTCCCGCGGGCCGGGCCGTGTGTGCGGCTGGCCATCCGTCCCCGCGAGGTGCCCTGTCTTCCTGCCCCCTGACAGCCCGGCAGGTCTGCTCGGCGTTTTCCATCCAGGACATACTTTCACTCAGAGTCGCCACGACCAGCTGCTCGAGAGCGGCCTTGGCCCGGCTGCCGGCCACCAACACCGCGTCCTCCCGCCCCGGCCGGGCTGCGGGCCTGCGACAGCGCGGCTCACAAGGGCTGGCCGGGAGCCATCCCACCGCCGCGTGCGCTGCTCTGCGGGGCCGCGGCTCCCGGGACAAAGAGGAGGGTTCTCACCGCCCGGCGTCCTGCTGACAGGCGCACAATCCGCTGACAGAAAGCCACCGCGCGGCCTTGGGGGCCGGTTCCGGGGCGGCCGGCCGGCGGGCGGAGGGCGATGGTCACTCCGTGCAGGTGTTCGGCCAGGGTCCCCTCATTTGCATACATTTGCATAGACTGTCAGGCAGTTGGCTGACAGCCTCTGAGGAGGTCTGGACGCGGCCCAAACCTGTCAGGCTTTCTCCTTGCCAGGCAAGGTTGGCCCGGCTGCGCCGGCGGCAGGAAGCGGAGGCGCTGACATTGGGGTGCCCCCGCCGCAGCTGGGCCGAGCTCGGGGACAGCGCGCTGCTTAGAAAGACGAGCTGCGGCCGGAAGAGAGGGAGAGGCGGCACGTCGCGCCTCGGGCCCACAAAGTGACCCTGTAAGCCGGGGGTGGGGGCCGGCCGGGCCCTGGGCCGAGCAAGGCCGCAGGATCCTTGGGTCTGGCCCTGCCCAGGCATCAGGGGGCGTCCGTTCAATGTCTGACCACACAGAGCAGGCTCATGTCTCAGCGGACGGTGTGGAATGGCCTGTGAACCAGGTGACAAGCATCCCCACGGCCCTTCACCGGAAAAGGGTTCCCACCCTGCTCTAACGGGAGGCTTCAGAGGGGGGTCCGCCCCCGCCCGTGTGCCGGGTGTGCTCGGTGCTCGTGTGAGGCCAGCTCAGCCGTGAGAGCGCCCCCCGCCCCCCACGCCGCGGGCACCGCTCTCTGAGGCATCAGGAGTCCCTGGGCAGAGGGGAGAGGACAAATCCCGAAGCCGCTCAGAGACACGCTCTGTCCCCGGGAGGCTGCGTGGCACTGCTCGGGCTCGGAGGGGTCCGAGCGTCGGGCCGGGCACCTCCCTGCACGAGGATCTCAGGTCACGTTCGCGGGGGGGGGGGGGGGGGCTGCGGTGGGAAAGAAACAGACACCAGAGTCCTCGCTCCCGGAGGAGTAGGGGGGCGGGAGGCGGCGGGGGCGGGCGCTTTAGGAACGCGCTGCTGTCCCGGGGAGGCCGCTCCGTCGGATGCCGTCTCCCGGAGTCTTCCGCGAGGCTCGCCATCACGAAAGGCTTCGTCTCTGAGCGGCGGGCACCGGGCCGCGTGAGCCGCAGACAATAGCCGCTGTTCCCGCGCCGCCGCGGACCCTGAGCCGCGGGGCTGCCAGCGCCCGGCCATCTGGCTCCGTCCGCACAGGGACACATTGTCCGTGCACAGCGATGACTCCATCCCGGGACGCGCGCGTGCGCCTCCGGATAAAGCCTCTCTGAGGCCGCGATCACGCTGCCGGGGACTCCGCACAATGGGGCCCGGTCCCGGCGCCGGAGTGACATCGGCCTATGTAAGTGCCTCTCACAGGGGACGTTTTGTCCTCCGTGGCCAGCCCCCCAGACCCGTCCACAGCCCCAAAACAGCTTTCTCTCCCCCGCGAACAACGGCGCGGTTCTGTCGGGCGCTTGGCAGCCGCTTCCTCCCCGCCCGCCCAGGAAGCCCGTCCCCGCGCCGCCGCGGCACCTGCAGGCCTGGCCTCCGACGCGGCTCGCGGCCGGGCCCCACCTGCGCCCGGCTTTTCTCCGAGGTTCCGGGACAAGCGGCCTTTCTCCTCGCTGCCAGCGAGCAGGCCCGCGTTTGCCAGCTCCTCCACCGCTCGCCCAGCGAGTCACGGCCGGCCGGTGCCACCTGGATGCCCGCTCCCCCGGGCACACTGTGCACACGGGCACTCGCACCCCGTCGCCCGGTCCCGGGGAGGGGCCGGTTCATCGTTCTCCGGGCAGGACCCCCTCAGCCCCGCGGCCAAGACATCCGGGTGCTGCTGGGGGGACTTCCGTCACAGACAGGGAGACGGGCGGAAGGACAGACCGAGAGCAGCGTGGCTCAGGCCTCCTGTCCCGACTCCTGTGCGTTTTATTTTTGTTTTGTTTGTTTGTTTTAAATATTTTTTATTGATTTCAGAGAGGAAGGGAGAGGGAGGGAGAGAGAAGCATTAATGATTAGAGAGAATCACTGATCGGCCGCCTCCTGCACGCCCCCCTACTGGGGATCGAGCCCGCAACCCGGGCCTGTGCCCTGACCCGGAATCGAACCCTGACCTCCTGGTTCATAGGTCAACGCTCAACCCCTGAGCCGCGCCGGCCGGCAACATGGGGCGCTTTTATCCACGACAACCTCTGCACAGAACGGAGCGGCGAGCACCATTCCCGAGCCGATTCGCTCAGCTCCAGAGAAAGTTCACCTTTCCGCAAAGCCCGGCTCCCTCACGTGAAGAGAGAAACGAAAAGGCCACCACCCCGTTTTCAAACACGTCACGCCGGGTGCCTCCTCTGCCGAGGGCACAGCGGAGAGCCCCACGCACGGGGGAGGCCCGGCCGCTGCCACTGCTGCCCACGGGCCTACGAGGGCGCCCAGGCCAGGACGGGCAGTGCCCTCCCGTGCCCTTTCCTGAGGGCGTCTCTGAGCGTCCCCCCAAAGCGCGGCCTCTGCCTGCCGCGGGGAGCCAGCCGATGGGGCTCCGGCCCGGGGTCGCCTCAGTGTCTGTCCGAGCGCCCGGGGTGCTGTTTAAACGGACTAAGTGGGCAGACGGGCAGACAGCCGGCGGCGACTTTGCCCGTGAGCCGCGGAGCGCACACCCTCTGGGCGTTCGGCCCGAGGTGCATTTCCAGCGGCCTGGCGGCTTCCCAGCCCTGCTCCCCGCACCAAGGGGCGCACAGCCTCCGCCCGACTCTCCGGCAACATCAGGGTCACCCGCTTAACAGGAAGAGGGACACGACAGCCCTTTGGGGAGGAGGGTCCGGTGCGGCTAAGAAAGCAAAGGTGGCGACTGCGGAGCCAGCCTGGCACCCCAACACCACGAGGCGCCCGCTGGCGTTGGTGAAAGGGGGTGCGGAAGGCGGGGTGTGAGACCGGCACCGCCCGGGGCGCTGTCCGTCCCACCAGCAAACGGGTGAACATTCGGTGCCAGTGCCGGAGCCTCCTCTCCTTCCCGCCCCCTCACCCCTCCGCCCCGGGGGGGGGGGGGGCAGAGCCCACAGCTTCAGCCAGAGATCAGCCGAGTGCGGGGACGTTTCAGGATGCGGGCCGGGGGTGGGGAGCGTGAGAAAGGCCCGATGGGCCCCGATGGTTCTGGGGGGCAAATGAAGGCCGTGGGAACGGGGTGCAGCACAGAGGAGAGGTCACAGCCCGAGGGAGGACAGCCAGCGGTGGAGCCTCCACAAGGCTGGGGGCGGAGCGGTGGCTGACGGCGGGGTGGGCAGGGGACGGTGTGAGGACGGCGGGGAGGACGGGAGGGTGGGCAGGGGGACGGTGTGAGGACGGCGGGGAGGACGGGAGGGTGGGCAGGGGGACGGCGGGGAGGACGGCGGGGAGGACGGGAGGGTGGGCAGGGGGCCGGTGTGAGGACAGCAGGGAGGATGGCGGGGAGGACGGGAGGGTGGGCAGGGGGACGGTGTGAGGATGGCGGGGAGGACGGCGGGGAGGCCGGCGGGGAGGCCGGGGGGAGGGGGGGGAGGACAGCGGGCAGGACTGTCCTGGGGTCGGGCTCCAAGCGGAGAGTGCGCAGCAGGGACACTGCTGACCCTGAAGCCACTCATTTGGGGTTCCAGCTCGAATCACACTCCCCCCATCAGGGCGCCTCTGAGGACCTCAGGACACAGCATCCTCTGGTCCAGCATCCACTTCTCCGCCCCCTCCAGCCCCTGTCCCTCAGCCCACAGCGCCCCCTGCTGGCCGGTGGGTTGCGAATCCCCTGGCCCCTGGGCTCCTCCCCAAACCACGGCCGGAGGCTGGGAGCGGGCTTGTCTCCGGGAAGAGCGGTGAGCGCAGGGCCTGGCGCTCTGAAACCCCAGCCCACGCCTCCCGCCCACCCCGCTCTGGAGCTCTGGTCTCCGCAAAGTGAGGTTTCGCTGCAGGAATTTCATCCTCAGGGAGCCCTCCCCCCAGGAGACAGGGAGCCACAGGCACCACGCGTGACCAGAGCAGGTCCCAGCGGCAGGACGCCCTCCTCGACGTGCAACTTCGTGGCGGGAGGACCCGTTGCCTGCGGGGGGGGGGGGGGGGGGGCGGGGGGGGGGGGCGGATGTCAGCGGACAGACAGCCTGGCCCCTTGGGAAGCCTCTGGCTCAGCACACAGGGCGCGTGACCACACGAGGCGGGGCAGCTGGTCGCGGGGCAGCAGGGAGGCGGGTCTGGTGTATTTCATATTTTTTTTATTTTTAAGTATATTTTTATTGATTTCAGAGAGGGAGGGAGAGAAAGAAAGATCAATGATGACAGAGAATTATTGATAGGCTGCCTCCTGGAATCAAATGAACCAGGAGGTCAGGGTTCCATCCCCGTCAGGGCACAGGCCCCTCTGAATTAGACGGGCCGAAGCCATATCCGGTGAACCGCGGTGGAGCCGGTGCTGCGGGTTATCAGAGGACGCCATCGAAGTTCGCACGAAGTTGATGGAGCGTGACCCCGGGGAACGGGAGTCCACGCCATTGCGCCTCCTGCCGCATCGCTGTCCGTAGTGGAAACACCAGGGGCTGCGTTATCTGTAACAAAATGTAAGTTCTGCCGCCGCACACTAACGCAAAAATGCTGGTGTTTCCATGAACTTGACTGATTAAACTTCATGTGAATTAAACTTTGAAAATAAAAAAGAGAACGCTACTTACTCTGCTGACTCGGGAGCTTTAACCTGATCGCTATTTTATTTTGTGCATTCCTCTTATTTTAATCCACATATATTGTTTATAGCTTACGTATACTTATATAGTATAATATTTATATATTAAAATGTTGCTATATCAAAATATTATTACTGAAATATTTTAGAAAATTTCATTTTGTTATGTTTTATCTTAGGAAACATCAGCTCATGGCACCAAAAGGATAGAGTAAGAATCCTCCAGCCCTGGCAGGCATGCTCAGTGGTTAGAGCATTGGCCTGCACCACGGAGGGTCTCAGGTTCGATTCCTGGTCAAGGGCACGTACCTGGGTTGCAGGTCCAATCCCCACGCCCGGTTGGGGTGCGTGTGGGAGGCAACCAATCAATCTGTCTCTGTCACATTGATGTTTCTCTCTCTCTCTCTCTCTCTCTCTTTCTCCTCTCTCCCCCCTTCCACTCTCTAAAAAATCAATGGAAAGATATCCTCACTTCTCCAGTGAGGATTAAAAAAAAGGATCCTCCAAAGTCTTCATTATTGGCTGTTACATAAACTTTACTCTACCCTTCAACCACCCAGGAAAGGCTTTTTAAGATTTTGGTATATATAATAACCACAATTCTGAAAAGAAAGAAAAAAAAGAAAGCATGTCTCCTTCCCTGTAAGGTTATGTATATTGCGTATATCTATATAATAAAAACCCAGTGGTCGTAACGCGGTAACGACCAAAGACCGGTCACCAGGAGGATGCGTGCACCGCGAGGCACGTGTGGGTGGGAGGGCTATGTGTGTGGTGAGGCATGTGCGGGAGGGCGGGGCCGCACAATTTCGTGCACTGGGCTTCTAGTTATATATGATTACATGAGAGGCCTGGTGCACGAAATCTGTGCACTGGCTGGGTCCCTAGCGGCTGCCAGCTGCTGGCCAGGGCCTCCCTCCCTTCCCCTGGGGGCCCTGCCCCCTGGTCGAACTTCCAGATGACCTCTCAGTCAAGGGGACAATTTGCATACTACGCTTTTATTATATAGGATGTATCATGTATGTGTGCTGTACATGAAGCAAAATAACATGTTTTGAATATTTAAGTGGAATATGAGCATTCACACACCTTGAGGCCCCAGGGCACCTCCTAGCCCAGGTTCCACGGCACGTGGGTCCTGGCACCCTGAGACACGCCTGGCGCTGGGCTGGGACTCGGTAATTGTAGGAAGTGCCCACTCAGCCCTCGGCCTGGCGAGTTGCTTGGAATTACTGAGCTGGGCGGCTGCTCCAGTCTTAGCCCTTCACGCCCATAAACCCTTCTGCCTGTGGGGTCAGGTATTACCTGTGTGTGCGCACGTGTGTGTGTGTGTGTGCACATGTGTGTGTGTGTGTGTGTAAACATGCCTCTGACTTTCCTAAGGAAAAGAGCAGCAGGTCCCGTGAGTTTAACGGAAGGTTCCGGAGAGGAGACGGAAGGCAGGGAGGGTGGGTGGCCGCTGGCAGTTGCCGTGTGCACAAGGCTGTCCGGGAGCGGAGCCGGGACGCGGGTGCCCGGTGCCCGGTGCCCGGTGCCCAGGCCTTTGCTTCTCAGCTGCAGCTCACGCCGGGTTTCCACGCGGGCGGGGCGGGGGGTGCGTTCATCGTGACGAAGTGACCCCCTGAGAATGTCCTGCTGGCCCCGGCGAGCAGAAGAAAAGAGCCCACCCCGCAACGCGGCGGGCCATCGGAGGTGCGGGCGCTTTTACACGTGGCCAGCCGGCTTTCCAAGGGGCGACCGCGGGCGTGCAGCCACCGGGCGCGGCCGAGGGACCTGTGCGGGGCCCGCTGCTCAGGGCGAGTCTGCGCCACGGTGTTCGCCGCGGCTTCCTGGCCACACACAGCTCTAAACAACAACAAGCCTTCGCAGAGCCCGCGTCTCCCCGCCTGCTCGTTACGGGGCCGCTCGCTGCAGGCAAACGAGGCGGCTTCTCCTACGAGAGGCGCCGAGCTGTTCCCCGGAGAACGGGCTCCCGGGAGGCTGGGCCCGGAGAGCGGGCTGCGTGGGAGCGCGGCCTCCTGTGCCTAATCGCCCGTGAACGTCATTAAGTTGAGAAACGTTTTCCACCAAATTAACTGCCGCCTGGTGTCCAATTAGCGGGAGGCGCCGGGGGCAGCCACGCGGCAGCGTCCAGGGAACCGTGTGGGTGGCTCCGGGCCGGACCCCGTGGAGCCGGGACGGAGGCTGTCAGACCCGGGCCGGGCCCAGCCGTGAAGCGCACGTCTCTGTTCTGGCGCCAAGAACCCGCCGCCGCCCAGGTGCGCCTCAGGGGTGTGTGGCGTGGTCTCCCCGGGTCCGCTGAGCGCCCACAGGAGGGGGTTGGGGTGAGAGGGGAGAAGACGCCGCCCCAACGCCTGTGGCAGGAATTCTGGGAGCCATGCATTCAGGAGGGCGGGTTCCATTTGTCGTCTTTTTCAAAACGTAAGGCGAACCCTGGCCGGTGGCCCGGTGGGTTGGAGGGTCGTTCTGGACGCCAAACGGCTGTGGGCTTGAGTCCCGGTCCAGGAGGTGGGCTGGGTCCCCGTCTGGGTACGTATGGGAGGCAGCCGACCGATGCTTCTCTCGCACATCCATGTTTCTCTCTCTCCTTCCTTCTCTCTCTAAAAATCAATATGAACAGCCTGGCTGGCGTGGCTCAGTGGTTGGGCATCGACCTAGGAACCAGGAGGTCACAGTTGGATTCCCGGTCAGGTCAGGGCACAGGCCCGGGTTGCAGCTCGATCCCCAGTGGGGGGCGTACGGAGGCAGCCGGTCAATGATTCCTTCTCATCATGGATGTTTCTCTCTCCCTCTCCCTTCCTCTCTGAAACCAATAAAATCTATTTTTGAAAAATCAATAAAAACATATCCCCTTGAGGATTTAAAAAAAGAAACGGAAGGAGAAAAGCCTCCTTGGTGATTGACAGCCGGGAGCTGCCTGCAGAGCTCTCACTGCCTGCAAACCTTTGCCAGCATCCCCGCCCGGAGCCCTGGGAGGGAGGAGCCTGGGAGGGAGGGGCCTGGGAGGGAGGGGCCTGGGAGGGAGGGGCCTGGGAGGGAGGGGCCTGGGAGGGAGGAGCCTGGGAGGGAGGGAGGGAGGGAGGGGCCTGGGAGGCAGGCATGTTGCCCTCTCTGTTCTGTGAGGGGGGACTGAGACCCAGAGGCCGGAGACCTCCCCGCCTCCAGAGCGGCCGGGGCGGGGACAGGCTCAGAGCTCGCGCTCGGTCCCCTGCACCGGCCGGTGTTTGGGGGCTGCCTGCACCAGAATCCTGCAAAGCGAGCGGATTGCACGGCCATTGAGTGCTGTGTGCTCTCACCACCCTAGAGGCTGGGCGCTGAGCCCGAGGCGGCGGCGGGTGGTTCCTTCGGAGGCGGCCGGCGCCCGGGCTGCGGCCTGGTCCCGGCCCCGCCATCCCGGGGCGTCTCCCTGTGTGCGTGTCTGTGTCCGAACGCTCCCTTTAAGAAGGACACTAGCGATGTTGGGTGAAGGGACTCCATCCGTAGGACCGCGTCTTCACCGCGAGTCCTGGCCGGGCCGCGAGCGCCTCTCCCGCTCTGAGCTCAGACGGTTCTGCTGGAGGCGCGGAGGAAGGCGGCGGGGCGTTTGCACAGGGAAGTCGGTGAAGGCCAAGCATCAGGGCTCCGCGCCCGCCGAGAGCCCATGGCTCAGCCACCAGCTGCGGGGCATTTCCCGGACCGACTGGTGAGCTCAGGCCAGTCGAGTCGGGGTTCAGAGGGCAGGAGGGGGCCCGGAGCTGGGCCCCCGGCGCAGAGAAGACAGCAACGCCCAGCAGAGGCCCCCCTGGGCTCTCTCGGGTGGGGACCTGGAAGGTGGGGCCGGTCACGTGGCCGTGGATCAGGCTGGGGGGACTTTTCCCGTCCTCACGGCACCGTCTGGAAATGAGGGAAATCCTTGTCTTACGTCAGGGCCGGGCATGGAGCTGAGTCCCGTCTAACGCTGCCATTGGCCGTCCTCACCGTCCACGTCCATACACGGACGGGAGGCCAACGAAACAAGGGCTCCTTCCGGCCGCACCGGGGCCCGTCCACCGCCCGGGACCCACAACCACTGGGCGTACGCCTCATCCAATGCCAGTCTGGAGGCCGGACTCGTCCATCGGGACTCTAACCGCCCAGCACACTGCCGGGGCCAGGAGACCTTCAAACGTGTGTTGTTGTGACCACGTGAGGGAAGGCAGAAGCCACAGCACGTGCTGCTGGGATCAGAAACGACAGGGAGGACGGGCCGGCCCCCGGGGGCTCCCGGCTCACCGCAGCCTGGCACATCTGGCCCAGATAACCCACAGGCCCTCCCCCCGGACAAAGGGGCGCCACTCCCCCTCTGTCCTGTCTCCAGGGTGCCGGGGAGAATGAGGGGTGGGGAGACGGCAAGTAACCAGTTCCCCACGCAGCGCCACCTCCCGCGGGCTTACGATGGGAGGTCTGTGCCGGCAGAGAGCCCCTCGGGACTCCCCAGGAAACGCACGGTCACCCTCACACGCAGCTGAGCGGCCTCGTTCTCGGGAACCTGGGACATTCACGGGCGACGGCCTTGCTCCTGCCGGTCTCAGAGCTCCGGCGGCGGCCAGGGGCGCACGCCCTGCCCCACGCGCGCTCTCACAGGCTCCTCCCTTTCCTGGAACCCTTCAAAGCTCAAGTGCGCCCGGCCCGCGGGCTCAGGGGCTGAGCGTCGACCTATGAACCAGGAGGTCACGGTGCGATTCCCGGTCGGGGCACAGGCCTGGGTTGTGGGCTCGATCCCCAGTGGGGGGCGTGCAGGAGGCAGCCGGTCCATGACTCTCATCATGGATGTTCCTCTCTCTCCCTCCCCCTTCCTCTCTGAAATCAACAAAAACATGGTTTAAAACGAACAACGAGAGCTCGCAGTGAGCCCGACAGCTTCCGTCCCGTGTCAGTGGAGATGGCGAAGCCACGTGAAGCCCTGGGAGATTCGCCGTGGAAATGGCGGCGCCCTGAGCACAGGCCCCAGCGGGACGCTCGCAGGTGGTTCGGGGGCAGGTGGTTCTGGGGCAGGTGGTTCCAGGGGGACAGGTGGTTCGGGGCAGGTGGTTCCAGGGGGACAGGTGGTTCTTTGGGGGCAGGTGGTTCCGGGAAGGTAGTTCGGGGGCAGGTGGTTCGGGGGCAGGTGGTTCCAGGGGGACAGGTGGTTCTGGGGCAGGTGGTTCGGGGGCAGGTGGTTCTGGGCAGGTGGTTCCGGGGCAGGTGGTTCGGGGGCAGGTGGTTCCGGGGCAGGTGGGTCTGGGCAGGTGGTTCCGGGGCAGGTGGGTCCAGGCAGGTGGTTCCGGGGCAGGTAGGTCCAGGCAGGTGGTTCCGGGAAGGTGGTTCCGAGCAGGTGGGTCCAGGCAGGTGGTTCCGGGAAGGTGGTTCCGGGCAGGTGGGTCCAGGCAGGTGGTTCCGGGCAGGTCTGGAATCCAAATGCCGCGCCGACCATGGGCCTCGGTGGCGCTCTGCTGTGGAGCTCATGTGCCCTGGTCCTGGGGACACCTCTCCACCCAAACACTGAGGGGGTGACGACTCGGGGGCCACCGGAGCCACGACACAGGCAGGGCGGGGACCCGGTGCCGCCCCGGCCGGTCTGCCTCTCGGAGCCGAGCAGGTGCCTGTTGACCCCCCGCCCCCGCAGAGCCTCTGCTGTCAGGGCCACACGCTCCGGCACATCGGGGTGGCCCCGCCTCATGAGCAGGGGCTGAGGGGCCTGTGAGTTCATTGAGGCCCTTCCCGCCACCTGCCCTGCGGCCGCATCTGCACGCTAACAGCCCCTAATTGTCGTCACACGGCGGCCGGGCCGCAACAGCTTGAGGACCGCCCCGCGCAGCGCGGCCCCGGCAGCTCCCTAACGACCCGGGCCAGATGCTCGGGGAGAAGGCGGCGCCCACCAGGAGCCCGAGGGGCCGCTCGGTGCCCTCGGCTAATTAACGGGGAGACGGCGCTGAGGGGAGCCGGCTTCGGCTGCGCAGGGACAAGCCCACGGAAACGACTGGCTCCGGGGCCCGCGCGTCGCTCAGAAGCAGGGCTGCCTCTCTGGGCACGTGGGAGCCAGTACGTGCATGTGTGCACACGTGTGTATATGCGTGTGCACCTGTGTGACTTCTCCTGTTCAGAAACCAAGCATGGGCGGGGCGGGGGGTGTCAAGCCCCGTCCCAGGCCCTGTTTCAAAGGCTGGGGCAGAAAGGGGTGCAGGGTGAGGACTGGAAGCTGGCCAGCCCCCGGGGAATGGAGGGCGACGCGGGCCGGCCCCACGGAACCACAGGAGCGAGCGCGTCAAAGGCACAGAGACGTGGACGTGAAGAGGCCCCGGGTCAGGGCACGTGACAGGACCAGGCCGCGAGGCAGGGGCTCTAACGTGGCACAGAGCACGCACGAGGGAGACCTGGGGGCACGCTCTACGGAGCGGGGGGGGGGGGGGGGAAGCCCACCGCCGGGAGGCGAAGGAGCTGGGCCCGTGGCGTCTGTTAGGAGTCAGTCTGGGCGTAGACGGAATCGGACCGCGGTGAGTCACACGGTAGGTGTTCTGTCCGTCTGTCGGTCTGTCTGCTCGCTTGTTGGTCGCTGTAAGCACAGCCCGGCAGGCTTCCCGGGGCCCCGCGCCCGTCACCAGGGACGCCCTGGTCTCCCCGCCCAGGCCTGGCAGCGCTTGTGCCGCGTGATTTCCTTCCTTTTCTTTGAAGGGAACCTCTCACCGCGAGAACAATTTAAATATGTTTTTAAAGTTGATGTCAGAGAGGAAGGGAAGGGAGAGGGAGACAGAAACATCAGTGATGAGAGAGAAGCATCGATCGGCTGCCTCCTGCACGCCCCGCACTGGGGACCGAGCCCGAAAACCGGGCCTGTGCCCTGACGGGATGCTCAACCACTGAGCCACCTCAGCCAGGCCGGGGTGCGGTTTTTAAACAAACTAAGTTCTGGACTTAATGCCTCCTTCCTAATGTGAGAGAGAGAGAGAGAGGAGAGAGAGAGAGGGAGAGGGAGAGAGAACCCTGAAGTGGAGAAAGGCAGGGTTTGGGGAATCGGTTTCAGAATTCTCAGCTGCGAGGCCCCAACCCAGACGAGGGTCCTTTGCAGCCGCCTCCCGCGGCGAACGCGGCGACGGGTTCAGTGACTGCGCAGGGTCTCGTGGTCCCTCCAGGAGCCTCCCGGGGCCTCTCCTGCGAGTTCTGTAAAGACACTCCCTCCAGCCCTCGAACGCTTGTCTGCGGGGTCGCTGACCTTGGCCCCTGTGCCTGGTCCCAGCTTAATCCCGCCCAGCCCACCCCACAGCGGCCCCTTCCCGCCTCTCCTCGCTCTGGCGGGCCTTCCCGCGCCTCCCAGGCCCCCGGGGTGTCACTCACGGCTTCACCCGCCTCCTCCAGCCTGAGCCGGGCTCCCCGCTCCCAGCCCTGAGCGCTGGCAGGCTGCAGAGAGGAGAGAAGCAGCCGAGGAAGGGAGAGTGGCAGCTTGACACGGCACTGTCACCGTGAACACGGCCCGCGCGTGACCCGGGCCCGCACGCCCCGGCCCGGTGCCCAATCACAGCTGAGGCTGCATCTGCCGCGGCCCACGGGCCCGCGCCATGCTGGGCACCAGATGCCTCTGTTTATCCCCCCTCCGCCTCCTGCCCGCCCGCAGCCCGCCGCAGCCCTCGCTTCAGCTGTCCGCAGGCCTGTCTTCCACCGCGTCCCTCCCCGCCCCTCCGTCTGCGCGGCCCGGTGAGCAGCGCCGTGCTCCCTCTGCAAAGTTGGACCCGACAGCACAAAGCGGACCCGGGCCTGAGCAGGAGGGCTCTGAGCCCTGCCGCACCCGGGGAGCCAGAGCCAGAGACCCGGCCGCGCCCGCCGGCCTCGCCGCGGCTTCCCGCTGAGTGTCACTGTGGGTGCTCAGGGCTGTGACACGGAAGAACCAACTCGAAACGCCACGCTGAGACTTCGCAGTGAAACACACCCACTGCGCCGGGAGGTGGCGGCGGCGGGAGGAGGGGCCGATCGAAGCCAGAGTCCGCTGTCGTTTCTTTCTTTAAAATATATATATATGTTTTTATTGATTTCAGAGAGGAAGGGAGAGGGAGCGGGAGATAGAAGCACCAATGAGGCCCTCACCGGTTTGGCTCAGTGGATAGAGCATCAGCCCGTGACCCAAAGGGTCTCAGGTTCGATTCCCAGTCAAGGGCACGCACCTCGGTTGCAGGTTCCATCCCTGGCCCCTGGTTGGGGGGTTTTCAGGGGGCAACCAGTCGATGTGTCTCTCTCACATCGATGTTTCCCTCTCCGTCTCTCTCCCTCCCTCCCACTCTCTCTCTAAAGATCAATGGAGAAAAATATCCTCGAGTGCCGAAACCGGTGTGGCTCAGTGGATAGAGCGTCGGCCTGCGGACTGAAGGGTCCCAGGTTCGATTCCGGTCAAGGGCATGTACCTTGGTTGTGGGCACATCCCCAGTAGGGGGTGTGCAGGAGGCAGCTGATCGATGTTTCTCTCTCATCGATGTTTCTAACTCTCTATCCCTCTCCCTTCCTCTCCGTAAAAAAATCAATAAAATATATATTTTTTAAAAAGAAAGAAAGAAACATCAATGAGGAGAGAGAATCATGGATCGGCTGCCTCCTGCACGCCTCACACTGGGGATGGAGCCCACAAACCGGGCCTGTGCCCTTGACCGGGAATTGAACCGTGACCTCCTGGTTCATAGGTCGCCGCTCAACCCCTGAGCCACGCCGGCCGGGCAATTCAACTGAATTTTTATTGAGCTACAACCAACAGGTACTGGGCTAGGTGTTAGGGGTACACGGGCGAGTGAGCCAGGGATCCTGCCCGCAGGAGGTTGACAGGGACCCCAGGACGTGTCGCCAGTTCACGGAAATGCCGTGCGGTGAGAGGTGCCCGTGGGAGGCACGTGGGCACGCTGAGAGAAGAGTCACGGTCTGCCTGGGGTCCCAGGGGAAGGCTCGCAGGGCGTGGCCTGCGAGCTGAACCTGGAAGAGTTTAAAGGAAAGGGGGGGTGGAGGGAAGGAAGGGGACATCCAGGAGGAGAGGGGCCCTCATTCCTCCCACCACCAGGGTGTGCGGCCACAGACACAGTGCCGGGTGCCGGAACGGGCGCGGCAGCCTGCGGCCCGGCCCAGAGCTTCCTGACGCAGGAGCCCAGTGCTACGGTGGCACCTCCGTGGAGGAACGTGCTGCGAGTGCCACGCGGTGACCTAACAAACGGGGTTCGGAAGAACCGCGTGTTTACAGCCACGCAGGGGCTCGGAGCGTGCTTGCTGAATGCACCATGACACTCTGCTCTGACTTCGGCGATTCATGAGGCACAGCTAGTCTTTTGAATGGAAAAGATAAGCAATAAATAATGGCTGTGTAACCTTGAGCTGCTTAATCTACCCATACAAACTTTATATCATAAAGGTCTACTTTTTTTTTTATTGTATGTAGATTCATTGTAAAAAAAAAAAAAAGGAAAGGGGACTAGGTTTCATTTAGGCCAGAACGGGCTGTCCCTAGCGGTTCCGGGACAGCGTGGGAGATGTCCTTGGTGCTGAATGACAGGCAGGGAGTCTGGTCATCACACCCAACATGAGCATCTGAGAGAGAGAAAGGAGGAGGAGGAGGAGGAGGAGAGGGAGAAGGAGGAGGAGGAGGAGGAGAAGGAGGCGGAGGAGGAGGAGGAGGAGGAGGAGGAGGAGGAGGAGAGGGAGAAAGAGGAGGAGGAGGAGGAGAAGAGGGAGAAAGAGAAGGAGGAGGAGGAGGAGGAGGAGGAGGAGGAGGAGAGGGAGAAAGAGAAGAAGGAGGAGGAGGAGGAGGAGGGGGAATCTGACACAGGACATATTCCTGGGGGAGGGGAGGGTGTGCTGATCAGAGAAAGTCTGGGAAGAACAAGATTCTTAAAAATAAAGCCGTGTGATGCCCAGGGGTGGGGGTGCCTGAACCTTCAGGGCTTCCTTGCGTCGTCATGGGGATTAATTAGCCAATGTTTGTGCCTAATTTTGGAGTCGCCGTGAGATAATCGTGTGTGAGGAGCTGTGACTCAGATGCTGAAAACGCTTTCCAGAGGGGAAAGTGCGTGTTGGGGTTCCTGGTGCTGGGACCCCGTCCATGGATCATTGCACCCGAGAGCACCCTCCTCTGAGCAATGTTGAGTGACATCTTGTCAAAACACGCTGCCCATGTTTTGCTAAAGGTCATGAGGTTAAAGTGAGGTTTGCAAAGTGACATTTTAGCAGAGGCGGTTGGCGATCGAGGGGGAGTTGGGATCAACAGGGTCTTCAGGAGAGTTCCCTTCCTTCCTTTCACCCTCCCGTCTCCCCTGCTCCTCGTGCCCTCTGTCTGCCCTCCGTCCCACGTGGAGGTTCCGCGTCACATACATTTTCATCAAAGTCACCGCATGTGTTATTGGCTCCCGTTTCTGTCCAGGTCACATAGGGTCACCTGGAATCCGGCGGCATCCACCAAGGGGGTGTGACCGTTGCCGGAAACGGCACTGACGACGCGGCGGTGATGACGCGGCCTGGCCTGGCGGCGGACGGGACGCGGCCCAGTGTGAGGAGCAGGAAGCTGAAACTGGTTGACAAGATCATATCGGAGCAGTCACCAGGGCAGGCTGGGAGACGCTGCGCAGCCCCGGCCGGCGTGGGGGTCACGGTTCGATTCCCGGTCAGGGCACAGGCCCGGGTCGCGGGCTCGATCCCCAGTCGGGGGCGTGCAGGAGGCAGCTGATCCATGATTCCCTCTCATCATTGATGTTTCTCTCTCTCTCCCTCCCTTCCTCTCTGAAATCGATAAAAATATTTTTAGAAAAAGAAAAAAAGAGTGCACCCCTCCTTTAGAGCAAGAGGCCCCCACATACTGGGCTCCAGGAGGACCAGCTCGGGTCCGAGAGCGCCCAGAGCACGTGGGCCCACAGGGCGGCCGGGTCCACTGCCCCTGGAGGGCGCCCGGGGAAACACCGCCCCGCACGCACGGCGTCACCAGAACGCACTCGCGGTGTCGCTGCCGGGCCACCAGCTGATGTCCTGCGGCCGCGGGGCAGGAGGCCTTCCCAGCGGTGTGCTGAGTGCCACAAGCCACGGAGATGACGGCGATTGCCCGCGAACCACCGCGCCGCTCGGCGCCAGGAGGCCACCCGCCCGGGTGTCGGGCACCCAGGGAGGCGCAGCCACTTGGGGTCGCACTGAGGACAGAGGCTCAGGACCCGGCCTCCCCCCAGCCCCCCGCTCTCGGGCGCGCTCTCCTGTCCCGCTCCGCCCCCCGGGACCAGGTTTGCTAGGTTTACCCGCCGAGTCCGTGCCCGTGAACTTAATTAAACGTGGGCCCCACCACGGAAAGCAACTTCTCCAATTTTCTGTTCTTTATTCCCACCCTCCCCAAACCCCCAAAACGGACAAAAACTTAAGAAAGAAAGAAAAAAACAAACCCTAACTTTCAAAGACTGAAATCTAGGGATTTGCATAATTCAGTATCGGCCTTGCCCGACCGTGGGGCTGCGTGGTTGAGCGTCGACCTATGCACCAGGAGGTCAGGGTTCGATTCCCCGTCAGGGCACAGGCCCAGTGTGGGGTGTGCGGGAGGCGGCCGGTCCATGATTCTCTCTCCGTTGATGTTCCCATCTCCCTCTCCCTCTGCCTTCCTCTCTGAAATAAGAAAACATAAACACATACAGTCTCTGCCTTGGGAAGTTTTTCCAGGGTTCGGGGCCCTCCCTCCAGAATGTGCACCGACTTCTCGGCGAAGCAGCCGCGCCCAGCACCGCCCCCGGAGGCTGCCGCTTGGAAACCTCAGAAACCTTAGAGACGGGTAAATAACACGTGCCCTCGAGCTCCCGGCTGCTCTGGGAGCCGCTCCTGGCGTCTGTTTGTTTGTTTGTGTCTCCTTCTCTCTCCGTGTGACCCGCTAGGTCTTCCCAGCCGTGGGCGCGGCTGAAGGTGGAGATAACGGGGGTTGTTGTGGGTGATTCCCGCAGCCACGCGGGGCGGCTGCGAGGCAGTCGATTGCCACCCACGGGGAATCGACTTGTTTCTCTCTCGCAGTCTCCCACGTTGACACACACACACACACACACACACACCCATTTCACGCGGACCGCGTGCTAAGAATAATTGCCACCAATATTGATTGGCCCTCGGGGAGCCGGCTGCGTTTAAAAATTGCAGCCCGTGGACTCCCCGCGGAGGCAGCCGCGCGGAGGTGGCGGCTGATTGGTGCCATGTCCCCGTGTGTGACCTCCTCTGGGGAACCGTGAAGGTAACGCCCGCGCTGAGCAGCCGGCGGGGGACACCCAGCTGCGACCACAGCTGTTCTTTCCTGGCGCGGCTTCTGTCTGCACACTTGCCAGTCTCCCTGCCGATGAAGTGCATTTCTTTCTTTCTTTTCAAATTATCTTTTTATTGATGTTAGAGGGAGAGGGAGAGGGAGAGGGAAGCATCCACGATGAGAGAGAACCGTGGATCGGCTGCCTGCTGCACGCCCCCCACGGGAGATCAAGCCCACAACCCGGGCCTGTGCCCTGACAGGAATCGAACCCTGACCTCCTGGTTCATAGGTCGACGCTCAGCCCCTGAGCCCCGAGGCGGGCGTGATGCTGAAGTACATTTCTGAGGCGACAGGGCCCTGGTTTCCTCGCGTCCCCGTTGTCTTACTGCGGATTGTCAGGGGAGGGGCGAGCGTGTGAGGGCTCTCTCTATTCCTCCACTATTTCGCTGCCGGTTCCGGGGCGGGCTGTACGCTCACGGGCCCTCGCAGTCCCTCCGGCTCAGTGTGAATTCACTGCGGTTGTGTTCGGGGTCTCTCCTCCACCCTCCGCGCCCCTCACCGGGAGGCGGGGGGCCAGTTTCCCAAAAGGGCTTTCGTCCGTTCGCAGCAGCGAGGAAAGTGCGCAGAGTCTTAGCCTCAAATCCCCGTGGTGAGGCCGCGAGGTTCCGGTGCGTGGAGGCCGGGCTGAGAGCCGTCAGCCAGGAAGGAAGCGTTCATCCTGCTCGTTCCCCCTTACATCACACAGAACTGCGCTTCGCACCCACACGGACATATGTGGCCGATGATGGACTGGAGGGTGTCACAGGCTGTGACCGGACGTGAGTGACAGCGGCGGGGAGCTCACAGCCGCTCTCCATCTGCCCGGCGCTCTCTGGCCCGCGTGCTGTCACAGTCCTTGCAAATCCATCCCCCTTCCCACGTCCCCTTCCTAGAATTATGCACAGACTGAAGGGCAGCTTTAAAGGAGCCGAGGCCGCGGCATTGAAAAGGGAAAAGGACCCGGAGGAAAACGCAGCCACCCTCTCTTCCCTTTATCTGGTCACCAGAGGCCCGGCGCACGAAATTCGTGCACTCGGGGTGGGGGGGGCTCCCCTCAGCCCGGCCTGCGCCCTCTCGCAGTCTGGGAGCCCTCGGGGAATGTCCGACTGACGGCTTAGGCCCATTCCCCATGTGCAGGGAGCGGGCCCGAGCCGTCCGTCGGGCATCCTTAGCGCGGCCGTGGAGGCGGGAGAGGCTCTGGCTGAGCGGCGCTCCCCCGAGGGAGCCCTGGCAGCTCCTGCATTGAGCGTCTGCCCCCTGGTGGTCAGTGCACGTCATAGCGACCGATCGTTCTGCCATTCGGTCGAGAGGGCTGGTTTTGTTGGCTATTTGATGGTTGTTTTCCACTTTTGTTGAGCATTTTTACTTTGTTGTCATCCTGGGGTTTCTAACAAAGGGCCCGGATGTCACAAATCCAAGTCCTAACTTATGAGTAGGGACGTGAAAGACACAAATGCAACACACACACACACACACACACCCACACACACACACACGTACACACACACACACACACACACACAGGTACACACACGTACACACACACACACACACACACACACACACACACACTCACACACACACACACACACACACACACACACACACACACACACACTCACACACACACGTACACGCACACACACAGACATTCACGTACACACACACACACAGAGACACACACCACACACACACACCACACTCACACACACACACCACACTCACACACACACACCACACTCACACACACACACCACACTCACACACACACGTACACGCACACACACAGAGAGACACACACAGACATTCACGTACACACACACACACAGAGACACACACACACACACACACTCACACACACACACACACACACACACACACGTACACACACACACACACAGACACTCACACACACACACACACACACGTACACACACACGTATATACACGATTTCACTGCCCTGCACTTTGAAAGCAGTTTTTTAAATCACAAACCAGCTGTTCCAACAAGCACGCTCTTGGGCCCGGAGACCACAGGAAGCCACCCTGAACTCGTGGACGCCGGCAGAGGCCCCGAGTCACTCACAGCCGCGGCGTCCCATCCTCCCGCCGCCCCCTTGTTGCTGGAAACAGAGCGTGAGCAACGGAGACGCCGCGCGTCCTGGCCACGTGGGGACACGGCTGGCTCCGGCGCTGCTTTCGAACCCGCGCGGCGCCTGCTTCACGCCGCGTCCCCAGTGGTGCTGTCACTCATACGAAACATTGGAGGCCCCGGTGGGGAGGCCGAGACGTGACCTGAGAACGGAGACTGAGCCAGGCCGCCGTGCGCGGGCCGCTCTCCTGGCAGAGGTGGGCTCGGTGATGCCTCAGGTGGGGGGGCTGGCGGTCCCCCGTCCCAACAGCTCCTCCGTGAGGCTGAGGTAGCCCGGGGTCAGGTCAGAGGGCAAAGGAAGGACAGGAAGGAGCAGACCTCAGCCTGAGGTCCGGGGCCCTGGGCGGGCGGGCGCGGGGCTCTGAGTGCCTGGGGGACCGTGTTTCAGACGATGGAAACCGTCCTCCGGAATCCAGGGGGGGCCTGTTTCAGGAGCCGCCCCGTCTGATCAGCCCCCTGAGTCCCGCAGGAAACGCGCAGGCAGGAGCCGCGCACCCGCCCCAGCTGACCGGGGCGCCGCTGCACTGACATCTCTGCCGCATCAGTGTCTCCGGAAAAGCTGCCGCGGAGCCCAGAGCAGGGTGCAGGCCCCGCCTCCTCAGCGACCTTGAACTCTGCTCCCCAGGCTCCGCTCCAAACAGCTGGAGGACCCTCCCCGACCACGCTTGGCACCCGCACCGTGAGAACACAGCACGCTCTCCGCTCAGTCCTCCCTCGCTCCAGAAGGTGAGCAACAGATTACTTAAAAAACAAACAAAGAGTAGCTCTAGCCCTGACCGGTGTGGCTCAGTGGATAGAGCGTCGGCCTGCGGACTGAGGGGTCCCAGGTTCGATTCTGGTCAAGGGCATGTACCTTGGTTGCGGGCACATCCCCAGTGAGGGGTGTGCAGGAGGCAGCTGATCGATGTTTCTCTCTCATCTCCCTCTCCCTTCCGCTCTGTAAAAAATCAATAAAATATATATATTTTTAAAAAGTAGCCCTGGTTGGTGTGGCTCAGTGGTCAGAGCACCGGCCCATTGCACCCACCGAAGGGTCCCGGTTCCATTCCCACACAAAGGCGCGTACCTGGGTCGCAGGTTCCTCCCCAGCCCCTGGGGCGCGTGCAGGAGGCAGCCAATCGGTGTGTCCCTCTCACGCCCGTGTTTCTCTCTGTCTCTCCCCCTCCCTTCCACTCTCCCTAAAAATCGATGGAAACATCCTCGGGGAGGATTTATTTAAGAGAAAGAAGGTGCCCTGGCATTGCCCGCTGCGAAACCCGGCAGCAGCCGCCCGCCTTTCTTCCTGGAGAAACAGCGCCACCTTCGGGCCACAGTGACCACAGCCGAGCGGTGCGATGCTTCGCAGACCAGCTGTGGGGCTGCGTCCTCCCACATATGGGGACGGGGGAGGGGAAGGGGGGGGAGCCGGGGGGAGAGGGGGGGACTGGGCTCCAATCAGTGTGTGCGGACCCGGAGCCCGGCTGAGCCACGGGCCGCAGGGCACAGATGGTGACCTTGGGCTAATGATCAGCCCCCACGGAGGGAGTCGCCCCAGAACAGCTCCCGGTGGAGGCAGAAGGAGGGGGGCACCCCGGACCAGCTGAAGCCCTGAAGCCCAGACCACGACGCGCCTCCTCTTCAGGCCGCTGCCCGCAGGACGGCCCCCCTGCTCTTCCTTCAGCGCCACGTCCCCGTGGAGACACCGCTGTGGACTTCCGCTCAGAAAGTCACTGCCGGCCGGCGTGGCTCAGTGGACAGAGCGTCGGCCCACGGACTGAAGGGCCCAGGTTGGATCTGGCCGAGGGCGGGTACCTCGGCTGGAGGCTCCATCCAGGCCCTGGTCGGGGCGTATGTGGAAGGCAACCATCCATGTGTCTCTCTCACATCGATGTCTCTCTCTCTCTCTCTGTCTGTCTCTGTCTCTGTCTCTCTGTCTCTCTCTCTCTGTCTCTCTCTCTCTCTCTCTCTCTCTGTCTCTCTGTGTCTGTCTGTCTGTCTCTCTCTGTCTCTGTCTCTCTCTCTCTCTCTCTCTGTTGCAGAGCAGTCATGGCTGGGTAGCTCCGTTGGTTAGGGCATCAGCCCAATGCACAGGGTTGTGGGTTCGATCCCCGGCCAGGGCAGCTACAGGAAGCAGCTAAAGTGCATAAGTAAGTGGAACCACAAAGCGATCCCTCTCTCCGTCTAAATATCAATCGATCCGTTTTAAAATCACAGAGCCCACGCCCGAGTCCATCGTCCTCCCAGCCAGCACTCCGGGAGCCGCCTGCACGCAGCAGAGCCCAGGGCTCCGCACACTCGCCTGCGTGGCTGTCCGCGCCAGCCCTTCCAGGTAGGAACTCAGGTCCCCCCGTGGCAGCGCGAGGACCCCGAGAACCAGAAAGCCCCGGAGAGCACGGTCTGCCTCCCCGCTGGGCGGCGCGAACACACATGCACGCGGCCCCCTGAGCGAGGAGGGCCCCCCACGAGGAGGGCAGCCACTGCCGCGTCCAGGCGTACCCCTCAGCCGGCGCCGCTCTGCCCGCTGCACCCGGGGTTCTCAGGTTAAGGCAGGTCAAGGCCTCAGTTTACCCCTTTTTTTTTTAATGAACTTTTTATTGTTGATAGTATTCGATATCTCCCCCTTTCCCCTCCTTTACACCCCCTTCCGGCCCCTACCTCCCCCCCAGGTCTTCACCCCCTGTGGCCCGTGGCCCTGGCTGTGCCCATAAGTACACACGGTCTCTGCTCTGTCTCTTCTCGTCCCCAGCCCCACATCGAGGTTGTGGGTCTGGCCCAGGCCTCCTGCTGCGGGCCTCATTCTGTTGGCCCATCTGTTCGTTCGTTAGATCCACAGATGAGTGAGGCCACGTGCTCTGTGTCTGTCTCGCTTTGGCTTATCCCACGGAGCATCATGCTCCCAGGTCCCTCCACGCTGTCCCCAAGGGCAAGCGACCCCCCTATTGCAGCTGCGCAGTGTTCCACGGCGCACTGCCCCCCGCTGTCTCCCCGCTCCCCACGGACGGGCCCTCGGGGTCCCCAGCTCTCCGCTGTGGTAACCAAGCATCGGCTTCCTTCTGGGGAGTGTGATCCGCACGCAGACGGCCCTGCCTTTGCCGCCGTCCTCCGCTCCCGCCGCTGCCCGGGCTTCTCTGAGCCACGCACGTCAACCTCGCGGCCCGCGGGCCGCACGCGCCCACAGCAAATATCCCCGTGGCCCAGCCACTGTGACGGCAAGTGAGAAACACTGAACACAATTTCCGTGACTTAGTTTTACAACCTCCTGTTACACACAATTATTAATAACGAACTGCAATGTTCGCTAATGACTGATGACTGTCATCGTGATGCATTCATTCCCTAAGGGACACTAAATCTGAAGGCACTGCCTCAGCCGGTGTGGCTCAGTGGATGGAGGATCAGCCTGCGGACTGAGGGGTCCCGGGTTCAATCCTGGTCAAGGGCACCTAGCATGTGGGAGGCAACTAATCACATCAATATTTCTCTATCTTCTCCCCTCCCTCCCACTCTCTCTAAAAATTAATGGAAAAATATCCTCGGGTGAGGATTTAACATGTATGTACTAGAGGCCCGACGCGTGAAATCCGTGCAAGGGTTCATCCGGAAGGTCATCCGGAAGGTCGTTCCGCTGTTTGGCCATTCGGTCGATTTGCATATAATGCTTTTATTATTATAGATGTATAACACATGTGTGCATGTGTACATGTGTATGTATGTGTATATTTGTGTATGTGCATGTATATGTATGTGTATGTATATTATGGGTATGTGTGTATATGTATGTGTATGTGTATATGTATGTGTATATGTATATGTATATGTATATGTATATGTATATGTATATGTATGAGGGCACTAAATAGCCATTTATGCATTTGGGGTAAGAAACGGGGCTGCAGGCGGAGAGCAGGCTGAGGGGCGTATTTGCGGTGCCAGCCGAGCTGTGTAGGATGGAGCCTGCGGGAGGAGCCCGGCTGAGGAGGGTGAGGGCCGGGCCCCGAGCTCGGGACGTGGTGGGTGCAGGCAAAGGCCCGAGGGAACAAGACAGCAACGCGGCGGAGCTTGGGGGAAGGAGCAGCCCAGATGCGGCACCATCTGAGCGCAGGCGGAGGCCAGGAAGCTGACACAGACTGACCTGCTGCCTAGGGGCTCCTCCGCCGACACCCCACAGGGGGGAGGCGCTCCCCGCGGTGAGGGCGCCCGGCGCCGCTGGAGTGAGACCCGCGCCTGGCGGCGGCTGCCTGTTGAGAGTCATCGGAAGGGAACGGTGGGCTCCGCGGTCCGGAGCCGAGGCCGAGGAGGAGGAAGCGGAGGGAGCCCGCCCGGCTCTGGGCTGACATCACGGAGCCAACACCGTCGGCGACCGAAGCAGGAAGCGGAACTGTCACCGGCCCGCGTCCCTGAGCGCCTGGGTGCGCGGCCACACGGGCGCAGGGCTGAGCGGCCCATCGGGAGCCGTCCGCCCTCGGGCCCCGGGGATGATGGGAGGGGGCAAGCTGTGGGCACTGCCGCGCTGTCCTTGTTGCTGACCTGCTGGCCTGGCTCCCGTTCCCACTCCGCCCCCAGCTGCCCGGCCTCCTTTCGATTTCTTCATTTTTTAATTTTTAAAATTGATTTCAGAGAGGCAGGGGGCGGGAGAGAGAGAGAAACATCCATGATGAGAGAATCACGGATCAGCTGCCTCCTGCACGCCCCCCACTGGGGATCGAGCCTACAACCCGGGCCTGTGCCCTGACCGGGAATCGAACCGTGACCTCCTGGTTCAGAGGTCGACGTCAGGTCTGAGCCCCGAGGCCAGGCCCATGCCTCCTTTTTACCGTCTCCTCTGCAGGAGCTGGGGCAGCGGAGGTCGCACGGGTCACCACTGCGTGCAAACCCGGAGCTAAGGAGCCGGGCCGGAACCGTGAGCCGCCCCGCAGGCCAGGCCCTGCCCCGAGCGCTGTTCTCCGAGGCGCCTTCCTCTGTGTGTGGCGGGGCCTGGAGGGCGATGTCGCTGCGGGGGGGGGGGTGCCAGGGATGAAGAGCACAGGAGAGAGGGCTGGGCGGCGGGCGGACAGCGCGGCCGAGTCAGCTGTCCCCGTGGCGGGAGGGGGCATGTTTTGGAAAACAGACTCACTAACGACACGTTCGTTGCACATCTGCTGAGTGCCACGCGCTGGGCATCCAGCACCGACGGCCGCAGACGAAGGTCGGTCGGTTTGAAGGTGAGCCGCGGGCACGCGGTTACGGGGAGGCGGGCGTCTGTGCAGGAGGGTGAGCAGCCACTCCCTGGGACGCCCCCAGGAGGGCCGTGTGGTGAGCAGATAACGGCCGGCCGTTACCGTGGGCAGCGCCTGGCACGGAGCCCGTAGCTCGGGCGATGGGCACACTTGCCATCCCGCACCGAGCCCGCCTCGCCGCCACCGCGGGCTGCTCGGTGCCGCTCGGGGCAGGCCTGCCTCTGGGGGGAGCAGCCAGGTGTGGACTTGGCGAGCGGAGCCGTCCGTGGGAACCAGGTGAAACCACAGCCCCCGGGGCGTGAGCCCCAAGCCCCGCCCCGCGCCGAGGGTGCTCACTGGCTTGTCCGTCTTCCTGACCCGCCTCCCAGGCCCCTCTGCCCGCCCTCCAGCCACCTGCAGGTGACCGCCGCGGTGCCGTCCAGCCACCTGCAGGTGACCGCCGCGGTGCCGTCCAGCCACCTGCAGGTGACCGCCGCGGTGCCGTCCAGCCACCTGCAGGCGACCGCCGCGGTGCCGTCCAGCCCACCTGCAGGCGACCGCCGCGGTGCCGTCCAGCCACCTGCAGGCGACCGCCGCGGTGCCGTCCAGCCACCTGCAGGTGACCGCCGCGGTGCCGTCCAGCCACCTGCAGGTGACCGCCGCGGTGCCGTCCAGCCGCCGTTTTCCCTGTGGCGGCGCTGGCCTCTCCCGGCGCCTCAGGGCAATGGCCGCTGGGGTGTCCCCTGAGCCGCTCCCGGGAAGGAGGGCGTGGGCCTCGGTTCCTGCCGTGTCCCCGGCCCAGGCCGCACACGGGAGCTGCTCCCGGATGCGTGTGTGACGGGTGCAGGGGTGGGAGGGGGAAGGGGGACACGCGAGCGTCCCGGGAGCCCCATCCTTCGAAGAGGCAGGTCTGACACACGCTCCGCGGAGCAGCCAGGTGCCCCTCCAGCCGGGCCGAGGCTCTGTGTGTGTGTGTGTGTGTGTGTGTGTGTCTGTGTGTGTGTGTCTGTGTGTGTGTGTCTGTGTGTGTGTGTCTGTGTGTGTGTCTGTGTGTGTGTCTGTGTGTGTGTGTCTGTGTGTGTGTGTCTATGTGTGTGTCTGTGTGTCTCTGTGTGTGTCTGTGTGTGTGTCTGTGTGTCTCTGTGTGTCTCTGTGTGTGTGTCTGTGTGTGTCTCTGTGTGTGTGTCTGTGTGTGTGTGTCTGTGTGTGTGTCTGTGTGTGTGTCTGTGTCTCTGTGTGTGTGTCTCTGTGTGTGTGTCTCTGTGTGTGTGTCTGTGTGTGTGTGTCTGTGTGTGTGTCTGTGTCTCTGTGTGTCTGTGTCTCTGTGTGTGTGTCTCTGTGTGTGTGTCTGTGTGTCTGTGTGTGTGTCTGTGTGTGTGTGTCTGTGTGTGTGTGTGTGTGTGTCTGTGTCTCTGTGTGTGTGTCTGTGTGTGTGTCTGTGTGTCTCTGTGTGTGTGTCTGTGTGTGTGTGTGTGTGTTTGGGGGGCTGCGCTCTGCGTGCCCCGGGAAGACGGGGTGTGTGCCCTGGCTCCCGGCCCCCAGCAGAGCCTCTCAGACACAGTATCCTGGGCACCACCACGTGCCACGCACATCCCAGGGGCGGGCGCTGCCGTCCCCGAGCGCGCACCTCGCTCCCCCCGGCCCCCCCATGTGCCAATCACCGGCGGGAGCCGAGCCTCTGACCTCTGCGCCCTGCGCGGCCTCGGACTCGCTGCCGGGACCGGCCTTTGTGACAACGTGACCGCGAGAGGGGGGCGCGCAGCACGGAGCCGGCTCACGGGGGACGGGTGCTCACCCGCACACACCGGACCCCGAGCTCCCGGTGCGGGGTCTCCCCGCAGACCGCTCCTGGGACCGGGGCTCCGGTGGGCGCAGGGTCATCGGCAGCCGGGGAGCTGCGTGTGGCCCCGACCGACCTCAGCCAGGAGCTCCCACAGCGGCCCGTGTCCCACGCGGGTGGGTGCAGCCCCGCCCTCCGCACCCCCCTCCCCTCCTCGCAGGAGGGTGCAGCCCCGCCCTCCGCACCCCCCTCCCCTCCTCGCAGGAGGGTGCAGCCCCGCCCTCCGCACCCCACCCCCTGGCTTTCAGCGCCCACAGCCCTCCGCACCCCCTTACCCAGCCCCCGCTGGGCCCGCTGCTGAGCCAATGTCCCCCTGCGGAGAGGCGCAGCCTCTGTGCCCCTCGCTGTGCAGGCTCTGCGGGCTGTGAGGATGCCCCTGAGCACAATGTTTGTTTATTGATTTGTTTATTGATTGATTGATGGGCGACAAACAGCGCGGACTCCTCGCCCTGCAGCCCGAGTCCAGGGTCCAGGCGCCACGTGGGCAGGAAGCGGGTGTGTTCAGGCAAAGGCCCAGCAGGGGGAGCCATCGCCCGGCACCAGCGCGCAGGCAGGACCCAGGGCCCGTGCAGCCCTGGGGGGGGGGGGGTCGCCGGTTAGAGCATCTGCCCCCCCCCGCCCCCCCAAAGGGTCACGGGTTCCATCCCCGTCAGGAGGCGACCAGACCCTGTGCCTCTCTCCTCCTCCCTCCCTCCCTCACTCTCTCTCCTCCTCCCTCTCTGAAAGCAGCGGGACGCCCTCAAATGAGGATTATTGAACGTTGTTGTTGTTATTTTAAAAGAGGGCCGTGTGTTAGGCTGGCCCCGCCCCGCCCCGCCGTGACCCCGTGACTCGTGGGCTGCAGGGGGGGGGGGTGCTCTCGGCCCGGGGGGAGCGGCTCTGGCACCGGCACCTGCACCCCAGCTTCGCCTCAGCCCCCCGGGACCGCCGGGAAAGGCCCCTCCGCAGGCCTGGCCCCAGCTCCTGCTCTCACTCCTCCCCCCCCACCCCCCACCCCCCCCCCACCCACCCACCCCCCCCCCCCCCCCGGCCCTGGGGCCTGTGCCTCCTCCCTCCCAGCGGGGGGTCCCAGACCTCACTGAAGCAGCGGGGAGGGGTGGGGAGAGGGAGGGGACCTGGCACATGGGAAGGATGAGTCTGGACTTACGTGTGTATACGTGTGTGTGTGATGTGTACGCATGTTGTGTGTGTTATGTGTATATGCATGTGTGCATGTTGTGTGTATGTGTGTATGTTTGTGTGTTATGTGTTTGTGTGTGTGTGTGTGTGTGTGTGTGTTTGTGTGGGGTGTGTGTGTGTGTGTGTGTGTGTGCACGCTGTGTTGTAACTTTTCTTCAAACCAGCTGCTAACACGGGCAGAGAGAGTGGGCGTGCCCAGTGCCTCAGACAGGGAAGCACAGAATGGAGTAACTGGGTGACTCAGAGAGAGCGGGGCTGGGGGGGGGGGGTGTCTCTCTCTCTCACTCTCTCGGCCAACTTTCTGGTTAACATTCAGTCCAGCTGACACCGTCCCCAAATGGGACTGGCCGCAGCTGGCCATGCCTCGCCTGCCCGGAGCCAGCCCTGAGCCCAGGCCCCGTGGGAACTCGCTCTGAGTTTCCTCCGAGCGGCTGCCCAGCCCTGGGTATATCAGCTTTCCTCAGATTGTTAGAATGTTCGAGATTAGTTGAAGTTGTTTCTTAAAAACAAGAAAGAAATATTTTTTTCCCCTAGCTGGTTTGGCTCAGTGGATAGAGCATTGGCCCATGGCCTGAAGGGTCCCGGGTTCAATTCCGGTCCAGGGCACAAACCTCGGCTGCAGGCTCCATCCCACCCACTAACCCAGGTGTGTCTCTCACACCGATGTTTCTCTGTGTCTCTCCCTCCCTTCCACTCTCTAAAAATCAATGGGAAAATACTGCGTAAGGACTAACAAATGTGTGTGTGTGTGTGTGTGTGTGTGTGTGTGTGTGTGTTTGCAACTAAAAATTGTGATGAGGCCCTAACTGTTTTTGGCTCAGTGGATACAGCGTCGGCCTTTGGACTGAAGGGTCCCAGGTTCGATTCCGGTCAAGGGCATGTACCTTGGTTGTGGGCACATCCCCAATAGGGGGCATGCAGGAGGTGGCTGATCGATGGTTCTCTCTCACCGATGTTTCTAACTCTCTATCCCTCTCCCTTCCTCTCCGTAAAAAATCAATAAAATATAATTTTAAAATAAATAAATAAATAAAATTGTGATGAGGAGTTTTAATTTGATAATTTTTCTGATCTGTGTGCATTATATGCAGATTCTAACAAAATCATAAAGTTAAATGAATCGCCTTTGTGGGAAGAATTCCATTCTTAATGGCACTGTCCTAAAAAATCGAGGACGTAAGCTGCCACACAGCAAGCATGTCCACACACACAGGTCCGTGGGCCCAGACCCGGCTGCCTCCCTCCCCTCCCCTCCCCTCCCCTCCCCGCACTCCCCTGACCCGCGTGGCTGAGGGCCAGCTGCAGGCTCTGAAAATCGATGCACACGTGGGTCTCTGCAACCGAGGTCCGTGCCCTTGACCGGAACCGAACCCGGGACCCTTTGGTCCACAGGCCGGCGCTCTATCCACTGGGCAACACCAGCCAGGGCCACATTCATCTTCCAAAACAGCCCTGCGGACCCTGCGCCGAGGCCCAAACCCGGACTGCACTTCGGGGAGGTCCCTGCGCCTCACGCCGCTCACCCGCTCACCCCGCTCGGACACCCAGCCGCTCGGCGGCTCCTCCACGGCGGCTGCACGCCCCGCTGCTGTGTTTACTTCCCCGCAGCAACTTCGGGCCCTGAAGCAACTTTTTTTGAGATTTACCAGCGAAAATGTTCTGTTCTGGTCACTCACACAAGCACAGGGCGGGCAAAAGGAGGTCCACAGTTGTCCTATGGAAAATCAAACGATAACAACCGATGATCAAATCTCCGAGGGGGGGGGAGGGAAGGGGAGAGTAGGGGTGAAGGCCCGGGAGGGCTGGGAGCCCGGCAGAGGGGGCAGGCAGAAAGGAGGACATCGGCGATACTCTCAGCGATGGAGATTTAAAATCATTATTATTGAGGTAATAGTAATAAAAAGGATAAACTGGCTCACACACTCAGAACCGCAAACACACCTGTGCGCCCCCTGGATGCAGACGGCCTCTGTTAACCAGACACTCTCAGTGCAGGAGCAATCTTTAACCCCCCCCGCCCCCTCCCCCCCCCCCCCCCCCCCCGCACTGAGCAGGTGCCCTCCCCCCGGCCGCCCACCCAGACGCCAGGCTGAAGCTACATTTCTCGCCTCTCACCCCATGCACCTCCCCCACCCCCCCCCACCCTTCCCTACCCCGCACCTCCCCCACCTCCCCCCCACCCTTCCGCAGCCTTCCCTGCCCCAGGGAAGTCCCAGGAGGCTCCTGTCTCCTTCCCAGACGGGTCTCCAAGGCCAAGGATTACCCGTTTGTGCGGCTGTTTATGTAACACCTTTTGTTTTGTCCGCTGCTGTGGAAGCAGCCCTGAGGGGCTGAGGGGGGAGGAAGGAGGCGCCCAGCTTAGGGGGGGGAAGGGGGGGACGCAGCAGCCCAGCTGGGGGGGCAGCGGTGGGGGGGGCACAGCAGCCCTGAGGGGGAGGAAGGAGGCACCCAGCTGGGGGGGTGGAAGGGGGGGACACAGCAGCCCAGCTGGGGGGGCAGCGGTGGGGGGGGCACAGCAGCCCTGAGGGGGAGGAAGGAGGCGCCCAGCTGCTGGGGGGGGAGAGGGGGGACGCAGCAGCCCAGCTGGGGGGGCAGCGGTGGGGGGGGCACAGCAGCCCTGAGGGGGAGGAAGGAGGCGCCCAGCTGGGGGGGTGGAAGGGGGGGACACAGCAGCCCAGCTGGGGGGGCAGCGGTGGGGGGGGCACAGCAGCCCTGAGGGGGAGGAAGGAGGCGCCCAGCAGTGGGACAGCTGCAGCTTTCGTTCCCACTAAGACGGGGGCTGACTCTGGCAGGGACTGTGGGCTCTGCGCTTGGGCGTTCCCCCCCCCCCCCCCCCGCGGCCAGGGGCAGACAGCGCCTCCCTCCGCGATGCCCACCAGACCGGCCCAGGAGGAAGTCCTGGCTTTCCGGAAGTCGTGCACGTGAGGGCCTGCGGTGGATTCCCGTCTCTGACACCCCCATTGCCAAACCTCCGGGTCATCGTCCACAGAGCAGCTCTGGCTCCTCCCCGGCCCGGGCTGGAGAGCTGGGCTGGGAGATGGTTCTGCTGGGTGTGGAGGGGCGGAGGGCGGCAGGGGCCCGGGGCCGGTGGGGGGACGACGGGCAGGTGGGGGGACGACGGGCAGGTGGGGGGACGACGGGCCGGTGGGGGGACGACGGGCAGGTGGGGGGACGACGGGCAGGTGGGGGGACGACGGGCAGGTGGGGGGACGACGGGCCGGTGGGGGGACGCGAGGCGGCGCCTGCAGGCTGGTGAGGGCTCTGAGCGGGAAGGGGCATTTCAAAGGCGGCCGCCCAGGTGCACAGACACAATGGGCAGGGCTGGCTGGAGGCCCGGGGGAGCCTTTTACCAAGAAGCTGCAGGCCTGGGCGTGACTGCCCGCAGGGAGGGCCTGCCCGGAGAGGACCTGCCTCAGGATTCAGGATCAACTCCCCTGTGGGGTTCCTTTCCATAGAACCCCTTTCTCATCCACCGGCATGTTCTAAATACATTGTTATGGATTTCAGGGAGGAAGGGAGGGGAGAGAGAGAATCATCCACCGGCTGCCTCCTGCACGCCCCCTACTGAGGATCGAGCCCACTCCCCGGGCCTGTGCCCTGACCGGGAATCGAACCGTGACCTCGTGGTTCATAGGTCCACGCTCAACCACGGAGCCACGCCGGCCGGGCCATCAGCATGTTCTAGATGACAAGGCTGACTCTAATCTCCCACTTCCTTTTTTCTTTCCCTTCATTTCCTGCTTTCACACACTTCTCAAGCAAGCCTGGGGCGGCCTGGGTCTGTAGGTCTGCGGGGGCCGCAGGCCCGACACCTGCCCCGGAAGAGTTCCGTGGGTGGAGGTGAGGGTGCCCTGGCCTGGAAAGAGGCGGAGGGGGCGGAGGAGATGGTGATTCTGAAATCCAGGGGAGGAGAGCGTGTCCTGTGCGGGTGGTGTGACCCGGGCTGAGCCGGGGTGCGGAGGCCGCTGCCTCGATGGTGCAGGCAGACACACCGAGGAGGGGCAGGCAGGATCACTTCCTCTCTCTGCAGCTGCGGAGTGCGGCCAGGCAGGCTTTCTGGGTCGGAGGCTCCTGGGAGGAACCGGCCCCCACCGTCCTCCTACGCACAAGCTGGGGAGAGGTCCCAGCTTCTCGTGGGCACAGCCGCCCAGACCTCAGCCAGGACCTGCCGAGGGGATGCCAGCACTGAGCCTCGGGCCTCGGGCCTCGGGCCTCGGACGTAAACTTGACGGAGGAGAGGCTCATGCAGAGTCCACACCAGCCCCAGTTTGCCCAGCACCTAGCGACGCCCTCTCCCTGACGCTTCGGAAGAGCCAGGAGCCGGGGCGGGAGCTGTGCCAGGAGCCGGGGCGGGTGCTGTGCCAGGAGCCGGGGGGCGGGGGCGGGGGGTGCTGAGCCAGGAGCCGGGGCGGGAGCTGTGCCAGGAGCCGGGGCGGGTGCTGTGCGGGAGGGTCGCCCCATCAGAACTCTCCAGCCGGAGCGGCCCTCCCTCGGACAGCTGCCAGTCGATTCTCCGTATCCGAGTCTGCTTCTATGTTGATTGTGAGTCGTTTTTGTTCACTAGATCCCACATGAGAGAGATCACACGGCATCGTCCTTCTCTGACCGGCTCAGTGCACTCGGCACACTGCTCTCCAGGTCCCTCCACGGAGTGGCAAAGGGCAGGCGTTCCTTCCGTGTACGGCCGAGTGGATTCCACGTGCTGATCCCCGGCCTGCGACGGCACCGGGGCGGCTCCCAGACCCTGGCTGCGGTGAACACGCCCAGGGAGCCCAGGGGTGCGTGCCTTCTCTCCCACTGGTGGCTCCTGCTTCTCCCTCTCCCCCACCAAGTCCCACACAAGGACACCCCCACTGTCCTTCTCCACACACCGCCCTCCGGCCCTCCTGCTCACCTCGGTCTCAGCCGCGACTCTCGCCTCCCCCATGCTCCCTGCGAAAAGCAGAAGCTGTCAGACTCTCTTACCTTCAGCCCAAGTCCCCCACCTTGTCTGCCTTCCTCTCCCCGTCACAGAGAACGAAAGGTCCCTGCTCCCGCCTCAGACCAGCCCCACGGGGCCCCTCTCTCTCCCTCCCAATGGCTTCACCTGCCGTTATCTCCTCTCTTCCCGGGACCCAGTTATCTCTTCCCTCCCTCCGCTCTGCTCAAGAGACTGTGAACTTGCATGATGATCTCCCACCATAAAAACACCCTCCCTCTGTTTAAATAACAAGGAGAGCGCCAGCCGGAGTGGCTCAGTGGATAGAACGTTAGCCTGCGGACTGAAGGGTCCCGGGTTCGATTCCAGTCAAGGGCACGTACATCGGTTGCAGGCTCCTCCCCAGCCCGGGCCCTGGTCGGGGTGCAGGAGGCAACCAATTGATGTGTGTCTCTCACATCGATGTTTCTCTCTGTCTTTCCCTCTCTCTCCCACTCTCCCTAAAAGTCAATGAAAAAATATCCTCGGGTGAGGATTAACAACAACAACAACAACAACACACACACTCACACACACACACACACACACTCTCACACACACACACTCACACACACACTCTCACACACACACTCACACACACACACACACACACACACACTCACACACACACACTCTCACACACACACACACACACACACACACACACACACTCACACACACACACAAAAACCTGCCAAGGATAGACCCCCTGCCGTCTATCAGAACAGCTAAATCCCGGACGCAGACAACCCCCAAATGCAGGGAGGATGTGGAGCGACAGGAACTCGCGTCACCGCTGGCGCAGGTGTAAACGGGACACGCCACGTTGAAGTCCGTCTGACAGTTTCTTACAAAAGAATGATCTCTCTTGTTGCATTTATCGGGGTGACACGGGTTAATACAGTTGTGCAGGTTTCAGGTGGACGGTTCTCCGCATATTGTACTGTGTGCTCACCACCCCAAGTCAAGTCTCCTTCCACCGCCTCTTCCCCCCTCCCCCCTCCTCCCGCCCCCTCCCCTCCCCTCCCCTCAGGGAGTCGCCAGCTGCTGTCCGTGTGTGAGGTGTTGTGTGTGTGTGTGTGTGTGTGTCCGTGTGTGTGTGTGTGAGGTGTTGTGTGGAGCTCCCTCCGCGCTGACAGCTGCGGTCTGTCCTGTCTCCATGGGCCTGCTTCTATGTTGATTGCTATTAGTCTTGTTCATTAGATCCCACATCTGCGTGAGGTCCCAGGGCACTTGTCCTTCTCCGACAGGCTCGGTGCCCTCGGCATGCTGCTCTCCAGGTCCCTCCAGGCCATGGCGAAGGGTGATGAGACTTCCTTCCTCTGGACAGCCGAGTGGCATTCCATCGCGTTCGTCCCGCGTCTGCTGCGGGCACCGGGCTGCTGTAAATGCCGCTGCGGTGGACACGGGGGCAGATCTGTTAGGACTCCCTCTTGCTGGGTGGCCTTCCGTCGTGCGGGTCCGGAGGCCCCGGGCAGCCCCTTGCTCCCTGAGCCGGCGCTCCCGGAATGCCCCGTGTGGGATACGAGGGCCCTCCTGGTGGAGGCGAGTCTGGATTGCTGTCGGCCTGTTCGTGCCCCGGGCGGACCCTCAGGCTGGCTGAGTGTGCGGCCTGGCCCTGAGCACGGGTCCGAGATGCCGTGCAGGGCCGACCGCGCGTGGGATCCGCCCCCCAGGTCCCCGGTGCCCGCGAGCTCGTCCTCGGGACACGCCGCTCGGAGGCTCACGGATCCTGCTCCCTCGCGGCTGGACTGGCCCGGGGAGTGCCGGTTCTGGGCTCCCGAAGGGGCCCTGGTCCGGGCCCGTGTCCGAGGCCCCGGACTGGCTGGGCGGCCTGTCTGCAGCTGCACAGCACCCCAGTTTGTGGCGTCGCGCTCGGCCTGGTGAGCGGGGAGGACCGGCCGTGCACGAGGGCTGGGTTTACCGGCCCCGCGGCCCCGGCGCTGGCTGTGGCTCCGTGGGCGGCAGCGGCATCCCTGCACCAGGGGGCGGTGGCTGCGATTCGTGGCCAGGGCACACGCCTAGGCTGTGGGGTCAGGCCCCAGCTGGGGAACGTACCGGCGGCGATCGATGTTTCTCTCTCACATCGACGTTTCTCTCTCCCTCTCCCCCTCTCTCTCTCCCTTCTTCTCCCTCTAAAATCAATAAAAGCAGATCCTCAGGTGAGGATTTAAAAGGTCATGAGTACCCGAGATGCCCCTCCGCCCGCCCCTGCCTGCTGGCTGCCTGTGGGCTCGTCGCGGCCGGAGTGTCCGGCGGTACTGGGGTCCCACGGCGAGGGCTCCCCGGGAGGCACCGGATGGCTGCAGGTTCACACTCGGGGCCAGGGCTGTGGCCAAGGCCTCAGCACACGCCCCAGGCTCACCAGTCCTGTGTGTGTGTGTGTGGGGGGGGGTCCCAGGGAGTGTCAGGGTGAGGCCAGCAGCGGGTACCAGGCCGAACAAACCCAGGTCTGGCAGTGCGGAGGGAGGGCACTGCGCCCCCTGGGGGAGGAAATGGCCCATCCCGGGCCACACAACTCCGTCTGTCCGGACCCCGCCAGGCCCCAGGCCAGCGGCGAGACCTCCGGGAGCCGGGAAGGCGGGCCTAGTGGACCTCCCGTGAAGGCGAGGCGCCAGTCAAGTTCATGGGAAGGGAGGGGAGGCCCCAAAGCCACGGCCCAGTACCAACATCTCGCTCCAGTGCTCTGGGCTGAGAGGCCTGGCTTGGGGGTAGGCCCCAGGCTTTGCAGGGGGAACCCCCACAGCGATGTCCCTGGGAACCTCAGCTGCCCCTCCTCTCCCCGCCCCCCCCCCCCCCCCCAGCAGGGCCAGCCCTTCCTGTCAGCCTCGATGTGGCTGCTATGACCCCTCGGGGGTAAGACTCCTCCTGGGGTCAGGGGGGTGTCAGGACAGCCTGTTCCAGCTGGTTCCGGGGAAGGAGAGCATAGCTCCCGCCGGGTTTGCTGCCATCTTGTAACCCCCCAGAACTAAAGCGCTCTTCATGATGTGATCCAAAGTCACACGCCCTGGTGTTTACCCAAATGGCTGGAAAACACGTCCACGCACAAACCTGTGCGCGCGTGTCTCCCGCAGCCTTCCTCCTCGCCGCCACGCCTCGGGGCCCGGAGTCGCCCTGTGTGGGTGGCGGACAGACACCCTGTGCTGCGTCCCGACGGCGGGACACTGTTCGGCACTGGAAGGAACTGAGCTGCGGGGCCGGGGCAGACGTGGAGGAAGCGTAAGGGAATCGCTGAGCGAACGGGGCCATCCGAAAGGCTCACACCGCGTGATGCCAACAACACGTCCCGCAGAGAGAGCAAACACGGAGGCAGTGACAGGCTCGTGGGGCCGCGGGTTAGTGGGGCGGGGAGGGGAGGAGGGACACAGAGGCTGTTTAGAGCGATGAGCCCACTCGTGTGCTCCTGGATGGCGGATACGTGGCCTCACGCACTCGTCAAAACGCACAGAACGTGCAACACACAGAGCGAGCCGCCACGGAACCCAGGGACTCCAGTGAACAGTCAGGTACCGACATTGGCTCGTCGGTTGTAACAAATGGGCCCCACAGAGCGTGTCATTCGGGGAAACTGAGGGCGGGACAATACGGGCACCCTGCACTGTCCACTCACTTTCTCCGTCCGTCCAAAGCTGCTTAAAAGTAAAATCCGTTCAGCCCGGCGGCGTGGCTCAGGGGGGCCCAGGCCCGGGTTGCGGGCTCCATCCCCAGTGGGGGGCGTGCAGGAGGCAGCCGATCCGTGATTCTCTCTCATCATTGGTGTTTCTCTCCCTCTCCCTTCCTCTCTGAAATCAATAAAATATATTTTAAAAATAAATAAATAAAATCGATTCTTCTTTAAAAATAAAAATATCCACTCTTGCCCCCACAGCACCCCCGGCTCCCATGGTTGATGGTTTTGCTTCCCTCGCGGAGAAGACGTGTCCAAAATGCGCCGTGTCACTGAGCCATGTCGAAGAGAGGGCTGCCCAGGCGGAGTTTCACGGTCTTGCGTGTAAGTCTGGAGCCCATTTCGAGTTTGTTCTCGTGTGCGGGGTAAGAAAGTGGCCCGGCTTCATGTGTGTGTGTGTCTGTCCAGTTTCCCCAGCACCATTTGTTGAAGAGACTCCGTACCCCACGGTACGTCCCGGCTCTTCTGTTACAGGTCAGTCACACATGAAGGTGCGTGTTTGCCTCTGGGCTCTCCGCATGTCCCACGTACACATGTGCCTGTTTCTAGGCCGGAACCACGCTGTTTTGGTCACTATGGCCTTGTAGCATCGAGCCTGCAGCCCAGCAGGTGCCGGCCGGGGACCCAGCCCTGGCCTCCTGGTTCCCAGGTCGAGGCCCCACCCTGAGCCACGGGCTGTCACTGCGTCTGGGGAGGGCGGGCCGGGCCGTTAGTGATGCTGCTTCTGGTGACCCGTCCACGGAGCGCGTTTTTACTGAATAACACGCGCCAGGCACCGTGCTGAGGGCCAGGCGGTGTCCCCAGGCCCCTGCCGAACCCCGAACCCCGGGAGGATGTGGGGCGAAGGGCGCGTGGGGGGCGGGGGCGGGGAGGGCGGGGAGGGCGGGTGCTGTCAGCGGATGTCAGTGAATTCTGTGACGCGTGTCCCCGCCCCCCGCCCGCCCCGCCCACGACCCCGAAGGAGGCGGGCACTCCGCGCGCGCACCCGCGGGGACTTCCCCGCGCCGCCCGGGTCTGGGGAGGACGCGGAGGGTCCCGCCCGGCGCGTGGGGAGCAGAGTGTCCAGGCCCCACGGGCCGCTCCACCCGCTGCACCCGCTGTGCCCGCTCCACCCGCTCCACCCGCTGTGCCCGCTGTGCCCGCGGGAGGGGTCGCCGCGGAGCCGGGAGCGCGGAGCAGCTGCTGGGGGCCCAGGGCCCGCGTCCCGACCGGAGAGGCGACCGCAAGCTGCCAAGGTAATGGGGCCGCGGGGGGCGGGGGCCGGAGAGGGGCCACCAGCGCGGCGACCGCCCGGCCTGTGCGCGCCGCGGCCGCTTCCCGGAACCCCTGCGGGGCGCGCCTTCCCTCCCGCCTTCCCTCCGCGGCCCGCGGGCGTCCGTCCGTCTGTCCCGGCCGCGCTGGGCTGGCCTCACCCTGTCCCACCTGGACCCGCACCCCCTCCCCGAGGATGCCCGAGACCCCCCCCCCGCCCCCGCCCCCGCCCCTGGGCTCCCGGCTCCGGGCTCCGGGCTCCGGGCTCCGGGCGCCGCGGGTGCGCGCGGGCGGAGGGGGGCGCAGAGGAGCGGCCGGACCCGCCGCTGGGGAGCTGGAGGGGCGGGAGGGAGGAGGGGACCCCTCCAGGGTCCGGACGGGACGAGGAACGGGGTGCGAATCGAACTGCGCTTCCACCCCGAGCAAATGGGCCGGGAATGAACCTCAGTCCGAGTGCTGGCCTCACCTCTGCCGGGATGGCTCTCCGGGAGCGGCCAGCTGTCTCCTCCTCCCGGCACCCGCGGCCTCCTGGTCCTGGTGTGTTTTCCTGGAGGTCTCACCAGTGCCGGGGGCAGACGGGGGAGGGGTCAGAGGCCGGCCGGGGAGCCCTGGGGTCCACCCCCCACGCCCCCGCTCCGCCGGGGTCACCAGCCACACTGGCCGCACACACCTGCCCTCAGGTGCAGGGAGGAGCAGGGCCTCAGCACACATCTGTGTGGCCTTTTATTCGCATCTGCATTTCCTCTAACGCTTCTCGTTCTCGTGTATTTATTTTGAAAGCGAAAGAAAATCGGCCCGGAATTTGGCTCCTATGACTTGACAAATGGTAATTTGTCTTAAAAAAAAAAAGAGAGAGAGAGAGAGAGAGAGAGAATTAGAAGAGCCATGGTCCCCGAGGTACTGTCTGAGGAGTGAAGCTTTTCTTAAAACCCGACCCCACGGAGCCACGAGGGCCTTTTCCGGTTCGGGTGGAAGCCGCCCTCCAGGGAGGGGCCGTGGCCTATACATTCTCTGACTCTCGGTCATTACATCTCACCAAATCTAAAATGCTGTTGGGCCCCAGCCGGTGTGGCCCAGTGGACAGAGCGTCGGCCTGCGGACCAAAGGGTCCCGGGTTCGATTCCGGTCCCGGGCATGTACCTCGGTTGCAGGCTCCTCCCTGGCCGGGGCCCTGGCCGGGCTGGTGCAGGCGGCAACCCATCGATGTGTCTGTCTCACATCGATGCTTCTCGCTGTCTCTCCCTCTCTCTTCTACTCCCCCTAAAACCAATGGAGAAACATCCTCGGATGAGGCTGAACAAAAAAAATAAAAACCGCCGTTGAGTGTAAGATGCCCTTTTACTTCCTGTGACCGAGTGAGAAAAGCGCTGTCGTCCACGCCGCACGCACCGCGGGGCGCACGCAGGTTTCAGGGTGTCCGCCTGCCCGGAGGAAGTGGGCCCTTCCAGTCTGGGAGGCAGTCTGCGCCGAGGGAGCGAGCGGAGCTCAGCTGCCCCTCCCGGGACTCCCGCTGCTTTGAGGGATGAACCGGACCCACGGGCTCGGGAAGAGCGGGGCTCGCGGAGGGATGGGCCCAGGTAGGTGCTGGGAACCGGAGAAGACAACAGAGAAAGAGCGAGCCCGCTGGGGCTGCAGGAAAACGCACCCCACCCGCCCGCCCGCCCCGTGTCCCGCAGGCCGGGGCGCTCCAACGTACGTGGGAGAGGTACTCCTAAGCATTGCCGTCGCTGTTTTAGCTCTGAGGTTGGAAAAATATGTAAAATGTGCGTGTGCACAGCCACCAGAAACTAGACCGGGGAATCGGCGAATTGAAAATGCCCCGGTGAGGAGGGAAGGAGGAAGGGGCCTTCGCACGCTTGCGCTCTCCTTTTCTTTTCTTTTTTTATATATTTTATTGATTTTTACAGAGAGGAAGGGAGAGGGAGAGAGAGTTAGAAACATCGATGAGAGAGAAACATCGATCCGCTGCCTCCTGCACGCCCCCTACTGGGATGTGCCCGCAACCAAGGTACATGCCCTTGACCGGAATTGAACCCGGGACCCTTCAGTCCGCAGGCCGACGCTCTATCCACTGAGCCACACCGGTTAGGACTGCTCTCTCCTTTTCTGACAGAGTGTCAGGCCCTTCGTGCTGGTCAGAGGCCAGGGTGGTGGGCAGGTGCCGGGGCGAGCAGGAAAAGCCAGCCCGGACCAGGAGGCCCTCCCGCGGACCAGTGGTGGCCGGGAGCCGGGAACCTGCCCGCAGGACACTCCACAGAACCGTCCCGGAGGGTCCAGGCGTTCGCACCGAGGTGCACCCCCTTGTCCCCATCCCAGCACCACCCTCTGAGCCAAAGTCTTTACAGAACAGCCCAGCCGGCCGCTGTGGCTCAGGGGCTGAGCATCAACCTGTGAACCAGGAGGTCAGGGTTCGATTCCCGTCAGGGCACAGGCCCGGGTTGCAGGCTCCATCCCAGTGTGGGGCGTGCAGGAGGCAGCCGATCCATGATTCTCTCTCATCATGGATTTTTCTATCTCCCTCTCCCTTCCTCTCTGAAATCAATAAAAATATGTTTTAAAGAAATAAGCAAAGCCTTTACAGAACAAACCGGAATCGGGCACCGTTGTAAGAAGAGTCAAGACTTCACGCCGCTGCATCGCACTAAGGGGTGACAGCCGCCGGGTCCCAGCGAGCTGGCGGGCGGAGACGCGGGGACGCGGGGGAGGAGGGTACCGGCCGTGCCCGCAGGGAGTCTGACGGCAGCGGAAGTAGCGCTCTTGTTCCGACGGAAATGGCTTTCGATCGCCTCCGGTCCTCCACCGACTCGATGACGATAAGAATTCAGCGAAACGCGCTCAGAGGTGAGAGAGTGGGGACTGAGGTGAGGAGGAGGCTGCAGCCTCGAGAACGGACTGCAGACGCTGGGACATCCCACGGCGGACACAGGAGGCAGCCGCTGGGCGAGCACCTCGGCCCACGGACGGCGGCATCGGCCCCGGACGTCACGGGGACAGGGCTGGGGTCTGAGGAAGAACCTGGCGTGGGGCGCACAGCCCGCCAGGCCTCGGGGAGCGGCGGCCTGAGGGGGGCCCGCCAACGGGGCCGCAAGTGCCGCACCAACGGGAGGAAGGAGAGGGCGTTGAAACGAAGCGCAGACGGTCCTCGGGCCCAAAGACAGCGCGTTCCCGGGGGAAGTGCCCGCACCGGCGCCCCCCGCCCAGCGGCGGCCTCTCCGCCATCAGCGCCTGGCGCGGCGTGTTAAATCGCTCCTGAGCGTCCTTCCAGCTGAAAGTGAGGTTCTCCACCGGGCGCCTGCTTTCCCGCCTGCTTTCCGCGGTGCAGCCACATCCAGCCGCGGGGACCCGCTGCCACGCGCATGGGGAACCCCCGAGGCCACGGCCTGGAAGAGAGGGTCCCGGCGCTCCCGGCCCGAGGGGCGCTCGCTCGTGACGGACACCCAGGCCCGGAGCACCTCCCGCAGACACCGGGGCCCTCGGCCTGAAGGTGCCGGCCCCACACCCAGCGGGTGGGCTCGCGGGAGTCAACTCTCCCTCCCCAAGGACCTGCCCCCCCAGGCCTTGGCCGGCTGACAGTGTCCGAGGGCCCTGACCCTCTGCCCCCGCCGTCTGGGATCGGGGGGCCGTGGATGCCACCCCCGGGGAAGCAGGGCACTGCCGGCCTGGGAGGGGCCGCTGCCCGCTCCCTGCACACACCCCGGGAGGCATCGCGGCCACGTGGGCTCCCGGCCGTGGGGTCCCGGGCCGTGGGGGCACCCTCAGCCTGCAGAGAGAGGACGGGGGAGCCAGGCCGAGTGAGCCGAGCCCCAAGCCCAGGGCTCGGGGTCCCGTGGGCCCATCGGACGTCACTGACAGAAGACCATGCGGAGATGAAGTCGTTCGGAACTTGGCACGGCCACCCGGGAGCAGCCACCGCGTGTGGCCCTCTGCGCACGGGCCGGGGACAAAGCCGGGTGCGGGGCCAGTGGCTGGTCCCCGTCATCAGGGGCAGACGGGCAGCTTCGTGAGCCATGTCGGGCGGGACGCCAGGGCGAGGCAGGGACCTGCTGAGCCAGGAGAACCCAGCCCCAGGCATTCCGTGGGAAGCGGGGTGTGAGCCCCACGGGTGTGGCTGAGCATTGACCCACGAACCACGAGGTCACGGGTTCTGTTCCAGTCAGAGCACATGAGGAGTGGGCATGGGGGGGGGGGTTGTGGGCTCGATCCCCAGTGTGGGGCGTGCTGGAGGCAGCTGATCAAGGATTCTCATCGTTGATGTTTCTATCTCTCCCTCTGCCTTCCTCTCTCTCTCTAAAATCAATAGAACATATTTTTAAAAAGAGAGAGGCGGGGGGGGGGGGGGCGTGTGAGTCACCAGGAACCACGAGGGGGAGGGGCATTTCCTGGGTCCCGGGCCCAGAGTTGGAGAGCAGACTTCTTTGTTTATTTCCTCAAAATGTTTTAAAAGTCTTTATTGTTGAAAGTATTACACGCGTCCCCCTTTTTCCCCATTGACCCCCCCCCAGGCCTTCAGCACCTATTGTCTGTGTCCACGGGTCATGCAGGCATGCACACAGGTCACCTCCCCGCCTGCCCTCGGAGATTTGGAGAGCGGACTTCTCATTGTGTGATTGTGTGTGTGTGGTTGTGTGTGTGGTTGTGTGTGTGTGTGTTTGTGTGTGTGTATGATTGTGTGTGAGGTTTTTGTGTGTGTGTGGTTGTGTTTGTGTGGCTGTGTGTGTGGTTGTGTGTGATTCTGTATGTGGTTGTGTGTGGGGGGGTGTGGTTGTGTGTGATTCTGTATGTGGTTGTGTGTGGTTGTGTATGTGTGTGTGTGGTTGTGTGTGTGTGGTTGTGTGTGTATGTGGTTGTGTGTGTGTGTGTGTGTGTGTGTATGTGTATGTGTGCATGTGTGTGTGTGTGTGTGGTTGTGTGTGTGGTTGTGTGTGTGTGTGTGGTTGTGTGTGTATGTGGTTGTGTGTGTGTGGTTGTGTGTGTGTGTTGTGTGTGTGTTTGTGTGTGTGTATGTGGTTGTGTGTGTGTGTGTGGTTGTATGTGTGTGTATGGGGGGGCGGGGTGTCTCGGCTGCGGGAGGCACTGAGCTAGCCCGGTAGGTGCAGGCGCAGGGCGGGGCCCAGGAACAGCCCACGGGCTGCAGACCTGCATCCAAGGCCTTTGGTTGATCACCTCCGCCCACCCCGTCAGCAGAGGCCCCGGGGCCGGTGGGCACAGGGAGCCACGGGGGGCATCCTGCCATCTGGGTGCCCGCGGCTAAGGAATGTCCCCGCCACGCCCGCCTCTGCTGGGGGAGGGGGAGGCGCCCCGGGTGACAGACAGCGCTGTGGGCGCTCCGAGTGGGCGCGGGGTTAGGGGCTGCGCTGGGGCAGAGGGGCCTGGGATCTCGGGGGGGCGGGGGGGAGTCCAGGTCCCTCGAGGGAGCACCTGCCGGCACCCTGCCCTGCCCCCCGCAGGCAGGAGGGCTCGTTGAGGGGGCCGGGGACGCCCCGCATCCACAGAGCCCCCGTTTGGATGCGGCAGAAGCTCTGAGGGGGGACGTCCGTCCCTCGTCACCTCGGAGGAAGGGGGCTTTCTGGGGAAAAATGCCGTCGCTGAGAAAGAAGACTCCTTTAACTGTGAAAACACAGCTCAGAGCCTTCGGCGTGGCTCGAAAAAACAAACACAAAATCCAGCGTAAACAAATCGATGGGCAGCTGACAAGGAAAGGAGAGAAAAGGGGTTCTCCCCCCCGAGGGCCGGGCCTCCCCCCCACCCCCCCCCCTCCCCTCGCCCTCCCCACCGCCCTCACCCCACCGCGGGCCAGCGTGTGAGCTGCGGCCACCCGGGCGGGCGGGCGAGAACGCGGCCTTTCCCATCGGAATCGCAGCCGCTGCCTCTGTGCCCGGCGCCGACCGCTGCCCTTCCAGACCCGCCTCCACTCCCGCCCGTGGCTCTTCGGACCCTGTCTTCTGCGGGGACAGCCGCAGCTCCTGCTGGCTGACTTCCGGCTGGTTCAAGCCCGAGGGCGGGGAGGGCGGGGAGACCGCGGTGGGTCGTTCTCCGTCCTCAGCGCCCTCCCTGCACGTCCGCTCTGTCCATCCGTCCGGGGCGGGCCGAGTCTGGCTCCGGCCACCGCCTCACGGGGGCCTCTCCTCCCAGAGCCCTGAGCTGGCACCGTCCCTTTGCCCCTCGAACCCAGGCTGGGAGACAGCCCCGCTGTGGTGCCTTCCGCTGCTCCGTGCACAGTTTGCCTACATCCTGTTCACACATCTGGTTGAAGGCTGTCTCACCATTTCCTAACGTTCAGGTGCCGTTTGCTGTGGGGACTCTGACTCAGGCCCTTGGGCCATCCGTCCAACCTGGAAAGTCCCCCTTCACTCAGACACGCCCAGGAGCAGAAGGACGCGTGTCCAAGGTCGTTCAGCCCAGGAAAGAGGAGAAGCAATTCCAGTCGCCGTCGTAGGGACTAGGGATATGAATGATGCTCGTTCGCAGAGGAGGCAGGGCGACTGCTTAAACACAACAGGAAACTGGTGCTGATGTAGACAGATCCCCCCCCCCACGTGTGTAAGTGGGAAGAGCTGGGGCGGGACAGGGCACGGATATGCCATCTTTTATATGAAAACGTGGGAGAAAAATAGGTTTGTTTTGCTGATGCATAAAGGTATTCTGAAGGACTCACCAAAAAAAAATTATAGCTGGCTGGTTGGCTCAGTGTTGAGTGTTGACCTATGAACCAGGAGGTCACGGTTCCATTCCCAGTCAAGGTACATGCCGGGTTGCGGGCTTGATCCCCAGTAGGGGGCGTGCAGGAGGCAGCCGATCAATGATTCTCTCTCATCATTGATGTTTCTATCTCTCTCTCCCTCTCCCTTCCTCTGAAATCAATAAAAATATCCTATATAATCCTATATAATAAAAGGCTAATATGCAAATCAACGGAAGGGCGGAACAACCGGTTGCTATGATGTGCACTGACCACCAGGGGGCAGACGCTCAACACGGGAGCGCCGCTCAGCCAGAAGCCGGGCTCACGGCAGAGCACAGTGGGAGCGGCGGGAGCCTCTCCTGCCTCCGCAGGGGGCAGGCCTAAGCCGTCAGTCGGACATCCCCCGAAGGCTCCCGGACTGTGAGAAGGCTCAGGCCGGGCTGAGAGACCCCTCCCGAGTGTACGAATTTCATGCACCGGGCCCCTAGTAATAAAAAAGTAATAATAAAAGTAGTTTTCTAAAGGAAGCAAATCTCTTCACTGTCTACTTTTTTGTGTGTTTAAAATTTTGGAACCAGATTGCTGTGCTACCTGCTCAAGATTAAAATTAAAATCTCTTCCTGCCTCGGTGGGGACTCGGTTGCTCGTGGACGTGGGGGATGGGCCAGCTCCCAGCCGTCTCTCCTCATCTGGCCTCCGCCCGTTTGAACGAGGCGCTGCCGAATTTTGATCGCCCGATATCGATTCCCTTTCAGATGTGAACGTGAGGAAGGACGTCGGAAGCAACAAAGATGCTGTGGGCCCGCAGCGCCGCTGCGATTAGACTGGCTAGTTTGTATCTCGTGGGTAAGGGACACTTTTTATCGTCGCTCTTGTGGGAGCCAGCCTGTGACGCCATCGTCACTGAGCCTCGCGGGGGGGGGGGGGGGGCGGGTGCGCAGCTCGCTGAGACCCGGTCTCGGCCTGCCCACGGTCCAGGGCCAGGGGAAGGTGGACAGGAGGCCGGTGCCGATAGGTTCCTGCCCCACGGTCGCTTTTAGGAAAACAGGCGGGAGAAAAACAAGAACGGCTGAAGGCTCGCTCAGGACGGCCCGCGCCTGTGGGCCTGGGAGAGGGGTCCCGGGGGAGTTAGTGCGACTCCGATTCGGAGCGAGGCCAGGCCCTTACCTCCGACCAAGGTCACCACCCTGGAAGGCAACCCTGAACCTGGGCGTAACGCTCCGATTATTGTGGGTTTTCCCTCCCGTCATATGTGTGCCTGGCTCCGCCGCTCCGTGACTGCTTTAGCAGGCCTGTGTCACCTGTCTGTCCTCTGTCCGGGCAGGACTGCCCGTCCCTGCAGTGAATCTGCAGCTGCCGTGGCCTCCGCGGGCGGAAAATGTCCCAGCTCACCGTGACATCCGGCGGGCAAAGGACAAGCGAGTCCCCATCCCCTGCACCCTCCCTCCCCCCCCCCCCCCCCCCCCGCCCTTGGTGCCCATCCTCACCTTTGAGGTTGATTAACGAGCAGCGTGCTTCTTTACATCCAGAGGGTTCTCCAGGCGCATGACTGCTTCTCGGGACAGCCCCTCCGCCCGCCCGGCAGCGCCCCCTGGGCTCAGCATCCGCTCCCACGCCGCCCTCCTGTGGGGTCCACGCAGCACAGGGAGGTCTCCGTTCCGTGCTCCCACGCGCGTGGGGGAGAAGGCCCGACGCGGCGCGGCGCGTGTGCACGGAGCCCCGAGAATGTGCCGTCTGTCTAACGTGGCTTTCCTCCTCCTGGTGCACGTGGGGCCCGCGCTCGGAGCTCCGCAGGCCTGGTCTGGTAAGAGACGCCCCCCCCCCCCCATGGACTAACGGCTGTAGAGGGTCGGGGGGGGGGGGTGGCCTTCAGACGTCTCAGACGTGGGAAGTGTTCTGTCCGATCCCAGACCTGTGGCCCATTTTGTTTGAATCTTTTTCTCAAATGCTTGTCTCTGTAAAAGGAGCCAATCGGATGCTCCCATTTGCCTCACAAAATTATTGTAAGAAACGAACCCCAGAGGCCATTGTAAAACCCTTAGAAGACTCTCCCGTTTAAAACCCCTGCGTAGAAGAGTGAGGGAGACGCAGGCTATGCCCAACAGAAAGTGATCCAGGAACAATTCCCCTGCATTCGGCATCCTCCCGCCACCTACTCCATGCCTGGGGCCAGATAAAGGAAAGTACACGTTTAATTGAACGTGTGGGCTGACACTGGCTAATAAATGTACACAGGCTTCGGGTATACGATTCTACAGCACATCGTCTGTCTATTGTATTGTGCATTTACCACCGCACGTCGAAAATCATCTTTAAACTAAACTTCTTGCGCACACATGCAAACCCGCCCACCAACCCTCCCTCCGTGTTACATGCGTGTCCAGCTGAGAGGGTCTGAAGCGCCGTGAGCAGATCAGGCAGCTCTGACAGGCGTAGCTTCCGAGACTTGCAGCTCCCGGGCCCCGGCTGCCTAGCACTGGGTGCCTCCGGGCTCAGTCTCACAGTCTGCAGAATGGGTCCGCAGCGCCTACGGCAGCTTTGCCTGGGGCACAGGTTCTTCTCCCCCTCCCCCTGGGGGCGGGGAGTGAGGTCAGTGGGGGATTCCCAGGAGGAAGGGCCCGGAGAGGAGTTGGAGGGGAGCTGGGGGGATGGGGGGCCAGGACGGCACGGGCATTGGGTCCAGGGAGCCCCTGAGCTGGATCTGTGTACACGTTGCTGGCGGCCTGTGTGTGCCCTGAGCGCCCGTTTCCTGCGCTGCTCTTGGCTAATGCGATCGGGAGAGCTGCTTCCTTCCCGAGGGTCCCAGAGCCCCGGGCTGGCTCCGGGCTGCTCTGCCGGGAATGTGGGCCCCAGGTCCCGGGGGGCTGCGTGGCCAGGACCCGGCCCGGGCTCCTGTTAAGCCTCGTGTGGTTTTCCTCCTGCTTCCCTCTAGTGTCTTCGGATGAGTCCTGCATTTTCAGCCTGACCTTGAGGAATTTCCGGCCAATTTTATCCTGGGAATTAAAAAACCGCTCCATTGTGCCAACTCACTACACGCTGTGGCACACGAACATGAGGTCAGTTTCACATCTCGTTCTTCTCTGCTGAATACGTTACCTTTCGACGTGGTGGGAGGGAGGGTCCACCCTGAGACAGAGCTTCTCTCTCTCTCTCTCTCTCTCTCTCTCTCTACCCCGAACCCCCGCTCTCTGTGGGCAGGGGGGGTAGGGGGGGAGGTGTGTGTGTGTGTGTGTGTGTGTTTTATTGGGAGCTTTAAAAACCCAAAGACAAACGCACATCCTTGTTTAACTGAATGGAACACTTGGGCAGGTCACGGCCGTTTGGGACAAAGCTCACGTTGGTGACCAAAGCCAGTTCCTGCACTCAGAGCCTCAGGAGCAGAGAACGATGGTGTGTGGGCCCCACGGTCCCGTCCTCATCCGGGACGCGGGCTCTTTAAAAGGGCGCCCTTTCCTGGGACGGGCGTCCAGAGGCCCGAACCAGTGCCAGGGCCGGGCTCGCTTTGCTGAGCTCGGGGAGACGGAGGCGCAGGGCAAAGCTCCCGGGCCCAGAGTCCGACTGGGTCGCCCTGTGGCCCTGTGACCCTGTGACCCTGTGACCCTGTGACCCTGTGGCCCTGTGACCCTGTGGCCCTGTGGCCCTGTGACCCTGTGACCCTGTGACCCTGTGGCCCTGTGACCCTGTGGCCCTGTGACCCTGTGGCCCTGTGACCCTGTGGCCCTGTGACCCTGTGACCCTGTGCTACCCTGTGACCCCTTAGCAACGTCTGAGCTCAGCCTTCCGCCTCGGCCTTGCGGGGTTAACGATGTGGTGGACGCGCCTCCTTTGCTCTCCGCTCCCCGCGTGGGGCAGTCACCCCGGGTCCCATCTGGGCCCAGGAGGCCCACAGGGTCCTTTGGGTCTTTGCTTATGGCATCAGGCTGTTGCCACTCCTGACAGACACGGGGGCGCCTTTCCTTTGTAAACTCTATTTTTATTTCAGAGAGGGCGGGAGAGGGAGAGGGAGATGGAAACATCAGTGATGAGAGAGAGTCATGGACCGGCTGCCTCCTGCACGCCCCACACTGGGGGTGGAGCCCACTACCTGGGCATGTGCCCTGACCGGAATCGAACCCTGACCTCCTGGTTCATAGGTCGGCGCTCAGCCACGGAGCCGCGCGGCCGGCTGGGAGGGCTCTGGGAGCCTCTGCGGTGGCCCGTGCGCGCCGCTGCCTCTCCGAAGCCGAGGAGACCGAGGGCCGTGCGCCCTCATGGCCCTGGCTGGCTGGGCACAGGGCCTTGGGGTCCTCAGCTGGGGAGAGATGGGGTCTCGGCGGGGCAGCCGCGATTGCCCGGGAGGGGCAGGGAGCCCCAGGGCCTCCCCCATGAACGCCCCAGGTTTGCTCGATCATCCATGGGGGGGGGGGGTTTCCTGAGCGCCTGCCACATGCAGGGGGCAGCCGTGACCCCGCGCCCTGCCTGCTGCAGACCCCCCGACAGTGGGCGCAGAGGCAATAAGCAGATCCCGGTTCCCTGAGCAGGTGGGACGTGCTCTGAATGGACACGTGCAGGGCGGGGCGGGCGGAGGGCGGGACGGGGGAGAGAGACTGGGCCCCGGGCGCACCCCAGACGGCGTCTCCTCACGTAACACCGTGTTCCTCGCCCGTTTCTCGTCCCGTCGCAGTGAAAGAGAAGTCCCCCTGGAGCTGGTCCCGGAGTGCGCCAACATCACGCGGCCCTCCTGCGACCTCACGCACCACTGGCGCAGCCTGGCCGAGATGTACCTGCCCCGGCTCGTCGGGTCCCGGGGCAGCGCCACGCTGGTCGACTGCGGGGGCTCCATCTACCCGGACGTGGACAGTGAGTGCTCCGCTTCTCAGCCTCCGTGTCGCCGAGCTCAGTGTGGTTTCCTGCGGGAAGCAGGCCGGTCTGCGCAGGTGCGGGGCCTCGGCCCGGGCGCCCCTCCCGCCGGCCGCTGCCCGGCTCCGTGGCCGAGCGGTTCCTCGCTGCTCTGAGCCTCGGTTTCCGTCCGGACCGTGGAGCGGCTCCCCGGTGGGAGGCAGGCACGGGCAGTACCGCTGCTGCCTGTTGGCTTGTTCTTTTGTTTTGTTTTATATTTTTTTATTGATTTCAGAGAGGAAGGGAGAGGGGGGGAGAGAGAGATAGAAACATCAGCTGCCTCCTGCACGCCCCACACTGGGGATCAACCCTGCAACCCGGGCCTCTGCCCCGACCAGGAATCCAACCGTGACCTCCTGGTTCATAGGTCGACGCTCAACCCCGGAGCCGCGCCGGCCGGGCGGTGCTGGTTTGCTTCACCGCCTGACGGGAAGCGGGAGCAGGGTCCCCACCCCGGCCTGTTACCTGAGCTGTCACCCCTCTTGGGGCCAATGTTCTCCTGAGTCCCGCAACGCCTCCCCCAGATCGCATCTCAGGAGGCTTTTGACACGTGGGCGCCCGGGAGGGGGTGGGCATGCCCGGGGCCCCGGCTCAGACAAGGCTGTGCCCGGCGGCCCTGCCCTCCCTCCGCTCCTGACGGCGCCGGTGTTCACAGCCCGCGGCAGTGACGGCGCCCAGCCAGGCCCCTCGGCTTCTTGCTTTCTCCGTGTCCTCACTGCGGCTGTTCCCAAGGGAAAGACTCGTGGAAGGCGGCGAGGGCGCGCTCAGCAGAGCGCCGACAGCCGTCTGCCCCGGGCGGGCAGCGCAGATGGAGGCGGCCGTTCCTGTGGGTGTGTGCCCGCCGAGAAGAAAGGCACGGCTCACGGGCCGGGGCAGTGAGGGCATTGAAGAACGCTTGTTAAAGTAATGACATGCCCGGCCGGCGGGGCTCCGTGCTTGAGCGTCGACCTGTGAACCAGGAGGTCGAGGTTTGATTCCTGGTTGGAGCGCATGCCCGGGTTGTGGGCTCGATCCCCAGTGGGGGGCGTGCAGGAGGCAGCCGATCCATGATTCTCTCTCTCTCTCCCCCTCTCTCTTCCTCTGTGAAATCAATAAAAATATATACTTTTTTTTAAAGAAAGTAATAATGAGATACCATCTTTCAAGACTCCAAACGGCAGGTATTAAAAATATATAAGTGCCCAGGTTTAAAGGAAAGATAAGGCATTTGCTTTGGCACCGTCTTTCTGAAGGTATCGCTGTGAGTATTAGAAACCTTAACACCTGCCTGCCCTAACCCACAATTCCCCTGTAGTAGTTTATCCTAGAGATGATGGGCAAAAGCAAAGATTTAGCTCCAAGGATATTCATTGATACAGATTCTATTCAGAAAAACGAGAGTCAGCCTAAGTGTTCAAAGCAGTGAGTCCGTTCAATCGCGGTGCAGCCGCCTTGCGGGAGAGAATTAGCCGTGAGAAATTGCGAGGAAGGTCAGGGGTCAGCCGACTCTCCGTTGGGGCCAGAGAAAAGCACGTTAGACTGTGTGGGCCACGTATGGTCTCTGTGACACAGTCTTCATTTGTTTACAGCCCTTTCAAAGCTAAAAACCCTCTCAGCGTGCAGGCTGTGCAGAAGTTCACCCACCGGCCAGCGTTAGCCAGCCCTTCACATAGATACATGTATGTGCTGATATGTTTATGAAATAAGTGGAGACGTGTACCGGGTAAAACAGTGTGGGTAGAGAAGGGTTTGATTTTAGCTTAGGAGGGTGTGTGTGGGGGGTGTGCACACCAGTTCCATTGGTACATGTCTGTGTATGTTTACACGCATACAATAGAGACAGAATGACCGACCACGTTCAGAAACAGTTGTCCGTATTCTCCGATATTCCTGCAGTGGTTGTATGTTACCGTTGTTCTTAGGGTTTGGCCGGTGACGCGGGCTGTGAAAGAATTCACACGGAGGGAAGAGGTGCCGAGAGGAGGTTTTTATTACTTTCCGGGGAGGAAAGGGCCCAATACTGCTGCTGGTTGGTTCAGGGCAGGGAAGAAAGGGCGGCCTGATCTCTTAAGCAGGGGCTGTTGCTAAGCAACGAGGAAGGGTGGGGGTCAGGGGCTGGGTTGAGCAGATACCAGGGGCTCTCCTGAACAGTTAGTTTGTTTTCTAGGAACCAGGCCGACGTCCTAGGGAAGTGTCTCATCGCTGTTTTCCCCAGCCCTGTAAAACATGCTTAGGGCAAAGGCTATGGAGCTCAACAGAGGCCTGTTTGGAGGGGAGGGCGAGGGGACTTTCCTTCTCACTAGAGATTCGTTGGTGTGAATTGCCCCTGAGTTGTAGAAACAGCAGGGAGGTGGGGGGGATGCAAGAATGTAGCCTTGAGAGTAGCTTATCTTATCCCCTTGGAATCAGAGGAGCCATCAGTCTTGGGGTGTAATTACCAAGTGCTTCTCATAAATGGTGGGAGGAGGCCACAGCCAGGAAAGAGAGAGGCCGTGTCCCGTCCGTACAATAGTAATGGGGAAGGAAGTCACTTTTACTTCTGTATTTGGAAGGTAGCCTGGAAATTGGGCAAGGACCGACTTCTGTCCCACTTCGCGGTAACAGGAAGCAAGTCACTTTTGTTGGTCCCAGAGTTCCGTCAGTTAAACAGAGGACAAAAAGAATGCTCCTGAAAAATAACTAAAAACAAGCCACAGCCGGGCCTCCGGGAGGGCCGCGGGCAGGTTGGAAAGGAGGCAGCCGGGCCGGAGGGAGGAGGCCCTCTGGGGACGCGGGCGCGGCTGCCGGCCGGCATGGGGGTGCTTCTCACTTTGTTTCCTCTGCAGTGACTCTGGAACCCCCCGAGTTCGAGATCGTTGGCTTTGTGGACCACATCAACGTGATACTGAAATTCCCACCCTCCTTGCCCAAGTTGCCACCTGGGGAAGGATTGTGGCTTCACCTGTCACTTTCCATAGAAGAGGAGTCAGAGGGGATTGTAAAGAAGGTAAGAGGTCAGAACAGTTCGGAGCGGGTGATGACACTCTTTTACAGATATACTAGGGGCCCGGTGCACGAAATTTGTGCACTCGGGCATGGGGGGGTCCCTCGGCCCAGCCTGCACCCTCTCGCAGTCCGGGAGCCCTCGGGGGATGTCCGACTGCCGGCTGAGGCCCGCTCCCCGCTGCACTCTCCATCCGTGAGCCCAGCTTCTGGCTGAGTTCTACAACTCAGGGATAGTTGACCACCAGGGGACAGCTCCTGCACTGAGCAGGATCAGGCCAAAACCAGTTCTCTGACATCCCCCAAGGGGTGCCAGATTGAGAGAGGGCACAGGCCAGACCGAGGGACCCCACCGGTGCACAGTAGGGGATGTGGGAGGTTGGCCAGCCGGGGAGGGACCACAGGAGGGCTCCAGTGCATGTCCAGCCCGTCTCACCGAGTCCCAGTTGGCCAGACTCCAGTAGCAAACTAACCTACTGGTCAGCGCGTCTTCCCCCTGGTGGTCTGTGCACGTCATAGCGAGCGGTTGAGCGGCCTTAGCATATCATTCGTATATTATGTTTTGATTGGTTGAATGGCCAACCAGTTGACTGGACTATTAGGCTTTTACTATATAGGCTATACACTTTAAAAAAAAATAAAGTTATTTCGCCCTAGTCAGTTTTGCTCAGTGGATAGAGCATCAGCCTGTGGACCAAAGGGTCCCGGGTTCGATTCCAGTCAAGGGCACGTACTTTGGTTGCAGGCCCCTCTCGGCCCCGGCCCCGGTCAGGGTGTGTGCAGGAGGCATCCAATTGATGTGTTTCTCTCACATTGATATTTCTCAGTCTTTCCCTCTCTCTTCCACTCTCTCTAAAAATCAATGGAAAAATATCCTTGGGTGAGGATTTAAATAAATAAATAAAATAAAGATAAAGGTATTTGTAATGATTTGAGCAATTAGACCCGAAGGGTCGAGGTCAGCGTGGTCTGATTTCAGGAAAGAGGTCTCCAGCGTTCACTCATCATGGAACGACTCTGACTCGGCCCGCAGCACAGACTGCTTCCGGGAATTAGCCGTGGGCAGGGACACACCGGAGAGAGGCACATGGTGCCGGCGGGAGAACAGGCACAGCTCCCCACTCCGGGGAGATCTCGGAAGGGGTTGGTTTAGCCTCACATAAAAGGCATCTGCCTCTCCCGCTCCGGCCCCCACACGCAGCTCTGCTCCCTCCCCCCTTCCCCGAAGGACTAACTGGAGGTCAGGAGCCTCGGTGTTTCCGGTGTGAGAGAGACCTGGATCTTCCGGGATTTGTCCCTAAGAACATTGGAATGAGTCCGGCCTGCGTGGCTCAGGGGCTGAGCATCGACCTATGAACCAGGAGGTCACGGTTCAGTTCCCGGTCAGGGCACAGGCCCGGGTTGTGGGCTGGATCCCCAGCAGGGCCATCCAGGAGGCAGTCGATGGATGATTCTCTCTCATCATTGATGTTTCCATCTCTCTCTCCCTCTCTCTTCCATCTGAACTCAACTAAAAATATATGGATTTTTTTTTAAAAAAAATACATTTTACTGATTTTTACAGAGAGGAAGGGAGAGGGATAAAGAGCTAGAAACATCGATGAGAGAGAAACATCGATCAGCTGCCTCCTGCACACCCCCCACTGGGGATGTGCTCGCAACCAAGGTACATGCCCTTGACCGGAACCGAACCTGGGACCCTTCAGTCCGCAGGCCGACGCTCTATCCACTGAGCCAAACCGGCCAGGGCTAAAAATATACAGATTTTTTAAAAAAGGAACAGACCAGAGGGTGATGGGGGCGGACGCGGCAGCACCCAGACCCACCTCCAGGTGGGCTGCCCGGTGCTCCTGGGAAAAACACGCCCGTGTGGTACTCAGCAGCACGGCGGTGCCGGCCAGGCAGCCACGGCAGGGCAGGCAGCGCATCCGACCGGAGTGTGGCCGCCTGAGAAATGCGAACGAGAAGCTAAAGAAAAGACCCAGAAACGCGGTGCCGGTCTCGGGCCGTGGCCACAGCTGAGGAAGAACGCGAGGGGCTCACCGGGCGGAAGTGGGCCGTGCCTGTTCCGAAACCAGAAAGCTAGCCCGGACTTGGAAAGCCGTAGGTCGTTACGCAAAAGGACCTTCCTGGCGTCTGTCTAACTCCAGAACGGCCCTGGGAAGGAAGAGGCCAGGGTTTCAGGGAGGAGCCAGGGAGCCAGGCTCGGCCTCAGTTCTGCCCCAGGCTGTGTGGCCTCGGGGAAGTTGCTTACCCTCTCTGGACCACAGGAATGACGCCTGCTGGGCAGACGGTTCTGATTGTCCAAGAGCGCAACGAGAGCACTTTCTGGAATGTCAAGTGGAAGGTACCATTCATACAACAAGGCCCCGGGATGGCGCGCTAAGACTGGCTTGCAAAAGTGCCGTCATGGAGACTGTATTCCTCACTGGGCTTTCTCTCCTCGTCTGTGGAATGAGATTTCATGGTTTAGACATGTGAGCGTGTGTAGGCGTACATGTAGTTTCGTGGTAAACAGCTCGTCCCAGGTGACGAATGAACCCCTTTCCTTGCCGAGCGTAGGATCTTTCTCTCCCTCTGTGGGGCCTGGAGGCCACGCCCCAGGGGTGCTCTCAGGGCTTGCTTCTCAAGGAAACTCTACGCCACGGCGCACTGACCTGTTGTTTTTGCTTCGTTTCACAGCATCTGCTCAAAATAGATGAACGCACCACCGGGAACTTCACTTACGTCATCGACAAGTTGATTCCAAACACGAGCTACTGTGTGTCTGTCTATTTGAGGGGTAACATTCTGTCTCGATCACTGAGGTCTCCCTGGAAGTGTACCCGCCTCCCGCCCAGACAGGACTCAGGTACGCCCGGCCCTGGACACCCCCGCTCCGCTCTCCCCCGGAGGGGGCGCCCAGGGAAACGCAGGACCCTGCAGGCCGGGTCCCTGCGTGCCCAAGATCCGCCACCCTCCTGCGGGGGGAACACTTTTATGTCAAGGAATCGGGATTAAATTCAGTTCTTTCTTTCTTTTTTTTTTTAATCCTCACACGAGGATATTTTTCCATTGATTTTTAGAGAGAGTGGAAGAGAGAGAAAGACAGAAACATTGACGTGAGAGAAACACATCGATTGGCTGCCTCCTGCACGCGCCCTGACCAGGGGAGGAGCCCCGGGGAGGAGCCTGCAACCGAGGTACGTGCCCTGGACCGGAATCGAACCCAGGACCCTTTAGTCCACGGGCTGACACTCTATCCACTGAGCCACACCGGCCAGGGCTGGACAAGATTCTAAGATGGGACTCATAATAGAACAGAGAGAGTTACGCAGAGCCCGGACTTGGGGTCCTGGCGTGACCCAAGTCCACCTGAGGGTGGCCAGCTGTTGATTTTAGGCAGAACTCCCTCGCCCACTTCCTACCGCCCACAGCGCACACGGACATGTGGCCCGTGTGACTCAGGAGCTGAGGGGTGTTTTCAGTTTTGATAGATTAAATTTCAGTGGTCTCGTCACGTGCGGCTCACGGCTGCCGTGTTGGACAGTGCTGTCATAGAGCCTAAGTACGAAGCGAAGCACCCGGCCAGCGTGGCTCCGTGGCTGAGCATCGCCCTATGAACCAGGAGGTCGCAGTTCGATTCCCGGTCAGGGCACAGGCCTGGGTCATGGGCTCGATCCCCAGTGTGGGGCGTGCAGGAGGCAGCCTTCCTCTCTGAAATCAATAAAAATACGTTTTAAAAAATGAAATGGAAGTAATCTTACTTTTAAAAATTAAACCTGTCATTTTTATCATTTGAAAATGTATATTTGGGTTGCTTTCCATTTTCATTTTCGTATTTCACACGAGTCTTCCCAGCTATTGCTCCTTCGACATCCCCTTTGCCACCTGCGCGCATCTGTTGGATTTATTTTGAAATAAAGACATTTGATTTTTCCCCCGCAGAGTCCTCCGAGTCGGCCGCGGTGGGAGGCCTGGTCATTCCGTTTCTGGTAGCCGCCGTCCTCGGTAGCGTTGTCACAATACTGAAGCGGGTTGGTTACATATGCTTACGAAGCAAATTCCCCAAAGTGTTGGTACGTAGCTGTTTGTTCATTTCTGTCCTTCGTATTTTAGCTTAAGGATGGTTTTTTCTGCACTTGCGTGTTTGCAGCAGGAGGTCCCATTTTCTGGAGACGCCGAGGTGTTTCGTGGCTCTGGGCCCTTTTCCACCCTCAGAAACACACCGTGTGCATTTTAGGGTTTCCTTTCCGCTCTGCCCACGTGTTGCCTTTCTCTCAGTCACATCCCGGCTGGGGAGCACGGACCGGGATTTCCTTTTCATTTCTTTTCCTTTGATTTCTAAGAATAACACAGTGGCCCGGCTGGCGTGGCTCCGTGGTTGAGCATCGACCTAAGAGCCAGGAGGTCACGGTTCGATTCCCGGTCAGGGCACAGGCCCAGGTTGTAGGCTCCATCCCCAGGGTGGGGCGTGCAGGAGGCAGCCGGTCCATGATTCTCTCTCATCATGGATGTTTCTCTCTCTCTCTCCCTCTCCCTTCCTCTGAAATCAATAAAAATACTTTTAAGTTAAAAAAAAAAGAACGCAGTGAACATGTTTGTACAGGTGACCTTTCCACTTGGCATTACTGCAGTGGCGCCTGCACACGCGTGATGAGAAGGTAAAGAAGGAACTTAGACGCCAGCGCTGACACGGTGTGCACCCTCCTCCAAAGCTCTGCGGACGTTGGTCGGTCCCGGGGACCCCTTCTTCCCTCTGTCGGGGGTGATGCCCCACACACGCTCTCCTCTGCGTTCCCCTCGTTGTCAGTGGAAACCAGCCGGGCTTCCCGGAGCTTCCCGGGGCAGCGTTTCTGCTCAGAGCCTCCACGCATCGCCCCGTCTGGGTGTGGTACGTGTTTCTGAAACCTCCTCCTGTCTTCTGGCTCAACTGCGTCTGCCCATCATCTATCATCTCCCCTATCCCGTCGCTTTCTGTTTTTTTAGTATATTCTTATTGATTTCAGAGAGGAAGGACAGGCTGAGAGAAACATCAACGATGAGAGAGAATCATGGATCGGCTGCCTCCTAATCGAGCCTGTAACCCAGGCCTGTGCCCTGACCGAGAATCGAACTGTGACCTTCTTCTGGGTTCACAGGTTGACGCTCAGCCACTGAGCCATGCCGGCCAGGCCCACTGCTTTCTTTCTATATTAGTTTTGTGATTTTTTTTTAATTTTATTCAGAAATATCTTATTTTTCTACTAGAGGCCCAGTGCACAAATTCGTGCATGGGTGGGGTCCAGTCAGCCTGCCCTGATGGGAGCCCATCTGGCTGGGCCGGCGAGGGGGAGGGGCCACGGGCAGTTGGCCAGCTGACCCCGCCCCCAATTGGGGTTTTGGGGGCTGGGCTGGCGGGGTGGGGGGGCACAGAGGGGAGCCAATCAGAGCCTGCATCCGGCTGGTTGGCTGCTGCAGTGTGCGTCAGCCACCGGTCATTCCGCTATTCCCATCATTGGGCTTTTATATAAATGTAGATGTTTGAACTCATTCACCTTATCCTTCTAATCTTTTAACAGCCGCATGTTTAAATATTCCTCCACAGGTGATAAAATTGAACTCTTCTTCTTCTTGCTGTTTCTATCGGTTCGGGTGGGTTGGGGGAGAGTTCACTGGGGCGGGAAGTGTGCTTTTGGAGATTTTAATCCCCATTAGTATTTGAGCTCAGCTGGCATGGCTGTGCCTTTGGCGGCGGCCGGGCGGGTGGGGTTTCGCCCGCACTGTGATGGGAAAGGCCAGACTGTCCGTGTTTTAGAAGCGACACGGATTCTCTGTGGCCCTGGCGTGAGGAAGGGCCTCGGACACAGAGACCAGCACCGTAAAGGGAGACACCGCGGCGCCTTCTGACGTGAAAACGAACCCCCTTTCCTCCTCGGAAAGAGCAAATGGTGACACCACAGACAGGGACAGTCCAGGAGACAGAACCGCCCGGGAGCCACATCCGGGTGACGGAAGGCGCTCCCGGGAGTCACTAGGGGAAAGGTGGGCCGCCCAGTGGGAGACCCACCCGAGGCTGGGCCTGGGGAGCAGGCTGTCGGAGGCAGGCCGCCGGGGACCAGGGAGAGCGTGCTGCCGGGCCGGCCCGCGCATAGCCACGCCCGGCTCTGCGTCCCCGGCCCTCGGTGGTCCGCGGGGGACAGCGCACGCCCGCCTGCCTGCGTTCTCCTTCGTCTCCCCCGCGTGTCCCGGAGGCGTCCTCGCGAAGGGCTGGACCAGAGGGGGCCCCAGTCTCGGTTGTCCAGACCCTTTCAAGGCCAGTCCAGGGGTTCTGGCACCAAAGGAATCAGCTGCCTCGGTCTCTCCTCAGTTTCCTGACACCCCTCAAGCGTGTCTCGGCATTCCAGAACGGGGGTGTCTGGCCGGAATGCAGGTGGCGGCGAGGGGCAGGTGCAGGGACAAGTGGCCCGGACGTGGGCTGAGCCTCGGGGCCTAGTTCTCATCTCAGTCACACTCACCGGTCATGAGCCCTGGGCCAGTTTCTCAACCCGTGTGCCTCGTTTTCTCATCTGTAAAGTGGGGGTAGGCATAATAAGTTTAGCCCGGCCGCGTGGCTCAGTGGTTGAGCGTTGACCTATGAACCAGGAGTCACAGTTCGATTCCCGGTCAGGGCACATGCCCTGGTTGCGGGCTCGATCCGCAGTGTGGGGTGTGCAGGAGGCAGCCGGTCCGTGATTCTCTCATCATTGATGTTTCTATCTCTCTCCCCCTCTCTCTTCCTCTCTGAGATATATATGTATGTGTGTGTATATATATATATATTTTGGGTTTTTTTTGTTTTTTTAAAGAACAGTAAATCTTCTTCCCGGAGCAGGTGTGAGGGTGAAGTGAATGTTGAGTGCTCGGCCGTGCCTGGCCATCGGCAAACGTTCTAGAACTGGTCGCGGTGATTTCCGTTGTTGCCATCACCACCCCCATCTCTGTGCAGCTCACCTCATTAAGTTTTCGTTTTGTTTGTTCATCGTCACCCGAGGACATTTCTCCATTGATTTCAGGGAGAGTGGAAGGGAAAGGGAAAGACAGAGACGCACCGATGTGAGAGAAACACACTGATTGGTTGCCTTCTGCACGCGCCCCGACCAGGGCCTGGGCCAGGGAGGAGCCTGCCACCGAGGTACGTGCCCTTGACGGGAATCGAACCCGGGACTCTTCAGTCCACAGGCCAACGCTCTAGCCACCAAGCCAAACCGGCTAGGGCGATCGTTAAACTTTTATTACATCCACAAATGAAAAGCAAATACTCAGCTCTCTCTCTCTCTCTCCCCCCTCTCCTCTCTCTCCCCCTCTCTCTCTCCCCTCTCTCTCCCCTCTCTCTCCCGCCCCCAGAACTTCCACGGCGTGGCCATCTGGGCGTTTCCCGAGCTGCCGCCCTTGGAGGCGGTGGCCGTGGCGGAGGTCATCCACATCCACAGGAAGAGGAAAGTGTGGGATTACAACTACGACGACGAGAGCGATGGGGACGATGAGGCCGCCGCCCGAGCCAGCGCCGGGGGCTACACCATGCATGGGCTGGCCGTCAGGCCTCTGTGCCCGGGGTCCCCCTCCTCGGGCACCCTGGGGGGCGGCGAGGAAGCCGAGTCCCTGATGGCGCCGGGGCCCGAGCCCTGGCCGGCCGAGCGCAGCAGTGGAGCCTACGAGGGGAAGGGGAGTTGGGGGACAGAGCGCAGTGGGGCCTCCGAGGAGGAGGGGGCCTGGCCGGCGGACCCCTTTCCCAAGGAGGACAGCGGCCCCACCGAGAGCCCCGGGCACCGCATCTTCTTCAACGTGGACTTGAACTCCGTGCTTGTGAGGGTCCCCGATGGGGACGACTCCGGAGCCGCCGCAGTGTTCGGTCCTCCGGAGGAGACGGCGGGCTTGGACGACCCCGAGGACAGCGCCGCGGGGCCCGAAGAGGCTCCTTGTGATGAAAGTGACACCCCCACGTCCAACACGGGCATCGGGGACGGTTATATGATGAGATGACCCCAACATACGGCCTTACCCGCAGCTAGCTCTCCCCCCCTCGCTGCTCCTGTGGCGGGCAAGTGTTGGGGGGGGCAGAGCGCCCCTTCCTGGGACACCACCTATGCAAATGAGGGGAAGGGAGAGAGGGGAGACCGAGTGTCACCGTGTCGTCACCGGGGCCTCTCACATGTTCAGAGGGACAGGCTTTGCAGGGAATGCCCTGACCTCTATGCACGCACTGATCCCATTTCTGCCTCTGTTTCCCGAAGGAGCGGGGTCCCCTGGGGTTTCCAGGGGTGGCCCTGGGCCCTGGGGAGTAATTAAAGGGGCAGGGGAGGGCGTGGGGGAGAAAGCAGACGGTTCGGCCGCCGCAGGAGCCGTCCGCAGTGGCCCCCGCGGGCTCCGGGACAGAGCAGGAAGGCAGAGGGAGGACCCAGGAGGCCTTCACGGCCTCGGAAGAATGAAGGCCTGAGGTTCCCGGGCCTTCAGCCATCGCCGTGTGTGCTGACTCCAGATGCCCTACCTGTGACTACAGTCCTGTGAGGGGGGGGAGGGGCAGGCTCCAGAGCCTCAGTAGCAAACGCCCAGGACTCCCGCCTCTGAGCCCATTGTGCTGTGTGGCCCTGAGCCCTTTGCTCAGCCTCTCTGAGCCTGTGTACTCACTTGTGAAATAAGGCGACTGGACAAGGTCATCTCCGAGACCCTGTGATGCTGGGAGAAATATTAGGAAACTAGAGGCCCAGTGCACAAAATTCGTGCACCGGGAGGGTCCCTAGCCACTGCCAGCTGCCGGCCGGGGCCTCCCTTCGTCCCGCGCCGCTCCCTGGTGGTCAGCGCACGTCATAGCGAGCGATCGAACTCCCGGTTGGTTGAACTCCCAAGGGGACACTTTGCATATTAGGCTTTTCTATATCTAGATACACAGGTCTGATGACGGGCAGAGGGGCCACAGCCCAGGAGGCTCCGGGGTGAAGGGAGGGTATAGAAAACCCCCCCCCCCGCCCCCAACCTCGGCCCCTCACCCAGGAGCAGGGTCCTCGGACCTTCCTTCTGGATCCTTTTGAGGCTGGGGGACAGAGTTTACAGCAGTCCTACTAGGTCAAGGACGTTGAATAGATTATTTTCTTGTTGCTCTAAAGTAACTCAAAAGACAGGTCCGAGAGAGCGCGAGGCGGCGGCGATCTGATGGGTTCTGTAGCAAAGGGACAGGGTCACAGACCAGCGGTCGCCAGCCTTGCAGGCCTCACGGACCACCGGTTGGCGAACGCTGTTGTGGACGTCCGTCCCTCTGCCTCCAAGTGCCGCCGTCGGCCGTGCCCTGGAAGATTGCCAGAGTGACCCCTCCCGGTAGCCCCTCTCTGGCAGCGTGTGTACCTGTGTTTTTAAATTTTGTATCAGGGTTGGCGGTTGGGAAAGGATAACACAGAGATACTTTTTAATGCAAACGTGGCGCATTTTGTTTTCTTGATCCTCGCCTGCCTGAGGACGTGCTTAGAGAGAGGGGGAGAGAGGAACGTCAGTGTGACAGGAACTGCATCGGTGGCCTCGCACGTGTGCCCCACCGGAGGGAGCCGAAGCCAGGCGTGCGCCGACCCTGACCAGCCACCCGTGCGTGCACATTGAGCCGCCCAGGCCCGCCCAGCGTGCCCGCTGGAGGGCTGCTTCCCAGCGAGAGCGCATGCCGTGGGCTGGGGTTCTCTGGCGTCGCCACGTTGCACCAACTGCCTCACCGCTGCGGGACCGTGCGCTCGGGCATGTGGGGCCTCTGGCAGACACAGGCGGTCCCGGCGCTGACCCTGCCCCGGGACTCCCAGCCTCTCCCTGTGCAAGTCTGAAAAGAGGAAATCAAACCTTTCTCGTAGCCAAATGGCTGACTTGGGTCTGTGTCTCTTGTTCCTGGAGGGGAGGGGAGGGGAGGGGAGGGCAGGGGAGGGGAGGGGAGACCGGGTTTGCCAATGGACTGCTGTAACGTCAGCGTGTGTGCGGGAAGGGGACGGGGACTCGCTGGTTCACGGAGGACACGGTGCCAGGAGACACCCCGCCAGGTGATGCAGCAGACACCCCGCCAGGTGATGCCAGGACACACCCACCAGGTGATACAGCAGACACCCCACCAGGTGATGCAGCAGACACCCCCGCCAGGTGATGCCAGGACACACCCAGCCAGGTGATGCCAGGACACACACAGCCAGGTGATGCCAGGACACAGCCAGGTGATGCCAGGACACACACAGCCAGGTGATGCCAGGACACACACAGCCAGGTGATGCCAGGACACACCCACCAGGTGATGCAGCAGACACCCCACCAGGTGATGCCAGGACACACACAGCCAGGTGATGCAGCAGACACACAGCCAGGTGATGCAGCAGACACCCCACCAGGTGATGCCAGGACACACCCACCAGGTGATGCAGCAGACACCCCGCCAGGTGATGCCAGGACACCCCGCCAGGTGATGCAGCAGACACCCCACCAGGTGATGCCAGGACACACCCCGCCAGGTGATGCCAGGACACCCACCAGGTGATGCCAGGACACACCCACCAGGTGATGCAGCAGACAGGATGCAGCAGACACCCCACCAGGTGATGCCAGGACACACCCACCAGGTGATGCAGCAGACACCCCACCAGGTGATGCCAGGACACACCCACCAGGTGATGCAGCAGACACCCCACCAGGTGATGCCAGGACACACACAGCCAGGTGATGCCAGGACACACACCACCAGGTGATGCCAGGACACACCCACCAGGTGATGCAGCAGACACCCCGCCAGGTGATGCCAGGACATACACAGCCAGGTGGCGCCTCGGATGCCTGGCCTGTGTGAGCTCCATTCCGGGACCCTGAGCGCCAGTTTCGCAACCCGTTTCACGGTGTCGGTGTTTTCCACTCAGGAGGGCGGGGCTCAGGCGCTGGGGCGGCGGGAGGGGGCGGGGCCGGGAGGGGCGGGGCCGGGAGGGGGGCGGGGCCGGGAGGGGGCGGGGCCGGGAGGGGCGGGGCCGGGAGGGGGCGGGGCGGCGGGCGAAGGGGCCCCGCCCCGCGAACCCGGAAGCGGCCTGGGGCTGGGCCGGTGCGTCGCGGCGGAGGGGACTCGGGGGCCGCCTGCCCGCCGCCCAGCGCCCTCGGGCGGGGACCCGGCGCGGCCATGGCGCGCGGCCTCCGGGGCTGGCTGGGCGGCTGCCTGCTGGTGACGGCGACAGGTGAGGCCTGGGCGCGGCTGGTGCCCCCACATCCCCCCCCCGGCCCCGCCACCTGCGCGCCGACCGGACCCGCGTGGGGTGGGCCCCGCGTCCCGGCAGAGGCGCGCCGGGGAGCCCCGTGGGGCAGCGATGACCCCAAGGGCCACCCTGAGGGGTCCCCTCAGACGCCCTGGACGTACCCAGTGCTCCCTGGGCCACTCGGGCTGAGCACCCCCCGTCTGAGCTCTGCCCCCAGCTCCGGGCTCCGTGGTTCCGAGTCCTCAGCCCAGGGAGGCCTTCCTGCCCCGACGGACAGAGCGGCCCCCACCCCGACCCCCACCCCCCACCCCCCCCCCCCCCCCCCCCCCCCCCCACCCCCCCCCCCCCCCCCCCCCCCCCCCCCCCCCCCACCCCGACCCCCCCCCCCCCCCCCCCCCCCACCCCCCCCCCCCCCCCCACCCCCCCCCCCCCCCACCCCTCCCCACCCCCCCCCCCCCCCCCCCCCCCCCCCCCCCCATCCCCCCCCCCCCCCCCCCCCCCTCACCCCCCCCCCACCCCCCCCCCCCCCCCCCCCCCCCCCCCTCCCCCCCCCCCCCCCACCCCCCACCCCCACCCCCCCCCCCCCCCCCCCCACCCCCCCCCCCCCACCCCCCACCCCCCCCCCCCCCCCCCCCCCCCCCCCCCCCCTCACCCCCCCCCCCCCCCCCCCCCCCCCCCCCCCCCCCCCCCCCCCCCCCCCCCCCCCCCCCCCCCCCCCCCCCCCCCCCCCCCCCCCCCCCCCCCCCCCCCCCCCCCCCCCCCCCCCCCCCCCCCCCCCCCCCCCCCCCCCCCCCCCCCCCCCCCCCCCCCCCCCCCCCCCCCCCCCCCCCCCCCCCCCCCCCCCCCCCCCCCCCCCCCCCCCACCCCCCCCCCCCCCCCCCCACCCCCCCCCCCCCCCCCCCCCCCCCCCCCCCCCCCCCCCCCCCCCCCCCCCCCCCCCCCCCCCCCCCCCCACCCCCCCCCCCCCCCCCCCCCCCCCCCCCCCCCCCCCCCCCCCCCCCCCCCCCCCCACCCCCCCCCCCCCCCCCCCCCCCCCCCCCCCCCCCCCCCCCCCCCCCCCCCCCCCCCCCCCCCCCCCCCCCCCCCCCCCCCCCCCCCCCCCCCCCCCCCCCCCCCCCCCCCCCCCCCCCCCCCCCCCCCCCCCCCCCCCCCCCCCACCCCCCCCCCCCCACCCCCCCCCCCCCCCCCCCCCCCCCTGGCCCCCCCCCCCCCCCCCCCCCGCCCCCCCCCCCCCCCCCCCCCCCCCCCCCCCCCCCCCCCCACCCCCCCCCCCCCCCCCCCCACCCCCGCCCCCCCACCCTCACCCCTCGGCCCCCCACCCTCACCCCTCGCCCCCTCACCCTCACCCCTCGGCCCCCCACCCTCACCCCTCGCCCCCTCACCCTCACCCCTCGGCCTCCCACCCTCATCCCTCGCCCCCCCCACCCTCACCCTCACCACTCGCCCCCCCACCCTCACCCCTCGCCCCCTCACCCTCACCCCTCGGCCCCTCACCCTCACCCCTCGCCCCCCCACCCTCACCCTCACCCCTCGCCCCCTCACCCTCACCCCTCGGCCCCTCACCCTCACCCCTTGGCCCCCCACCTGGCTGCCGGAGCAAACACTAGACGGGGGCGCAGGGGGGGAAGACGGCTTTGTCCTGAGTGGCGCCCCAGGAGGACGGGCGGCGGTGGCCCAGCTCCCCAAAGCCGGGAGGTAACCCACGTGGCAGGGTGGGGCTGGGGGAGGAGAGGAGGTGAGGGACCCTCTCCCCGGCTGGGGGAGCTCTGACACCGCCCTGTCTGCTGGTCTCCCCGAGCATCGCCAGCAGCCGGCCCACCCCAGGGCTCAGGAGCCGAAACCAAACTGAGGCCCGGTGTCCCCTCCACCCGCCGGGGTCCCACCGGTGACCCGGGTGGCTGGTGATGGGGGGCCCCGGGTTCGAGGGTGTGGGAAGATGGGGTTTCCCGGCGCGGTTTTGAAACGGACGGCATCCGAGCCTGCAGCCCCTGGTCCCACGCTTCTCGGAACGGCCTCCCAGACACGGGGGCACGGGGACACGTCTCTCCCCGAGTCTCCTTCCCCTCCGTGTTCCCAGGTTCGTGCGGCCTGCCTCTCCCTCCCCGCACCCCTCCCTCAGCCGCACCGCGGCCCGGCTCAGACCCCTCTGCCGCGCCGGCTGGGGGACGGCCGTGGTGGTCTTCTCCTCTCGCCTCTGCTGGTGTGGATGTCAGACATTCCCTCTTAAGCTTAAAAATGACGTCCATCTCCAGCCCAGATCTGTCCTCGGCCCTCGGAGCCACTCATCCCGCTGTCCAGACACCCCCTGGGCATGGCTCCAGCACCCCAAACCTCATGCTGCTAGGACGGGGCGCTCGCCTCCCCTGCCCCAGCCCACCCCGGCGTCAGGTGCTCAGGCCGGGATGGAGATTGAGTTCGGGTCTCGGCCGCAGACGCGCTGAAATCTAGCCTCGATGCCTCTGGGACGTGTCTGAACCCGCCCGCCCACCCGCACCCGCACCCTTCCTCCCGCGGCGCCCTGGGCGCGGGGAGCGCGGGGGAGGCCGGAGCGCGGGAGCTGGGCATTTTCTTGGGCGACCTTTTCTCTTTAATCCTCACCCAGGGCTACTTTCCCGCTGATTTTCAGAGAGAGTAGAAAGGAGGGGGGAGGGGAGAGAGAGAGAAACATCCATGTGAGAGAGACACATCGACTGGCTGCCTCCCACATGCATGTGCCCCCGCTGTAAACGGGGATCGAACCTGCAACCCAGGCACTTGCCCTTGACCGGGATTCGAACCCTCGACCCCTCGACCCCTCGGTGCACAGGCAGGCGCTAACGCGGACGCAGCTGGCCAGGCTGGGTGACCTTCCAGAGGGAAAGGCTGCAGCCGCTTTCCCTTCATCTCCACAGCGTTCGGAGCGGTGCCTCCTCCAGAAAACGTCAGGATGAATTCCGTTAATTTCAAGAACATTCTGGAATGGGAGTCGCCCTCGTTTCCCAACGGGACTCTGACTTTCACAGCTCAGTACCTCAGGTGAGTCTGGGGCGTGGGCGGCAGGAAGCTGCCGAGGACGGTGGCCCCGGGCCGGGCTGGGCCTCGGAAACGCGCCTGCGTCACCCACGTGCCGGTGACAGCCACGGGCCGCCCCGTCTCTTCCTGCCCGGGACGTGCCGGTGAGAGCGCGGCCCCGGCGGACAGGTGAACCGGGTCCCCTTCGTCCCGGTGCCTGGCCGGGCCCCGCAGGGGCGGTGGGAGAGGGAGGCGCTTTGTCACCGGGACGTGGAGGCCGTCGGCCACGTGGTCACCGACGATGAAGCGAGCTTCTCGGGTTTTGTTTTGTTTTTTAAATATATTTTATTGATTTTTTATAGAGAAGAAGGGAGAGGGATAGAGAGTTAGAAACATCGATGAGAGAGAGACACCGATCAGCTGCCTCCTGCACACCCCCCACCGGGGATGTGCCCACAACCAAGGCACATGCCCTTGACCGGAATCGAACCCGGGACCCTTCAGTCCGCAGGCCCACGCTCTGTCCACTGAGCCACACCGGTCAGGGCTTTGTGTGTTTTTTAATAGGAGACATCACTCTGGAACTGGCACAAACCGCAGTTTTTAAATTTTATTTCATTTTTAAATATATTTTTATTGATTTCAGAGAAGAAGGGAGAGGGAGAGAGAGAGAGAAACATCAGTGATGAGAATCATTGATTGGCTGCCTTTTGCACACCCCCTACTGGGGATCCAGCCCACAACCTGGGCATGTGCCCTGACCGGGAATCAAACCCAGGACCCTTCAGTCCGCAGGCTCCATCCACTGAGCCATACTGGCTAGGGCTCTTTTTATTAATATATTTTTATTAATTTCAGAGAGGGAGAGAGGGATGGAAACATCAATGATGAGAGACTAATTGATCGGCTGCCTCCTGCACACCCCCTACTGAGGATGGAGCCCGCAACCCGGGCCTGTGCCCTGACCGGGAATCGAACCCTGATCTCCTGGTTCCTAGGTCGACGCTCAACGCTGAGCCACACCGGGCAGGCACATGGGTGTTTTTAAGAGAAACTGTTGCTGACAGCACCCCAGCTACAGAGTCGTGTTGCTAGAAGTCAGCAATGCCCAGTGGAAGCTGTCCAGGAGGGTGGAGGCCAAGTCCGAACGCCCTTGCCACCTCCCCTCCCCCCAATGACAGACCATAACCCCCCCCCCCCGCGCCGTGGGTGCAGGTGGTTCGCACAGAGGGTGCTCCGTGGCCATGGCAGAGACTGAGCAGAGACAGCTCCTGCCGAGCAAGGCTGGTCCCCGAAAGCTGCAGGGAGGTGCGAGGTGAGGGAGGGCGAGTGTCCGACCCGAGGATCTCTGTGGGGTGCTGACCTCCCAGACCCGGCCTGCCTGCTGGTTTCCCTCTGCGCCGGGCCTCCCTTCCCAGCCGCCCCCGCCCCCCGCACACCATGGGCTGGCCTGCAGGGTGCAGACAGAGGCACCTGCTGGCGGGTGACACAGAACCCACAGACGGACGGTCCCCTCGTGGAGCAGGAGGAAACGGGTCCAGGAGTACTCCCATGAACCCCACGCTCCTCCCCACCCAGCCTTCCGCCCGCAGACACAGGCCTGCGGGTGAGAGGAGCGGGCGGACGCGGAGGACAGCCTGGCGTGCCTCATTCCTCCCTTGATCGTCCCGAGGAATCCCGTGCTCACCCTACGGTCCCCAGAGCTTCCCAACGGCCTTACCCGGGCTCCCAGCTCCCCTGCCGCTCAGCGTGCCCTTTGCCCTCTGCTTCCCGGGGCGTTTCCTAAGAGCAGGGAGGTCTCGGCTCCGCGGCCCAGCACCCCAGCTCTCACACCCACCGCCCTTGGCTCGGGAGCTCGGCTGAGAATTCCGCCCTCGTCGCCTGGCACAGACCGCCTCCTGTGTGCGCATGGGGGCGGGGGACGGGGCGGGCACTCATGACTTCCTTGTAGAAACATCTAAACAGTGAAACGTAAAGATGGGGGAGGGGTCGCCTTGCCATTTAATGGGGAGGAAAATGCTTGTAAGTGCCACACAGGGGACCTGGCGGAGGAGAGGTTACGCGGAGCCACTTGGAAATACTGTGTCCCCCCCCCAGTGGATGCTTCAGTTTAACGGAAGGGGGGCCCCTGGGGGTCACCCCCTTAATGAAAGGGCCCTGGGGTTTTCCGAACGGCGGGCGGGGGCGGGGGGGGCAGCTGCGTGGCCGGCGGAATGTGGTGTGTGGAGTGGAGAGCGGGGTGTGAAGCGGGCATCTCGCCTGCTTTTCCCCAGACGGTCCGCTCCCCCGGGAACGGCAGGTCCCTGCTGGCCCCGGGCCCTGGCGCCCAGCAGGCCTGCGCGCCTCAGCCTCCCGCCTGCCGTCACCTGTGACACAGGAGCCGTGTCAGCCGCCCTCCTGGGGGGGACAGCACACCGCGTGCTCACCTGAGACCGCGTGCGACAGGTGTGAGCTGTCGGCAGTTTATCAGCGGCTTCCTGGTCACCTCGCTGGCGGTGGGCCCAGACGGCAGGTGGCGAGGAGCCGTGGGACAGAGCCCGGCTCTCCTGGGGCAGGTGGGGCTCAGGGCGCCTCCCCTCGGGGCTGGGGGAGGAGGAGTCACACCCCTGGGGTGCTCCCAGACACCCCTGTTCTGCCACCTCACGTGGCGGCCCCCTCCCTCCAGTGGCCGGGGTCAGGGCCGGGAGCGGAGGTCCACGAATTGATTCCCGTTTCTCCAGAGAAATCCCAGCAAAGTCACGCGTGGGGCGTTACCGAAATCGCTGCCACGTGCTCGTTGCGGCTGAGCGTGTGTGTCCCCCTTGCACAGCGTGTCCCGTCCTCAGAAGCGCGTCCCCGGGGACGGGGCGGCCTTCGTCACCGTGTGGAATGCTTGGCTCCCTCGGGGAGGCACGTGCTCCCGGGACGGGAACGTCTGGAACTTCTGTGTGAGCAGGCGCCTCTCCACGCTCAACCCAGCTTGTGCCCCAAATTGTTTGACCCTGGAACGGACCTTTTTTAAAAACAATGTGTATGTTTTTACTGATTTCAGAGAGAAGGGAGAGGGAGAGAGAAACATCAATGATGAGAGATGCCTCCTGCACGCCCCCCACTGGGGATCGAACCCACAACCCAGGCCTGTGCCCTTGACCGGAATCGAGCCCGGGACCCTTCAGCCCGCAGGCCGACGCTCTGTCCACTGAGACAAACCAGCCAGGGCTGGAACTGAACATTTTTAAAAACGTATTTTTATTGAGTTCAGAGAGGGAGAGAGAGAGAGAGAAACATCGATGATGAGAATCATTGACCGGCTGCCTCCTGCCTGCCCCCTACTGGGGATCGAGCCCGCAATCCAGGCACGTGCCCTGACCCAGAATCCTAGACCTCCTGGTTCACAGGTCGACACTCAACCACGGAGCCACGCCCACCGGGCTGGAATCGTTTTTTAGATCTCTCCATTTTTAAAATAGTTCCAGGAGTGTCCAGGCCCCGGGGGACTCCGTGTGTGAAATGCTCATGAATCGTGCATCCTAGTCGTCAGCACGGATGATGAATTTGCTTGCTCGCCTGGCTGGCGTGGCTCCATGGTGACCTGTGAACTAGGAGGTCACAGTTCAATCCCGGTCAAGGTCACATGCCTGGGTTGCAGGCTGGATCCCCGTGGGGGGCGTGCAGGAGGCCGCCGATCGGTGAGTTAGCAGCCTCAGGCGTCCCGTCTCCGGTTCTGTAGTTACAGGAAGTTCCAGGACATTTGCGTGGGCACCGCCGCCACGGAGTGCGACTTCTCGGAGCTCTCCAAGTACGGCGACCACACCCTGCGCGTCAGGGCCGAGCGCGGGGACGAGCACTCCGACTGGGTGAACATCACCTTCTGTCCCGTCGACGACAGTGAGTCGCCCCGCTCTCCGTGTCGTTGTGATGTCCTCGCCACGCCTTGGGGTCTTCCCCATCGCTGCCCGCCAGCCAGAATCCTTTGGGTGCCCACAGAGTGGGTGGCCTTGTCCCAGGAACTGGGGGAACACACAGCAGAGAGGATCGTGGCCTTCAGGAAGCCCCTGGAGAGACGGGAGGGTGGGCAGGAAGTCAGAAGGGTGACTAAGGAGGAATTTAGCAGCGGAATGCCTTCGAGGTGAGACGAGTTGGGCCAGGGCTGTTCAGGAGAAGACCTGGGATGGTTAGCGTACAGTCATGCACCGCTGAGCCCGGGGACCCCCTGAGAAGTGTGTCACCAGGTGATCTCAGTCCCCATAGCGACCCCCACATACCTGGACGGCACAGCCCACGGCACACCTGGGCGGCGTGGCCCAGCCCACGGCTCCTCGGCCACGGCCTGACCAGCTCGTTGCTGCACTGAATTCTGGAGGCAGGTGGGACGCCATGGAGAGTATCTGCGTATCCAAACAGACAAGGGCCCAGCCGGCGTGGCTCAGCGGTCGAGCGTCGACCCAGGAACCAAGGGGTTACCGGTTCAATCCCCAGTGAGGCCACATGCCCACAGTGCAGGAGGCACCCGGTCCATGATTCTCTCCCATCATCGATGTTTCTGTCTGTCTCTCCCTCTGCCTCGCACTTCCTCTCTGAACTCAATTAGGAGTATATGTATATACTCTATAGCACCCCCTGCCCTGGCCCCGGGGGCTCCCCCAGTTCCGCTCACTCGGGGAGGGAGGGCAGCCAGGGAGTCCTTCCGCCCTTCCCCAGTTCCCAGGCTTACGCAAAAACACTCCTTTCTCTGGAGTCAGAAGTTATTCAAGTTATGTTATCTCTTCTAAAGGCGTCTCTGTTAAATCTAAGAAAAACGTCATCGTTGAGAAATACAGAGCCGCGTCAGCAGTCAGGGGCTCTGCTCGCAGCACGGGCTCTGCTCCTGGAGCTGCGAAGCCACTGGCCAGTCCTGACTCGTTACCAACCCGCTTGGAGCATCTTGTTCTGGAAGTTCCCTTTAGGAACGGGCACAGAGATAGGGAAGGAGCTTGCCCAGGTCACAGCGGTAAAGAGCGAGGGACCCGGGCTCCTGCACCGCTTTCAGCAACAAGTGCCCCGTATGGGACATTTGCCTCTCAGTTTATGTGACAGGAACGTGCTTCGGGTGTCGTGTGGAGCTGTTGGTGCTTGCTGTGGAGAAACCGAGCGGGTTTGTGTGCCGGTGGTTAGCCCCCAGCAGGCAGGTTAGCAATGAGGTGGGGGCGGGCGGCAGGCCCACGCGCAGCCGCCGGAGGACAGCACGGAACAGGACGCGCCGCGGGCTTGCCCAGAGCCAGTCATTCTTCCTTCCTCAGTTGCTCCCGGGCGCCCGCTGTGTGCAGGCACATTCTCGGGCTGACGCTGCGGCCGTGAGCAGGACAGCGATGAAATCCTGCCCTGGGGAGCCTCCTTTCTAAGGGGGAAGGCAGATAGCGTATTTTTTAAAATATATTTTTATTGATTTCAGAGAGAAGGAGAGGGAGAGGGAGAGAGAGAAACATCAGTGATGAGAGAGAATCATGGATCGGCTGCCTCCTGCACGCCCCACACTGGGGATGGAGCCCGCACCCTGGGCCTGTGCCCTGACGGGAATCCAATGGTGACCTCCTGGTTCGTAGGTCAACACTCAACCCCTGAGCCGTGCCAGCCGGGCTGGATACATGTTCTATGACAGAGAGTGACCGTGTCTGTCAGGAGAATACAGCCAGGCCCCGGGCAGGAGGCGGGGAGCGGCTCTTCACACGGGGGTGAGAGTCGGCTCGCTGTGGAGGCAGCGATGGAGCTGAGACCCAGCCACATGCACGTCTAATCTAGTAAAAGAACATGTGGAAGGCAACAGCTTCAGACTCCCCTGGAAAACGTATGTGGTTAATGGTATCTGTTAAACTAAAAATAGCAGCAGTACCATCTGGAGCTTCTAACCCAGCCACGGAGATAAAGCCAATTCAACCTAGTAAGCCGGGCGGGGGCGGGGGGCGGGGGGCGGTCTTCACAGGAAGCAGAAATAAGGTCCGTGGGATGGTTCGGAAGACATCAGGAACTACAACAAATGTAAACGAACCACGATGGTTAATAGAAGAAAAGGTCATCAGGTTTGTTTTCCAGAAACAAAACCCAGCTGCCCTCAGCCACGCCCGTCCGGGCCCGGCAGTGGGGTCTCCAAGGGCAGAGCGCGCCAGTAGACGGCGGGTCTGCACGGTGATGAAAACTAAACGCTGACGTTTTTATTGTTTTTATTTTTATTATTTTTTTAATGTTAGTGACGCCTTCTTTTTCTTTTAAACATTTTTTATTGATTTCAGAGAGGAAGGGAGAGGGAGATAGAAACATTAATGATGAGAGAGAATCATTGATTGGCTGCCTCCTGCACGCCCCCCCACTTGGGATCAGGCCTGAAACCCAGGCATGTGCCCTTGGCCAGAAGCAAACCTGGGACCTTTCAGCCCGCAGTCCGACGCTCTATCCACTGAGCCACACCGGCCAGGGCAACGCTGACGTTTTTAAACGATGATTTTTGATTGTCATTTCGCTCTGTTCTCACCCGCAGCCGTTATCGGACCTCCGGGCGTGCGAGTGGAAGCGCTGGCTAATTCCTTACACGTCCGCTTCTTAGCCCCGAGGATCGAGAAGGAACATGAGACGTGGACCATGAGGAACATTTATAGCTCGTGGGTTTACAACGTGGAATATTGGAAGAACGGCTCGGACGCCAAGGTGAGCGGAGCAGGCTCTCTGCTCTCTGCTCGGTGTGGGTCTGAGGCCAGGATGATGGGGGGGGCGCTAGGGGGCCCTCCAGCCAGGGTCTCACCAGGAGGCAGCACCCTAAGGTCCAGAGGACCTGAGGCCTGAGAGCACCCAGAGCTCCCGGTCGGGGGAGGACCGTGTCCCCGGCTCCGCTCCCAGGCCCCGGGGAAGCGCAGGAGCAGCCTGGCGGGGCGCTGGCGGCGAGAGCAGACCCCGTGCCCTCCCGAGGGGAAGCTGCAGGAGAAGCCGCGCTGACTCGGCGGTTGGCTGGGGAACTTGGGGAGGCTGAGTCGGGAGATCCACTGAGTCAGGTGGTCGCTGAGTGACGGCTGTTTCATGGCCTGAACCCCAAGCCCCACCTCCACCCCGGACAGTCCCGTCCACGGTCAGGCAGCCCACCCCGGGCTGAGCGGGGTCCATGGTACCTGCTGCGGCCACTTTTCCCATCGCTCTCCCCCTCCCTGGGGGGCAGTCCCTTCCAAAACATGGGCTGGGGAGGGAAGACCTGTTGGGACGTGGCCCCTGCCACCGAGGGACTGTGGTCACATGCTCGACCTCAGCTTCCTCATGTCTGCGCAGTGGCCACCATGACCCCCTTCGTCAGCAAAGCGGGGGAAGAGCCGTGGCTGGGGCGGCTGGGGGCGGCGGGGGCGGCTGGGGGACTGGATGACAAGGAAGAACGAGGCCGCGCTCCCTCGCCTGGCCAGTGTGACGGGCAGCACCGGGGCCCCTTCCCCGGACGCAGACACGTGAAGTGGTTTCCTCTCGTCCTGGGTCAGGTTTATTCCTGTTCTTAGTGCTTCTCAGCCGAAAGCCACGTGTGGCCCTAAACGGACGTACCTGTGTGTTATGTACCTTACGTTACATACATGGGTGTTATCTCCTCCGCATCCGGTGTTGATTTTATCACTTAATTCCCAAGCGTTCGGCGGCAAAGGGTCAGCCATGTGTGTTGTCTTAGGAATGTTGTCATTAAATTTACATGTACGTACTGCGTAGCCCCCCGCAACATTTCAAGTTAACTTCCCCCCAGAAAATGCTCCATTGAAATATGCAAGATATCCGCCTTCCTTTTAAAAAAAAAAAATTTTTTTTTAATTGATTTCAGAGAGGAAGGGACAGGAAGAGAGAGATAGAAACCTCAATGATGAGAGAGGATCATGGATTGGCTGCCTCCTACACGATTGGGGATGGAGCCCACAACCCGGGCCTGTGCCCTGACCGGGAATCGAACCGTGACCTCCTGGTTCATAGGTCGATGCTCAACCCCTGAGCCACGCCGGCCGGATGCCATTGCCGGTTGATCTGTGCTGTGGCTGGGTGTCTGCGTCCCCCACCCCAGGTCCACGTGTTGGAACGTAAGCCCTCGTGGGATGGTGGCGGAAGGAGGGGTGATCGGGTTGTGAAGGGGGAGCTTTTATGATGAGACCCCGGAGACTCCTCGCCCCTCCGGCCCTGTGAGGACTCCCAGGAAGTAGCGCCTTCGAGCCAGGAAGTGCGTCCCCGCCAGACACCAGGCCTGCTGGCACCTGGACCTTGGACTCCAGCCTCCGGAGCTGTGAGGACGCCTGTTTATAAACCCCCGTCTGTGGTTTTCTGCCCAGGCAGCCCCCCCACTTCCCCAGCAACAAGACCAGGTGGTCCCTTCGGCCTGCAGATGCCGCCTACAGGCCCGAGTCAGGTTCCCAACTGATAGCAGACGCGGCTCTTAGAAACGCTATTGCTTCCTGATGGGAGAAGGGAGACCAGGAGTGCCCAGAGGGAAGGGGGGCCGGGGAAGCCATCGGAGCGCACCCCCCCCCCCCCCGCCCCGCGCGCCGCTCCCTCTCTGCCTTGGGCCCGCCTCTCAGGGTCGCCTTTGATAGAGCATCGCACGTGCCAGAGCGATTGGATTTCTAGGAACGAACGCAGGAGTTGGGGCTTTTCCCTTTTCGTTTTAATTAGGAGTCATGCCATCCTCTTCATGTGCCCGGTGGGTATAACCCAGTCCCTGCCCTCCGCGGATTTAGCTTCTCGTGCAATAAAGGAATATCCACAAGCTGTCGGTCAGCCCAGTCCCCAAGGAGAGAGAACCAACGCCCAACACAGCGCAGGTGTGCCCCCCTCCTGTGCGGTTCCTGCCCCGCGGCCGGCTGGCCGGGCCCCTTCCCCGGGCAGCTCCCACCAGGGTGGGCATGCACGCGGCAGGTGCTCCTGATTCCCTGCATTTTGCCAGGAACGGCTTTGGGTTCTCAGATTCCATCATGATCGCTTACATTCAGATCAAGCTAAGAGGAGTCGGGGATGCCCCCTCCAGGCAGGCGGCGGTGTGGGCCCTGCGGGGGAGGTGGGCCACCGGGGGAGGGCACCCTGGGTGCAGGAGCGGGGAAGCAGTGCGAGGGAACCCCAGCAGCCAGGCTCAAACCCGGACTCCTGACTTGGAAGGAAAGTCGCACTGAGTCTTCCTGTAGCCGACCGTGTACCCGTCAGCTCGGCTGCCGTAACAAAACACCCCAGGCGGCGACCTCAGGACAGGGTGATGGCCTCCAGGTTCTGGAGGCTGAGGCAGATCATGGCATCTGCAGGGCTGGGTCCCTCCAGGCTGAGGGACCGGCTGCTCCAGGCCCCTCCCAGCCCCTGCTGGTCGCTGATAACCTTGGGCTCCGGGCCTGGAGCCACATCGCTCCCATCTCTGCCCTCATCCTCACAGGCCGCCTCCCTGCCTGCGTGTCTGTGTCCACACGTCCTCTCCGTATGGGGACACAGGGCATGCTGGCATCCTCTTAACCTGATTGCCTCTTAAGGATGTCATGGTAGCCTGCTTGTCCCTGTAAAGCCCACACTATATCCGGCGAGGTCTCTAAGGCACCGGGGTGAGGACTTCAGCGTGTGAACTGGGGGGTGCACGATTCAACATCTACAACTAGTAGGTCCTTTTTGAAAAGGAAGTGGAATGGTTTGTGTGTTGTTTAAACTAGAGAATCGAAGAAACACATTTATGCTCTGGCCAGTGTGGCTCAGTGGATAGAGCGTCGGCCTGCAGACCAAGGGTCCCGGGTTCGATTCCGGTCAAGGGCACGTACCTCGGTTGCAGGCTCCTCCCCGGCCCGGGCCTGGTCGGGGCTCCTGCAGGAGGCCACCATTCTGTGTGTCTCTCTCTCTGTCTCTCTCCCTTTCTCTCCCTCTCCCTCTAAAAATCGATGGGAAAATCCCCTCGGATGAGGATGAACAAAATAAAACAAAGAAGCACGTGTGTGAGGATCAGTCAGTGCTCGCCCCCTCTTAGAAGGGACCCCGGGATGAACTGGGAGACGTGCGTGGTCCCCTCATCTTCCTGTTTCGAGCCTGACGTCCAGATTATACCTGGGAAGAGGGGGGCGGGGGGCGGGTGTCCCTTCCCTGCTGAGGCCGGTCCTTACTTTGTCTCCCTCACCAGCACCCAGTGACCTGTCAGTATGACTTCGAGGTCCTCAGAAACCTGGCGCCGTGGACCACGTACTGTGTTCGAGTCCGGGGCTTTCTTCCCCATCGGAACAAAACCGGGCGGTGGAGCGAGCCCGTCTGCGAGGGAACCGTCAGCGACGGTGAGTCGGCACTCCCGCCACACTTCCAGGAGCTTGGCACACGCCGTGCGGGTGGGAGGCCCCTCCACGTCACCCGTGCCTGTCACTCCCGGAGCCAATCCAGCGGAGACGGGGTTGAGTCCCAGATGAGCGTTTATTCCAGTCCCGCCGGCGGCACGGGAGCGCAGCGGGTCACCCACAAAATCTGCTCTGCCCCCCCTGAGCCGGCTGCTTGTGTGGGTAGCAGGACGCGGTTACCCGGGAAGGAGGCCATAGGGTGCCAAGTGGGCCGTTACAGGTGAGGCGGCGGGAGACTTGCCAAGGCCTGTGGGTGTGCACGGGGCCGGGGGTCAGAGGGCTGGCGGCTGCGGTCTCTGCCGAGGTTGTCAGTCTTCCCACGACCACAGGCAGCTCCCGACGGGGCGGACGGGCCGCGCTCCCGGTGAGCCCCCAGGTCCCCCGCGCACCTCCCAGCCGGGGGGGGGGGGGGGGCGGGGGGGGGGGACGCGCCTTCTCCCCTCAGAGCAGCACAGAGAGCGAACAGCACGGCTCGTGTCCTCACAGCCCGCTGGCGCCCGGCACTGTTTCCGCCCGTCGGTTCGCCTGACTCGGCATGCGGCCGACGGCCAGCTCTCCTCACGGCTGTTTTGTCTCTGAACTCATTTCTCGGCCATTTGCTTTGTCTCGTCTGCGGCTTGGCCCAGAGGAGCGGTGGGACCCTTGCCCCCTGGTCCTCAGAGTCAGAGCGTGGGTGTGCTCCGGGGCACCCCCACACCCCCCCCCCCCCGGGGCTGCGCACCGCCTGCCTGCAGGGCGCCAGCCGGCGGAATGGGGCGGGCTGTTACATACGCCGCTGGTTTTCCTGGTCCACAAAGGCGTGGGAGAGACTTTGCAGACATCAGCTGCAATGGACACCCTGGGCCGAGGGCGCCTGGGGCTGAGCCGGCAGTCCGGCTGCCTCAGGGTGTGTTTCCTCCTGGAAGAGCCGCCCTGGGGATCCGCATTCTTGGCGTAAGTGACACCTGGTGGAGGGTCCGCCACGCCTGCCGGGCGGCCCACTTGACCTGTGGTTCACCCCGCCCCAACGGGAGCAGCCACTGGGCGCCCCTCCTTCCGGGTGCCCGGCGGCTGTTCTCCTAGTCACCGCCTGTCTGAGCGGGCGAGGCTGCCACGGACGGGGCCCTTCTGGAATGTTCGTGTTGTTTCCGGAGAGCGGCCTCGAGCTCCTCGGCCCGTGGTTCCGGAATCGTCCCGGTGGTTCCTCTGCTTTGGTAAACGCGCCAGCCGTTGGCGCGGGTGCGGGGATCCTGCCCGTCCCGGGCTCGTGACCGCGGCTTCGTCTGAGCGGAGGGCGGGGGTCTGCTGCCTCTCGGGAGGGACCCCCTGGCCGCCCTCCTCCCTCTTCCTGCTGCCCCCCCGCTACCACACCCCCTTGCCCGGCCCAGGGTCAGTGGCGAGGGGACCCGCCTGCCCCTCCCCGGTCTCGGCCGCACCTTCAGATAACAGCCGCCAGCCCTCGGGGCCCCACCTCCGTCCCAGACCCGCCCTCACTGCAGTCCTCAGCAGTCATCTGGGCTGGGACCTGGGGCCCCATCCTGCAGTCACTAGAACCTCTGGCCTTGCAGTCACCCCTCTTTCCTCTAAACACCTGCCATCTGCCTTCCCAGAGCTTCACCAGGGCCCGACGGTCCCCACACCCCGTCCCTCCCGCTGTGAGCGCCACCCTCATGTGACCGGGCCAGGTCCTGAGCCGCCTGTGCCTCAGCGGCCGCCTCTGTGACACGGGAGGAAGGAAAGGGCCGCGGGCCCCGAGTGTGTGCCAGACCTCGTCACTGTGCCAGTAGCGATCGTACTGAAACCACGCCGCTGAGTGCTCCTATGCCAGCCGACGGGGCGGGAGCCATATAACTTGATCAAAAAGAACAATTTTCCAAGTATTTGGGGACGATAATGATCGCCCATTAACTGACAAAAACCGACATTTTCTCCCAGAAAAGGGGAAGTTTGCCCATTGAAAGGGGCTGTGGTCACACACCCCTCGAGGTTTGTTCAGACGGGGTGACCTCATTTAAAGCTCGCCGCCCTTTCCCGTGAGAGCTCTGTAAGGTCTCCTCTGCTTCCCCAGGAGGAAAAGGGAGGTGCGGAGGGGTGAGCTCACTCGTAAACGGCCGAGCACAGGCGGCGAGGCCCAGGCCGCCCGCGCTCTGATGCCTGCAGCTCCCTGGGTGGCGCAGCGCGTGCAGCGCCGTGTGAGGGCGGGTGGGCCGATGGGCGCCGGAGCCCCCGCCTGTGGGAAGCAGGTCCTCTCGGCCTCTCCTCCCTCGGGGTCCTTCTCACCACGGGCTGTGGGGGGCGGGGTGTCTGAGTGGGGCTCCGGCCCGGGGAGAAGAGGTTTTTCCAGAACAGGGGGCTCCTTGCCGCGGCGAGGGGGCGAGGGGATCCAGTTCCTGTTTGTTGTGTGTGTGTGTGTGTGTGTGTGTATGTGTTTGTGTGTGTGTGTACGCATGTGTGTACGTGTGTGTGTTTGTGTGTGTGTATGTGTGTACATATGTGTGTGTGTGTATATGTGTGTGTGTTTGTATGAGTGTGTGTTTGTGTGTGTACATATGTGTGTGAGTGTGTGTGTATGTGTTTGTGTGTGTGTGTGTGTTTGTGTGTGTGTGTTTGTATGTGTGTGCGTATGTGTGTGTGTTTGTGTGTGTTTGTGTGTGTACGTGTGTGTGTGAGTGTGTGTGTGTTTGTGTGTGAGTGTGTGTGTGTGTACGCGCGCTCACACGCCTCATGGCTGAAACCACGCTTGGAAAAAGACAGGAAAGGGTGACACTTGCTTGAGATGTTGGGTCCTCCCTCAAACAGCTGCTGGGTCCCCCCCCCCCCCGCCCCCGGGATGAAGGGACGGCCCTGCTCCGGGTGTGGCCGGACCCGGTGGTGGGGACAGTGTTCGGTGGCTGTGAGCCGCTTGGCAGGGACAGAATGTAACCCCGCTGCCTCCCTGCAGACAGCGCCCCCTCCTGGATCGTGGTGGCCTCGGTGCTGGCGGCCTCGGTGCTGGCGGCCTGCCTGCTGCTGGCCGGCTGCTTCGCGCTACTGTGGAGCATCTACAAGGGCACCAAGTACACCTTCTCCCCCGGCAACGCGCTCCCGCAGCACCTGAAGGAGGTAGGCGGTGGGGGCGGGTGCCGGGTGCAGGGCGGGCCCTGAGCGCAGGGAGCTTCCTCCTGAGTCGTTCAGGCCTGCGGGCGCCCGCTGGTCCTGCCTGGCGCCCGCTGGTCCTGCCTGGCGCCCGCTGGTCCTGCCTGGCGCCCGCTGGTCCTGCCTGGTGCCGGCTGGTCCTGCCTGGTGCCCGCTGGTCCTGCCTGGCGCCCGCTGGTCCTGCCTGGCGCCCGCTGGTCCTGCCTGGTGCCAGCTGGTCCTGCCTGGCGCCCGCTGGTCCTGCCTGGCGCCCGCTGGTCCTGCCTGGCGCCCGCTGGTCCTGCCTGGCGCCGGCTGGTCCTGCCTGGCGCCTGTGCTCAGCCGCGGCCCGAAGGGAGGAGCAGAGGTCGTCCCAGGAGCTGTCCCCCCACCTGGAGGTCGTGCCCTTTCCGACCTTCCTGCCTGAGCCCCAGGCCGTCGGGGAGCCCAGGTGGCGATGGCTCTGGGACAGGAAGGCGGTGCTCAGAGTGGCACCGGAGAAAGAAAGGGAAAACCCTCGGCTCCGGGCCAGCAAACAGCTGGGAGAGGGATGGTGTGTCCACGTCGGGGGCGCCCGAGTGACCGGAATGATGGGCGTGTGCCCTAGACTCAGAGGCTTAGGGAGGAGAGGCTGTGTCTGGATGGAGCCGGAGGACTCAGCTCAGCGGCACAGGGCTGTGCGCGGACACTTAGAATGAAACAGGCCTGCCCTAGCTGGTGTGGCTCAGTGGATAGAACGTCGGACCGAAGGGTCTCAATTCGATTCCGGTCAAGGGCACATGCCCAGTTTGCGGGCTCAATCCCCAGTCGGGGGGCGTGCAGGAGGCAGCCAATCCATGATTCTCTCTCTCTCTCTCTCTCTCTCTCTCTCTTCCTCTCTGAAAAGAAAAAAAAAAAGGCAGGCGGGGCCCAGCCCCAGAGGGCCCATCGCTGGTCTCACGCACCAGCAAGGACTCTAGGCTGGAGGTTGGCGTCCAGGAGGCGTAGTGGGGAGCACCCGTGGGAATAGTGCCTCTAGGGGTGCAGGGCAGCAGGATGTGGGGGCCCAGAGCTGGGATGCAGTCATAGCAGCGGCCTCAGCCGGTCTGGGGGCCTGGAGCTGGGACGGCTCTTGGGAGGTGCCCTACACTGAGGCCAGAGGGCCTGTGAGCCCCACGTTCCCCGGGGGGGGGGGGGTGGCTATGCCCAGGAGGGGGCTGCCGGCAAGGGGACCACTCGGCTGTGTCAGCGGCCAGCAGGCTCTGGGCACCCAGGGGGAGTGCCCACTCCCCGAAGGAGGTTGGGATGCACCTCAGCGTCCACGACAGGCCGCCCTGTGCCCGGGTCCATCGGAGCAGCGCCCGCAGGGGTCAGCCTGCTCCTGGGCAGTTACAGCAGGCCGGCCAGTGGCACCGGTCACACTCCTGGCCTGCCGCTCCGAGATCCCTCCACAGCCTCCGCCCGTGGCCAGGCTCTGCTGACCTGGCTGGGCGCCCGGACACTCGGCTCTGCCAGGGCTGCACCTCCGACCACCAGGCCCTTCTCCGGCCGTGGCTGCAGCCTGTAACCACCGCACAGAACTGGGCGGGCGCCACCAGGAGACGCCCGGTGACTGCGAGTGCCACCCATGGAGCGCGGCCTTGGCGTCTGCCTGGCGCCTGTGCTCAGCCGCGGCCCGAAGGGAGGAGCCGTCCCCCCACCTGGAGGTCGTGCCCTTTCCGACCTTGCCGGCTGGTTTCTTGGCCAGAGGGGCCTGGCGTGAGGAGGGGCAGCCTGACTCCGGGGCCCACGGGTTTCTGCTGTGTCTCCTGGGGGAACCCTCTCCGCCAGAGGTCAGCAGATATTCTTAAAGGGCCAGAAAGCAAATAGTTTAGGCTTTGCGGGTCAAGAGGCAAAACCGAGGTTTTATGTAGATATTTATATAACCACTTAAAAATAAGCATTTGGAACGCTAAAACTGGCCAGACCCATGTGGCTCAGAGGTGGAGCGTTGACCTGTGAACCAGGAGGTCACAGTTGGATGGTGGGCCCCATCCCCAGTGTGGGACGTGCAGGAGGCAGCCGATCAGTGATTCTCTTTCATCATTGATGTTTCTCTCTCTCTCTCTCCCTCTCCCTTCCTCTCTCTCTAAAAAGCAATAAAATAGTTGAACAGTAACTTTAAAGAAAGAATCTCCTGGCGGTGAAAGGCGAGACCCCGCATTTGCAGCAGGAAACACAGCGGGCGGCCCTTCCTCTGGGTAGAAGGCGCCTTGTAAATGGAGACCCGAGAGGAAGTCACGCTGTGGTGTTATTTTCGCTCCGGGCTTCGCCCTCAAAGAGACAGGAAAGGAGTGGGGGGCTCTGTGACAATCAAAGTGGAGCCCCCCCGCCCCCCAGGGCTGGACAGCTCTGCAGACGTGACCAGGCGCCAGCCCTGTAACAGCAGAGAACCAGGCGGGGCTGCTGGACAAGGGCCCTCGAGGACGGGAGCCCAGGAGCTGGGAGCGGGTCAGGCTCCTCCCAGGCCGCTCTCCCCCGACTGCAATGCAGAGGGTCGCGCCCCCCCCCCACCCCCCGGGAATGCTTCGGGCTGGGAGGGTTGCTGGGGTGGGGCGTTGTGGCTGTGAGCTGCATGCAGCCGGGATGCACTGCGCCACCACCGGCTCCCGGTCCCCCAGCAGCGCCGCCTGATGGGGCGCCTGAGCCCGAGCACGGCTCCCCTGTTCTCGCCTCTCCCCCTTTTCCAGGAGAATCGACGCAGCTTCTAGTCCATTCTCTGCACCCCCTGGGTCTGAGGACTGGGGGAGGTTCCTCTTTCCCCGGCCTCCTCCTTTACCCACAGAGAGCGGGACATACTTCCCTCCCCCTCCCCCCGGGCAGATCCTGGGGGCCACCCCAGGGGGCAGTGCAGCCAGCAGCTGACATCAGTCATGTCAGGGCGGGTGAGGTCACATTATGTTGCTACAGCACGTCAACTAACTGTAATGATAAAAGCATAATATGCAAATTGACCGAATGACCGAACAGCAGAACTACCATCCAGAGGACCACGCTATGACAGACACTGGCGCCAGGCCAGCCAAGGCGGGTGCAGTTCGATTGGTGGAGGGGGGATGGGGGGTTCCCGCCATCAGTCCATGATCGATCACCCCGCAGAGGGAGGCCCAGGCCACCGGCTGTCACCACGATCAATCGCGGAATCCCAGCCGGGTAGTCTGGGCCTCCCTCTGCTGGGCAGTCGATCGCAGGGCCTCCCTCTGTGGAGCCATCGATTGCGGAGCCATTGACCACGGAGCCATCGATCGCAGAGCCATCAATCACGGAGCCATCGATCACAAAGCCCCGCAATCGATCACCCCACAGAGGGAGGCCCAGGCCACCTGGCTGGCGGCGCTGCGGTGGGTGGGCGGGGCCTCCCTCTGCGGGGTGACCGATCTGGGGGCCCTGCAGTCAATCTCCCCACAGAGGGTGGCCCAGGCCACTGGCCAGCGATGCTGTGGCGGGTGTGCGGGGTCAGCCAGCGATCGCCCCGCAGAGGGAGACCCAGGCCAGCCAAGCGATCGCACCCCATGCCTGTCACCCACAGAGGGAGGCGACTGGTGGCGGGGAGGGGCGCAGCGCTGCACAGATGGCAAGCAGTGGCAGCGGCGGGGGGTGGGGGGACCAGCTCCATCAGCCAGGGGAAGGAAAGCCCCGATAGGCCCTGATGGCCGGCCAGGCCTAGGGACCCTACCTGAGGGGTCCCGGATTGCGAAAGGGCGCAGGCCGGGCTGAGGGACACCCCCACCCCACTCCCATGCACGAATTTCATGCACTGGGCCTCTAGTTATGGAATAAAACCTCACACGGTGGGAAGTAACGAGTGGGAGGCTGGAAAGAGCCCGGTACAGGGCGGACACGGGCCTCGCCATGAAGTGCGGCAGTGAGGTGTCACCTTCCGGAGGGAGGCACAGTGGAGCCAGACTCAGCCCCCATCCTCCTCTCTGGCTGCGACCTGCACAGGATCGCATCCGGGAGGGGCCCGCTGCTGGCCTAGAGGGGGACGAGGAACAGGCTGGGGACGGGTGGGCGTGCAGAAGGGTGCTTTTACATTGACATGACCTCCTGGGGTCACGTTCCTCCTGTTCCAAAGAAGGCTCCTCCGTCTCACCCTGGAGAGGAGGAGCGCGGTGGCCCCGGGGATAGAAACACGGCCGTGAAATCAGCAGGCCGTTCAGGGACCAGACACTGGACACGGGTGACTGGACGGTGGCTCGGGCCGACTCGCCCCGGCTGCCCTGAGGAGCCCATGTCCGTAGCATGAGGAGCCCGTGTCCGTAGCATGAGGAGCCCGTGTCCGTAGCATGCACTGGGTGGACACACAGGAGCCGCCGTGTTCAAAGTGAAAGGGGACAGACAGCCATAGTTGTAACCGCTGTATGGGACCCAGCATGTCCGAACGGCAGCGATTGAAACACCCTCCTCCGCACCAGCCTTCGGAGCCTGGCGTGTGCTTTGCGCTTAGCGCACCTGCTGATGGGGACCAGCTGCGTCTCGGGGGGTGGGGGGGGCTCGCGGCTCCCCAGCTGGACAGAGGACTGAGGGCTGACTCCAGGGACGCAGGATGCTGGGAGCAGCCGAGGCCCCGGCTCAGCCCCAGGACGCTCCCCCCGCCCGCGCCCCCCCACTCCGCCACCCCCATGCCCGCGACAGCCCTGCTTCTGGGGGAGATGGCGCGTGGGCTGTGTCGGGGCAGCCGCGGTGACGGGCCCCAAGCCTCCTCCCAGGCACCTGTGGGCCCTCGGGAAACGAGGTGCCGATTTGTCGTTTCTTTCTCTGTTTTTATATGTTTTTATTGATGTCAGAGAGGAAGGGAGAGGGAGAGAGAGAGAAACATCAATGATGAGAGAATCACTGATCGGCAGCCGCCTGCACGCCCCCCACTGGGGATCGAGCCTGCAACCCGGGCCTGTGCCCTGACCGGGAATCGAACTGCGACACAGCTCGACACAACCACCGAGCCATGCCGGTCGGGCAGAACGCCCTTCCCTTCTAGGCCGAATGCCATTCCCTTGTGTGGATGGACCACACGCTGTGCATCCGTTTATCTGCCAGGGGGCACCCGGTTGTTTTCATCTCTTGGCTGCGGCCGCGAATGTTGCCGTGACCTTGGGGGTGCAGGTACCTCTCCGAGGCCCTGCCTCGGGTCTCTGGGGGTCTCCCCAGGAGGGATTGCTGGGTCACATGGTCACTAATTTTGTGAGGAACTCTCATACTGTTCTTGTCATATTTTTTAAAACCGGGTTTTCCAGACCTAGCCAGTCTGGCTCAGTGGATAGAGCGTCGGCCTGTGGACTGAAGGGTCCCGGGTTTGATTCTGGTCAAGGTCACGTACCTAGGCCCTGGTCGGGGCGGGTGCAGGAGGCAGCCAATCAGTGTGTCTCTCACATCGATGTTTCTCTCTGTCTTTCCCTCTCCCTCCCACTCTCCCTAAAATCAATGGGAAACACCCTTGGGTGAGGACTAACTAACAAGTAAACAGAAAGCCGCGTTTTCCAGCCCGGAGTCCAGTAAAAGCTCTGAGCCCAGGCCAGGGCCCTCCGGTCACTCGCTCGCTCTCTCCTCCCCTCGCAGTTCCTGAGCCGCCCCCAGCACAACCGGCTCCTGTTCCTCTCCTTCCCGCCCTCGGACGAGAGTGACGTTTTCGACAAGCTGAGTGTCGTCACCGAAGTCTCGGGAAGCAGCCCGCAGCCCCCGGGGGACAGCGGCGGCCTCGGGACCCCGTCGGGGCAGGGCCTGCCCCCCAGCTAGCCCCTGGGAGGGGTACACCCCACTTCTCAGCACTGCCTCTGAGGGCGACCAACCACGAGGCCGGGACCCCAGCCCGGGACTCAGACGCTGGGCCAGGTCCGGAGCCTCGAACCCAAGCCTGGGTTGACCTGCCAGTGGACACTCGCCAGAGGACGCCTCACGGGGCCTGGCCGCACACACCTCTCGGCGCCCTGACCTAGGAACCGCGCAGTCGGGAGAAACGGAAGCGCCAGCCCGGGGATCAGAGCGGAAGCGGGAAAAGCCGACCCACCGCCCGACGCCATCAATCGATGGGGAAGGACGCTGGACAGCGCGGACTTGGGTTCTCGGGGTGCCTCCTCGGGGTCATGTTCCTCCTGTTCTATGTGGGGCCGGCGCCCCAATAAAGTTCTCCTCTCTGGTCGGCATGTGTTCCCAATGCCATCCGCAGAACTGTCTTGCTGCAGGAGGCTCTCAAGTGCGTTTATTATTATTATTATCATCATTATTATTATTATTACTAGAGGCCCGTTGCACAGAGATTTGTGCAATAGGCCTTCCTTCCCTTGGCTTCCAGCACCGGTTTTCCTCTGGCACCCGGGACCCAGGCGGAGTGCCTGCCATCTTCTCTCAGGCCGGAGTCTGCCATCTTCGTTTTCGCTGCAGACTCCGGAGTCTGCAGTCTTGTCTTCACTGCAGCACTTGGCTCCTGTAGGTCCCTTCGCCCGCCCCACCTGCCCAGCCTGGCCACTCTGTGGCTGGAGCAGCTGGGCGGCCGCCATCTTTGGCCTTCTAATTTGCATACTCACTCTGATTAGCTGTGGGTGTAGCAGAGGTAGGGTCAATTTACATGTTTGTCTATTAGGTAAGATTATTACTACTACTAGAAGCCCTGTGCACGAAATTCGTGCACGGAGGGGGGATTCCCTCAACTCAGCCTGCACCCTCTCCAATTGGGGACCCCTTGCGGGATGTCCGACTGCCATTTTAGGCAGTCAGACATCCCTCTCACAATCTGGGACTACTGGCTCCTAACTGCTCGCCTGCCTGCCTGCCTGATTGCCCCTAACTGCTTCTGCCTGCCAGCCTGAGCACCCCTAACTGCCCTCTCCTGCAGGCCTGATGTCGCCCCCAACTGCCCTCCTCTGCTGGCCAATTTGGTTCTCATTGGTCAGTTCCTATGCTAGTCAGCGTCAGAAGCTCCGCCTCCTAGGCAGCCATTGGTTCCCCACAGCACCCACCTTTGGTTCTGATTGGTTGGTTCCTATGCCAGTCAGCATCTCCAGGCCCATCTCTGGGCCTGATCAAAGAGGCGGGGCTTAACCGCAGCCCCGGGAGGCGGGGAGAGAAAGAAAAGCCTGGCTGCTGGTGAAGACCAGAAAGAAAGAGGGAGAGAGAGAGAGAGGTAAGTACACAGACCAACAGCTTCCACTGAGGCTGCAGTTCAGACCCCGACTTACTTCCTGGGTCTCAGCCACCCAGGCAGTCAGTGTTGGGTCTCAGGCTGCAGCTGGGCAACCCAGCGCTGACTTCCGGATGGTCTGCGTTTGGTCGCAGGCTCGGCCCCTTCCCAAGCCCCAGGCTTTAGGCTTGGGAAGTGCCACCCCCCCCGTCCCGCCCCACCCCTCCAATCGCAGGCTCAGCCCCTCCAATCGCAGGCTGGGAGTGACCTGGGTGCGAGGAGGTTCCCGGGACCCAGGTATGTACGCAAATTAACCGCCATCTTGTTGGGTTAATTTGCATACTCACTCTGATTGGCTGTGGGCGTAGCAGAGGTACGGTCAATTTACATGTTTCTCTATTATTAGGTAAGATTATTTTGGTTATTCCTCACCATTTTTCCATTTATTTTTATCTATTTTTGTTATTGTTGTTGTTTTGTTTGTTTTCTTTTATTGATTTTTAGAGAGAATGGAAGGAAGGGGGAGAGATACAGAGATAACGTCAAGGTGAGAGAGACGCATCAATTGGTTGGCTCGTTCGTGCATGCACCCTGACCAGGGCCAAGGATCAAGACTGCAACTGAGGTACATGCCCTTGACCAGGGTGGAGCCTGGGACCCTTCAGTCCACAGGCCAATGCTCTATCCAGTGAGCCACACTGGCCAGGGTTTGCTGCCATTTTTATGTCCATTCACTCAGTGGGTATTTGGTAGTCCTGCCTGCTGCCTGCACACAGTAGGTGCTCCCGCTCCCCGCACACAGCAGGCGCTCCACGAAGCCGTTCTTGCCTGAAACATACTCTCGTGGGTGTGACCTGAACTCCACATACAGCTCTGCCACACCCCCCTTCCCTGTGCCACATCACCCAGCAAAGCAGATTCAAAGGCCCCCAAAGAGGAGAAACACAACCTGAAATCACGGCATTTTTTTTTTTTTTTTTTTTTTAGTTTATTTTTTTATTATTTTTTTTTTTTTAAATTTCTTTATTGATTAAGGTGTCACATATTTGTCCTCATCCCCCCATTCCCATCCCACCCCTCTCCCCACGCATGCCCCAATCCCCTGTTGAACTTAACCGTTGGATAGGCTTATATGCATGCATACAGGTCCTTTGGTTGAACTCTCCCCCTCCCCCCACCCTCCCCCTACCCTCCCGTATCCTCCCTCTGAGGCCCGATAGTCCGATCGATGCCTCCTTGCTTCTGGTTCTGTTCTTGTTCCTCAGTCTATGTTGTTCATCATTTCCTCTAGATGAACGAGATCAAATGTCACTAGATATATACTAATAAGAACTGAATGTGAGACGAGCAATAATATTTATGCTGACAGGCAAATGAATCAATCTGTAGCGAGCTTCCCCCTGGACCAACAGTTCTTTTGAGACCCAATTTCGATGTCCAGTAGTTCCTTATGTGTACATGTCAGCACTGACCCCTCAGCTCTGGATGGTGGACAAATGGTGGTAATGGAGGTCTGACTCCCTCTGGTTTGGTCTCGGCCGATCCCAGGGGCACGGCGTCACCTGGACTAAGGGGCACGTGGCCTCACCCATATCCAAGGGGCGCGTGGTCTCACCCGGGCCTGGGACCCAGCCTCACCCGGATGGATCCAGGGGCGCACGGCTTCACCCGGACCCAGGATCTGGCTTCACCCGTACCCAAGGACACTTGGCCTCTCCCAGACCCAGGGGCACGTGGCCTCACCCGGGCTTAGTTGCACAAGGCCTCACCTGGATCCAGGGACACATGGTCTCTCCAGGACCCAGGGACGCTTGGCCTCTCCCAGACCCAGGGCCACTTGGGCTCACCCGGGCCTAGGTGCACGAGGCCTCACCCGGATCCAGGGACACATGGTCTCACCCGGACCCAGGGACGCTTGGCCTCTCCCAGACCCAGGGCCACTTGGGCTCACCCGGGCCTAGGTGCACGAGGCCTCACCCGGATCCAGGGACACATGGTCTCACCCGGACCCAGGGACGCTTGGCCTCTCCCCGACCCAGGGCCACTTGGGCTCACCCGGGCCTAGGTGCACGAGGCCTCACCCGGATCCAGGGACACATGGTCTCACCCGGACCCAGGGACGCTTGGCCTCTCCCAGACCCAGGGCCACTTGGGCTCACCCGGGCCTAGGTGCACGAGGCCTCACCCGGATCCAGGGACACATGGTCTCACCCGGACCCAGGGACGCTTGGCCTCTCCCAGACCCAGGGCCACTTGGGCTCACCCGGGCCTAGGTGCACGAGGCCTCACCCGGATCCAGGGACACATGGTCTCACCCGGACCCAGGGACGCTTGGCCTCTCCCAGACCCAGGGCCACTTGGGCTCACCCGGGCCTAGGTGCACGAGGCCTCATCCGGATCCAGGGACACATGGTCTCACCCGGACCCAGGGACGCTTGGCCTCTCCCAGACCCAGGGCCTCTTGGGCTCACCCGGGCCTAGGCGCACGAGGCCTCATCCGGATCCAGGGACGCATGGTCTCACCCGGACCCAGGGACGCTTGGCCTCTCCCAGACCCAGGGCCACTTGGGCTCACCCGGGCCTAGGTGCACGAGGCCTCACCCGGATCCTGGGACACATGGTCTCACCCGGACCCAGGGACGCTTGGCCTCTCCCAGACCCAGGGCCACTTGGGCTCACCCGGGCCTAGGTGCACGAGGCCTCACCCGGATCCAGGGACACATGGTCTCACCCGGACCCAGGGACGCTTGGCCTCTCCCAGACCCAGGGCCACTTGGGCTCACCCGGGCCTAGGTGCACGAGGCCTCACCCGGATCCAGGGACACATGGTCTCACCCGGACCCAGGGACGCTTGGCCTCTCCCCGACCCAGGGCCACTTGGGCTCACCCGGGCCTAGGTGCACGAGGCCTCGCCCGGATCCAGGGACACATGGTCTCACCCGGACCCAGGGACGCTTGGCCTCTCCCCGACCCAGGGCCACTTGGGCTCACCCGGGCCTAGGTGCACTAGGCCTCATCCGGATCCAGGGACGCATGGTCTCACCCGGACCCAGGGACGCTTGGCCTCTCCCAGACCCAGGGCCACTTGGGCTCACCCGGGCCTAGGTGCACGAGGCCTCATCCGGATCCAGGGACGCATGGTCTCGCCCGGACCCAGGGACGCTTGGCCTCTCCCAGACCCAGGGGCACGTGGCCTCACCCGGGCCTAGGTGCACGAGGCCTCACCCGGATCCAGGGACACATGGTCTCACCCGCACCCAGGGACGCTTGGCCTCTCCCAGACCCAGGGCCACTTGGGCTCACCCGGGCCTAGGTGCACGCAGCCTCACCCGGATCCAGGGACACATGGTCTCGCCTGGACCCAGGGGTGTGTGGGCTCTCCCAGACCCAGGGGCGCTTGGCCTCGCCCGGGCATGGGGTCCAGCGTCATCCGGGTCCAGGGGCACTTGGCCTCACCCGGACCCGGAGTCCGGCCTCACCTGGACCCAGGGGCATGTGGCCTCACCTAGACCCAGGGACGTGAGGCCTCACTTATACCCAGAGGCGTGTGACCAGACCCGAGTCCAGAGGCGCGCAACCCCGCCCGCACCCGGGTCTCAGCGGGGCCCCGTCTTCCCGATCCCAATTCCTGCCGGTCAATCCCCCCTCAGCAATTCCCCTGGCCATCCTTCCAGAGCTCCAGTATGGCTGCTGCAGAACTCGTCGGGCGGCGGCTCGGCGAAGTTCCGGTGCACCCGGTGCATGGCGGTGGGCCAGTCTGGCGTCGCTGCGTCGGCCCTTGGGTCTGCATAGGTGGCCGGTCGCCGAGCATGCGCACCTGGCCGCTTCCGGGGCGTTGAGATTCTTGACGGACTCAGAGGTCAGCAAGCGCGGAGTCTCCCACCCCATGTCTCATAGGGGCTCGTCTGTCCGTGCTTGGCTGCCAGTGGAGCCGTCCCCTTAGCCGGAGACCGCCGGGGGAACTGCGCCGAGCACGTTCCAGGCCGCTGTTGTATCGCCTGAGCCATAGTTCTTTTGTGTCGCCTGAGCTGTAGTTCTTAAAGTGTGGTCTTTGGGTCACCGGCATCAGCATCATCCCACATACCCCTCTTTTATTCTAGTTGTAGAGCATCTACTCAGCCAGCCCTATGGTGGTCTTGGATGGTGTCTGCTCTGCTCTCTTGTCGTAGTCTCAAAGTTGTTGTGGTAGGCAACAATCAGGCTTCCGCCCTATGCCTCCATCTTGGTCCTCCTTTGTATAGTTAAGTCTTGATTGTTGTTGGTGTCACTGGGGGGGCTCTCTTTGTCTATAAAGGAAGAGTTGCTGTGCAGGAGACACGTTTATGGGCCGGGTCTTGGTGCAGCAAAGCTTTGGCGCTCACTGAATATTCCCGTTGAATGTGTCCCTTATGCACATGGTTGAAATCTGGTGTCATCTCCCACAGACCACTAGATGCCCTCGTTTCTGGGTCTCCAATGGGGTGTAGATCAGCTACTGCCTTAGGCACTCAGCAAGGATTACAGCAAAAACTGTAGTTTCTTCCTCCTGTCTGAGTGGCCCTGGAGCAGTCCGACTAGAACAGCAGATCATCTGGTCCGCTGCCAGAGGGCAGGCCACCCACATGCATAAGCCGTTGCTTGGGGCGCAGGTGTGCCTGCAAGACTTGCGGGGCAGGTCTTCAAAACATGCGGGGCGGGTCCCAGGGCGGGGCGGGGTCTCAGGGCGCCAACAGGCCATGGTGCGGCGAGCCTCGATGGCTGTGAGTCTGGTCCTTCTGCCTTCCATGTATCTAAGTCCCCTCGTTCCGCACTCCAGCGCAGCAAACACTGATTGCTGGGCGCACCTCTGCAAGAGTCCCGCCTCTCCCCGCAGGCATCTGGGTCTCCCGGGGTTCGCCAGAAGATGGGTTTCAGGGTGATGGAGAGCTAATCTCCCTTAGGTTTGGAACAAAAGCCCCTTTCCCCCGCCACCAGCCAGACCCACGCACCTCCACACCTCATCCCCTCCGATTTCGCTGGGTGCGAGGCAACAGAACAGCCTTTAACCTCCGCCGCCATCTTTTTCAAACTTCTCAATTTGTACTTCTTAATCCCTTCATTTCAGTCAACTCTACTGAAGTCTAGCGCCGCCGGGAGGTGCAGGGAAAGGGCGCCCGGGCTTCCGTCCGGTTCGCGGTGCGCGCGTCCCGCGGAACCAGGCGCGCGAGGGCTGCGCGGCTGGGACGGGCGCTGGGCGGCCGCCGAGCTCCAGGCACCGCCATCACCGTGTTCCGGACGTCGCCGCCGCGGCGTCCCCCCAATTTATACTTTTTAATCCCTTGAATTCAGTCAACTCTACTGAAGTCTAGCGCCGCCGGGAGGTGCACGGAAAGGGCGCCCGGGCCTCCGTCTGGTGCGCGGTGCGCGCGTCCCGCGGAACCAGGCGCGCGAGGGCTGCGCGGCTGGGACGGGCGCTGGGCGGCCGCCGAGCTCCAGGCACCGCCATCACCGTGTTCCGGACGTCGCCGCCGCGGCATCCCCCCAATTTATACTTTTTAATCCCTTGAATTCAGTCAACTCTACTGAAGTCTAGCGCCGCCGGGAGGTGCACGGAGAGGGCGCCCGGGCCTCCGTCCGGTGTGCGGGGTGCGCGGCCCGCGGGACCAGGCGCGCGGGGGCTCCGCGGCGGGGACGGGTGCTGGGAGGCCGCCGGGCTCCGGGCGCCGCCGCTGCGGCGGCGTCCCCAGCGTCCCGGGCCGGGCGGCCTGCGGGGGCGGCGGAGTTGCGAAAGTGAGTGAGTTTCCCAGGGTTTCGCCCGGAATGGGGTTCAGTGCAATCGGAGCCGGTGCTCAGCGCACTCCGGAGCCTTTATCTCCTTCCTGCCAGTGAACGCCGGCCAGGTCATCAGCCGCCCCCTCCTCTCCGGTTCCATCCTCCCCGCAGGCGCGTGTGCTCATGTCTCCGCCCGTTTCTCCATACCTCAGGCTTTTGCGGCTCCCCCGACTGTCCCCGTGGCCTTCTCCTTCCCCCCAGCTGTGGGCATTTCAGTCCGCCAGCTCTCCTGTGGTTCTGGACGATGTCCGTTCTGACCTCTAGTTGTATTTTTGAAATTGTTGTGCCCGGCTGCAGGTTAGGTGTTTAACCTATGCCGCCATCTTGGTTTCCCTTCTGAAATCACGGCATTTTTAATGACGCGCCTGGGTGGAGACCAGAAGTCTGCGCTTTCCTGGTGTCATTTTACGGTGCGGAGTTTTAAAATCAGTCCCATAGCGGACTGTGAGGGCGTGACCGCTGTTTTCCGTTCCCAGTGCCCTCACTCTAGCTGGGGCTTGTCTCCCTCAGGGAGACATCACTTCTCTCCCGTAGGCTCCTCCCCGTGCGTGACGGGAGGCCTGTGGACGCCTGGGGCTCAGGAGGGAAGAAAGGAGATGCCCATGAGCACCCTCCCCCCCTGGACCCTCCGCATCCTTCCTGCCGATTTGCCTGAACCCCTCGTCCTCACCCTCTCCCCTCCTCTCTCACAGCAATAAAAACCATATTTAAAAAGAGAGAGAGCCCTGACCGGTGTGGCTCAGTGGATAGAGCGTCGGCCTGCGGACTGAAGGGTCCCAGGTTCGATTCCGGTCAAGGGCATGTACCTTGGTTGCGGGCACATCCCCAGTGGGGGGTGTGCAGGAGGCAGCTGATCGATGTTTCTCTCTCATCGATGTTTCTAACTATCCCTCTCCCTTCCTCTCTGTAAAAAATCAATAAAATATATTTTAAAATAAATAAATAAAATAAAAAATTTTTTAAAAGAGAGAGAGAGAGGGGCACTCTGCGTGGGTTCCCAGTGAGGAGTGGACGGAGCAGCTTCCCCCACAGGTGGGAGTCCTGGGGGGACAGGACGAGCTGGAGGCTGGGGCCCCAGCCCCCTCCCAAGGGCAGGGCAGGTCGGGAAGGGAGGGAAAGAGGGGAGGGGCTGACCCCGGGTTTATGCTGTGGGTGGGAACAGAGGCTTCTCCACGAACAGGGGCTCAGCTCACCTCCCCTGCACACACCTCCCCCTGCACACACCTCCCCCTGCACACACCTCCCCCTGCACACACCTCCCCCCGCACACACCTCCCCCCGCACACACCTCCCCCCGCACACACCTCCCCCTGCACACACCTCCCCTTACACACCTCCCCCCGCACACACCTCCCCCCGCACACACCTCCCCCCGCACACACCTCCCCCTGCACACACCTCCCCTGCACAGACCACCCCCTGCACACACCTCCCCCCGCACACACCTCCCCTTACATACACCTCCCCCCGCACACACCTCCCCCTGCACACACCTCCCCTGCACAGACCACCCCCTGCACACACCTCCCCCCGCACACACCTCCCCTTACATACACCTCCCCCCGCACACACCTCCTCCCGCACACACCTCCCCCCGCACACACCTCCCCCCGCACACACCTCCCCCCGCATACACCTCCCCCCGCACACACCTCCCCCCGCACACACCTCCCCTGCACACACCTCCCCCCGCACACACCTCCCCCCGCAAACACCTCCCCCCGCACACACCTCCCCCTGCATACACCTCCCCTTGCACACCTCCCCCTGCACACACCTCCCCTGCACAGACCACCCCCCGCACACACCTCCCCCCGCACACACCTCCCCCCGCACACACCTCCCCCCTCACACACCTCCCCCTGCATACACCTCCCCTTACACACCTCCCCCTGCACACACCTCCCCTGCACAGACCACCCCTGCACACACCTCCCCCCGCACACACCTCCCCCCGCACACACCTCCCCCCGCACACACCTCCCCCCGCACACACCTCCCCCCGCACACACCTCCCCCCGCACACACCTCCCCCCGCACACACCTCCCCCTGCACACACCTCCCCTGCACAGACCACCCCTGCACACACCTCCCCCCGCACACACCTCCCCTTACATACACCTCCCCCCGCACACACCTCCCCCTGCACACACCTCCCCTGCACAGACCACCCCTGCACACACCTCCCCCCGCACACACCTCCCCTTACATACACCTCCCCCCGCACACACCTCCCCCTGCACACACCTCCCCTGCACAGACCACCCCCCGCACACACCTCCCCCCGCACACACCTCCCCCCGCACACACCTCCCCCCGCACACACCTCCCCCCGCACACACCTCCCCCCGCACACACCTCCCCCCGCACACACCTCCCCTGCACAGACCACCCCCTGCACACACCTCCCCCCGCACACACCTCCCCTTACATACACCTCCCCCCGCACACACCTCCCTCCGCACACACCTCCCCCCGCACACACCTCCCCCCGCACACACCTCCCCCCGCACACACCTCCCCCCGCACACACCTCCCCTGCACAGACCACCCCTGCACACACCTCCCCCTGCACACACCTCCCCTTACATACACCTCCCCCCGCACACACCTCCCCCCGCACACACCTCCCCCCGCACACACCTCCCCCCGCACACACCTCCCCCTGCACACACCTCCCCTGCACAGACCACCCCCTGCACACACCTCCCCCCGCACACACCTCCCCTTACATACACCTCCCCCCGCACACACCTCCCCCCGCACACACCTCCCCCTGCACACACCTCCCCTGCACAGACCACCCCTGCACACACCTCCCCCTGCACACACCTCCCCCTGCACACACCTCCCCCCGCACACACCTCCCCCCGCACACACCTCCCCTTACATACACCTCCCCCCGCACACACCTCCCCCTGCACACACCTCCCCTGCACAGACCACCCCCTGCACACACCTCCCCCTGCACACACCTCCCCCCGCACACACCTCCCCTTACATACACCTCCCCCCGCACACACCTCCTCCCGCACACACCTCCCCCCGCACACACCTCCCCCCGCACACACCTCCCCCCGCATACACCTCCCCCCGCACACACCTCCCCCCGCACACACCTCCCCTGCACACACCTCCCCCCGCACACACCTCCCCCCGCAAACACCTCCCCCCGCACACACCTCCCCCTGCATACACCTCCCCTTGCACACCTCCCCCTGCACACACCTCCCCTGCACAGACCACCCCCCGCACACACCTCCCCCCGCACACACCTCCCCCCGCACACACCTCCCCCCTCACACACCTCCCCCTGCATACACCTCCCCTTACACACCTCCCCCTGCACACACCTCCCCTGCACAGACCACCCCTGCACACACCTCCCCCGCACACACCTCCCCCCGCACACACCTCCCCCCGCACACACCTCCCCCCGCACACACCTCCCCCCGCACACACCTCCCCCCGCACACACCTCCCCCTGCACACACCTCCCCTGCACAGACCACCCCTGCACACACCTCCCCCCGCACACACCTCCCCTTACATACACCTCCCCCCGCACACACCTCCCCCTGCACACACCTCCCCTGCACAGACCACCCCTGCACACACCTCCCCCCGCACACACCTCCCCTTACATACACCTCCCCCCGCACACACCTCCCCCTGCACACACCTCCCCTGCACAGACCACCCCCCGCACACACCTCCCCCCGCACACACCTCCCCCCGCACACACCTCCCCCCGCACACACCTCCCCCCGCACACACCTCCCCCCGCACACACCTCCCCCCGCACACACCTCCCCTGCACAGACCACCCCCTGCACACACCTCCCCCCGCACACACCTCCCCTGCACACACCTCCCCCCGCACACACCTCCCCTGCACACACCTCCCCTTACATACACCTCCCCCCGCACACACCTCCCTCCGCACACACCTCCCCCCGCACACACCTCCCCCCGCACACACCTCCCCCCGCACACACCTCCCCCAGCACACACCTCCCCCCGCACACACCTCCCCTGCACAGACCACCCCTGCACACACCTCCCCCTGCACACACCTCCCCTTACATACACCTCCCCCCGCACACACCTCCCCCCGCACACACCTCCCCCCGCACACACCTCCCCCCGCACACACCTCCCCCTGCACACACCTCCCCTGCACAGACCACCCCCTGCACACACCTCCCCCCGCACACACCTCCCCTTACATACACCTCCCCCCGCACACACCTCCCCCCGCACACACCTCCCCCCGCACACACCTCCCCCCGCACACACCTCCCCCCGCACACACCTCCCCCTGCACACACCTCCCCTGCACAGACCACCCCTGCACACACCTCCCCCTGCACACACCTCCCCCCGCACACACCTCCCCCCGCACACACCTCCCCCCGCACACACCTCCCCCCGCACGCACCTCCCCCTGCACACACCTCCCCTGCACAGACCACCCCCTGCACACACCTCCCCCCGCACACACCTCCCCTTACATACACCTCCCCCCGCACACACCTCCCCCCGCACACACCTCCCCCCGCACACACCTCCCCCCGCACACACCTCCCCCCGCACACACCTCCCCTTACATACACCTCCCCCCGCACACACCTCCCCCCGCACACACCTCCCCCTGCACACACCTCCCCCCGCACACACCTCCCCCCGCACACACCTCCCCCCGCACACACCTCCCCCCGCACACACCTCCCCCCGCACACACCTCCCCCCGCACACACCTCCCCCCGCACACACCTCCCCCTGCACACACCTCCCCTGCACAGACCACCCCTGCACACACCTCCCCCTGCACACACCTCCCCTGCACAGACCACCCCTGCACACACCTCCCCCTGCACACACCTCCCCCTGCACACACCTCCCCCCGCACACACCTCCCCCCGCACACACCTCCCCTTACATACACCTCCCCCCGCACACACCTCCCCCTGCACACACCTCCCCTGCACAGACCACCCCCTGCACACACCTCCCCCCGCACACACCTCCCCTTACATACACCTCCCCCCGCACACACCTCCCCCCGCACACACCTCCCCCCGCACACACCTCCCCCCGCACACACCTCCCCCCGCACACACCTCCCCCCGCACACACCTCCCCCCGCACACACCTCCCCCCGCACACACCTCCCCCCGCACACACCTCCCCCCGCACACACCTCCCCCCGCACACACCTCCCCTGCACAGACCTCCCCTGCACACACCTCCCCCTGCACACACCTCCCCTGCACAGACCACCCCTGCACACACCTCCCCCTGCACACACCTCCCCCTGCACACACCTCCCCCCGCACACACCTCCCCCTGCACACACCTCCCCCTGCACACACCTCCCCTGCACAGACCACCCCTGCACACACCTCCCCCTGCACACACCTCCCCTGCACAGACCACCCCTGCACACACCTCCCCCTTCACACACCTCCCCTGCACAGACCACCCCCTGCACACACCTCCCCCCGCACACACCTCCCCTTACATACACCTCCCCCCGCACACACCTCCCCCTGCACACACCTCCCCTGCACAGACCACCCCTGCACACACCTCCCCCTGCACACACCTCCCCCTGCACACACCTCCCCCTGCACACACCTCCCCCTGCACACACCTCCCCAGCACACACCACCCCCTGCACACACCTCCCCCCGCACACACCTCCCCTTACATACACCTCCCCCCGCACACACCTCCCCCTGCACACACCTCCCCTGCACAGACCACCCCTGCACACACCTCCCCCTGCACACACCTCCCCCCGCACACACCTCCCCCCGCACACACCTCCCCCCGCACACACCTCCCCTGCACAGACCACCCCCTGCACACACCTCCCCCCGCACACACCTCCCCTTACATACACCTCCCCCCGCACACACCTCCCCCTGCACACACCTCCCCTGCACAGACCACCCCTGCACACACCTCCCCCTGCACACACCTCCCCTGCACACACCTCCCCCTGCACACACCTCCCCTGCACACACCTCCCCTGCACACACCTCCCCCTGCACACACCTCCCCCCGCACACACCTCCCCCTACACACACCTCCCCCTGCACACACCTCCCCCTGCACACACCTCCTCTTACATACACCTCCCCCGCACACACCTCCCCCCGCACACACCTCCCCCTGCATACACCTCCCCTTACACACCTCCCCCTACACACACCTCCCCTGCACACACCTCCCCCCGCACACACCTCCCCCTGCACACACCTCCCCCTGCACACACCTCCCCTGCACACACCTCCCCCTGCACACACCTCCCCTTACACACCTCCCCCTACACACACCTCCCCCTGCACACACCTCCCCCTGCACACACCTCCCCCTACACACACCTCCCCCTGCATACACCTCCCCCTGCACACACCTCCCCTGCACACACCTCCCCTGCACACACCTCCCCCCGCACACACCTCCCCCCGCACACACCTCCCCCCGCACACACCTCCCCCTGCATACACCTCCCCTGCACACACCTCCCCCTGCACACACCTCCCCTTACACACCTCCCCCTACACACACCTCCCCTTACACACCTCCCCCTACACACACCTCCCCCTGCACACACCTCCCCTGCACACACCTCCCCCCGCACACACCTCCCCCCGCACACACCTCCCCCAGCTCTGACGGATATTGGTTTAGTTGTGAAAACAAGTCCTCCCACAAATTCTCTGTCCTCCTAACAACTCTTTTTTTTTTGTTTTTTATTGTGGGTTTTTTTTTTTAATATATTTTATTGATTTTTTACAGAGAGGAAGGGAGAGGGATAGAGAGTTAGAAACATCGATGAGAGAGAACCATCGATCAGCTGCCTCCTGCACACCCCCCACTGGGGATGTGCCCGCAACCCAGGTACATGCCCTTGACCGGAATCGAACCTGGGACCCTTCAGTCCACAGGCCGACGCTCTATCCACTGAGCCACACCGGTTTCGGCTGTTTTTTATTGTTGATAATGTTACAGATGTCTCCCATTTCCCCCACTTTACCTCCTTCCCCCCAGTCCCCCCCCAGGTCTTCCCCCGCTGTGGCCCGTGGCCCTGGCTGTGCCCATAAGTACACACGGTCTCTGCTCTGTCTCTTCTCGTCCCCAGCCCCACATCGAGGTTGTGGGTCTGGCCCATGCCTCCTGCTGCGGGTCTCATTCTGTTGGCCCATCTGTTTGTTCATTAGATTCCACAGATGAGTGAGGCCACGTGCTCTGTGTCTGTCTCGCTTTGGCTTATCCCACGGAGCATCATGCTCTCAGGTCCCTCCACGCTGTCCCCAAGGGCAAGCGACCCCCCTATTGCAGCTGCGCAGTGTTCCACGGCGCACTGCCCCCCGCTGTCTCTCCGCTCCCCACGGACGGGCCCTCGGGGTCCCCAGCTCTCCGCTATGGTCTCCGATTATGTCTTAACTGTCGCTTTAAGGATCAAATCTGCCACCCTGGCCCGTGGGGCTCAGTGGTTGGAGTGCCCCCCCCCCCCCCCACACACCCCCCCCAAAGGGTCGCAGGTCCTATTCCAGGTCAAGGGCACGGACCTGGGTTGTGGGTTCCATCCCCAGCCGATGGGGGCACATTCGGGAGGCAGCCCATCGATGTTCCCTCCCTCTGTCTCGCCCTGTCCCTCCCACGATCTCTGAAAGTCAACGGAAGGATACCTTCCGGGGGTTAGAGTGTCAGCCGTGCACCAAAGGGTCACGGGTTCAATTTCCGGTCAAGGGCATGGACCTGGGTTGCAGGCTCGACCCCTGGCTCCAGTCAGGGTGCGTGTGGGAGGCAACCAATCCGTGTCTCTCTCACGTCCATGTTTCTCTCTCTCCTCCCCCCCCTCCTTCCCTCCCTCTCTCTCAGCCTCTGGATCTCCTGGGAAACAGCCTGGGAGGCTCAGCAGAAAACAGAACACTCGGGCTGCTGCAGGGGTCGCAGGACCCGCACGGCAGCATCGTGAGAAAGAGGAGAAAGAGCAGAAACACCCGGAGGGCCACAGCCCCGGCCAGGGAGCGGCGCGGGCGCGGGCGGTGACTGGGACCCGCCCCGCGGCTTCTGTTCAGGCTCTTACACGGCTCGCTCTTCCTCGCGGCGGGGGCTGGGGCCGCTGTGGTTCCCCCACCCCGTGGCTCCCTTCTCGGGTCTGGGCAGCAGGACGTGCCGGAGGGGAAGGAAGTGCCGCCCTCGCGTCCCTGCAGCTTGTGCTGGGAATGGGCGGCGCCTCCGCCCACAGGCCTCCGCCCGCACGCGTGGCAAAGGTCAGCCGCGGGGTATCCAGGCGTTCAACGCTTTTATAGATCTGAAAGCTCCCACAGTGAAAAGTTGGGGGGCTGTGATGGATATGCAAACGCTTCCAACAGTCGTCCTCCCGCATGTATCCAATTCCCATGCGAGTCCACACAGAACCTTCTGGTCTCCGCTGACAGCGGGCCTGTCGGGACCAGCCTGTGGCCTCTCACGTGTGCCTGCCGCTCCGGTCAGCGGGCGGGGGCCTCGGACTCGGCGTCCCTCTGCCCCCGAGGACGCGGCAGGGCCCCGGGAGCCGTCCTGCCCTGGCGAGGCCCCCACGCCGCTTCTTTCGTTAACCCTCCCTGAAGATGCGTGTTTCTCATTGATTCTACGGAGAGAAGAAGGGGGGGAGAGAGAGAAACACCAACTGGCCGCCTCCTGTACGGTCCTGACCAGGGCTCGAACCTGAAACCTGGGTAGGTGCCCGGACCGGGGATGAACCCGAGCCCTCGGTGCCCGGACGACGCTCTAACCACTGGGCCACACCAGCCAGGGCTTGGCATGCTGGCTTCGTCAGCTCAGCACGTGAGGCCTTCCCTCCCCGGGATCGCCGCTGTCTGTCTGGCGTCCTGGAGCCGAGTGCAGGCTCCCCTCGGACGTGCAAGCCTTCTCTCTGAGGGAGGCCGAAGGGCGCGGGCCGTGTGCCCGGCTCCGGGAGGAAGGCGTGGCATCACTCTCCTTCCGAGCCATCGTGGGGGAGCCGTCGCAGGAACTTCCGCCACTGCGGGAAGGAAGGCCCGTCCCGGACGCCTGCACAGGCCGCTGTGCCCGGCCCGGGGCCTGGGCGGGGCCTGGGGGCCCGGCGGCACCGAGAGGGATGTGGGCGCTGTGAGGGGACGAGGAGGGAGGGGCACACGTGGGAGAAAAGGCCCAGAAGGGGTCAGCAGGTCACCTCGTGAGCCGTCACTACGCGTCGAGCCATTTCCACCGGCATCACTCCTGCACCGGCCCTGGTCCCGTCAGGCACTGTGCCCACGTGACCCTGCGGAACTGTCGGGGGGCCGTGGGCGGAGGTTTCTGGGAGCCCCCGGCCTCGCCTCCGGTCTGCACACGCCTCCCCACCTTGGGGGCCAGCGCCTCGCCCCAGCGTCAGACGCTCACCCAGAGGCGAGGAAGGAAGAAACGGGGGCCTGCGATGAGGGTGGACCAATCCTGCGAAAGAAAAGTGTGTGAGCCCGGCCCGCGGGCTCAGGGGCTGAGCACCGGCCTAGGAGCCAGGAGGTCAGGGTTCGATTCCCGGTCAGGGGCACAGGCCCGGGTTGTGGGCTCGATCCTCAGTGTGGAGCGTGCAGGAGGCAGCCGGTCCATGATTCTCTCACATCACTGATGTTTCTCTCTCTCTCCCTCTTTCTTCCTCTCTGAAATCAATTTAAAAAATGTATATTTTTTAAGATTAAAAAAAGTGTGTGAGGTTGTTTTTTTTTTTTAAATCAGTGTCTTCCCTTTTTCTAGTTTCCAGAAGTTCTGTGTGGAACGCACAGCTGGCGTACATGCTTTTTTAAATGACAGCAGGTCTCATGTGCTTGTTCATGCAGACGAGGGAACAGGTAGTTCTTGTTTTAACCCACAGGAAGCTGCTGCGGCTCACGGCGCGCTGGGGTGTCGGGGTGTCCGCCGGAAGAACGCGGGGTGCTCCTCGCCCGGCCGCGCCCTTAGAACTTAACCAAAACCCAACCGGCCGTCCTGAGGCGCCGTGCGACCCTCCCGGTTCACCTGCTGGGAACGCGCAGCCACCTCGTCAGCACACGCTCCGTCCGCATCACCGTCCCCTCCCCCAGAGGGACCCCCGCCCCCCATGAGCCGTCCCTCCCGGTCCTCCCGCCCTCAGCCGCCACGGATCTCCGCCCCGTGCCCGTGCGTTCGCCTCTCCCGGGCGGTTCCTAGGAGCGGGGTGACTGTGTGTTTGCTGAGCGTGTTGCCGAGGCCCGGTTCAGGCCCCGAGGGTTCCCATTGCAACATCCGCTCCACGGCAGGACGGACCGCGGGGTGCGGTCATCATTAGTTGACAGACATTTGTGTTGCTCCCATTTTTTTATTTTTTAATATGTTTTTATTGATTTTATAGAGAGAGGAAGGGCGAGGGAGAGAGAGAAGCATCAGTGATGAGAGAGAATCATGGATCGGCCGCCTCCTGCACGAGCCCACAACCCGGGCGTGTGCCCTGACCGGGAACGAACCCTGACCCTGACCTGTCTGTGCACGGGGCCACCCGCGGGCTCCGCTTCTCGACGGCTCTGATGTCCCCGTCTCTCCCGCCTGCCTCGCTGAATACACACACGGATACCTGAGCACGGGGGCCAGGAGGCGCACGCTCCTGATTCTCCTTGGGTCTCCCCGTTTGCAAACCAGAAACACGGCTGAGCAGAGAGCAGAGCGCCCAGGAGCGCTCCGAGGAACAGGGGAAGCTTCGGGCTCTCACAGCAACGCCGCCGCCTGGAGAATGCCGGCCTGCACTCAGCCCCGGCCAGGACGCGGGCGCAGCCGTGTGTGCCAGGGTCTCCAGACGCCGCCTGGACACGGGCCAGAGGGCGGTTCGCCCTTCCGTCTCAGCACACAGACTAACCCCCCCAATTCTGTGCCGCACCCAGAAATGCGCTGTGTTCTGACCCCCTGACCAGCAATAGGTCTGATCTGGCTGCACTCCCCCCTGGACAGCAATCGTCCTGCTGGCTGCTGTCCTTTTCCACGCGACAGCCTGAGGGGAAAGGTCATCCCCCGACCCCGCAGGCCGGTGCTGCCCGTTTCCACTCCTGCGGAGCGGGTGCGGGTCAGGGGCGTCGGCGTCCCGGCTCCCGCGGAGGCTGCCGGGCGCTGCCGGGAAACGTCAGGTGGACGCTGCCCCGCTGGCTGCCCAGGAGCGGCATCTTCTCCCCACGCCTCAGCCTTCTGGGTTCTGTGGCCTCGCAGCCTGACCGTGCTAACTACGCCCTGTCTTCCCTCCGGCCCCCGGGCCGCGGCCGCCGGGCCCTCGGCATGGTGAGCCGGGCCCTTGGCATGGTGAGCCGGGGGGAGCGGCCGGGGGAGCCTGACCCGCTCCCGGTTCCCACGCTGCCTGCTCCTCGCGGCCCTCGCCCAGCAGCCCCGCCTGCTCCTCGCGGCTACAGGCTGGCCCCGGCCACGTCTGCAGTCGTGCAGCCCGCAAGCTGGGCTCCTGCCAGCACCCCGTTACCATGTCCCTCCACTTTGATGTGCACGGGCCCCTGTCCTTACCTGCCTGACCTCTCTCTCTCTCTCTCTCTCTCTCTCTCTCTCTCTCTCTCCTTTTTTTTTTTTTTTTTAATATATTTTTATTGACTTCAGAGGGAAAGGGAGAGGGGGAGAGAGAGAGAAACACGGGCGTGTGCCCTTGACCAGAGTCGAACCTGGGACCCTTCCGTCCACAGGCCGGCGCTCTATCCACTGAGCCCAGCTGGCTAGGGCCGGCCCACCTCCCTGATGGCGAAGCCCGGAGTAAAAATACCACCACAGCGTGGCTTCCTCTCGGGTCTCCATCTACAAGGCGCCTTCTACCCAGAACAAAGGAACGCCCCTCTGTGTTTCCGGCTGCAAACGTGGTTTCTCACCTTTCATCTCTAGAAGCTTCTTGGCTCACTTTGGGCTGCCGTCCCGCCGGCCGTCTGTCTCTGGCCGAAGGCTCCAGCTGCTCGGAGGCCGTTTCCTTTGGCCGTGCGCCCACCTTGAACCTTTAGAACAAATCCTTTCAAGTCTGGGATCAAAGGAAACATGACTGGGGAAACGCACCGAGTTACACTCCTCTTTCGTCTGCACCTGGGACCCACGTCACGCTTTCTGCTCTCGGGGCCGCTCCCTGCCCCTGTGCCTGGGCGCACGCAGCCTTCACTTGTCCTCAGACATTCCGGAAACGACTTCCCCGCCGTCCGAGCACGGAGCACCTCTAGCTTTTCCTGGACAGGGCCGTCACGGAGGCCGCGTCCCCCCACTCCGTCCACGGGGCACCAGGCGTTAATTAAACCATGGGACTCGTTAGGCGGCAGGACGGGGTGATGTGGGGGCTGAAAAAACGGCCCCTACAAGATCCCCAGGTCCCAATGGCTGGAACCTGGGAAAGGGGTCTTTGCAGGCGGGATAAATTCCGGGTCCTGAGATGAAGATGTTATCCTGGATTATCGGGCGGGAGCCCAGATGCCCTTGATGTCCTTGTACGAGAGGCAGAGGCAGATGGCATTGACGGAGTGGGAGGCTGTGAGCACAGAGGCAGGAATGTCTGGGACCCGGGAACAGATTCCTTCCGAGAACCAGTGACGGCCGACACCTTGACGTTGGCTCGGTGGAACTTGGGAGGATCGGGAAGGGGCCTGTCTTTGTCTTTGCTGGGGCCTCCGCAGTCTAGGAGAAGCACCTGGTAATCATTCCCCGAGACGGTTAGCGCCTCTGACTCAGGCGGCCCCTCTGTTCAAACTGCAAGGCAGGGAAGCTGCTCTCGAGGCTACATTCTTGCATCCCCCTCCTCCCTGCTGTTTTCACAACTCAGGGGTAATCTGCACCGAGGAGTCTCTAGTAGAGGTCCCCTGCCCCCCCCTTCAAGCAACCCTCTTCTGAACTCCTCACACCTGTAGCTGGAAGCAGGCTTTACAGACCTGAGAAAAAATGCTGATAAGACACCTCCCTGGGACATCTGCCTGGTCTGTCTCCCGAGGAACTAAAGGAAGACAACCCCCTGCTGTCTGCTCAACTTCACCTAGCAACAGCAGCCGAGGCCAATCCCCCTCCCTTCCTCGTCACCTAGCAACAGCAGCCGCGGGCCAATCCCCCTCCCTTCCTCGTCACCTAGCAACAGCAGCCGCGGGCCAATCGTTTCTTTCCCTGTACTGATTGGCAGTGCATCGGCCCTTTCCTATGGTGGAGAGTAAAGAGTGAATAAATAGATAAACAAACTTCCTCTCTGCACCTCTCTCTTCTCTGAGCTGTGAATTCTTTCGCCGCCCCTGTCACCGGCCAAACCCTGACGGCACTGAGTTTGGGTTCTTTTCCCCAGGACTGTGGGAGAATAAATTTTTATTGTTTCCAGCCACACCCTCTGCGGTACTTGGTTACTGCAGCCCGCCCCAGACCATAAACACGACCTCAACTTGAACTTGCCCCGAATGTCTTGCTAGCTGTTCTAATTTTTTATTGACTCGTTAAGAGGCGTATCAATTGATTGCTCTCCTCATCTAAGCGCTCACTGGTTGGTTCTTACAATGCCCTGGCCGGCTATCAGGGAAGGTCTTACGGGTGGGGACGTGACCTTGTGCCCTGAGGCAGCCGCCGGGCCTGTGTTTCTGGCTGTGTCATTGCTGGCTGAGCGACCTTGGCCCAATAGTTACCCTCTCTCTGCCCTAGTTTTCTAATCTGTCACGTGAGAGGTGATGAAACGGGGCAATTACCTAAATGACATCTGATTGGGGGAAGGGGTTCTAAGGAAAGTGACCGCCCAGGTGATCGGATCCTAAATCCCTAACGGGGCGGCTCACGGTGGGAGCCAAAGGCTGATCTCTGCCTCGAGCAAGCCCTGTGCACCGTGTCCGTGCGTCCAGGTGAGCACACCTTTAAAGTAAGTCTTACCCGCCCGCCAGAGAGCAAAGCCCCTGTTCACCATCCTGTATCCCAAACCCCCTGGCTTCCTCCCACCTGCCCGGCATCTTCCTGCCGGTCCCCGCGTGGGCCTGAGAAAGAAGACACCTACGGGAAAGGCCTCCTGGGCTCAAGCGTAAAAGCAGAGTCCGGCAGCCATTCTGCACAGGGGCTCTCAGCAAGCCGACTCGGGGAGCAGCCGGCCCTGCCCTGCCGCCCGCCCTGTGCCGCCGCCTGAGTCAGCAGCCCTTACCGGCGGCTTCCGACCTCTTTCAACCAACAGTGTTCCCGGAAAGGGGACCTGGCGCCGGACTGCCGGGGCCGGCCTGTGGTGTGGGTTCTTGACTGTGCAGGACAGATGTCACCGCCCGAGCCCAGGTGATTGTGAGGAAGGTCATTAAAGTGGGGGCCGTGAACCCAGGAAGGGCCCAGGATAGAAGCAGCCACAGAAGAGGAACTGGGAGGGGAAGGGAGCCCAGGCTGGGGGGGGGGGGGGCTGCTCTGGCTCACGGGGGAGTCAGAGGAAGGGGGACCTTGGGGCAGGGGCAGGGGTGAGCCCAGGACGAGCTGCCGCCGCCCGCTGCTCCCCTGTTTGCAAGTCTCACGGGTCCCTTGGCGTTCAGGAGATGCTGCCTGTGGGGGAGGGGGTGGCACAGGCGCGCTCCCCGGAGGGAGACGCGCTGGGACGGGAGGCCCTGTGCAGACCGGGAGATGGCACCTGCCAGCCGAGGGAGGGGCCTCCGGAGGAACCAGCCTCTGGTGCCGATTCCCGATTCCCGCCGCTGACGTGAGAGAAAACAGCCTCGTTGGAGCCCAGCCCCAGGCGCTCAGACAGAGAGGCAGGCAAACAGCAGCAAAGCCAAAGCAGAGCTTCAACCTGCGGACCAGGAGGTCGGGGTTCGATTCCCGGTCCGGGCACAGGCCCGGGTTGCAGGCTTGATCGCCAGTGTGGGGTGTGCAGGAGGCAGCCGATCCATGATTCTCTCTCATCGCTGATGTTTCTCTCTCATCCCTCTCCCTTCCTCCCTGAAATCAATAAAATAAAAGAATTAAAGTAATAAAAATAAAAGGAAATGGACGCATAGTTGATGACTAAGGTCTCCAGAGACAAGGCTGTTCCCCCATGTTTCAGACACACTTGGGGAGCTGCCGCTGCTCCAGCCGGGGTGCCCCCCCCCCGCCCCCCCACTCCTCCAGCGCCCTCTCCCCCGCGGCCTCGCCCCGCGCCCCTCTCCACTCCCACCTGCCTGCGCCCTGCGGCCTCCTCCCCGGGTTAGGCCCTGCGGCACCCCCTCTGCTGTGACTCCCGCTGAGGTCTGCCCGCCTCTCCCTCCCCTGCCATCCCCCCGCCACTTCCAGGACACACCGTGGCCCACAAACTCCTCAGGGGACCCTGTTCTCCCTCCTGGGCACACGGGCACATGCCTCGGTGTGAGGGGAGCGAGGGGAGCGCGCAGCGTGTCCTGGAGATCGGGAGCCGCGTTGCCGTTGACAGAAGCCGCGCGGCATTTGCCGTGCGTTTGCGCACGTGGACGGCTGTTGGAAAAGGATGCGCTTGCTGGCCCCGGACGAAGGGTCTCGGGTTCAGTTCTCAGCCAGGGGCACCTCGGCTGCAGGTTCCATCCCGGCCCAGTCAGGGCGCATGCAGGAGGCAACCAACCGATGTGTCTCTCTCACACCCATCAGTCTCTCTCTCTCCTCCTCCCCCTCCCACCCTTGCTCTCTCTCTCTCTTCTCTCTCTCTCTCTCTCTCTAAATATCAATAGAAAAAATACCCTTGGGTGAGGATTTAAAAAAATAATTTCAGGTGCTTTTTAAAAAATATATACATTTTTATTGATTTCGGAGAGGAATGGAGAGAGAGAGAGAGAGATAGAAACATCAATAATTGTGAGAGAGAACCATGGATCAGCTGCCTCCTGCACGCCCCACACTGGGGATCGAGCCCACAACCCGGGCCTGTGCCGATTGTGAATCGAACCCGGGACCCTTCAGTCCGCAGGCCGACCCTCTTTCCACTGAGCCAAACTGGCTAGCGACATTTTAGGTGCTTTTGAAACTAAAGAAAAACAACAGCCTTTGACCTTTTCAATATAAATGGACAGCTGAAGTGTCCTAGAGTCAAGGACCTAGAGCAGGGGTCCTCAGACTTTTTAAACGGGGCCAGTCACTGTCCCTCAGACCGTGGAGGGCCGGACTATAGTTTAAAAAAAACTATGAACAGATTCCTATGCACACTGCACACATCTTATTTTGAAGTAAAAAAACAACACGGCAGAAGCCCCCGCCTGTGGCCCGCGGGCCGTGGTGTGAGGACGCCTGGCAGACGATGAGAAAACCAGCGGCACAGGAGGGAGCGGCAGAGCAGCAAACAGCCACAGTCCTTTGCGGAAACTGTGTCGAACACCAAACGGAGCAGGTTGGCGCTGCCCGGGGTGAGAGGACGGCCGACGGGGTGAGCCAGCCGCGGACACGGGGGATCCTAAGCATCCCGTCGTCAGGAACCGGTGACTCTGACCGTCCACGGCCACAGCAGCAGACCACGTGGGAAGCTAGGCGATCGCAGCGGAGAGCCGCAAAAGGCCGAGGCTGCGGGGACATCACATTCCTGACCGCGATGGCTCTCAGTGCGTTTCCTGGACAGACTGGCCTCCGGGAACCTATAGAAACGCAAGTGGTGAGAGTGCGACGAGAGGGGGTACACAGGCTGGCCGCCCCCCAGGCCTGGCGCTCACAGTGAGTCGTCTCAGCAGTGGTTGAGGAGAGCCCGCTCTGGGGGCTCATGGCCTCTTATGGCCTCCAGGCGGGGCGTCGGTGAGGACGCTCTGGAACCATTCTAGCACCCGGCCTGCTTCGCTCAGCGGTTCAAGCGTTGGCCCCTGGACGAAGGGTCAAGGGTTCGATTCCCAGTCCAAGGCACAAGTTGCAGGTTCAATTCCCGGCCCTGGTCAGGGCATGTGCAGGAGGCAGCCAATTGAGGTGGCTCGGTGGATAGAGCGTTGGCCTGCGGACCAAAGGGTCCTGGGTTCAAGTCCGGTCAAGGACACGCACCTCGGTTGCAGGCTCCTCTCTGGCCCGGGCCCTGGTCGGGGCTCGTGCAGGAGGCAACCCCTCGATGTGTTTCTCTGTCTTTCCCTCTCTCCCACCCAGTGGAAAAGCATCCTCGAGTGAGAATTAAAAAAAAACAAAACCGCTGGAGAGCTTATCCTCCAACTGGAGGAAGGGTGTCTGCCTCCCAACAGAAGGCAGGCAGGGGGGAGGGCGGCGGGTCCGGGGCGGCGGCGGAGGCCCGCTCTGGGCGTGGCGTGCACTTTGTGAGCAGCTGGGAGCCGGAGGGAGAGCACCTGCTGAGTGAGAAGTGGGGGGCCCAGATGTGCAGGAGGCGCCGGCTTTCGGTTTCAGCCTGTGGGGGTTGGAAGATGAAAGTGTGATGTGGGGGCCATGTGACCCCTCAGGTTTCTCAGGCAGAACTGACTCTCCCCCCTGAGCCTTTCGCGGGTGAAAATAGCCAATATTTAGCCCGGCTGGTGTGGTGCAGTGGTTGGAGGTCATGGTTGAGGGCTGAAATAAAATATATATCTAACTTAAAGCCAATATTTATTTTTTTAAATGTATTTTATTGATTTCTTACGGAGAGGAAGGGGGAGGGATAGAGAGTTAGAAACATCGATGAGAGAGAACCATTGATCAGCTGCCTCCTGCACACCCCCCACTGGGGATGTGCCCGCAACCAAGGTACATGCCCTTGACCGGAATCGAACCCGGGACCCTTCAGTCCGCAGGCCGACGCTCTATCCACTGAGCCACACCGGGTAGGGCAAAGCCAATATTTCTTGAACACCATGTGCCAGACACTGAACTCTTTATGCACTAATGACTGTAACCCTCATCACAGCCCTATGGCGTGTCCTCTGACGGCCTCCTTAAGGAAACAAGACTAAACAGCCCGGTCCCAGGCTGACAGAGCTGGGAGCGCAGCCCAGGTCAAGTCCCTCCAGAGCTCACTCTTTTAAAAAAATATATATGTTTTTATTGATTTCAGAGAGGAAGGGAGAGGGAAAGAGAGAAACATCAATGATGAGAGAGAATTATGGATCAGCTTCCTCCTGCACACCCCCTATGGGGAAGGAGCTCCTGGGCAGGTGCCCTGACTGGGAATCAAACCGTGACCTCCGGGTTCAGAAGTCCACGCCAAACCACTGAGCCACGCCAGCCGGGCTGACTCTTGCATTTTAAAATATATTTGGGGATATTTTCATTTGGATGTGATTTTTGTTACCAAAAACACTGTGTGCATCTATAAAAACTCTAGCTGTCCAACAAAGAGTGTGTGTGTGTAGGGCAATACACTTAAAACCTTTCAGATGAAATGTTTGTGGGTCTGGGCCCACTGTCCCACATGTAAAAATGCAGCCTGCTCCATCTAGTTTGCCAGAACAGCGTTGGACAACAGGAAATGGAATTTTAATAAAAACCGTAAGTCAGCGTCGCTGGGAACTCTCTTCATGAGTATGACTCGGTCATCGCACCAGGAATGTCCCTCCGTTTTGAGTTCCGGGCTTCTCGGGGTATTTTTCCATCCACAAATCGACGTCGTTCAAACAAAGCACTGGCATCGGCAGGATCGTCCAAAGAGCCACCGAATGGCGGAGGGGAGCCCCGTTTCCGGCTGGATTGACCAAAAACCTGCTCACAGCAAAGGCGGCCGGGCGGCCTGCGGACCTCGCCGCGTCCTCTGCAAACAGCCGCTCCCGCGCTGGGAACGGCTGGGCCTGGGATTGCCCCCTGCACCCTCTTCGTTTCATCTTTTCCCTTTTGCTCTTTTCATCATCTATGAGGTTCTTAGCCGACTGAACGGCGGACCAGTGATCACTGATGAGGTCCCCGGTCCCCGGTCCCCGCCCAACTCTCTCCCGCCCGCTCGCCCCGCCGCCGGGCCGCCCCGAAAACGACCACTGTCCCGGGCCCGCGGCGCTCCGGCAGGACCCACCCGGCCTGCCCCTTCCGGCCTGCCCGCAGCACCCGCTTCCGGCCTCCCCACTCCCCCAGGCGCCCCGAGGTCGCCGTCGGGCCGAGACCGCGAGCAGGGCGGGGCCCGCGGGGACGGGGCCGACTCCCAGACGGCGAGGCCTGCGCAGGCGCAGTGGCAACGCGTCGCCCCGCTGAGAACCCAGGGCGCCCGGGAGGCGCGGCTCTCGGGGGGGGGGAGGGGGGTGCTGGGCGGGGGGACCTCGAGTGGGCAGTCACTGCCCGGAAAGAGGGGGCGCGAGGAGGAGCGGGAAGGCTAACACTCCCCAGGCGCGCCACCCACGCCGCGGGCACCAACCCTCGCGGAGGGAGGTGGGAAGCGCGTGCGCGGAGGGAGATGGGAAGCGCGTGCGCGGAGGGAGGTGGGAAGCGCGTGCGCGAGGGAAGTGGGCGGAGTGTGCGGGGCGGGAGGCGCGTGCGCGAAGCGCTGGGGGCGGGGCGATGGGCGGGGCCTGGGGAGGGGCGGGGCGAGCGCTGGGGCCGGGCCGCGGCCCGGAGCGGATAACCTCGGGCGGCCCCGCGCAGCTCGGAGTGCGCCCGGCCGTGAAGGCGGCTCAGCTGCGGGCCGCGGAGGATGTTCGCCCTCCTGGGAGTGACGACCGTGGTTCTGGTCGCCGGGGCGCCGTGGGGGTCGCCCGCAGCGGCAGGTGAGAGACGGGGATCCCGGCGCCGGGCGCCACGGCCCCGGGAGGAGGGTGGCCCGGCACGGGCGTTCGGGGGGACCTCGGTCTTCCGTGGCCACGGCGCTCGTGGGGCTGGAAACTCGAACGGGAGGACGTGGGGTTGGAGCTCCGTCCAGCCGCTGGCTCGGCGGCCCGCGCCGGGTCCCGGTGCCCCCGCCCCCCGCTCCCCGGCCCCGCCCATCCCGCGGCGCCGGGTGCCGAGAGCCTCCGGCCGGGCTCGCTTCCTGCTTGGGAAGCCGGCAGCCCGGCCGGGCCGAAGCCCGTCTCCTCCGCTCAGGGAGCAGCTCGTCCGCGCGGGACGGCGGTGGGGGTCGCGGGACTTCCGTGCCCCCGGGTGCGTCTAATTGAAAGTAGCCCCAAAGGAACGTGCACCGCCGGCCCCCCTCCCCCTGCAGCCCCGCCCCAGCCCCAGGGGTGCTGCCAGGCTGCGGAGCCGGGACCGGGGCGGGGATGGCCTGTTGGGGCAGGAACCCAGGGGTCCGGGGGGCTGAACTGTTGGCTTAGAAAACTGCACCCCAGTGTGGTCCATGGCGCCCTCTTTCTCAAACTCTGCCGCAGACATGGTGTCCGGGATAGCATGTGGGTGCTGTAGGGCCTTGGTGCAATCCGTGGTCATTTCTTTGATGCCTTTGGTTCATGAACATTTGCATTAAACTAGTGTTTGCTTTAATATAGGAATTTTCACGTAAAATTAACATTACAGGAGGATGTGCATTAAGATCTGTAGTTGAAAAATTAAAAAATATTTTTTAAAAAGATCCTAATTTTAATTTGGATTAGCGGAGAGCTGCTAAAAGTAAGTTTTTATATATATATATATATATATATTTTTTTTTTTTATTGACCTCAGGAAGGGAGAGGGAGAGACAGAAACATCAATGATGAGAGAGAATCACTGATCAGCTGCCTCCCGCACGCCCCCCACTGGGGATGGAGACCGCAACCCAGGCCTGTGCCCTTGACCAGAATGGAACCCGGTACCCTTCAGTCCGAATGCTCTGTTCACTGAGCCAGACCAGCTGGGGCTAAAAGTAAGTTTTCTACACAGCTGGCATGTCCTGAGCCCTTAACTGCACAGCAGGCACTCCAGGTATTTTAACGGTAGGAACTCCTTCAGCCTTCAGAATGGCCCGAGGCACCGCCATCCTCGTGGCTGTGTGCTGCTGAGCCCGAAAGACCTGGAGAGGCTGAGTCACTGCCTACGGCGGTGGCGGCTGGGAAATCAAACTGGGAATCGGCCCCGAGGCTGCCTTTCATTAACCTACTTTTTTTCTCCGAAGGAAAGTAACGTTCAAAACTAAATGAGCCGAAACCGGTTTGGCTCAGTGGATAGAGCGTCGGCCTGCGGACTGAAAGGTCCCAGGTTCGATTCCGGTCAAGGGCATGTACCTTGGTTGCAGGCACATCCCCAGTAGGGGGGTGTGCAGGAGGCAGCTGGTCGATGTTTCTCTCTCATCGATGTTTCTAACTCTCTATCCCTCTCTCTTCCTCTCTGTAAAAAATCAATAAAATGTATTTTTTAAAAAACTAAATGAAACGTTAACCCTAACTTGAGATCATCGTGTTGCTCTGCCTTTCAAGTACTCATACTTTTACACCTACTAAGTGCCATCCCGGGACCCTCACCTCAGACAAGGATCCGAGCTGAGGGAGGAACACTCTCTTTGTATGGACGTATGTGCTGGGATTCATGTCACTTTAAAAACTGGTAAACATGTGTCCGGTGGTCGGTGTGAATGGGAAAGGTGGGGGGCAGCCAGTTGTATAAACAGAAGTTTGGATTAAGTGCCCGTGTATATAATTTACATGCTAAAGGGGTGAATAAACTATTGTCAGAAGAATATTGCTAATAGTAATAGAACGAAATCTGTGAAAGCTAAAATCCTGTTTGATAAATCTGCCTCCCAGTCTGTCCATCAACCTGCTGACCTCACCTAGGCCCAGCGGCCTCGCCCGCAGGCTCTCCCTCCTCCGGCAGAAGGGCCGCGTCCCTGAGGAACCCCTGCTCACACAGTCAGAGCCCCTCCGCCTGTCCAGGCCCAGGACCGTAGCCGCAGGATGTTCTAGAGTGGACACCACAGATGCCACCAGGCCCTTTGTCGACCCCGTAAACCCAGCCTCTGCCTTAGATGCCTGGAACCGATAAAACTCCAACCAGCGGGTGGGAATTGAGTTTCGAGGAGGGGCAGGGGAGTATTCTGCTCAGGGATGAAATCTCAGAGGATATGAGTGTGAAATAGGAAACAGAGGCTGGGGGCACTCACCAGGCACCTCCGAACATTTTGTAAAAAGTCAGAAAAGGTTTTCTCCAGGGGCCCCCTCCCCCACTTTGGACGCCGTACCGTCCTCTCCAGCCGAGAAGTAGCAGCAGCCGTCCCGGTACAGAACGGGCTCTGCCCCGGGCCCAGCCCCTGCTGCTGCTGCAGAATCCACAAGGAGGTGGCAGGCTGCAGAAGTAAAACTGGAAACGTGGTAGGAACCAGAAATAAATCTGAAATCGGCCAGTCGCAGTCTGTGACTCACAGTGAAAAACCAGGCCCTCGTGCATTGAAGTTCGTGCGCCCAGCACGGCTGAGCGCTCTGAGGGATGATCTGAGGGATGCCCGGGGCGGTGGGGGGGGGGTAGGCCTGCCCGCCCTCGGGGCCTGCCTCAGGTTGGAGATCTGTGTTTTAAAGACTGTTCCCCCGGGTGTGAGAGCCTGCCAGCCGGCGGGCACCGGGCTGCAGGACTTCTCGCCGATTCCGGTGGAATGGGCAGCGCGGGCCCCCGGTCCGCGGGAGCTGGGTCTTGGAGGACTGGTGGTCAGAGAAGAGAGACGCGGTTGCCGTTGCCCGAAAGGGGAGAAAGGGGCGAGGGCACGCAGCGGTGGGAGATGAAAGAGTGGGCCTCTGTGGAGGTCCTTGGGGGCCCCAGGAGGCCCCCCCTGATTTCTCGGGTGCCTGAGGGCGTGGCCGACAGGTAACGCGCAGGGATGTCTCCCTTCTGTGACGAGCCGGCAGCTCTGAAAGCACAGCTGCTCCGTGCTCTGTGGCGTGGGAGGCAGAGTATCTGCCTGGAACTCAGACTGGGAAACCGGCTTGAGGCCGTTAAACAGTGAGCCCTGTCTCCTTCGCATCACGTGGCTTCCCGGCCAAACACAAACTCGCTTTTATACAGAGAACATTCTTCCAATTAAAAGACACAGCCCAGCCCGGCTGGCGTGGCTCAGTGGTTGAATGTCGGCCTATGAGCCAGGAGGTCACGTTTCAATTCCCGGGCCGGGCACATGCCCAGTGGGGGGCGTCCAGGAGGCAGCCGATCAGTGATTCTCTGTCATCGCTGATGTTTCTATCTCCCTCTCCTTTCCTCTCTGGGATCAGTACAAATACTGTTTTTAAAAAGACAAAGCCTGCTTCCCCCCTTTGTTTTCCACCTTCATTGGGTTATACCAATAGCTGACGTACGACGCTTTTTGTAGGTTACAGAAACGCAGTCTCTCCCAGCCCTCAATGCAGGGGGATAACTCGCTAACGGCCGCCCTGTGCTGGGTCAATCCGGGCCGTGCTTAGGTGTTCGTACACTTACCTTGTTGCATGTAACTGTTCCCGTGCTCTCATCAGCGAGGGGGAGGGGGAGGGGCACTTGGACGGTCTGTAGCGTGTCTGTAACTCTTCTTTCTTGTTCCCTGTGTAGGCGGAACAAGACTAAAGCCTCCCCAAAATGTGCACGTCGACATCATCGATGACACCTTCACCCTGCGGTGGGACCGGAGCGGGAGGCCTGCGGGGGCCGTGGCCGTGGCCGTGGCCGTGTCAGCGGATTACCAAGTGTACGTGCCCCCACTGGTGGCCGAGCATCTGAAGGATTTTCATAGTTTAATGCCAACATTTCTTTCCAGTTTTTGGAGCACTTGGCGCTTCCCCCCAGTGTTTAGAGAAAGGTCATGTCTACGTAATGTTTAGGGCTTCGTTTCGGCAAACAGAGACAGAGTCAGATTTCTCGTTGGGCGTTGCCGCCAGAGGGCGGTGGGGGTGGCGATGGCGGCAGCTCCGTCCGCAGCGCCGTCTCCGCCCTGGGCGCCGGGTCCCGGAAACCAGCCTGCCCTGGAGCATCGCGGTCACCGGAGGGGGGAGGGGGCGGAGGGCTGCGAGGCTGTCCCCGTGGAGTAGGACACGGGCCTCCCGGCCGCCGCTTCCTGTCGCCTCCATCTCGCTCGGCGTGTTCGTGTTAGATGGAGTCGGAAGCAGCTCCGTGTGTCTGGAGGGTCAGTGTCCCCTCCCCGGGGCTGACCTCCTGCTTCCTAATCGCCGAGAGGGTGGGCGGCGGGAGCGGCAGCAGAGAGGGTTCCAGAAGGAAGCGGAGCTCGGGACAGTGCGTGGTGCCGGGCGCCGGGCCTGTGTGCTGACCGCCCTGGGCGAGAAGGAGCAGGTGATGGTGGCGAAGGAGCAGGCGCAGGGCGTCGGGGACCGGAACCCCTCCCTGCACCCTGCACCCCGCACCCCGCACCCCAGCCACGCGCTCTTGTTCTCCAGTGGGTGGTCGATGAAAGTGGGAGATGGGTAATCTCACAGCTTTGGTAATTTTTTTAACTTGATTTTTAGAGAGAGGGAGGGGGAGAGAGAGAAACATTGGTGTGAGAGCGAAACATTGACGGCTGCCTCCTGCGGGGGAGTCTCAGGCACGTTCATGGGGGAGTCTAGAGCTCAGGCAGGGCAAGGGGGAGGTGACTGGCCTGGAAGGATGTGTTGTTTTTGGTAATTTTTTTAAAATGTGCCTTTATTGATTTTTAGAGAGAGAGGAGAGAGAGATAGAAACATCAATGATGAAAGAGAAACATCATCAATCGGCTGCCTCCTGCACGCTCCCTCCCAGGGACCGAGCCCACGACCCAGGCGTGTGCCCTGACCGGGAATCGAACCATGACCTCCTGGTTCATGGGTCGAGCTGTGCCGGCTGGACTATTTTTGGTAATTTTTTTAAACGTTTCCTTTTTTAAAAATAAGGTAGACTTGAAATTGGGTCGGCACCAAAATTATTTGGATACCATTCCTAGTTTCTGTTGTCATAAAGCATCTTTAAAATGAAGTCTATAATGTCCCCCAAATCAGCTAATGCCGGGACTGTGGACTGAGCTGCACAAAGCGCCGCCTCCGACCAGTGTCCCGGGCGGGCAGGGCCGCTGGGCCGGAGTCGGATCCCACCTCTCGCTGCCTCCCCTCCTCGCCCTGTCGCAGCACGGCCTTCGCTTGAGGCGCTGGTGACCACGGCTTCCTCCTGCGTCGGAAGAACCTAACGTTCGTCCCAGGGGCTTTGGGTTGACTGAATCCACTCTGAGGGCTCTGCTAGTGACAGTTTCTGTGAGTCCCTTGTTGCTGGTGACGGGACAGCAGGAAGGCGGGGTCAGCAGGCAGAGGGGGTCTCGTATTGAGGGCAGAGGAGGCTCTTAAACTCTCAAACTCTACGGACTCCGAGGTCTCTCTTGGGCCGGTGGCTGTTCATGGGAGCAGACCAGCGGGGCCATCAGCTGCAGCCCCAGGCTCCCCGTAGGAGCAGAAGGGCCAGGAGTTAAGTGTTCGGCCAGCGGGCACCGCTGCTTCCAGCACAGTCCACTTCTGCCTTGTGGGTCCTTCTCTCTCTGCTTCCCCCACAAAATTACAGAACCGGGTATGAGAGTCACTCCGTCAGACCCGCCTTTTATGACTCAGAACCTGCTGTCTGCATTGAGAAGGTGGAAGGGCACTAACATGTTAGCAGGACAGAAACTGGAGTAGAAGTCGCCGTGAGCTAGCTGCACGCGGCGTGCGCAGACCGCCCGGCACGCTCCCGTGTTCAGACAGTCGCTCACGCGTTCTCGTGCCTTTTCGTTTTGCAGACCCGGGACGGTGGATAACTGGACCAAACTGCCTGGGTGTCAGCGTGTGACGAGTGCCGCGTGCGACTTTTCTTCCCTCAACACGCATGTTTATGAGGAAATTAAACTGCGAGTGAGAGCAGAAGAAGGAAACCATACTTCTCCGTGGCATGAGCTTGACCCATTCATCCCATTTCAGCAAGGTGAGAACAGCTGCTGGGATTGCCGTGTGTGGGCTGTTCACGTGACCAGGCAGCGCACTTCCCACACCCGCTCGTTTGCATGATGAACGAGCTCCATCTTTTTTTATGCGTATCCTAAAGGCCCGGTGCACAAAATTCGTGCAAGGGGCTCGGCCCTCACAGCCCCAGCTTCACCTGGAAGGTCGTCGGGAGGGTCTTTCTGCGGTTTGGTCTAATTAGCATATCAGCTCTTTATTCTATAGGATATTTTTCTTGATTTCAGAGAGGAAGGGAGAGATAGAAGCATCAATGACGAGAGACAATCATTGATCGGCTGCCTCCTGCACGCCCCCTACTGGGGATCAAGCCCGCAACCCGGGCATCGTGCCCACAACCTGAGCATGTGCCCTGACCAGGAATCGAACCATGATCTCCTGGTTCATGGGTCTATGCTCAACCCCTGTGCCATCCCGGCTGGGCCCAAATATAAATCAGATCATGGCATTCCTCCAATCAGGGCCCTCAGATTCCTTACCGCCGGGCCACGAGTGACCTCTCTGACCTCATTGTCCACCACCCAGCCATTCCAGCCCCTCCTGTCTCTCGAGCATGGGAGCCCCTGCCCACCTTCGGGGCCTAGGCCCGAGTGCCCGCTGGAACACTTTCTCCCCAGCTGTTTGCACGGTCACGTCTCAGAGGCTCCCCTGACTAACTCGCCTGACGTCCCTCGCTCATCCTCTGGCCCTGTGTGATCTTCATGTTTCCTTACAGCATGCCTGCCACACGCGTGTGTCTCTGGGGGTTCCGCGTACCCCGGGCAGTGGGCTCACGGGGACTGTTTCACGCTGGGAGGCTCGGGCTGAGCACCGAGGCGTGTGGGTGCGTGGCGTCGCGGTGATGAAGCGCACAGTAAGAGTCCTGATCTTACAGCTCGGATCGGCCCTCCGAAGGTTCGCCTGGAAGCCGAGGACAAGGCCATAGCGGTCAGCATCTCGCCGCCCGGAGCCGAGGACAGCGTCATGTGGCACCTGGACCGCGGGAACTTCGCGTACAGCGTGGTCATCTGGAGCAACGCGTCCGGGGCGCCGGTGAGCGCGGCCTGCCCTGTGGCCGGGGAGACGGGCCCGCTCACCCTAACGCTTGGCTCTGCTCTTCTCTGACAGACAAGGAACGAAACTCTCCACTCCAGATACCCCAGAATCAAGATTCACAAGCTCGTGCCGCAGACCACCTACTGTGTGACCGTGAAGGCGCGCCTGCTCCTGCAGCGGAACCCCGCCGAGTCCAGCCCCGTGCGCTGCGTGAGCACCACAGGTGGGGCCGCGGCCGCGGGCATCGTGCACGTTGGGTGCTGCTTCATGGGGTGGTTTAGAGGAGAGTTAAACAAAAGCATCTACATGAGAACCCACAAAAGGGGTGGCAGTTGCTGGAGGAACAGTCAGCCTTGCAAAGCTGCCTTCCAGGCGAAGCGTTAACATGGAAACGTCCCGGGAGGTTTATTTCCTCAGAGACATCAGCCAACGAGTCCGGTCAAGGGGAGGAGCTTAGGTTTGTTTATTTTATTTTTTTTTTATTTTTTTTTTAAAAATATATTTTATTGATTTTTTTACAGAGAGGAAGAGAGAGGGATAGAGAGTTAGAAACATCGATGAGAGAGAAACATCGATCAGCTGCCTCCTGCACACTCCCCACTGGGGATGTGCCCACAACCAAGGTACATGCCCTTGACCGGAATTGAACCTGGGACCCTTCAGTCCCCAGGCCGACGCTCTATCCACTGAGCCAAACCGGTTTCGGCAGGTTTGTTTATTTTAATTATAAATGTAGTATCCTTTGTGGGGGTTTTGTTTGTTTGTTTTTTATAGATTTTAGTTTGTTGTTTTTTTAATATTTTTTATTGTTTTCAAAAAGGAACGGAGAGGGAGAGAGAAATAGAAACATCAGTGATAAGAGAGCAGCATGGATCGGCTGCCTCCTGCACACCCCCTGCTGGGGATCGAGCTCACAACCCGGGCCTGTGCCCTGACCAGGAATCCAACCGTGACCTCCTGGTTCAGAGGTCGATGCTCAACCACTGAGCCACGCTGGCCGGGCTGTGCTTTGTTATTTAAGTCAAACCACAGGGCAGGGTGTGAAGTGATGGTTTCCACTGGTCAGAGAGCAGGTGGCTGGCTCCTGTCAGCATGTACGGACTTGCAGTGGTTCTGTTTTTGTTTGTTTTTATCTTTATAGTTCAGATTATTACAGATGTCCCTCCTTTTCCCCCCATAGCTCCCCTCCACCCGGTTCCCACCCCACGCTAAGCCCTCACCACCTCACCGTCCTCATCCATAGGTGTAAGCTCTTTGTCCAGTCTCTTCCCGCACCCCCACACCCTCGTCCCCCCGAGAATTGTCAGTCCGCTCCCTCTCCATGCCCCTGATTCTATTACATTCACCAGTTTCTTCTGTTCATCAGATTTTTTTATTCATTTGATTTTTAGATTCACTTGTTGATAGATATGTATTTTTTTTGTCACTGTTGTTCATATTTTTTATCTTTACCTTTTTCTTCTTCTTCCTCTTCTTAAAGAATTCCCTTCAGCATTTCACATAATCCTGGTTTGGTGGTGATGAACTCCTTTAGCTTTTTCTTGTCTGTGAAGCTCTTTATCTGACCTTCAATTCTGAATGATAGCTTGGCTGGGTAGAGTAGTCTTGGTTGTAGGTTCTTGCTATTCATCACTTTGAATATTTCTTGCCATTCCCATCTGGCCTGCATAGTTTCTGTTGAGAAATCAGCTGACAGTCGTATGGGAGCTCCCTTGTAGGTAACTAACTGTTTTTCTCTTGCTGCTTGTAAGATTCTCTCTTTGTCTTTTGCCCTTGGCATTTTAATTATGATGTGTCTTGGTGTGGTCCTCTTTGGATTCCTCTTGTTTGGGGTTCTGTGCGCTTCCTGGACTTGTAAGTCTATTTCATTCACCAGGTAGGGGAAGTTTTCTGTAATTATTTCTTCTAATAGGTTTTCAGTATCTTGCTCTCTCTCTTCTTCTGGCACCCCCATAATTCGGATGTTGGTATGCTTGAAGTTGTCCCAGAGGCTCCTTACGCTATCTTCATATTTTTGGATTCTTTTTTCTTTTTGCTCTTCTGGTTGGGTGTTTTTTGCTTCCTCGTATTTCAAATCTTTGACTTGATTCTTGGGATCCTCTAGTCTGCTGTTGAATCTCTGTATATGATTCTTTTTATTTTTTTAAAATATATTTTATTGATTTTTTATAGAGAGGAAGGGAGAGGGAGAGGGATAGAGAGTTAGAAACATCAATGAGAGAGAAACATTGGTCAGCTGCCTCCTGCATACCTCCTTCTGGGGATGTGCCTGCAACCAAGGTACATGCCCTTGACCGGAATCGAACCCGGGACCTTTCAGTCTGCAGGCCGACGCTCTATCCACTGAGCCAAACCGGTTAGGGCTATTATTCTTTATTTCAGTCAGTGTATGCTTAATTTCTGACTGGTCCTTTTCCATTTTTTTGGCATTCTCACTCAGATCCTTGAAGGTCTCACTAAGTTCCTCGGAGATTTCTAGAAGATTCTTGAGTAACCTTATAACCGTGGTTTTAAACTGTATATCCAGTAGTTTGCTTTCCTCCATTTTTTCATTTGTGACATGTTTCTTTGTCTCCGCATTTTGGCTGCTTCCCTGTGTTTGTTTCTATGTACTGGGTAGCTGCTAAGTCTCCCTGAGTTGATAGAGTGGCCTTGTATAGTAGGTGCCCTATAGGGCCCAGTGGCTCGGCCTCCCCAGTCACCTGAGGTGGACACTCTTGGTGCGCCCCTGTGTGGGCTGTGTGCACTGTCTTGTAGTTGAGCCTTGATTGCTGTTGGTATCACTGGGAGGAATTGACCTCCAGGCCAATTGGCTGGGACTACAGTGGAAGAACTATAGGAGACACCCGTATGGGGCAGGACTTGCTTCAATGGGGCTCTGGTGCTCACTGAGTCTGCCCCCTGAGTGTGTCTCTTACAGATCTGAAGAGTTGTAATCTGGATGGTCCCACTTTGACCACTGGGTACACTGGCTCTTGGGTCTCCAAGGAGGTGCAAGGTCAGCCACTGTCTGGGGCCACCCAGCAGGAGCTACAGAGAGATCTGCAGATTCCTCCTCTTTGTTTGGGGTTTGGAGGCGCCCAGACGAGGCCCAGCTGTGAAGCGAGGCAGGTGCTGGTGCCGGCCTTGGGCCCTTTATTGATAGCGTTGGGGCTCCCTGACCCAGCTGCAGCTTGTTTGACAGGTTTTAGGCTGAGAAAGGACAGGCCATTCCTATGCAAAAGCCTCTGTGCACAGCTTGGGCGGGGTCTCAGGGAATCACAGGGCGGAGCAAACGGCCCCCACGTTCCTGCCCCGATGCCAGACAGCCCAGTTTCTCCCCGAATGTGCCTGGGTCCCCCAGGGTGTCGCCCGGAACTGAAGTTCAGAGCAAGCGGGAGCATGTATCTCCCTCCCGATTAAAAGAGCGGCACACCGGGTGCCAGCCCGTTCCGCGCCTCCTCCCAGTCTCAGTGCGCTTTCTTCTTCACCTCTAGTTGTAGAACTTCCACTCGGCCAGCTTTCCCGCGGTTCTGGATGATCGCTGTTCTGTCTTTTAGTTGTAATTTTGATGCGGTTGTAGGAGGCAGCAAGTACAGTGTCTGCCTATGCCGCCATCTTGGTTCTCTGTCGGTTCTGTTTGGTTTTAAATTCTAAAGAAGGCCCTGCTACGTACATGTGACGGCCGCTTGTTTCAGCCGGCACGTTGAGGCTCTCCTTGTATGTCAGCAGGCACGCAGGGCCTCCCCATCCTCTTACGTGGCGGCAGAGCCGTGCCCGCGTGGACCGCCGCATGACTACGGAACCACGCGGTGACAGAGCCTTCCCCTGCCCGCTGAGAGCGAGCGTTCTCGCCACGTGGATTTCGCTCGAGCAGACGTGTTCTGTGTTCTGTGTCTTCCAGTGGAAAATGAGCTGCCTGCTCCCGAAAATGTGCAGGTCGTTCTGGAAAACCAGGCCTATGTCCTCAGGTGGAACTACACACGGGACAACGTGACGTTTCAAGCCCAGTGGCTCAAGTAAGTTCCGTCTGCACGCCCCCACCCACCTGCTGTTCGTGCTCCCGCGGCCCCCCACCCACTGGCCGGCCCCCCCACCCGCTGGCCGGCCCCCCCACCCGCTGGCCGGCCCCCCCACCTGCTGGCCGGCCCCCCCACCCGCTGGCCGGCCCCCCCACCCGCTGGCCGGCCCCCCCACCCGCTGGCCGGCCCCTCCACCCGCTGGCCGGCCCCCCCAACCGCTGGCCGGCCCCCCCACCCGCTGGCCAGTCCCGGGATCGTGTTGTTGGAGACGGGGCATCTCATGCCAGCGCTGGCTCTGCCCGCGGCTGCTGCTGGCCTCTCTGGGCCTCAGTGTCTTCATCTGTTGTAAGATGTGTGTGTTCTGTGACACGGATGGTGTAAGATGTGTGTGTTCTGTAACATGGATGGTGTAAGATGCGTGTGTTCTGTAACATGGATGGTGTAAGATGTGTGTGTTCTGTAACATGGATGGTGTAAGATGTATGTGCTCTGTTAAATGGATGGTGTAAAGTGCGTGTGTTCTGTAACATGGATGGTGTAAGAGGTGTGTGTTCTGTAACATGGATGGTGTAAGATGCGTGTGTTCTGTAACATGGATGGTGTAAGATGCGTGTGTTCTGTAACATGGATGGTGTAAGATGTGTGTGTTCTGTAACATGGATGGTGTAAGATGCGTGTGTTCTGTAACATGGATGGTGTAAGATGCGTGTGTTCTGTAACATGGATGGTGTAAGATGTGTGTGTTCTGTAACATGGTGTAAGGTGTGTGTGTTCTGTAACATGGATGGTGTAAGATGCGTGTGTTCTGTAACACGGATGGTGTAAGATGCGTGTGTTCTGTAACATGGATGGTGTAAGATGCGTGTGTTCTGTAACACGGATGGTGTAAGATGCATGTGTTCTGTAACATGGATGGTGTAAGATGCGTGTGTTCTGTAACATGGATGGTGTAAGATGTGTGTGTTCTGTAACATGGTGTAAGGTGTGTGTGTTCTGTAACATGGATGGTGTAAGGTGTGTGTGTTCTGTAACATGGATGGTGTACGATGCGTGTGTTCTGTAACATGGATGGTGTAAGATGTGTGTGTTCTGTAACATGGTGTAAGGTGTGTGTGTTCTGTAACATGGATGGTGTAAGGTGTGTGTGTTCTGTAACATGGATGGTGTACGATGCGTGTGTTCTGTAACATGGATGGTGTAAGATGTGTGTGTTCTGTAACATGGATGGTGTACGATGTGTGTGTCCTGTAACATGGGTGGTGTAAGATGTGTGTGTTCTGTAACATGGATGGTGTAAGATGTGTGTGTTCTATAACATGGATGGTGTAAGATGTGTGTGTCCTGTAACATGGGTGGTGTAAGATGTGTGTGTTCTGTAACATGGATGGTGTAAGATGTGTGTTCTGCAACATGGTGTAAGGTGTGTGTGTTCTGTAACATGGATGGTGTAAGATGTGTGTGTCCTGTAACATGGATGGTGTAAGATGTGTGTGTTCTGTAACATGGATGGTGTAAGATGTGTGTTCTGCAACATGGTGTAAGGTGTGTGTGTTCTGTAACATGGATGGTGTAAGATGTGTGTGTTCTGTAACATGGTGTAAGGTGTGTGTGTTCTGTAACATGGATGGTGTAAGATGTGTGTGTTCTGTAACATGGATGGTGTAAGATGTGTGTGTTCTGTAACATGGATGGTGTAAGATGTGTGTGTTCTATAACATGGATGGTGTAAGATGTGTGTGTCCTGTAACATGGGTGGTGTAAGATGTGTGTGTTCTGTAACATGGATGGTGTAAGATGTGTGTTCTGCAACATGGTGTAAGGTGTGTGTGTTCTGTAACATGGATGGTGTAAGATGTGTGTGTTCTGTAACATGGTGTAAGGTGTGTGTGTTCTGTAACATGGATGGTGTAAGATGTGTGTGTTCTGTAACATGGATGGTGTAAGGTGCGTGTGTTCTGTAACATGGATGGTGTAAGGTGCATGTGTTCTGTAACATGGATGGTGTAAGATGCGTGTGTTCTGTAACATGGATGGTGTAAGGTGTGTGTGTTCTGTAACATGGATGGTGTAAGGTGTGTGTGTTCTGTAACATGGATGGTGTAAGATGCGTGTGTTCTGTAACATGGATGGTGTAAGGTGTGTGTGTTCTGTAACATGGATGTGTAAGGTGTGTGTGTTCTGTAACATGGATGTGTAAGGTGTGTGTGTCATGTAACATGGATGGTGTAAGGTGTGTGTGTTCTGTAACACGGATGGTGTAAGATGCGTGTGTTCTGTAACATGGATGTGTAAGGTGTGTGTGTCATGTAACATGGATGGTGTAAGGTGTGTGTGTTCTGTAACACGGATGGTGTAAGATGCGTGTGTTCTGTAACACGGATGGTGTAAGATGCGTGTGTTCTGTGACATGGATGGTGTAAGATGCGTGTGTTCTGTAACATGGATGGTGTAAGATGCGTGTGTTCTGTAACACGGATGGTGTAAGGTGTGTGTGTTCTGTAACATGGATGGTGTAAGATGCATGTGTTCTGTAACACGGATGGTGTAAGGTGCGTGTGTTCTGTAACACGGATGGTGTAAGGTGCGTGTGTTCTGTAACATGGATGGTGTAAGGTGCGTGTGTTCTGTAACATGGATGGTGTAAGATGCGTGTGTTCTGTAACACGGAGTGCCGACGGCTCTGTCTGGCAGAGGCGTGGTTCTGGCTGCGATGTCGCCTCCCCGAAGGGAAGGTTCTCCCTCAGAGCTCACTTCTCCGCGGGGCTCGAGTGGCCTCAGTCCCGGCCCGGGGCCTTGGCCGCACCCCCACGGCCGCCGCCCGGCGCCGCCCGGTCAGAGCGCACGGAGAGCTGCCGGGCTCCACGCGAGTCGGCACCCCGGAGCCATCGAAAGTGCAGCCAACAAGACGCCGCTCCCCGCTCCTGTCTTCTCCGCGTCCCCGCAGCCCCGCGCCCCCGGGTGCTCCCCCGGGACAGGCTCTCGTCCCCGGGCACCCAGTTCCCGAGGGCACCGTTCACCGTTACAGCCCGCCCCTCGCAGGGTGGCTGCCTGTTACGGCGCTCCATACAAACACTGACTAAATCAACGTGTTTGGAACTGAAAACAAACAGTGTTTGTCTTTAAAGCTCCTATTTGAAAAGGTTCCCTGGAAGCGATTCAGAGAAGTGGGCGCACGTGCAGGGCTGCGAACGCGCCCCCGTGGCCCGGTGCGCCCTGCCCCGGGACCTGTTCCGGAAGGAGGTGTACTTCCGTGTCCGGGCCGCCCGCGGGAACCGCTCGTCCCCCTGGTCCGAGGAGGAGAAGTTTGATGCTGGAAGACGAGGTACGCAGTCGCCTTTACTCTGGATCCCAGTTCTTCACCCTGGAGGTCCTTTGATCTCCTCTAATCTGCGTTAACGCCGGCCTTACCCCTCCCAGCGGTCATCCCCCCTCCGGTCGTGGCCTTGAAGCCCCTGGACAGCCACTCGCTCCAGGTCGCCATCGGCTTCCCGGACCGGACCGAGTTCCAGTTCTACCTGCTCACCTACGAAGTCAGTTTTTGGGAAAACACTTCCAATACAGAGGTAAAAAGACTACAGCTTTGTAATTGAGCGTTATAATTGATTGAGTGAAAATAAAGCTTGGCTCGGCCGGCGTGGCTCAGTGATTGAGCATTGACCTATGAACCAGGAGGTCAAGGTTCGATTCCTGGTCAGAGCACATGCCCGGGTTGCAGGCTCGATCCCCAGTAGGGAGCGTGCAGGAAGCAGCTGATCAGTGATTCTCTCTCGTCATATCTCTCGCTCCGTCTCCCTTCCTCTCTGAAATCAATACAAATGTATTTTTTAAAAGCTGCACGTTACGATTATAGGGACATTTTTAGACTTTAAGACTGTGTGAGCACGCTGTCCCTCCAGGGGGCACGTCCGCACTGTTCCCCCCCTCCCCCCCCCCCCCCCCCCCCCCCCCCCGGGCGCCCGTCTCCTAACCTCAGACCCCAGGAGACGTGCGGGCCGCTCGCCCCCAGGCCCGTTCCTCTCACTCCCGGAGCCAGGACCGGCTCCGCTGCTGCTTCTGTTCGTCCTTCCTGCGTCACTGTCCGCGGCTTTGGTAACGGCCCCGACACACAGTGAGGAGAGACGCCGGCCGGCCCGGCGGGGTCAGCGGTGAGCGGAGCCCCTGCGCCGAGGCCACACCTCAGCCCCGTCGGGGCGCAGGCTGGGGGGCGGCCGTTCTCTCTTGGTTGACGTTTCTCTCTGACCCTCTCTCCTCTCTAAAGCCGACAAAGACATTGTTTCCATTGAAATTTAAAAACGATCACACGGCTCTTCGGCAGCGGCATCGCTGACTCTGGCTCGGCACCGCGTGTTGTCCCATCACGTGTGTCTCCTGAGCCTGTGTCCGCCGTGTGGGAGCCAGTCTTGGGGCGAATCTTAGAGAATCGGGGCAGGAGACGTTCCCCGTCCGAGCCCGCGGGGCTGAGTCCTGCGATGGCGGCTTGTCTTTCACAGAGGACCATCGTGGAGCAGAAAACCGACTTCCTGGTCCCCGGCCTGAGGCCGCACACGGTGTACTGCGCGGCCGCCCGGGCGCTGCTGGAGGCCGGGCCGAGGAGCCAGCGCAGCGGCCCCAGCAACACGGCGTGCGCCCGGACGGAAGCAGGTGCGCAGCTCCCGCCGCGTCTCCCCGAAAAGGCAGCCTCAGCCCTGGCCAGCGCGGCTCCGTGGAGAGCGCGTCGGCCTGCGGAGCAAAGGGTTCCGGGTTCGATTCCGGTCAAGGGCATGGACCTTGGTTGCGGGCTCCTCCCCGGCCTGGGCCCTGGTCAGGGCGCATGCGGGAGGCAGCCCATGGACGTATCTCTCTCACTTTGATATTTCTCTCCCTCTCTCCCTCTCTCTTCCACTCTCTCTAAAAATCAATGGAAACATATCCTTGGGCGAGGATTTAAAAAATAAAATACAAATGCAACTTCATAAAAATAACTCCGCTCGCTGAGGAGCGTGCAGTGCTTCATCCACTGCAGACGCGCGTCTGAGCTCAGGCTTGGCGTCTGGAAACTGTTAATGGTCACTCAGCTCAGTGTTTTAATGCTCACTCCATCCCGCGTCCACCCCGCTAACCTGTGGCCGCTGCCCGTTAGCGCTAACGACCCCCCTTCCCAGCTCCTCGGAGTTACCCTGTGGGAGTCCGCTGGCTCCGCGGGAGCTGGGTTTCTCTGGGAACCGCTCGGTCTCGTCTGGTTCTCGTTTCTGGCTCTGGTCCCCGTGCGGCCGTGTGGGAGGCGCCGGGTCAGGCTGTCCCTTCCCCTGGGTCCCGGATGCCCTCCAGGCCCCTCTTAGGAACGCCATGGCCAACAGGAGGCGTAGGCTCTGCCACCAGAGGTATTTCTAAGGCTATTGCAGTAGCCTTTTATTTAATAGATTTCCTGCCCTGGCTGGTGTGGCTCAGTGGATAGAGCATCAGCCTGTGGACTGAAGCGTCCCGGGTTAGATTCCAGTCAAGGGCACAGGCCTGGGTTGCAGGCTCGGTCCCCAGTAGGAGGTGTGCAGGAGGCAGCTGATCCATGATTCTCTCTCATCATTGATGTTTCTCTCTCCCTTCCTCCCTGAAATCAAGAAAAAATATATATTTTAAATAAACTTTAAAAACAGATTTCCTTCACCGGCTCTTGCTCTGCTGCGAACTCTCGGGCTCTGAGGTGTCCGTGTGCCAGACCCCCGGCTGACGTCTGTGCTTGTTTCAGGAGGCGCCCCCGGAGCCTGGCTGGCGGCCGGCGTTAGCGCTGTGCTCGCCGCCCTGCTCGGCCTCTGCGCTGTGGCCGCCCTCGGGAAGCTGGTCCATTACGTGTTCTTCCCGTCGGGAAAGCCGCCCTCCACCATCGACGAGGTGGGTGCCTCCTCTGTCTGCGGCTGGACTTGCCTCAGATGAACGCACGCGTCTCCCTGCTGTTAGGAGCAGTGCGGCCCTGGGGGTTTGCTTCCAGCGCCCGTGGGAGCGGCCGTGAGGGCTGTACCAGCGGGGGGCCTCGGCCTCCCTTTCCCGGCCCGCGGGCCGCCCGGCATCTGGTCACTGTCGGAGTGGTTCGCAGAGCTGTCCCGGGTTCTGTGGCGAACGCGGAACGTGAACCAGCAGCCTTGGTGTCCTTCCCGTCACCTCTGAGCGGGGCTGGAGCGCTGCTGTGAGGTCAGGTGTTGCCAGAAGCGCTCACTGATGAGGGCGCACCCCCAGCCTCCGCCCGGGCGGGGTCCATGGGGGGCTCCGGGCCTGTCCCAGAGGACAGCGCAGCCTCAGCTTTGGGCCAGAGGCGCTGCAGCTGAGGGGTGCTAGCTGATGCGTTTGCACTGCACGCTCCGTGACCTTGGCGTGCCCTTGGCTGTGAGGTGGGGCCGGGGAAGCCTCCCGCAGAGCTGTGAGCAGAGATGAGCCGGGAGGCCGGGCCATGCAGCCCGCGGTGTGTCACTCTCAGGGCCGGAGTCCGATCTCCCTACAGACTCTGCTCCTCGGGGCTGCTCCTTACAGCTCGCTGGGATAGCGAGTCCTGGCTGAACAGCGAGTCCTGGCTGAACAGCGAGTCCTGGCTGAACAGCTAGTCCTCGTTGAACAGCTAGTCCTGGCTGAACAGCTAGTCCTGGTTGAACAGCTAGTCCTGGCTGAACAGCTAGTCCTGGCTGAACAGCTAGTCCTGGTTGAACAGCTAGTCCTGGCTGAACAGCGAGTCCTGGCTGAACAGCTAGTCCTGGCTGAACAGCTAGTCCTCGTTGAACAGCTAGTCCTCGTTGAACAGCTAGTCCTGGCTGAACAGCTAGTCCTCGTTGAACAGCTAGTCCTGGTTGAACAGCTAGTCCTGGCTGAACAGCGAGTCCTGGCTGAACAGCTAGTCCTGGCTGAACAGCTAGTCCTCGGTGAACAGCTAGTCCTGGCTGAACAGCGAGTCCTGGCTGAACAGCTAGTCCTGGCTGAACAGCTAGTCCTCGTTGAACAGCTAGTCCTGGCTGAACAGCTAGTCCTGGCTGAACAGCTAGTCCTCGTTGAACAGCTAGTCCTGGCTGAACAGCTAGTCCTGGCTGACCAGGGTAAATTAACTTATCATTTGTGCTGCCGGAGCTTTGCGGATGGATGTTCAGTTTTTTATTATTTCGCAGTGAAATGCCCGCAGCCCCAGGGCCCTCGCTGTCCGCCCCTCGGCCTCTGCCCGCCAGCGCCGTGCATCTGTCTTAGGTCCCGTCAGATCCTCGCCAGAGACGACACCGCGTGTGCGGGACTCACGGACGGGTTTGTTCCGAACGTCGTGATGCACGCGATGTGCTCGGCACCGACTTCTGTGAAACTACAGCTGTGAGACCCGCAGCTGCTTCGTCCTTTAATGACCCGTTTCTCTCCTCTTCCTTTCAAACTAGTATTTCCCCGAGGAGCCGGTGAGGAACCTCTTGCTCTCCACGTCCGTGGAGCAGACGGAGAAGTGCTTCATCATTGAGAACGCAGACACCGTCTCTGCACACGTGACGCACGTGGATGAGGATCACAAAACATACAACTCCCAGACGAGCCAGGACTCGGGCAACTACTCCATCGAGGACGGGAGCGCTGAGAGCGGCGGCAGCCACACCGGCGAGGAGCCGGGCCCGCCGGGGGCGGGGACAGGCGCGCGCTCAGCGGGCGGGCGGTTTGCGTGACGCTGGGAGCCTGAGCCCGGCTCCTCCGGGAACTGTCGAGAGGGTCTCGCTTGTGGGAAAAGAAAAAACGCCTTCGGAGCACAGGCCCTCAGCGCGCAGGCTCGCTCCCGGTCTGTTGGCAGGTGAAGCTGCGGGAATCGGACGCCGTGGAAGAGCAGCCGAGTCGCCCCGACGGCGCTGCCCTGGTGGGACCTGGGGTCCGGTGCCAGCTCAGCCAGGGAGGCCTGGTGCTGCCAGTTACACTGCCTGGTGCCCCGGCCGTGCCTGGCCCGACGCATCCCCGTCCCCGGAGACAGCAGCCGCTTGGTCTTTGCTTGGGCGCTGACGCGGGCCCTGGGAGACGTCCTCTGACCCCGTTCTGAAGAGGGACTGACTCTGGAAGACGCCCGCCCCGCCCATGGCTCCGGGGGTTGGGCATTGTCCGTGCACGGAAAGGCCGCCGGCTCAATTCCCGGTCAGGGCACAGTGCCCAGTAGGGCCTGCCCAGCACGTGGGCCCCGGGCCTGCCTGCCTGTGTGGGGTGCGCCGGAGGGAAATCCCCGACGCCCGTTAACACACCAGTGGGGGCAGGCCCCTAAGATGGGGCGCACGGCTTCAGGGCCTCTGTGGTCCTCGGGGGCCGGCGGCCGGGCAGCAGACAGGCCCGGGTGCCTGCTCACCGGCCCCGCAGCCTCCGTGGTCAGCACAGCTGGCCGGCCTGTTTGCAGCTGACGGGGTTTCTTCTGAAAACCATGGACTCGGGAGCCCAGGAACCTGCCTCGGATTCCAGCAGGAAGGGTCTCGGGGAGGCCAGACGGCATCTGGGAGTGTACACGAGGCTTCTCAGCGCCGCCAGAACCGGCGTGTAGATTAATGTAGGCGTGAATGGCGACACGGCTCCGAACGTCACACTTACACCTGCGCGTGCACACCCACCCGAGGTGGCCCAGGTCCAGAAGCACCAAGTGCAGGTCCGTCAGAAATCAGCAGCTCAGAACGTCAGCGTCTGGCTGGGCGCGGTTTTAAAATACAACCTGGGGCGTGCGGCCGGCACGGGAGTGCCCGGGGATTTGGAGGGTGCACAGACACACACCCGCCCCCACCCCAACTGCCTGGCGCATCGTGCATTTGTTTTGTCTGCTGTCTGCCGTGCATTTGTTTTGTCTTCTGTCTGTCGTGCATTTGTTTTGTCTGCTGTCTGTCGTGCATTTGTTTTGTCTGCTGTCTGTCTGCCCTGCCAGGCCGGGCTCAGAGCACGCCTTCCCGGTACCCCGGGGCCCCCGGGGGGCAGGGCCTGCACACAGGAGTGCAGGAAACGTGATCGCGTGGATGAAATGGGACATTTGAACCCCGTGCGTGCTCTGACAACATCTGTATGTTTATTGCGTTCTGGAAGGACATACCAACATTTTTATGCAAAAATCTTTTGTACCAATAATTTCATTTGTACTTTTGCCCGAAGCCCTGTTGGTGTAAATAGTTTTATATAATAAAACTGGAGCCAAAGTCTGATCGGTTGTTGTGCTTGAACTTCGTAAACTTCTGTACGCCAACGGGGCTGCCCCTGGGGCCTTCGCCGAGTTTTCATAAGGGAGGGGCTGGGGCCAGAGCCTGGGCCTGCGATCCCGCGCAGCGTCCCCACCCCGCCCCTGCCCCTCCCCCCATCCCTGCCCCCATTGCCCCTCTCCCCCCACCCCCCAAGCCGCCTAGGTGTTTCCTTCCCAACCTCAGCTCCCTTCGGGCGGGCGGGCGGCGGCCTCAGGAGGGGGTGCAGGTGCCTGCTCTGTGCGCTGGACTCCATGGCTGTCCTCGTGCAAATGCTTCTTTTCCTACAGGATAAGCTCCTCCTACGGAGACCCCCACCCACGCGGCCCTGCCTCCTAGGCTTCTGCGTCTGACATCCCGTCGGGAACCCTTCCATTTCAGTGTTCCCAATGAGCCTTCTCCGTTTTCCCCCGAATGGACAGGGAAGCGAAACACTTAGTCCATCCATCTCTGATGCCCGAGAAGTGCCCCGTCCCTCGGCAGCAGCGACAATGCCAGCAGGGGCCGCGGGTCACTCCCCTTCCCCGGGTTAGGTGCTCCCAGCAGCTCGGCTCGGCCACGGCCACACGCACACGCACACGCGGGGGTTGGCTGGGCTGCTGTTAGGGAGGAAATGAGGAACGTGGATCCCACCGGAGGGCAAAGGAAAGGCGGGAAGAGGGCGTGACGTGCCCATGCAAAGGGCCTCGGGGTCCCGCCCCCCTGTGGCCGGTGCCCCTGAGCGCGCGCTCCCGCAGCGGGGGGTGGGGGGGGCCGCGAGTGGAGAAGCGGTGACGGGTGAAGACGAAGAAAAGAAGCAGTTGGAGCAGATATTCTGGCTCAGAGGAGAAAGGTCATGGGAAGGTCATGGGAAAGGGGGACTCTCCACAGCGGGTTTAATGGGACATTCCTCCCCGTGATTTCAGCCACGAGTGACTCCCGCCGCACCCCGTCCGGAGGCCATCCCAGCCCGGCAGCGAGGACGGGCTGCGGGGAGCGGAGGACGGAGAGGAAGAACATTTTCTTTCCTCTCCCGTGGAACGAGGAGACTCCCCAGTTTTCACCACGCTTTGGTACTCCGGAGTTTTGCTCATAAAAAATGACTGAATTTTATAGAATAAAAGTGCATCATCCGCTCTGAAATCCGCCCCAAAGGCCTCCCCCCACAGGGAGGGTCTCGTGTCCATCTGTCCGTGACCAGGCCCGGCACGCGCCCTGGGAGAGAGTGTCCAGTGTTTGCCCGCAGCCCCAGGGCAGCCGGGCTGTCTTTTCTGTTAATCCTCACCCGAGGGCATTTTTCCATGGATTTGGAGGGAGTGGACGAGAGAGGGAAAGACAGAGAGAAACATGGATGTGAAAGAGGCACATCGATCGGTTGCCTCCTGCACATGCACCCTGACCTGTGCCCTTGGCCAGAATCAAACCTGGGATCCTTCAGTCCAGAGGCCGACGTTCTGTCCACTGAGCCACATTGCCGGGCAGGACTCTGTTTTAACTTTGCAGCTGCCCCTTGAAGCGGTTAATAAATGTTTACGTGGATTCGCCGCCAGAGGGAGACAGCGCCCCTGTTTAGACTCACAACCAGCTGGTATTTCAGAAACTGACTCCTAACCTGAAGGAGGCGGCGTGTGGCTGACGCTGCTGTTACTTCGTTTAGAGTTGCTAGATTTCGCCAATAGAAATGCTGGCTACCCAGTTACATTTGAATTTCAGGTCAACAATAATTTTTGTAGCTGAAGTGTGTGCCAAATAGTGCATGGGACATATTTATAATAAAAATACTTTTTGTTGTAGAACGCTTTGAATATTCTGGCATTTTGCTTGTGGAAAGAGGTGGTTGTGAATTTTCTAGTATGGGCGTATATCATCCCCTCTTTGAACTCTCCTAAATGATTCTACCACATCAACACGTGCAAGTCGTGGGCCCCACCTGTAGTTTCAGATAAACAACCACCTCCAGTTTATGTCCCTTGCAATACTTGGGACGTACTTGCCGTGAAATATTATTCATTGTTTCCCTGAAATCCACACGTGGCTGGATGTCCTGCATTTTCAGTGAAGCCCTCGAGATGTTAAGCTTCAAAAGGACTATTGGGCCCTCCCAGGCCCACAGACCAATGTACATAACGCCCGACAGAGACGTACACCAGCCACATCACACACGACATGCTTCACCCACCACTGAAAACAATGGTTACAAACATTATTCAGGGAGAGTTATAGTTGTTCTTATGGAAAACAATACAATTATATATATATAAAGAGCCAGGGTCCATAACGTCCAAAACGACTGAATGGATGACCGAACACTGGAAGTCAGTCCTGCAGTCAGTGCTAGGTTGCCACGGCGACCCAGCACTGAATGCCGCTGCTGCAGGTGCTGAGACCCAGCACTGACTGCCGAGGGGGCTGCGGATCAGGCCCAGAGAGAGGCCCAAAGAGAGAAGCAGGGTCTGATCCGCAGCCTCCGTGGCAGCTGTTGATCAGTCCTTGCCTCTCTTTCACTCTGGGTCTCGCCAGCAGCTGTGGAGGCTGTTGATCAGCCCCGCCTCTCTGATCAGGCCTGGAGATAGGCCCGGAGATGCTGACTGGCATAGAAACGAACCAATCAGAACCCAATCTGGGTGAACTGCAAAGACAGAACCTGAGGAGGGGTTTTAAGGGCAACAGCTGTTTGGTGTAAGGTGTAAGAAAGTGGTTCAATTTTTTAACGACCTGTTTGGCAGTATAGTGCATACGGCTGGATATCAGTTCAGTTATAGGGATTATGTATTTTTGTCTGCCAAGAGCATCTCCTCCTGCTGAAAAAGGCTTTTTCCCCCCATTTAAGCGATCCTATCCTATGTAACCTATCTATACTAATAAAAGGGTAATATGCTAATTAGACCATGTAGACTGGCCATCTTCTGGATGTCTGACTTCCTTTCAGACAAAGCCATGGTGGTGGGGGCCAAAGCAGAGGCAGTTAAGGGTGATCAGGCCGGCAGGGGAGGGCAGATGGGGGTGAGATCAGGCCGGCAGGAGAGGGCAGTTGGGGGTGAGATCAGGCCGGCAGGGGAGGGCAGTTGGGGGCGAGATCAGGCCAGCAGGGGAGGGCAGCTGGCTTCACTGCTTGTTCAAGAGACGAGGGTAAGGGGGTGAGTCAGTGCTCAGAGTCATCTCAGCCACACGGTGTGCGGGCAGTGATCATGCCCTGGGCCAGGCCTGTCCCCTTTCAGGTCCAGCTCAGCTCAGACTCACGACCTACTCCGTCCAGCCTCCCAGGGCGGTCACAAGGGATGTGGCGCTTCCTTCTCCCGTTCTCCCTCACTGTAATGCCTGCTCCTTAGGAGACAAGCTTGCAGCAGAGAAGGCGGTGGCTCCGGGTCTGCCCACCTGCTCCCATCCTGCTCAGGAAAACCAACAACCAGACCCACCTGGGTCAGGACATGGCGGCCAGCTCGAGTCTTCTTTCGCTTGCCCTTTCCTCGTTGCTCAAAATGAGATGTTGCTGAATAGAACTTCAAGAAACCCCTTGCTAGCCGAAACCGGTTTGGCTCAGTGGATAGAGCATCGGCCTGTGGACTGAAGGGTCCCAGGTTCGATTCCGGTCAAGGGCATGTACCTTGGTTGCGGGCACATCCCCAGTAGAGGGTGTGCAAGAGGCAGCTGATCGATGTTTCTCTATCATCTATGTTTCTAACTCTCTATCCCTCTCCCTTCCTCTCTGTAAAAAATCAATAAAATATATATTTTTTAAAAAGAAACCCCCTGCACAGCCACATGCTGAGTACGTATTGTGAAGGACTGATATGCAACAAAGCATGACCCTTGACCACAAGAGAATGAAATTGGAAATCAATTCACAGAAGGACAGTTGAGACATTCACATACATGTGGAAATTAAACAGCGCACTCGTGAACAGCAGGCGTCACAAGGGGAGTGAAAACCTTAAAGATGTTTCAAAAGGAAGACACAACACACCCAAACCATGGGATGCAGCTAACGCTGTGCTCAGAGGGGAAGTTATAGCTGTAAGTGACTATGTGAAGAAAGAAGAAGGATCTCAAGTCAACAACTCAACCTTCCCCTTTAAGAAACTAGAAAAAAGAAGATCACACTAAACCCAAAGAAGCAGAAGGAATATTAGAGGGGAAAATACATGAAACAGAGAATAGAAAAACGATAAGGAAGATCAATGAAACCAAAAGCTTGTTCTGTGAAAAGATCAAGAAAACTGACGAGCCTTTAGCCAGACTGGCCAAGAAAAAAGAAAGACTGACATGACTAAAATCAGGAAAGACGCGACATTACTCTCAAACTTACAGACATAAACGGGCTGTAAAGGGATGCTGGGAACAAGTGCACGAAATATTAGATAACCTCGAAGAAGTGGATAAATTCCTACGACACAGACGACAAAAACGGGTTCAGGAAGAAACAGAACATCTGCCTAGACCTGTGGCCTGTAAAGAGATTGGGTGAGTAATCCAACCAATGACAACCCAGCGTCCCCCGCGGAAGGGCCTGGGTCCGAGGCGCCCCATCAGCCAGCGTTCAACGGAGAAGCAGAACCGCCGCGAGGGACACAGGACAAGGTTCCGCGGAGGCAGAAACCCAAACTCCAAAAACTGATTCAAGAAAAAACAGAACACCTGACTGGACCCGTAGCATGCAACCCGGGCATGTGCCCCTGACCGGAATCGAACCCGGGACCCTTCAGTCTGCAGGCCGACACTCTATCATCATTGAGGTTTCTATCTCTCTCTCCCTCCCCCTTCTCTCTGAAATCAATTTTAAAATATTTTTTTAAAAAAGAAGAAGGTAAAAGAGACAGAAAGCGTGACTTGGAGGGGCTGAAGGGAGGGGCATGGGAGCTGTTGCTCAGACTGAGTTTCAGTTCCGCTCGAGGAGGAGCCGGGGCCGTATTCCTCGTGGTTAGCGCCGCGCGGGGCCCTAACCAAGGAGGAGATGGTCCATTTCAGGCTGCGTGTTTTCCGCCGCGTTTCTAAGAAAGAATGGCCCGCCGTGTGCTCTGAAGTCTGTCCTTCCTCGTCTGGGGAAGAGAAGGCTGGCTCTGCCCGGGCGTTGACCACGTGCTCAGAGGCTCGGGCCGCTTTGCCGGCTGCGTGTCCGTGTCCCGGCTTCGCTGTGGAAGCGCAGACCTCCACGTCCTCACACGTGTGTCCGGGGGGGTGCTGTGTGCCTCCTTCTTTCTGGCGGCGAGAGTCGGGTCGGGTTCCCTCACGGAAAACACGGGAGGCGTCGAGTCGCACACGCGGAGTCCGGGGGGCCGGAGGGAAGCGCTCGGGGTCCGGGGAGAGGCCGACGAGGGGAAGGCGGCCGTGTTCTCATGACTAACGGGCGCCGGGCCTGACGGCGCAGCTGCAGCCGAGGTTCCTGGTGCGTTACTTCCTCCTTCCCCGGAGCCCGTTCTCCTACCCCCCACCCTCCCCCCGTGGTCTTGGCTGCCCAGAGTTCAAGGCCAGAAGTGCTTTATCACACGCTTGGATCACATGCAAATCTCTTTCGAAAGCAGCATGTGTTAGTCCCCGGCTGCTGCGGCTGTTACCGTCCAGCGTTCAACTTCCCCGTTGCTCTCACCCCGACGGACACCCGTCAGGAGGCGGGCGGGCAGCTGCGAGTCCTTCCCCGACGTTGGCTGCGAAGCCCCTACAAGAACGCACACGGCCGGACCCCGCACACGTCCCGACGTCCGAAATGTGTCCGAGAGTTTAAACAGTTGCAAAGGATGTACTCTGCAGTCGGTTGTAAGTGTTCACATTAAAAATAAACGTTGTTTATCGCTCACAAATGTCTCCAGTGTATACGTGTATGTTTTTTTTAAATATATATTTTTATTTCAGAGAGGAAGGGAAAGGGAGAGAGAGAAACATCAATGATGAGAGAGAATCATTGATCGGCTGCCGCCTACACGCCCCCTGCTGGGGATCAATCCCGCAACCCGGGCATTGAACCGTGTGCCCTGACCAGGAATCAAACCGTGACCTCCTGGTTCATAGGCCAACGCTCAACCACTGAGCCGCCCGGCCAGGCTTGGATGCATATACATTTTTTTAAATATATTTTTATTGATCTCAGAGAGGAAGGGAGAGGGAGAGAGAGATAGAAACATTAATGATGAGAGAGAATCATTGATCGGCTGCCTCCTGCACGCCCCCTACTGGGGATGGAGCCCGCAACCCGGGCCTGTGCCCTTGACCAGAATGGAACCTGGGACCCTTCAGTCTGCAGGCCAACGCTCTATCCACTGAACCACACCAGCCAGGGCGGATGTATATGTTTTGACTTAAACAAGCAAACTTCAGAGAAAGAGAGAGGGGAGTTTATGACGTTCGTGAGACAGTTAGAAACTCAAGCACTGACTGCACTTTTATAACGTGAATTACTCCTGGCCGGTGGCTCAGTTGGCTAGAGCATCGTCCCAATACACTAAGGTTGCGGGTTTGATCCGCGGTCAGGGCTCAGACAGGAACCAACCAGTGATGCACAGATAAGTGGAACCACAAATCGATGGCTCTCTCCTCCTCCTCTCTCTCCCCGCTCCCTCCCTCAAATGAATAAATAAAAACTTATTTTAAAAAGACCATACTATGAATTTTTAGTTTATTTTGGGCAATGGTCCCTTGTAAGTCAAAGACACAGAAACGTCTATAGATGACGTCATATGGTAGCCGGATTGAATTCGCAATCACCCCGATGAGTGGGGGGGGTGCCCCCAGTCGCTGCGATGCCCCTCGGAGGGAACAGCACATCCCTCCCGCCCCTGCCCCCACCCCCGTGTTGCCAGGAGGCACCGCCCTGACAGTGCCTTCGGGGGGCCTCGCTGCGGAGCCCCCGCCCACACCAGGGTCCTGTCCACGAGGGGCTGACCCCCTGGGACCCCCCTGAGGCCCTCCCGCCACAGGGCTCCCTTGTGCAAAGGGAGTTGACCCTGAGCCAGAGCCGCTCCCCGGACCCCACTCTGCAGCTGAGGAAACAAGCGGGGCCACGGGGCGGGGGGGGGGGAGGGGGCCGGCGAGCATTCTCGAAGCGGGGTGTGGGGGGCCGCGCTCAGGGAACGGCCCTGCCTCTCACAGCTGGAGCCCGAGCCATGATGGGTTCCGCTCCCACGATTAGGTTCTCCTAACCCCCGTGACCTTGAGACGGGCGCCAGCTGGGCCTGGGCCTTGTGAGCAGGGAGTTTCCTCTGCTCATCACAGAAGAGGAAGTCAGAGGCCCGCACCCCATCGCCGGCCTGGAGACGGAGGGAGCCACGAGGCCAGGCCGCCCTGTCAGCGCGGGGCCCGAGTTCTGCCCACGACCAGGAGGGACCTCTTTCCCCGGAGCCTCCGACAGGAGCTGGGCCCCTGCTCCTCGATGTCCACGTGGCGCTGAGAGAGAGCCAGCCGAGCCTCAGGGCCGCAGCCTGGGCTGCGAAGGGGGGCAGTGAGCGACGGGACAGCTCCCCGCGGCTCAGGGACGCGGGTGCCCTGAGCAAGGCTGTCCTTCCACAGCAGTGACATCTGGCTGCGGGGACAACCGCTGCTGTCCGCGCCGCCTGCCTTCAGAGAGAGGAGCTGGGAAAGGCCGCCTCCCTCACGGGTTTTCTCTCAAACCCGACCAGGCCGCCCCAGCCCCTGGCACCGCTTCCCGCGCTCACACCTCCCGGCGGCAGCCGCCAGGAGAGATTCAGAGATGCGGGAGCTGAAGCCCCGCTCTGCCTCCTCCGCCATTTCAGGGGCAGGAAGCTGGGAAGCCAAGGCCAGGGGCAGCCCCTCAGCCCCCAGAGCGGTGGGTGCTGGCCGCAGGGTGCAGCCCGCCTCACCCCCAAGGTCAAGGCCGGCCGCCGTGCCCCCCCTCCTCCCTCCCCCCAGGACACAGGACCGAGGCGGCTCGGTGCGGTCCGTGGGAAACAGCTCCGTGGGGAAGTGCACTTCTCGGATCCCGTGGGGCCGGTGGCCCGGCGGCCTGTTAACCCACTTCCTCAAACGGGAGCGCCGCCCGGACGGACGGAGCGCGGCGTCTGCTCAGACTTCCTCCCGCAGGCCCCGTGGCTCCGTGTGCGGGCCTGGGGAGCTCAGTGCCCCGGGGGGTACAGGCCACCCTCTTTCCCGGATGGGACCGACGTCCCGCCTTGCAGCCGGGCACCAACAAGTGCATCCGACAGACGGGCCTTCGGGGCATCCTCCCCCAGGGCAGCATGTCCCCCGTCCCCTCCCCCCTCCCCAGCCTAAGGGACCCCTGAGACTTGCCACCAGGGGAGCAGCGGGCAGTGGCAGCTGGTCCGAGCCTCCCCCCACCCTTTTCTCGGCTCCCCAGGGAGCGAGCCGCCCAGCCTGGGCCCTCCCGCGGCTGCTCGGCCCTCGCCCGGAGCTCTGTCCTAAGACCGTGGAATGCTGAGGAACCGTGGTCAGAAACAGAACCCGCTCTGTGAGCCGCGCTTGCCGTGTTCTGGCTGAAGAACGCACATGCTCCCCGGCTCAGGAGTGACCCTTGTCCCTGGCGGTCAGCCTCGCGGTGCGGTCCACCCCTGGGAAGATGAGCCTGCCCGCTTCCCCCGGCCGGCGACGCCTGCTGCCCACGTCACCTCTGTCCTCCCCAGTGGGAGCCGCCGGCTCCTGGGGGCAGAGCAGGCGTTTGCGGGTGACCCGCGGCTCGCCCACGCTGCCGGCAGGACAGGAATCGTGGCTCAGAGGATCCCACCCTGTCTCTGCCGAACCGGCTCAGGTCGGGACAGGCAGCCGACCCCTGCGTTGTCTGGTTTCATTCCTGCTGCAGCCAGGAAATTCTTGCTGAAAAAAGACGGGGGCTTCAAGGTGCCGCCGGGGTCCAGTCCCCTCCCCGCCCCTGTGGCGTGTGAGGCGGGCAGACGCCGGCCGGGGCGGCAGAGGAATGACGTGAGACGGGCGCTCACCCGGGCCACGGGGATGTCGCGGGGATGAGCAGTTTCTACGGCAGTTCGTGGTTTCAGGATTATCTAGGGGATTCTAGAATCCTGAGCTCCAGACACACTATCTTTTCTAAAATGTCAACATTATAAGGTGAGAGAGCCTGTCCCGCTGGCGGGGCTCAGTGGTTGAGCCTCGACCCACGAACCAGGAGGTCACGGTTTGATTCTGGGTCAGGGCTCAGGCTCCATCCCCAGTGGGGGGCGTGCAGGAGGCAGCCGGTCCATGATTCTGTCTCATCATTGATGTTCCTCTCTCTCCCTCCCTCTCCCTTCCTCCCTGAAATCAATAAAAATATATTTTTTAAAATAAGTAAAAAGAGAGAGACTGCTGCTGATTTGAAATCAAACCGACATTGCCAGCCTCAGACTTCCCGCTGCAACAAACAAACTCCTTCCTGACAGCGGCCAAGACCAAAGACTCAGAGCCGCTCTCGACCCGCGCCCCTCCCCCCACGTCTCACTCCGTCACTCAGGAAATCCGCCCGCACACCACCAGAGCTCTGAGTCTGACCACTTTCACCGCCTCCACGCCACGGCTGCCGCCTCGTCCAAGCCGCCATCACCTCTTGGTAGATGGTTGCAATTGCTTACAAGCTGGCCTTCCACCCTTCGCCTCCTCAGTCATTTTAAATATATTTTATTGATTTTTTACAGAGAGGAAGGGAGAGAGAGAGAAACATCGATGAGAGAGAAACATCGATCAGCTGCCTCCTGCACACCCCCTACTGGGGATGTGCCCACAACCAAGGTACATGCCCTTGACCGGAATCGAACCTGGGACCCTTCAGTCCGCAGACCGACGCTCTATCCACTGAGCCACACCAGTTAGGGCTTTTGTTTCTTTTTTCTTTTAATCTCTTTGAGTCAGCATCCCCAATGCTTAGAAAGTGCCTGGCACACAGTAGGTGCTCACTAACAATTAATGGTTACATGAATGAATGAGTAAACAAATGATTTATTCACCAAATTACAAAGTGGTAAGAAATTGGGAAGTGTTAAGCCTGTCGGATGGCTCAGCGTGACGCTCCCTGGAGTCGCAGTGGGAGGAGGACGGGGCAGGTCCGGTCGGCAGGTCGGGGAAGCCAGGCCTGCACAGGGCATGGCCTTCCCTCTACCACCTGCCTGTGAGAACTGGAGCACCTGTGGGCGGCACGGCCTCTGCCGACCTCCCGGCCTCATCACTCTCACAAAAATAAGCTCACGTTATTAAAAATTAAACTTGGACTCTCCAATCTGAGTGTTGTGAACTGAATGTCTGTGTCCCCCCAAAATTCACATATTGAAACCATACCCCCCATGTGATGTATTAGGAGGCGGGCTTTTAGCAGATAATTAGGGTTACACGAGGTCATGAGGGTGGAGCTCTCACAAATGGGATTAGTGCCCTTGTAAGAGTCACCCGAGAGCTTGCTCCCCACTTTGCTCTCTGCCAGGTGAGGACACGGGAGAATTTGGAGTCTGCAACCAGCAGGGGGCCTACACTCTGACCTTGGACTTCCGACCTCCAGAACTGCGAGCTTTCATAAACACACTCTCACAAGCCACCTGCAATCCTGCTGGGAAATCTTTCCTGCATGAAGTCAAGAACCCACACACTGCCCAGCCGGTGTGGCTCAGTGGTTGAGGGGTGACCCAGGACCCAAGAGGTCAGTGGATCCATTCCTGCTAGGGCACATGTGAGGGGTGCAGGCGCCATCCCCAGTAGGGGGTATGCAGGAGCAGCCAATTGATGTCTCTCTCTCCCTCTCCCTCTCCCTTCCTCTCTCTGAAATCAATAAAAAAATATTTAAAAAAATAAATTAATTAATCCCTAGACAGTTTGGCTCAGTGGATAGAGCACTGGCCTGCGGACTGAAGGGTCCCGGTTTCATTCCAGTCAAGGGCACATGCCTGGGTTGCCGGCTTGATCCCCAGTGGGGGGGCGTGTAGGAGTCAGCTGATCAATGATTCTCTCTCATCATTGATGTTTCTTTCCCTCTCTCCCTCTCCCCTCCTCTCTGAAATCAATTTTAAAATATATATTTTTTAAATTCCTTAAAAATAAATAAACACAAATTTCCGTTGGCCCCACCACCTCCTCAACTCACCGCCCTGCCGAAAGCGCTCCTCACACCCACTCTCTGGCTAACCCCCTGGTCCGGAGCCGCCTCCGGACACCCCCTCTGCGAGTCCCTGTGGCCGCCCCACCCGGGCTCTGACCCAGCCTCCCGGTCCTCTCCCCGGCAGTGGGCAGGGTGGACCCTGCTGACCAGCGCTCCTCTAGAATGGCCTCGGCCCCGCGGCCGCCTTCTCCCGGCCCCGCGCCTTCTCGCCTCTCCTCTTGTTTGGTGACAAGTCCCCGGAGGCAGCGTCCGTCCGTGTGATCAAGTCACACTCTTTGGAAGCTCACGTCTCATCCGCCCTCGAGGAACATCGGCCGATGTGCTCACTGGTGCTGTGAGTGCATTTGCTGCGCCATGGAGCCTCGCTGGCTCTGGGGTGGGACCCGAGGGCACCGCGCATCCGAGGGCACGGCCCGGCCCAGCCCCCGCCTGGGGGCACCGCATATCCGATCTGAGGGCACGGCCTGCACCTCGCGGGGTGCACACCGGCTTCGAGGAACGGCTGCTGGGCTGGGCGGCTGGGCGCTCACTGTTCCTCCACCTCCGCTGAGTAACCTTTGGGACTGTGGTTATAGCATGATAACCACATGTCACCGCTCGCCGTCAGCGGGAACGCGGAGGGCTGTAACCGCGGTAAGTGTCTTCTCACCTCGACCACAGCCTGCAGCGCGGGAGCAGGCGGCGGCCCCGTGGGCGCGGGCGGCGTGTCCCGGGCAGGAGGGCTGCTGGCTGCGCCGGGACCGGACCCGCGGGCCCAACCTGCGCTCCCCACCCCTTTCCTGCCGGGCTGACCCGCTCAGGGGCGCCCGGGGGGCCCGGGGGGCGGCCTCGCCTGCCTGCGCCCCTGGCCTGGCCCCCGCTGCGGTGGAGCTGCTTCTGGGCGGGCGCCTGGGGCGGGGACGGGCCGCCCGCCCGCGTGTCCAGCGGCTGGTCAAGGCCACGCTGCCCTCCCCGCTCCAGGGCGCGGCACGGAGCCTGGCTGGCCCGAGGGCCTGACCCTGCCAGGGACCCGCCAGCCCAGGTCAGCCCAGGTCTCCTCGCCACCGCTGGCCGCTCCGGGTCAGGAGGGAATAGCAGCTCTCTCCTAGCCCCACGGGGGATCCCCCGGCTGAGAGGCAGGGCGCTGTGCCACCGGAGTCAGCGCCGGGGACATTGCCGGCACCTCAGCAGGGTCCCAGGCCCCCTCTGCGCTGTCGGTGGTGACCTGGCCTCGGGGTTCCTGTGAACGTGTCCCGTGGGCCCCCCCGGCCAGCCCAGGTCTTGGCACCTTCTCAGGGTCCCTCCCTCGCCAGGCCGCTGACCAGGGACCAGGCGGCGTGTGGCTCTGGCCCGGGCCCAGGCCGTGCTCAGGCTGGGCAGTCAGCTGTGTCTGCAGAGTGTCCTGGAACTGGGGGCAGCCGGGTTCTACCAGCCCGTGACACACAACAGATTCCTTTCTATCTTGTCCCCATTGTGGGTCGCTCCGACCACTGAGCCACACGGGCCAGGGCCCGAGGGTGGTTTTCCTGGCCTTCTCAGAGAGGGTGCGTTCGCGCTGCCTCCTCACACCTCACGGGTGCTCGAGGGCCTGGGAGTTTCAAGATGTAAACTGTGGTCCCTTCTGGGGTGTAAGATTACGGGAAATTGTTTCTCTTTATGATTTTTCTGTAGTTTATAGATCCCCCCACAATCAAGTGTTGTTATTATCACAGGAAAACAATAGTAAAGAAAGCTGGCCTGTGTTACGTGTACAAGTCCCAAATCCATGGAAATTCTCCTTCAGTCAGACACACGCCCGCCATCCGGGCACGTGCCCTTGACCTGGAATCGAACCTGGGACCCTTCAGTCCGCGGGCCGACGCTCTATCCACTGAGCCACACAGCCAGGCCCGGCGGTGCACTGGTTACTCGGTGCCTGAGAGCAGAGGGCGCGGCACAGCGCTCACGCTCACTCTGCGTCAGCGAGTGGGTCCGGCTGACTTTTCCCAGGTCCCGCCCGCAGCCCGCGGGCCGGGATGGACTTTATCCCGTCGCTCCCCAGCTCGGCTGGACTCTCACGTCCGGCAGAGTCTTTTCAGGGGGAGTGCGGGCCCAGAAAAAAGGTTGTTTGTGGAGAGGAGGGCTTCGCTGAAGAAACCGCTGTCCCCCATCCACCCCTCCCCTGGGGCCCCGCAGACCCCACACACGCTCTGCCCTGCTTCCTGGCTCAGGGCTCCCGAGGCCCTGCGGCTCCTGGGTGGCAGGTGTCGTCTGTCCTGATGGGTGACTCGGGGTGGCCCTAGGATGAGGCTGGTCCCACAAAGTCAAACCTTGATTAGAACGGGGAGCACCAGCCACCCCGACTCCGTGGAGAAGGGAGACCGGCTGGAGGTTAATGGTTAACTTGCCTACGTGAGCGGCTCCACGAACCCCACGGGGTGTGCCCCGCCCCGCCCGGACCCCACCCTGTGTGTCTCCACCGCTGTCACCTGAACCCCTAACCACGCCCTCAGTCACCGGGCAGAGGTGGTCACTGCCCCTGAGGTCTGTGAGCTGCTCCCGGGAGGGGTCATGGAACCTCGATTTGTAGGCAAGTCAGACAGGATTGTGGGTGACCTGGGGACCTGCTACTCACAATGACTTCTGGAGCGGGGGGCAGTCTTGTGGGACAGAGCCCCGAGCCTGTGTGTCCGATTCACTCCAGACGGATGGGTCAGGATTGAGTTAAATTACAGGACACCCGCTCAGCTGGCGTGGCTCCGTGGCTGAGCGTGGACCTATGAACCAGGAGGTCGGGGTTTGATTCCCGGCCAGGGCACATGCCCGGGTTGCAGGCTCGATCCCTGGTGGGGGGAGTGCAGGAGGCAGCCAATTGATGTTTCTCTCTCATACCTCTATCCTCCCTTCCTCTCTTTATAATCAATAAAAACATATTTTAAAATCTATAAAAAAAAAATAGGAAAAGGAGGTGTGTGCATCGATGGATGAGTGGATAGAGAAAATGTGGTACATACTATGTGGGTGGACCTCCAAGGTACTGTGCTAAGTGAAATGAGTCAGATAAAGAAAAACAAATACTGGATAGTCTAACTTACATGTGAAATCTTTAAAAAAATAAAATAAAACACAAAACAAACTCATACGCCCTAGCTGGTCTGGCACACTCTCACACAGCCACACACACACACACACACACAGTCTCTCACACAGTCTCACACACACACACACACACTCACACACAAACACACAAACACACACACATGCACACTCTCACACAGTCACACACACACACATGCACACTCTCACACAGTCACACACAAACACACACACACGCACACTCTCACACACACACACACATGCACACTCTCACACAGTCACACACACACACACTCATACACGCACACGCACACATACACACACACACACACATGCACACTCTCACACAGTCTCTCTCACACACACAGTCTTACACACACACACACACACACTCTCTCTCACACAGTCACACACAAACACACACACACATGCACACTCTCACACAGTCTCTCTCACACACACAGTCTTACACACACACACACACACACACACACACACACACACACGGGGGGGGGGGAGCCCCTGTTTTCTCAGTGAACAAACCCACCGCAGACAGAGGCTCCAGGGTCCGTTTCCCAAACACAAACAGTAGCAGTGACCACACCAGAAGACGTGTGTGCAAACAGAGATTCACATGTGTGTTTCGAAAACAAGGGAATCACACAGGTGAGGAACATATCCGACGAGATTCACGTGTGTGCAAAGGGAGTTTCGAATAAAATTTTAAACACAGTTGTAACCTGTGTTTGTAGGACGGTGGCGTTAAGTTCTGGGCTGGCGTGGGGCCGGCTTCCCGGGAGAACGCTTCAAGCAGCGGGCCCTGCGGGAACTCCGCGCCCGCGGAGGGAGGTTTTCGGTGGTTTGGCTCCGAGGAGGTGTGCACAGGAGGGGGCCCGGCACCCAAACCCTCTGGAAGGGGGACTCCTCCGGCTGAGACTCCGGAAAGCGCGCGTGTCCCACCGCTGCTGGACGGGGAGAAGGCAAGACGCGGAGCCACCCAGCCTCCTGCCGTTTGCTACCAGGACGGAGGCTCCCCCCACAGACCCCGGGGGTGGGGCACGTGTCCTGACCCGAGGGAGAGGGCGGGTGACTCATCGATGTCCCTGCCCTGCCCTGCCTGCCTGTGCTTGTCTGCTAACCCCCGCTGAGGCCGCCCGCTGCTGCGTCTGCAGAGCCAGAGGCAGATCTAAGCACATCCGGGTAACGATAGGATCGCAATCTTCCCAGAAAACCGGGGTGCATTTGTGTTTCTCTGAATTACAAAACCCCAAGGGGCTCAGGACACACGCCCTGCCCCCAGGGCCCACGGAGGGATCCCCGGCCCACGCCTTCCGGTTCCCACGGCTTCCTGAGGCCGCACCGGCCCGGCGGCTGGGGCTTCGCAGGGCTCACCGGGGGCAGGACCCCGAGAGCCTCGGCATGTACCTGAGCGCAGGCAGAGCTTCTCTCTGGAGAGGGTTCAAGGACCAGTAAGTCTCCTCCTCTGCCTGTCTCTCCTGCCTGCTTCCGGAACAACAGGCGGTGCCGTCCCCCGACACCCGCCGGGCCCTCCAGCAGGGAGAAGGGGAGGAGAGAGCGTGTCATTTGGGGTCAAGGTTTTATTTTATTTTTTAATTTTTAAAAATGTATTTTTATTGATTTCAGAGAGGAAGGGAGAGGGAGAGTCAGAAACATCAATGAGGAGAGAGAATCATGGATCGGCTGCCTCCTGCACACCCCACACTGGGGATCGAGCCCACAACCCGGGCCTGCGCCCTGACTGGGAATCGAACCCTGACCTCCTGGTTCCTAGGTCAATGCTCAGCCCCTGAGCCTCAGCGGCTGGGCTGGAATGAGGTTTTGTGGTGGCCGTACGGGGGAGCAGAAATTGGGGAAGATGAAGGAGGGGCATGGGGACAGAGTGAGAGGACAGGACCGTCACCGGGCCCGGGACGAGCCCGCCCGGCCTGCAGGGGCACTTCCTGAGCAGCGGGCACAGAGCTCTTGCTGCTCTGTGGGGATCTGGGGGCGTCATCTCAGTGGAGAGCGACGCCGATCGAGACAGTGTCAAGTAGAAAAGAGGGTGATGGGGAAAGTGACAAAGCTCTCAGGATGTGGCAGCTCAGGCGAGAGATGGAGTCTTAGAAATCAGGTTGTGGGTACGGGAGGGGGAGGGGGAGAGGAAGCACGGCGGGGGCGGGGGGGGCGGGGAGGACGGGCAGCCTGGGAAGAGACATGGTGCACGTGACCTTCCAAAGCGCGTCTTCTTGTTGGCGGCCCGTGGGAAGAGTGCCCGGCAGGGTGAGGAGCGGGTCCGAGTGCACGGGGCTGTGGAGCGAGATGGGCCGGCCAGGGCCCACCCACCAGCGCCTGGCTGTGTGACGCGGGGGCACGACCGGTCAGCTTTGGATCACAGACACAGAGCACCAGCCACATCGTGTGTGTCGTGTGTGTGTGTGTGTGTGTGTGTGTGTGTGAGTGTGAGAGAGAGAGATAGAGAGAGAGAGAGAGAGAGAGAGGGATCTGACCTTAGGCAATGGTGGGCGTGGCCAAAGCCTGTGTCACACTGTTCTCGGGCTGGAGCCTGGAGTCCGGGCAGGGGCGGGGGGGGGGGGGGGGGGGGGGGGGGGTGGACGGAAGTGGAGGACGCAGGACAAGCTGGAACCGGCGGCCGAGCGGGAGCCCCAGGTCTCTCCCCATCTCCAAGCCTCCAACGTGGACGACTGTGCGTGTGTCCTCCGGAAGGCCGCCCTCTCATCGGAGCGGAACGGCCGCTCAGAGAGGCTGCAGGGGGCCAGGAGCTGGAGGAGCCGGGCGGCCGCCTGGTGCGGGTTGAAATAATGGTGATGATAATAAATTCATATCCGTTCATTACATCCTGCTGGACATACCTCTCTAATACTCTTTTACCTACATTTTAAAATATATATTTTTATTGATTTCAGAGAGGAAGGGAGAGAGAGAAACATCAATATGAGAGAGAATCACGGATGGGCTGCCTCCTGCACGCCCCCCACTGGGGATGGAGCCCACAACCCGGGCCTGTGCCCTGACCGGGAATCGAACCCTGACCTCCTGGCTCACAGGTCGATGCTCAGCCCCTGAGCCGCGCGGGCCGGGCTCACCTACATTTTTATTGTAATCTTTGCCTCTACATACGACAACCTTTTGTAATCGCACTGCAGAAAGTTCACTCAGTCTTTCCTCTAGAATAACTGATCACAATGTTTAATAATGATACTTAGAAGTGTTTTTTTAACGTCACGACTTGTGGTTGATGTATGATGTCCCAAACGTGGCACAGCCACCCCACCCCCAAGTCAGCGAGGGAAGGAGGAGTGGGGAGGACAGACCCAGGCCTACAGCTGGGAGAAGGCCTGAGCCTGCAGATTCCCCGGAAGCATGAGACCCTGCGGGGACAGTGCGGCCGCCCCCCAGGGCCTCGGGGGGGCACGGCGAGGGCCGGAGGTCTAAGCGCCCAGGTTTCACAGCGGTCCTGCCTCCAGAGGGGACCCGCTCGAAGGTGATGTGCGCGATACAGGCACTGCATGATCTGGGGGAGGGGGGGCCCACCAGACACCACCTCACCCTGATCAGGGCTCCGCGAGGACCCGAGGGTGGACCCGAGGATGGGTGCCAGATGAGCCGCCAACGGGATGGGAATGCCACCCGCCAGGAACTGGCTGCTCTGTGGCGAGCCGCTGCGGGTCAGGGCCGGCCCCTTGCTTTGGGGACACGGTGTCTCTGAGGTGACCGCAGGCCGCGCAGCACGGGGGGCACGCTCCCTTTAGTGCTCCCCAGGGCCTTCTGTGGGACCAGGAAACGGGTACCGCCCCCAACATCACAGGCTTCAGGCATGGCCTGGGCCGAGACAGGTGCACCTTCGTCCTGTTCAACAAGATATTTCTGTCGCCGAGACTGGTGTGGCTCAGTGGATAGAGCGTCGGCCTGCGGACTCAAGGGTCCCAGGTTCGATTCCGGTCAAGGGCATGTACCTTGGTTGTGGGCACATCCCCAGTGGGGGGTGTGCAAGAGGCAGCTGATCGATGTTTCTCTCTCATCAATGTTTCTAACTCTCTATCACTCTCTCTTCCTCTCTGTAAAAAATCAATAAAATATATATATATATATTTTTTAAAAAAGATATTTCTCTCCTGATTACAAGCGTTAAAATATGTCCATGGGGGCGGGGGGGGGGCGGGGACCACTGCCCACGGCATGGAGTATTCAGTTTCCGCCCGTCATTTTCTTCTTTTTGATTTTTACTTCTTTTATTTCAGAGGAAAGGAAATAGAAACATCAGTGATGAGAGATTGATGGACGCTGCCTCCTGCACGCCCCCCACTGGGGATGGAGCCCACGACCCGGGCCTGTGCCCTGACTGGGATCGAACCCTGACCTCCTGGTTCACAGGTCAACGCCCAACCCCTGAGCCACACCGGCCCGGCTCCAGCCATGTTCCACGCATCATTTTTGCAAGGATTCTGACGTGTGTCCCTGCTTTTTTCACTTCACATAGAACACGTCTCTGTCTTGAAAAACTCACATCATTCAAATAAAGCCTGGCTATTTCGTCACGTGTTTTTAAAAAGGGGCCCATTTCAGGAGTCCCCCACGAGGAAGTAGGAAGAGCCGAGGCGTCCATGACTGGAGGGAGGCAGAGAGCGGGGTGCAGGGCGGGGAGGGGGCCAAGGGGGGAGAGGGTGCGGGAGGGAGGCAGAGAGCGGGGTGCCCGCCCGGCTGAGCTGAGCGGGTGTGGGCCCATCTGGGGGACAGAGGGACTCGTCCTGCGGGGGCGCCCAAGGAGAACAGCGCAGGCTCAGGGCCCCTCCCCGCCCCACAGCCGTTCCCCCGTACCCCGCCCCCCCCAGACCCGCAGGCCCCCCCGTGAAGAGCGGGGCGTCCTCCCTCCCCCCTGCACGGTCCCCTCAAACCTGCTCCCGAACCAGAGTCAGCGCCGCCCCGGCCGCAGAGGCTGAGACCCAGGCGTTTGCCCGGGGGGGGGGGGGGTGCCAGGGCGGAGGGGGCACAGGCCGGTGCGGGGGTGCAGGAGCAGCCACCCAGGTCCCCTCTCTCCCCTCTCTCCCCTGTCCCCCTGAAATCCATGAGGCACCTGTAACAGGAAAAGCACGACGTGCTAATTAGAAGGACCTTCCCCAGAGGCGGGGGGGGGGGGGGGGGAGGGGAAGGGGGGAGTGGGGGGGGGGGAGGGGGAGGGGGGAGGGGAAGGCCTGCTCTTGCGCGGATTTGGGGCCCCGGCCCCCCAGCATTTAAAAAGAAAAAAGGCAAACGTTTGAACCGAAGGCCGGGGGCCCCGCATTGTGCGGGCCCGGGGGTCAAGGAGCGATGGGGGCGCAGCGGCGGGGGATGGGGGTCCACTCGGCGCGGGTTTGGGGGTCTCCCCAAGGGTCGCGAGTGCCCGCAGGAGGGTGTCCGCGGGCCCCTCCGCGCCCGGCGCCGCAGGGAACCCCGCCCGGGAGCGCGGGGGCGGCCGTGCGGGAAAGTCCCGGGCGGCGGGCGGAGCGGGGCGGGCGGGGCGGCGGGAAGGGGCGGGCCCGCCCTGCGCACCCAGGGCCGCCGCGACCTCAGCGGGTCGGCGGACCCCGTGCCGGGGCCGAGCCTGCGGCGCCCAGAGCCGGGGCCATGCGGCCGCCGCTGCTGTGGCTCCCGCTGCTGCTGCACCTCCGCGCCGCGGCCTCGGCAGGTGAGCGCGGCCTGGCCCGGCCTCACGGAGCGGCGCCGCGGCGGGGAGCCGGGGGGGGGGGGCGGGGAGCCGGGATCGGGTGGGGGGGGGCGGGGAGCCGGGATCGGGGGGGCGCGGGGAGCCGGGATCGGGTGGGGGGTGCGGGGAGCCGGGATCGGGTGGGGGGCGCGGGGATCCGGGATCGGGTGGGGGGTGCGGGGAGCCGGGATCGGGTGGGGGGCGCGGGGAGCCGGGATCGGGGGGCGCGGGGAGCCGGGGCGGCGGCGGGGAGTTCGGGGAGTTCCGGGAGCTCCGGGCCGCCCCGGGACTGGCCGCTGGGGACGGAGCGGCGAGGGCGGGACTGCGCAGCCGCTGCCGGCTTCTCCCGGGAACAAAGGGAGGTCGGAGTCTGGGCCCCCCCCCCCCCCCGGCTCGGTCCCGGCGACGCGCGTTGCTGTGAACGGCCTGCCCGCGGCTCCCGGCCGAGCGGGCGCGGACCCAGGCCGGCCTCGCCCCTGGGCGCTGGGCCGCCAGCCCGGGCGGGGACCGCGGACCGGCAGCGGGTGCGAGGCCCGGTGGCCGCTGTCCAGGGTCCGGTCGGTGGGGTGGGGCGGGGGCCGCGGAGCCCGTCCGGACCGCCCTGCCCGGCGCAGCCCCGGCCCCACGGCCTCCCTCACAGCCGAGCCCGAGCCGGTTCGGGCGGAAGGAGCCCGGCCGCTGTGGGTGGAGCGTTCGGCGGTTCCTTCCCGCGGAGCGGCCGGCGCCGGTGGGGCTGCGCCCGGGACGGCTGAGCGTTTGGAGGTCACCGGGCCCCCAGCGCCCTGGGGAGGGGGGCCCGGCCCGGGTCCGGGAAGCAGCCCGGTGGCTCCGGCTCCCGCCCGGCCCGGGCCTCGCAGAGGCGGTTTGGGAGCCGCAGGGTGTGGGCGGGCGATGGACTGACGGACGGAGCGGCGATGCTGCCCGCGGGAGGGGCGGGGGGAGCAGGGACGCCTGCACGGTCCCACGGCTCACACGTGTCCTGTGGGACCGTGAAGTTGTTTTTATGGGAAAAGGGGGGAAATGGAGTATCGGAGCCCTGGCCGGTGTGGCCCAGTGGATAGAGCGACGGCCTGAGGACTGAAGGGTCCCAGGTTCGGTTCCGGTCAAGGGCCCAGGCCCGGGTTGTGGGCTCCATCCCCAGTGGGGGGCGTGCAGGAGGCAGCTGATCCATGATTCTCATCATTGATGTTTCTATCTCTCTCCCTCTTCCTTTCTCTCTGAAACCAATAAAAATATATAAAAAAACAACAACAAAAAAAGAGAGTATTGGAAACAAATTTTTTAAAGGGAGACTTACACTATCTCCCCTTAGAGTTGTTTTAGGGATGATATATGTCAAATATGGGCCCTCACCCCATTTGTAGTGACCCTTTAAGTCAGGGGTGGGGAAGCCCCGCCCACGGGCCTATAAGGCCCAAGAAATCACGGGTCCGGCCCTGCCAAGGCAGCTGGAAGCAGACTCGAAATGCAATAAATCGAGGAGGTTTTTCAGAGCATAAATTTACATTAAGTGATTCTCTTCAGCGAATGATGTTATAAATGTGCAAATGGCCCTCGGCAGAAAGGCCCCCCCCCCCCCCCCCCTGCTGTAAGCGGGGCAGTTGCTTTGGTTAGAAACCTAACGGACAGCATTGAAGTGCAGCCCGGCAGCGGACTCCTGAGCAGTAAGCCTCTGGGCGCCGCCGGAGCTGCTGCTGGATTTTCCAGCGGGTTGGACCGGGCTGCCGGGGAGTTCTCACCGTGACTCTGACTTGAATCCACAAAGCTCCTACACCCCGAGAAAGACGGTAGCTCCCCGAGACAGAAAACCACTGCAGATGAGCCTGCATCGAGTCGCTCCCGTTCGCCGGACTTTCGGCAGTGGGAACGCCGGGATGTTTGGGGCGCACGCTGCCAGCGATGGGGATGACCCCCATTTGTGGGGCCGCTCTCCTGGGCAGCCAGGGGGCTGCGGCTTCGCATACATCCTCTTAATTTCCCCAGCCACCCTCTGAGCGGGGTAACCGCCCCGTTTCCGCCCCAAGAGACCAAACCACCCTTTGGGAAGAGACCGGTGGTCAGGGTAAACAAGCCGCCAGTGTCCACTGAGGGAGCCGCTTCCTGCTTACGGGGGGGGGGGGGGGACCCGGGTTTTATTTTGACCTCTGGCCTGCAGGGGGCTGGGGCGGGCTCACTTATGGTCGTGATTGGTGGTCACCAAATGCCCGGCCCAGAGGGGGACCTCAGGATGGGGGCGGAGCCTCAGGATGGGGGCGGGGCCTCAGGATGGGGGCGGGGCCTCAGGATGGGGGCGGGGCCTCAGCGGAGAGCCCTCAGCACTCCTGCACCAGGCTCTGAAGCCGGGGAGAGCAGTTAGGCAGTTAGGGGGATCAGGCAAGGAGGGGAGAGCAGTTAGGGCCATCAGGCCAGCAGGGGAGCAGTTAGGGGCATCAGGCAGGCAGATGAGCGCTTAGGAGCCAGTGGTTCTGGATTGCAAGAGGTAAACACCTAACTGTTGCCTACCACAACAATTTTGAAACTACAACTGGAAAACAGAGCGCACACCGTCCAGAACCACCGGAAAGCTGGCAGAGTGGAAAACCTACAACTAGAGAAAAACAGAGAGGGGGACGCTGAGCCTCAGGAGCTGTGGAGGTGCGGAGATCCGTGAGCGCGGAAAGGGCGGGCGGCTGAATACGTGGCAGGCTTGCTCGCAGCGCGGAGAGGGAGGGCAGCAGACGCTGCGTGGCGAGCTTTCTCGTTTGGGAGAAAAACAAAATCTCCCGACTGCACTGAAATCCAGCTGCGGTCGGGGAGAAACTGGGCTGTGTGGCAGCGGACGAGGCTCGAAAGCTGCCTTCTCTCAAGAGGCGCGCAGCCATTGATTAGGGCATGGAGAAACCGGCCCTCTTAGGGCGGAGCAGACGGGAAACCAAAGCTTGTCTGCGCCATTCTGAGACTCCGCCCCATCCAAGCTGAGCACAGAAGCTCTCCCAGCAGAGACACTGCTGATCCTCACAGCCAACTGGCTTGGAGATCAATTCCCGCCAGTGATACCAACAATCCCAACCACTCTGAACTCCAGTTTCTGGGGTCACGCGGGGGACCCAGACGCCTACGGGACTCTCGGCCATCGGTCGGAGAGTGAGAGTGACTTTTCTGTCGGTGTAGACGACACCAGATTTCAACCACTCTCATAAGGGACACATTCAAGAGGCAGACTCAGTGAGCACCAAAGCCCTACTGTGTCTCCAGCACAGCAATTCTTCCGTTATAGACACAGCAGGACCTCACAACCAACTGGACAGGAGGTCAATTCCTCCCAGTGTACCAACAGCAATCAGGGCTTTTAACTTCACCAAGACTTTCCACTCAGCCCACAACGAGGTGTACCAACAGCGACCACCTAGGGTGATTGGGGAAGCTGAGCTACCGGCCCCTATAGGTCACCGACCACACAGAGCCACTCCATCAACACAGGGAGGCAGCCAAAATGTGGAGACATCGAAGTATGTCACAAGTAGGAGAAATAGATGAAAGCAAACTAATGGACGACACAGTGTTCAGAACCATAGTTATAAGGTTACTCAAGAATCTTCTAAAAACCGCTGAGAAACTTGAAGAGACCTTCAAGGACCTTAATGAGAATACCAAAAAAATGGAAAAGGACCAGTCAGAAATTATGCATACACTGTCTGAAATAAAGAATATACAGAGTAGACCACCGCACCCGAAGAGTCAAACCAAAGATCTGGAATATGAGGAAGAAAAAAACACCCAACCAGAGAGGCGGAAAGAAAGAAGAATCCAAAAGTGTGAGGATAGCATAAGGAGCCTCCGGGATGGCTTTAAGCGTACCAACATCCGAATTTTGGGGGTGCCAGAAGAGAGAGAGCAAGATACTAAAAACCTATTTTAAGAAATAATTACAGAAAACTTCCCCCACCTGGTGAAAGAAATGGACTTACAAGTTCAGGAAGCGCACAGAACCCCAAACAAGAGGAATCCAAAGAGGACCACACCAAGACACATCATAATTAAAATGCCAAGGGCAAAAGACAAGGAGAGAATCTTACAAGCAGCAAGAGAAAAACAGTTAATTACCTACAAGGGAGCTCCCATACGATTATCAGCTAATTTCTCAACAGAAACTATGCAGGCCAGATGGGAATGGCAAGAAATATTCAAAGTGATGAATAGCAAGAACCTACGACCAAGACTACTCTACCCAGCAAAGCTATCATTCAGAATTGAAGGGCAGATAAAGAGCTTCACAGATAAGAAAAAGCTAAAGGAGTTCATCACCACCAAACCAGCATTATATGAAATGCTGAAGGGTATTCTTTAAAAAGAGGAAAAAGAAGAAACAAGTAAAGATAAAAATTATGAACAACAAATACATATCTATCAACAAGTGATTCTAAAAATCAAGTGAATTAAAAATCTGAGGAACAGAATAAACTGGTGAACATAATAGAGTCAGAGGCATAGAATGGGAGTGGATTGATAATTCTCAGGGGGAAAGGGGTGTCTGTGTGGGGAGTATGGGAAAATCATACACCTATGGATAAGGACAAAGTGGGGGGAGGGAACCGGGTGATGGGGAGATATGGGGGGGAAAGGAGAAACAATTGTAATAATCTGAACAATAAAGATTTATTTAAAAAAAAAGAAAGAAATGGAGGCGTTCTGGCGGTTACCTGCGCAGTCACACACTCGCAGAAACAGGCAGGCGTTCCAGGCCGGCCAGACTCCCAGCCCAGGGCCTGCGCGGAGGGCCGGCAGGGGGGGAGGCAGCCCACCCCTCCTTCCCCGGGGCCGTGTCGGCGGTGCCATCTCCGGTCACAGGTGGAGTGGGCAGCCTCCGGTCACAGGTGGAGTGGGCAGCCAGGGAGAGCAGGCAATGCCATTTCTAAACGGACAGACCGGAGTGTGTAAGTGGACCCACAGCGTGCGTTTCAGTACGTTTGTCATTGATTTGTCTTCTTTGCCCCCTTTTCTCCCCCCCCCTCCCTTTCAAGACTCTCCCTCCCAGCTGCCTGCTCCTCAGAACCCGAAGATTCGCCTGTACAACACGGAGCAGGTCCTGAGCTGGGAGCCGGGGCCGCTGAGCCACGAGGCGGGGCCGGTGGTGTACCAGGTGCAGTTCAAATAGTAAGCGGACGCTTCTGTGGGGCTGCGGGGGCTGCGGGGGGCTGTGGGGGGCTGCGGGGGGCTGTGGGGGCTGCGGGGGGCTGTGGGGGCTGCGGGGGGCTGTGGGGGCGGGGGGGCTGCTGGGGGCTCTGGGCAGGACTGCAGCAAGCACGCGGGAGCACAGCTTCCGCTCCGGCTGCTGGACCTGCGAGGACAGGGGTCCCAGCACCTCCCACTCACCAGAGAGCCCGCCGTCGAACCACGTGGCTTCTCAGTGTGCTGGGGTGACTCACTGGTTTCGGGGGACAGAAAGGCAAGCACAAGCGCTCCGTTGTTACTTATCAGTGACCGCTATTGGCTGAGCCCTTTTCTGAGACCCGATAAACCAACGTGAACCAAACGGTCCCGCCCCGGGGGGGTGAGAACGGGGCTGGCGGGTAGTGTGGGGGCTCCCCGGCCCTCCTGTCCATTCAGAGCCGCAGGAATGCCCGCAGTGCTTGCCCCCTGGGTGGGTAAGACAGCCCCCGCTCCCCACCTGCTCCATGGGGCGGGGCGGGGCGGGGCGGGGCGGGGGCCGTAAAACCTGTGTTCGTGATGGCATGCACCCAAGTGTGTACTCACGGCCGTCCACAGGAGAGGGGCGAGTCGGGTCCTGTGAACGCGCAGCTGAACGGCCGTTTCGACGGTGCCATTTGGAAAGCGTCTGTGGCCCCACCAGGCAGAGGCCCTGGGGAAGGTGTTGGAGGAGTGGCTTTCCAGAGGATTCTTTTTCATCTTTAAATCTCCACTCTAACAATACCTGCCCGCCCCAGCCGGTGTGGCTCAGTGGGCAGAGCGTCGGCCTGCGGACTGAAGGGTCCCGGTTCCATTCTGGTCAGAGGCACATGCCAGGGTTGTGGGCTCCATCCCCAGTGGGGGGCGTGCAGGAGGCAGCCGATCAATGATTCTCTCTCATCATGGATGTTTCTATCTCTCTCTCCCTCTCTGAAATTAATGAAAATATATTGACAAAAAATATCTGCTTAAAAACAGATTCTGAATTGGGGTTTAAGGTTATCTCTGAATCACATGTATCCCTCAAGGAATTATATTACCAACGTGATCGTCTCTAATAAATGGGCCAGCCCACTGGGACCAGCAGCATAACCTGCAGGGCCCATTGGGAACGAAACAGTGAGACCCCTTGTTCAGAGGTGACAGCAGAGCTTCAATCCCGGTGACCCCCAAAGGCGGGCTCTGTGCCTTGCTCGGGTCAGGCCGGAAGCTGCCCTACCCGGCGGTTAGGAAACTGTATCCTAGGGCCCAGCAAGGTTTCAGCAAGGGGAGTCCCAGCTGACGTACTGACTAGAAGTCCTTAACCTTGAACACGGAAGTACACTTGTGTGTTGACCGAGTGCTTGTAAATATTAGAAATATATGGTATACACTAGAGGCCCAGTGCACAAAAATGCGTGCTCTCGGGCATCCCCCAGCCTGGCCTGCGCCCTCTCGGAGTCTGGGAGCCCTCAGATGTCCCCCTGGGGAGCGGGCCTAAGCCGCAGCCTCGCCTCCCTCTGGAGGTGACCGGCGGGCCAATCAGGGATGGCCTGTGAGCGGCTGGCCCGGCCCCCATTACCCCGCCCCCCCAATTGCCCCTCCGCCACCTCTGGTTGCCACCACCCCCTGGTCACCATCCCTTCCCTCTATCCACTGGCACCCACCTCGGCCGGCCTGGTGCCGCCCACTCGCCAGCCCCACCCCCTGCTGACCGGTCATTCCGCTGTTCAGTCGATTTGCATATTACACTTTTTAAAAAATATATATTTTACTGATTTTTTACAGAGAGGAAGGGAGAGGGATAGAGAATCAGAAACATCGATGAGAGAGAATCATTGATCAGCTGCCTCCTGCACACCCCCCTACTGGGGATGTGCCCGCAACCAAGGTACATGCCCTTGACCAGAATCGAACCTGGGACCCTTCAGTCTGCAGGCCGACGCTCTATCCACTGGGCCAAACCGGTTTCGGCTACGCTTTTGTTATATAGGATTAATCCTTACCCGAGGATGTGTATTTCGGCTCCTCCGAGGATGTGTATTGATTTTTTATTTTTAGAGAGCGGGGAAGGGAGAGAAAGAGAAACATCGATATGAGAGAGAAATATCCATCGGTTGCTGCTTCCCATATGCACCCCGACGGGGATTAACACGAAACATGGTCATGTGCCCTGACCGGGAATCAAACCTGCAGCCTTTTGGTGTACGGGACGCTGCTCCAACCAGCGGAGCCGCCGGGCAGGGCTGTCAGAAATAAGTTCTGAGAGCTTTGGACAGTTTCCTGGTACAGACCACCTCACGGCACTTCGCCTTCTTTCTGGAGGAACTTTTCAGGCTGTAGAGGCCGGTTTTGGAAAAAGAAACAACGGCTGGAGGGCTGAGACTGTCCCTGTTCACAAAAGCCACGGGGCCACTAAGAACTCAAACAGGATGCTTTTTTGTTTGTTTTTCATGTTTTTATTGATTTCAGAGAGGAAGGGAGAGGGAGATAGAAACACCAATGATGAGAGGGAATCATGGACCGGCTGCCTCCTGCACGCTCCCGACTTTGGATCGAGACCGCAACCCGGGCCTGTGCCCTTGACGGGAATCGAACCCGGGACCCTTCAGTCCGAAGGCCGGCGCTCTATCCACGGGGCCACACCATCTAGGCTGCTTTGGTTTTCGTTTCCAGTCGCAAACTCAGTGATGAGAAAGGGCTTTGCTTTTATTTGTTTTAGACACTTTACATGTTTGGGGTGTTTCGGTCACACTGATAACTTAATGTTGAGGCCCTTCTATAGTTATGAGTAGAAACCACACACGGGCCTGTCGGCAGATGAGTGGACCAACCAGACGTCCTGTCCTCCTACGACGGGACGTTACTGGGCCATTATTCAGCCATTCGAAGGGCTAACATACTGACAGATGCTGCAACGTGTGTCATGCTTCAAAACATGCTAAGTGAAAAGAGCTTCTCACAAAAGGCCACACAGTGCATGATCCCATTTACAGGAAATGCCCAGAACAGGCGCGTCCATAGGGACAGGAAGTAGGTCCGTGGTTGCCTAGGGCCTGGGGCTGGGGAGAAGGGGGTGACTGTGATGGTTCGGGGTTTGGGGGTGAAACCTCCTGAGAGAGATTGTGTGGAGGTTGTACACCTGTTGGAAGGCGGAGAGTCAGAGTCACGCCCTCTAAGCGGGCACATGTGTGGCATGTGATCACATCCCGCCCCAGGAGGGTTATCCGCCAGGAGAGGCGGCTTCTGGCACGTGAGCTCCGGTTTTCGTTCCAGCCCCAGCAGCCGCAACTGGTCCGACGTCACGGTGAACAGCATCGGGGTGAACTGTTCCAAGATCTCGGCGACCAAGTGTGACTTCACCCGCACCGGCCTGTCCGGAGGCTTCCTGCGCTATTTCAACGTCTCCCTGCGCGTCCGGGCCGAGCTGCCGGGGCGCGTCTCCGCCTGGGCCTCGGCGCCCTGGTTCCAGCACTACCGGAACGGTAAGTGCCGGGCAGAGCCCTCGGCGGGTCCCCCGCGTCCCTCTCCGCCGAGCTGTGTGGCTCCACGTGCCTCGGGCCTGCCTCTCACCTGAACCACCAGCAAAGAGGTGGGCGCCCGGGCACACCCAGGTCCTGGCTGTGATGGGCAAACCCGGGGCCTGGCAAACCCACCGCCTGTTTTTATAAATGGTTTTATTGGGACGCAGCCACACCGGCTTCTAGCTCGCTGCGTCCGCTGCATCGGGCCGTCTGGCCTGCAAAGTCTGCGTTTGCCCGGGCCTTCACTGAGAGGTGTGCTGCCTCGTCCGGACGGACACTGGCGTGTGGCGCACGGTCTCCCTGTCCTGTCCTGGCACGGCTTCCTTTATGCTCTAGAAAGACTTTAATCCGCATGAACAGCGCCTGGCACGTGGCACATGCGGTGAATACCTGTTGAACGAAGGACTGAAACACGCGGTCCCGGCTTGCACGTGTTCCCTCGAGGGGTCGGTTCCCTCTCGGTGACTGTGGTTCATGCAGCACAAAGCACGGAGGTGACTGAGGCCCTGACGTAAATGAACGGGAGTGCGAGGCCCTTGAGGAGACGGGACCACCGCCTCGGTGGCTGCTGACACGTTAAGCCCTTACTATTCACTTATTCCAGCTGTTAGTTACAATGGTATCCGTGTGTGTTTTTAAAGGGGGTCCTGTTGTTTAGAGATACTACTGAAGCTCAGTCCAGATGAGATGATGTAATGTCTGAGATTCAATCAAAATAATGCAGAGAGGCCCAGCCGGTGTGGCTCAGGGGTTGAGCATCGACCTAGGAACCAGGAGGTCAGGGTTCGATTCCCGGGCAGGGCACAGGCCGGGGTGCGGGCTCGCTCCCCAGTGTGGGCCGTGCAGGGCCCAGCCGCTCCCATCGCTACGGTCCCCACGGGTGGAGGGGGATGAGCGAGCAGCGTGACGATGGCTCCCCAGCGCTAGAGGTGGAAGGAGCTGGCGCCACGCAGACCGGGTTCACATCCCAGCTCTGCCACTGGCTGTCCCTGGGCTTCGCTTCCTGCTCTGGGCCGCGGGGCCCCTCCTGTGGCTGCCGAGCGAGCTGGTGGACACGTGCACGTCCACGCCGCCTGGTGTGTAGCCGCTCAGGACGTGGCCACCGCTGCGCACAGCCCGCCGGGGGTCAGCGCGGAGAGAAGCCCGGTCCTCGGGACGGCCGGTCAGCTGGTGTCAGAATCCAGGTCGGGGCGCCCTGCAGAAGGGCAGGTCTGTGGGCGCTGACGTGCAGCGATGAAGGGCCTGCTCAGGGCTGGCTCCCAGGCCCCACGCCTCGCCCGGGGGTGCGTCACGGAAGTCTGGAGACTGCCTTGCGGCGGGTGCCCGAGCAGCGGCTGCCCCTGCGGGTCCCGGACTCCCGGGCTCCCGCCATTGCTCTGTAAAAGGGAAGCTGGAGCCCGGCCAGCATAGCTCAGCTGTTGAGCATCGACCCAGCAACCAAGAGGTCACCGGTTCGAATCCCGGTCGGGGCACATGCCAGGGTTGCAGGCTCGATCCCCTGCAGGGGGCATGCGGGAGGCAGCTGATCCATGACATTTCTCTCTCATTGATGTTTCTCTCTCTCTCTCTCTCCCCTCTCTCAAAAATCAATAACAACATATTTTAAAAATAAATAAAAAGAGAAGCTGGAGAGCACGTGGCAGGTGGCAGCACCTGCGAGCAGGGTCCGCGAATGAGCTGTCGCTCGTGGCCCATCGCGCACCGCCTCTCGCCTGCTGCGGGCCAGTCCCGCCCTGGCCCCCCCCCCCCCCCCCCGGCCCGTCAGGATCAGCTCCTCCAGCAGAGCACGTGCTCGGAGGGTGCGGGCGGAAGCCTGTAGGGACCGGTGACTCGGCGTAGAGAGGAGGGTGCTGACCGTACGCCTGACCCCGCCCAGGGGAGCGTGTAGGGCGCAAGGGGAGTCAGGCCACTGTCATGAACACAGCCTCTCACAGCGCTGTGATCATCTGTGTGTGTGACGTCTGCGTGTGTGGCGTCTGCATGTATGACGTCTGCGTGTGTGGCGTCTGCATAAGCAGCCTCTTTGAGCTTGGCGGGTGAGACTTGCCCTGTTCCCGGAGTTCATTTGGTTAATTGTACAGTTTATTTATTTGTTGTTAATCCTCACCTGAGGATGTTTTTCCATTGCTGTTTCAGAGTTGGAAGGAGAGGGGGAGAGAGAGAGAGAGACATTGATGTGAGAGACACATCGATTGGTTGCCTCCTACATGCACCCACCACCCGGGTGTGTGCCCTTGACTGGGAATCAAACCCCAAGACCCTCTGGTGTGCCCCCGAGGTTCTAACCACTGAGCCCACCGGCCAAACTGCGCCGTTTAAATGCTTCCTTGACAGTGTTGTCACTCGTTTATGGCACCTGCGTCGCGGCCTGGCTGGCCTGTGAAGTCCGTGAAAAGCCCTGACAAGTGGGCTTTGGCGGTAGCATTTCTCAGTGACGATATTTCGACTTTGGGTCCTGAGAAGCTGGCAGACAAGTGGTTTAAAGGCGGGTGCGTTTACATGACAAAATGTACGGAGTGGGGAAGGGCCCTGGAGACCTTTTCCCGTCGCATGAAAATAGGACCTTGGTTAGCCTCCCCCTCGGCTTCTCTGGAACCTGACCAGGGCGGGGTGTCTGCCAGGAACCTGGCCGCGTTGCTGTGGGCGCGGCCCTGGCTGGGACACGGCCTTTCAGCCGAACGGCCTGCAGTCCCGATGGGCAGCCGTGTCCCTGGCTGTGCTGAGCGCGGTGGTTCTGGGAACTGGGCCGTATTCTTGTGGAATGATGGATGCTAAGAGGTACCGCCTGGCCGGGCTGGCTCCTGGACAGAGCGTCAGCCCGAGGACTGAGGGGTCAATTCCCATCAAGGGCAGCACCCCGATGCAGGCCGGATCCCCAGGGCAGGAGGCAGCCAGTGGATGTGTCTCACATGGATGTTCCGCTCTCTGTCTCTCCCCTCCCTTCCACTCGCTACAAAATCAATGGAAGAACATCCTCGGGTGGGGATTAACCAAAAATAATCTCTGTGTACAAAAAGCCAGCTTCTGTAAGGACCAGACCGACCAGAGACCAGAACACCTGGCCCCTCGCCCCGCGGGCCCGCCCCCCAGGGAGCGGTTAGGGGCGCCCCTAGGCAGGCCATAGGGTGCGAGTTTGAGGGGGGAAGTGGAAGAAATGGGGGAAGGTCTTAGGGCCTGCGGGGTTGGGGGGTCGGCGGAGGAGGTTCGGAGTGAGCGGGGGAAGGAGGAAGATCCGCTTGGGAAACGGGTCACACAGAACCGCTCATGGCGGACCGGGGCGCCTGGGACCGGACCGGGGCGCCTGGGACCGGACCGGGGCGCCTGGGACCCGCGTGCTCCGGAGGCGGCAGGGCTCCCCAAATCACCCCGGTTCCCGACAGCGAACAGCCATCAACGCCAAAGAACAGAAAAACCCGCTCCAACCGGAGGCCCTGGACTTGCAACGCGACAGAAGGAAACACACCGGAGGCGCAGCTGCAGGGACCGGAAGTGGCGGCCGGAGGACTGGGATGGGGAGGACGCCTGGCCGGGCGTATGGGAGCCTGTCACTGCGCATGCGCACGGTCAGCCCCGCGGCCGCCGCCGCAGGTTTGGACGTGGCTTCCGGCGGGAAGTTGTTTCCATTGGGGTTTGCTGTTCCTGCGGCGGGAAGGTGGGAATGGAAGGTTTCCTTTGTTACCTCGGTGTGGAGGGAGGACCACCAGCCCCACGAGGGGCGCACGCGCCGTCGGGGCCGCAGTGCAGCCGCCCGGGTCGTGGAGGGGCAGGGCCGACTCGGAGCCGCGCACAGGAGCGCCCGGAGCTGCCGGTGAGGGCCATGCAGACGGGGTGCAGAGGGCCCCGCCGACTCAGAGCGGCGCACAGCGCGGAGGTCCGAGAGCCCAGGAAGCGGGCCCAGCTGCGGACACAGGCCCGGGACACCGGGAGTCGGTGGGCGTGCACGGCCTGCAGCCGGGCCTCAGCAGCTGCGCAGACCCGAGACCGGCCCTGGTCTGGCTCAGCGGACAGGCGCCCGGCAGAGGGAACCGAGGAGAGGCTGGGGACCAAATGAGCCTGCAGAGCGGAGTGCGCCGCTGGGGTGAGGGTGGCCCCTTCCCCCGTGAGAGCAGCCGGCGGGCCGCGGGCCTGCTCCGTGGGGGGGACGGCGACACCAAGCCCTTCATGGGCCGCCCGACAGCCTGTGGGGCCCCTGAGGAGCCGGTGCTGCGTTACCACACCTCCTCCTGCAACACAACGATGCCCTCCCCGTCACTCTGCACGTCCCGTGCGAGCCCTGGGCCCCGGCCCCCTCACGTCCCGCTGACTCATACCGAGCAGGACGCCTGTCTGTCTGTCTGTCTTCTTTGTGAATCTCTGTCTCAATCTCTCTCTGGCTTTCTCTGAGTCTCTCTTCCTGTCACTCTATCCCCATCTCTGTCCTCTGTCTCTTAGTCTCTGCACCCCTAAATCTCCATTAGAGGACATACCTCCTCCACCCCACGCCCCCTTTCCCCATGGGCACCAGTTCCTGCAGTCCCCCAGCTCCCCCTGCCTGTACCTGCCATGTTTACAAAGGCCCTGGGGTGCTCAGCCCCAGCCTGGCGCCCTGATTTTTATTAAACCATAGACCTGGGGTCGGGGCAGGAAGGAGGCAGGAAGGAACTTCGCTGCCATTTCAAGAACCTCAGCGCCGGTCCTGCCCCACAGACCCAACTTCCCGTCCAAACCCTGAAGTGAAACCCACACCGGTTACCCCCACATGGAGCTGCTGCCCAGAAGCCCTCCTCCCACAAAAGCAAAATCATTAAAAATAACCTCAAGAGCGGGGCCCTGTCTGACCCCAGGCTTCCCGGAGCCGAGACGCACGCTGCCCCCAGCACCCCCGCTCGATGCAGCTTCAAGGCTTCTCCTTGATCGTGTTGGGCTCTGACTTTGCTTCCTCGATTGTAAACCCATTTTCTCCTCTTTTGGGACAAGAACCCCGGTGTTCTACGCTGCCATGGACCCCCTCCTGCCCGCCCAGCTGGGCTGGCCGGTGGGTTCTGTGTGGTGTGTTGATACTGATGTGGATATAAAACGTTGAACTGAAAAAAAAAGGAAAACGGGACGGTGACGAGTAAGAAACTGGGGACAGTGGAGGGTGCTGAGAGCGCAGAGTCAGAGTTCAGTTGGGATAGAAACCCTGCTAACGGCACCCGGTGCCCGAACCCTGAGCACTCGCCTCCGGGTGTTCCATTCAAGCTTTGGAGGCCGCCTGTGAAAACACTCCTGGCTGGAGAGTGTTTGTACAGAAGCCCATAAGTATTACGTGTTTGCTGTGCATGCTCAGCTCTCTGTAGGAATATGGAGTAATGTTAAATGCCTCATGTTCTCAAGAAGCTTGACTTTTAAAATAAAAAATAAAGAGGAAATATAAATATTAAAAATAAAAAAAGAAGAAGCTTGAGTTTTAGGGGCAAAATCAGGCAGGCAGGCGAGTGGTTAGGGGCCATCAGGCAGGCAGGCAAGGTGGTTAGGGGTGATTAGACAGGCAGGCGAGCAGTTAGGAGCCAGCCGTCCTGGATTGCGAGAGGGATGTCCGACTGCTGGTTTAAGCCTGATCCCTCAGATCGGGCCTAAACCAGCAGTCTGACATCCCCAGAAAGGTCCTAGATTGCAAGAAGGTGCAGGCTGGGCTGAGGGCCCCCCCCCCCCCGTGCACGAATTTCATGCACCGGGCCTCTAGTAATAAAATAAAAAGATAAGAGGTACTGGCTCTCTCGGCTTTTAAGCCAAGGAGGCTCCGTGCCTGCCGACGTGGGTCTCGGCCGCTGGCACCTGAGCGTCTCCACGGGGACCCGAGAGACTGGGTCTGGGCCGCCGTGTGGACGGCGCGGGCCCCTCCCCTGGAGCTGCCCGGCAGCCCTGCCCGGCTTCCCGCCCTGCGGCCTCGCAGTGGGACGCGTGGCGGAGCAGCCTCCAGTGTCTCGTGAGCCCAAATGAATCTGTAAATAGATGCGTGTTTGTGCGTGCAGGCCAGGCGTCCTCAAACTACGGCCCGCGGGCCACATGCGGGTGTTTTTGCCGTTTTGTTTTTTACTTCAAAATAAGGTATGTGCAGTGTGCATAGGAATTTGTTCATAGTTTTGTTTTAAACTATAGTCCAGCCCTCCAACGGTCTGAGGGACAGTGAACTGGCCCCTGTTTAAAAAGTTTGAGGACCGCCGAAGCCGGTTTGGCTCAGTGGATAGAGCGTTGGCCTGTGGACTGAGAGGTCCCGGGTTCGATTCCGGTCAAGGGCATGTACATTGGTTGCGGGCACATCCCCAGTAGGGGTTGTGCAAGAGACAGCTAATCGATGTTTCTCTCTCATCGATGTTTCTAACTCTCTAGCCCTCTCTCTCCCTCTCTGTAAAAAATCAATAAAATATATTAAAAAAAAAAAAAGTTTGAGGACCCCTGGTGCAGGCCATATATATAACATTGTATACACGCACACGTTACACATAATGCAGTATGACGTGTGTACTTACACAGCTTTGTTCTGTTTGTGATTCTGTTTCAGTGACCATCGGGCCTCCAGGACACGTCTGGGTGACCCCAGGAGAAGGCTCCCTGGTCATCAAGCTGTCCCCGCCCTTCACCATCGGGGACCCCTCCATGGTCACGTTTCGCTATTACGTCCATTACTGGGAAAAGGCCGGAAACCTACAGGCAAGCGCGTTTTTAAATATTTTTATTTTCTTTGCTTGGAGTTCCTGATACAGGGAAAGAAGGTAGACATTAAAATGGCAAGGACAGCCCTGGCCGGTGTGGCTCAGTGGATAGAGCGTCGGCCTGCGGACCATCCTGGGTTCGATTCAGGTCAAGGACACGTACCTGGGTTGCAGGCTCCTCCCCGGCCCAGGCCCTGGTCGGGGCGCATGCAGGAGGCAGCCAATTGATGTGTTTCTCTCTGTCTCTCCCTCTCTCTCCCACTCTCTCTAAAAATCAGTGGGAAAATGTCCTGGGTGAGGATTAGAAAGGAAAATGGACAGGACCGGCTGCCCCGTGTCTCCCCAGCCTGAGACCGGAGCCGGCCTGCTCCGCCTCCTGCAGGCCTGTTTCTCCCCCACTCGGCGGCTCCCTCCCGCACTCCACGAGGGTCCCTCCATCCCAGTCACACCGCCCCGTCCCCAGGGGCCCAGGCTTTGCCGACACATGGCTTGTGGCGCCTGTGCCACGCTCTGGAGTTTGGAGAAGGTTCTAGTGGGTCAGTCTCGACACGGAACCCACCACGCCAGCCGCCACGTGTGACTGTTTAACTTCCTCTGGTGTGAAGGGTTTGCGGAGAGGCTCGTGTGAGCAGGGCGGCGTCCACTGGGGGCGAGAGCGCCCTGGGGGGACGGGACCGGAGACAGGAGCAGGCGGCCAGGGCACCCGTGGATCCGCCGGAAACTCACGTGATGAGGGACTGGGGCGGGGCGTCCGTGGACAGTGGGCCAGGCCGAGGGCCTGGTCGCTGCTGGGTGGTGCGGGCAGAGAAGGGCGGCTCTCGGTCTCTCTCATCCCGGTGCCCGGCTGGCTGCCACGGTGCATGTGATGAGGGTCCCTGTCCGTGTGTACGTCACCATTTCCCAGTTTCCGCATGATCACAGTTTTACGGTAAGAGCTGTGTGCATCGAGCGCTTTCTTCGCGTCCGGCACGGCAGGCGTCTGAGATGCATCATCCGTTTCATCTTCCCACGGACCTGCTGCCCACGAGGAGCCAGAGGGGCGGGCGCTGCCGGGCCAGCCGCTCTCAGCCGGCAGCGAGGGCGACCGCCGGCCCGGGCCCTGCGCACGCGGCTCCCCCGCCCCCCGTCACTCACACGGGCACCTCCTCGTCCTGGCTTCGCGGTGCGCTGACGTCCCCGGGGAGGCGAACCCCACTGAGCACAGGCTCGAGGCGCCCAGGGAAGAAGAAGGGCATTGCTTCCCAGGCCCGGGGGCAGGAGCTGGCCCTGGGACACAGGCCTGGACAAGCCGGGGCCGGAGCCGGGCGCCCTGACCGCGTTTCTCCTCCCGGAGAGCGCCTCTCGCCAGGGTGGCCGCCGCCTGCCCTTGCCCTTGTCGCGCAGGCTGGAGCCTCTGGCTGCCCTCCACGCATCGGCCCTGCGGGCGGGGCTGCCCGTGCTGAGGACTCGGCCTCCAGGAACGCACGCCCGGCTCGTGTGGCAGGGCCCACGCTCCCGCACCCGCAGCAGGTCCCTGCCGCTGCCCACGGGTGTGGAGTGAGACAGCTGCGTGGGACCCGGGGCCCCACGCCCCTCCCGCTCCAACCAGAGCGCCTGAACTGGGCTTCCGTGAGCAAAAGGCTCGAGAGCTGGGAGGACCCTGAAAGCCAGCAGCGCCTCCACCGGCTGTGCGTCTGTTGGGGTCCCGTGGTCACCAGGAAGGACACGCAGCAGCGCCCGCGCCGGGGGAAGCAGGCACGGCGTCCGGGTCCCGTCCCCCAGACTCACCGGCCCACGTGGCTCCACGTCACGGCCCGGGTCCGGCGTGTGCGGTGTCTGCGGGGCAGCGCGGGCGAGACTCCGTGCCCAGGGTTCCTGGGGCTGGTGCTGTGGGCGTCCTCTCCCTGCCCGTTCCAGAGCCACACGGCCGGCGGAAAGAGGGGTCCAGCCTACAACGTCCCCCGCCTCCCTCATCGGCTGTGGGCGCCGAGCGCCAGGTTCGGGGCCAGCCGTGCGGGCAGCAGGCCTCCCCCGGGGCCGAGGCTCCGGCCTGAACGCCGGCTCTTCCCTGCAGCCGGGGTTCCACCGTGAGAAGTGCCAGCCCGGCTGCCGAGGGGGGCCTGGCGGAGCTCCGGCCTCACAGCTGCTTCATGTGCGGCGGCAGCTTCCCCGCTGTGCCCGGCAGTCCATCAGCAGAAGCCGAAGAAATGAAACGAAAACTCACCTGCCACCTCCTGCTCGTGACGACGCCGTCACTTGTGCCTTTGAAGTGGGGTCGGGCCTGTGCACGATGAAGAGGCTGCCTTTTGCGGTCAGCGCCATCGCAGCCCCCGTTTCAAATGGCTGCCGTGCGTCACTGCCTCCGCGCCGCCCTCCCTCATTTCCCTGGGGGCGCGGACGGCCTTGTCCGGACCAGGAGGAGCCACTGACCAGTGGCCGGTGTGGAGGCCTGAGGGCGGGCAGCCTGCGGGGGGAGCAGCCAGAATCCTCGGAGAAGGGGGTCCAGCTGTCAGCCGGTTACATAAATAGCTCGGGTCATTTTGACCAAAACAAAGAGAAATCCGCACATTTCTGTTAAAACTGGAAGCAGGTTGGCAACTAAAGGCACATTTTTCCCAGAAGGCTTTGTTGTTGTTGACTAACTTGGAGTATCTAGACTAGATTAACCGCCAACTACAAAACGCTCCTTTCAAAGGAGAGAACGGCATTCTGGAAACTGGGAAGCTCCCGGGGGCCCCCGTTGCTGGGTGTCTGAGTCTCCGATGGGCCTGGAGGCCTCGCGGTCAGAAGCAGCGCCGAAGCCGGGGCGCCGTCCTCACGCTGCGGGGCTCACAGTAACGGCGCCTCGCCTTAAACGGCGGCTTGAACCCCGCACCTGCTCACAGGCCTCTGCCAGCTCCTTCCAGGGCTGGGCCCTCCCGAGGTGCCTTCGAGGGCGGTCAGACCAGCACCAGCTCTTACTCTGCTCGTGGGAGCTTCACAGAAGTGGTGTCTTGTAGGCTGAGAATGGGGCATTTAAAGCCAGAAAACTTGGGGTTTCTAACCAGTTTCATATAAACAAACATCTAAATAACCACTCATGATAAATACAATTCCACAAGTTATTTGCTTTTTATCATCTTAATTTGGAAACTGAAAAATAAGAATGCAGAGTTAAAACATTCTCCTTGGGATTTTGGGATTATGTACTGGAGTCAACTTGTAAAACGTTTTATATCAAATTTACTCTTAAAAATCTCTTAAATTGTTCACAAAGTAAAATTCCAATAAAGTGGATTTTACCTCCAAAAAAACCACAACCTGCCCCCTGCCGGCGAGGGAGCGCTCAGAACCGTCCGTTCTCCGGGATTGGGGGGGGGGCGGGTCCGGGGGGAAGGGGACCGCGGCTGCCCGGCTGGGGTCGGTCGCTCACGGGCCGGTGTTCCTCCCGCAGGAGAGGGGCCCCTTCAGGAACAGCGCCTTTGTGCTGGGGGGCCTGCAGCCCCTGAGCCAGTACTGCCTCCAGGTCCAGGCGCACCTGCTCTGGGAATCCCAGGGCCTCGACAGACCCGGGCTCTCAAGCAACGTCTCCTGTCACGAGACAGCAGCGGACGGTAAGATGTGCCTTCTCGTGCCCTTTCCAAGCGGGGACAAGAACGCCCCTGAGATAGTGAAACCGGGGAGCACGGGTTAGGTGAGGGGCGATTGTAGGGGGAGAGCCAGAGGGGAGGGGAGCCAGCGCGTGCTGAGGGCTCTCAGCAGCCAGGCCCCCGGCGGCCACAGCCACGCCCCCGGCCTTGGCTCGGTGTGAGGCTGCCTCACTAGCTACTGGTTGCGCATATGGGGCGGGGAGGGCCCCTCTCTGCCCGTCCCCCTGGGACAGGAGCAGGTGCGCAGGAGAAAATGACCCCAGGTTTGGGTCACGGGCTGGCCCTCTCGTTCACCTCGTACCCTCTCTCCAGCCGCCACCAGGCTGCAGCGAGCCGTCCTGATCGCCGTGGCCGCCTTCCTGTTGCTGGCGGGGCTGGCGGGCATCTGCGTCATCCTGATCCTGAAGTTCCGCAGCCACATCAAGCACTGGTTCCACACCCCGCCCCGCATCCCGGTGCAGATAGAGGAGGTGCGTGTGCACACACCGGGGGAGGCGTGGGCACCCACGGCCTCAGAGGGCGGGTGGGTACAGCCAGGGACACAGGGATTGGAGAGAAGAGGTGCAGGCGGCCTTGTTCACAACAGCCCCTGAGCGCCAGCGGGTGAAGGTGTGAACACGTGATACACACACACACGATGGAACATCACGCTGCCTCCAAAGAGCTGACCCGCTGCAGCATGGACGGCCCTGGAGGGCATTGTGCCGGTCAATCAAGAGACAAAAACCACTGACTCCATGCCATGAGGCACTTCAGGTCCTCAAGTTCATGGACAGTGGAGGCGGGTGGGTGCCAGGGCTGGGAGGGGGGTGGGAGTTTGCGTTCAGTGGGGACAGAGTTTCTGTTTTGCAAAATGAAAGTTGTTGAGCTGGAGGGTAGCGGTGTTGCACAGCAGTGTCCGTGTACTCGCCACTGCTAAGCTATACGCTTATAAATGGTTCGGTGATCGTTTTTGTTATGTGTATATTAACACAATTTAAAAAAAAATTTTAATGGCACCAGGTTAGCCAAAACGGCAACCTGGCCAAGAGATTGGCGGCAGGAGGGCCTTCTCTCGGGCAGCACAGCCGCCGGGTGCTTTCCGGGGACGCGGGGTGAGCCTGGCTGGGATGCGAGCAGCGGAGACGGAGGCCAGGAGAGAGCATGTGCTCCGGGCAGGCCGTGTGCACTGGGGCTTCTAGAGGGAACGCACCCAGAGCTGTGAGCACAGGCTTTGCACACCGGGGCCCAAGGGTGTAACTAGTGTGGCAAAGCCCTGCAAAAGGTTGGGGGGCTCTTGAGGGAAATCTCGTTTCCCTGCACAGCCCCCAGGCTCTGGAGGCAGCGGGCCCTCTGAGGTCAGTCGGGACGGAGTAGGGGTAGAAGCTGATAGAGAATTTGCTTCCGGCTGCGGCCAGCGGGCCTGCTCTCCCCATCGCTGACCGAGAGGTCCCAGTGCTCCTTCGCTGGGAACCAGACCGCGGCCTGCCGGGATGGGTCCCCACCACCGCGCCCAGTGCAGCGGGCAGGCCCCCTTTCCTGAGAGACCCCCTTGGTCACGGTCAGGGTCTGACCCGGTCAGAGCGCCAGGCCGGCGCAGGCCGGCGGCGCTCAGGGTTTGGAAGTGGTTCCTCGGGGCAGAATAGGAAGTGAACCTGAGTAGCACGCGATGGTGCCGACGAGACTCGAGTCCGAGGCCTGGGCTCGGAGCTGGGCAGCTCCTTACGGTGTTGGTTTCGCTCTCCCAGTATCTGAAGGACCCGGTCCAGCACATCCTGGAGGCCCTGGACCAGGACAGCCCGGCAGAGGACGATGCCTGGGACTCGGTGTCCGAAGTCTCGTCTGCAGAGCAGGAGCCGGGGACGCTCTCCGCGGCAGAGGACGCGCTCCCGACACTTTGAGCCACGGCGCTGTCGGCCCGGCCTGCGGGAGCCCACGCGCCCCCTGCTCCTGTCAGGACTTCCCGAGCCCAGGACTCACGTCCCCGCTGCAGACGGGCCATCGGGCCTGGGGTACAAGCGGGCCTTGCTGGGGAAGACCGTGTATTTTTTCCTTTAAGAATTTTCTAATCAGACGATTTTCTAGAATGATTACAGAGCTACCCCCCAAAACGGTTTCTCTTAAACACTAAGAAGGCCTGTCATTCGTTGTTAGCAAGTGGCCCTGGCGCTCCGGCGAGGTCCCCCCTGGACTCCGCAGGTCCCGCCGCCCGAGCTGACCGCCCGGCCGGCCCAGCCGGGACGCTGAGCGCCTTCACAGCCAGTCTCCCGGCTTCAGACGGAATTAATCCTGTAAATAGTTTCCTGGTAATTTAAGGGTTTTTTTCAACCTAGAAATAAAAGACTGTGTACTTAACTTTTTAAAAAGTCTACGTGAGCTTTTCCCTCTCCGCTTTGCCTTCTTATTTTGGCTATTTTCTGTGTTTCACGTTTTTACGTTTCCGTACCTCGACTTCGGTTCAAGGACGCCCAGCAGAGTGGCGAGAACTCCATGCGAGGGGCGCCTGGTTCCTTGGAAAGGTGTAACGGGACTTCCAGAAGCCGTGTCACCTTCGTTTCATGTGGTGGGCACACGGGCTGACAGCGGGTTGTGGGCAGCACCGAGAATCGGCCGGTGGCCGAACCCATGCCCACGGCACGCGCGTCTCCTGACTGGGAGTGCGGACGGCTCCACTGCTCCAAGCACGAGGGTTAAACTCGCTCCTACGACTCGGCATTTAGAAGGTGGATGTGTAGCTTCACACACACCCGCACACACACCTCACACACACCGCACACCACACACACACACACACACCGCACACACACCGCACACCACACACACACACACACGCACACACACCCACACACACACACACACACACACACCCGCACACCACACACACCGCGCACACACACACCGCACACCTCACACACACACACAACCGCGCACACGCGCACACGCACACACACACACACACCACACACACACACACACACACACATACCGCGCGCGCACACACACACACTCACACACACACACGCACACCACACACACACACACGCACACCCGCACACACAGTGACACAGGTGCTGTACAGTCTGCTTCAGAAAGACGCCCCTCCTGGCCACCTGACCTTGACATTGGGAAGAAGACAGCGACTGCGTGGCCATGAAGCTTCTAGCATGAACTGATGGAGCCCCCCCCCCCTCTCAGTTGGGGTCTGTCCTGCAGGTGAGGAAGGGCTCCTGGGCGGGCTTTCTGACCGAGCACAGTGCCCTGCCATCCGGGTGACAGGAGGTAAAGGGACACCCACCCGCCACCTGCACCGCAGGCCCTCTGAGCACCTACTTCATCTGCTGGGTGCCCCTCGCTTGGCGCAGAGTCAGTAGCTGGAAACGAAGGGCCTGCTGGGATCATTCGAGGTGGAAGAGCGCCCCCTGCTGGGCGGGTGCAGCTGCCGGGAGGCCGTTAGGCAGCAGCAGGAGCCGGTTAAGAGTTCAAACCCCTGCCCTGGCTGGTTTGCTCAGCAGATAGAGGGTCAGCCTGTGGATTGAAGGGTCCTGGGTTCGATTCCAGTCAAGGGCACATGCCAAGGTTGCGGGCTTAATCCCCAGCAGGAGGCGTGCAGGAGGCAGCGATGAAATGATTCTCTCTCAGCATTGATGTTTCTATCTCTCTCTCCCTCTCCCAACCTCTCTGAGATCAATAAAAATATATTTTTAAATAAAAAGAGTTCAAGCCCCTGCCCTGGCTGGTTTGCTCAGTGGATAGAGCTTCGGCCTATGGACTGAAGGGTCTTGGGTTCGATTCCAGTCAAGGGCATGTACCTAGGTTGCAGTGTGGGAGGCAGCCAATCGATGTGTCTCTTTCACATCAATGTTTCTCTCTCTCATCTCTCTCCCTTCTTCTCTCAAAAAAAAAAAAAAATTAATGGTAAAAATATCCTTGGGTGAGGATTAACAATAAATAAATAGTTCGAGCCCTGCAGAAAGGGGGCAGATCAATTCTGCCAGGAAGTTAGAAGTGAAGTTTGAAGTAAGCTCACATGTGCCCCCCTATGAAAAAGCGGGTACAGCTTGGCAGGGGCAGGCGGCTGGCCCTGGGGACGGATTCTGACCAGGCTGGACCCAGCCCGGATGGATTCGAGCTATGTCCCGGGGCGGCAGGTCGCCCAGAAAGGCCCTTCAGAGTCCAAGGCAGTGGTTTTTGTTTTTTTGTTTTTAATATATTTTACTGATTTTTTACAGAGAGGAAGGGAGAGGGATAGTTAGAAACATCGATGAGAGAGAGCCATCGATCGGCCGCCTCCTGCACACCCCCTACTGGGGATGTGCCCCCAACTAAGGTACATGCCCTTGACCGGAATCGAACCTGGGACCCTTCAGTCCGCAGACCGACGCTCTATCCACTGAGCCACATCGGCCAGGGCCCAAGGCAGCGGTTTAACCTGGTGACAGACCCGGAGCCCGAGCCCAGGACCAGCGCGGGGTCCAGGCGCCCCTCCAGGGCCAGGCTCACCATGGCTACTGCCTCACAGGGAGGGCACTCACCACACGGGGTCCCCAACACCCCGATGTGCTGCCCCCTGCAGCCCTCCACCCTCCTAACCCAGTAACCACCATGCCCAGTGGGTGTGGGGCTGGCCTGTTAGGAGGTCAAGGCTCAGGTACGGAAAACACCGTCGGACACCATACCAGGCCTTCGACAGGAGGCGCTCACAGCGGACTTTCCGGGGGATGTTGAACCTCGTTCAGCTCCTGGCCGGGCACACCTTCTCCTGGAGGCTCGCGGGTGTGGAGCAGGGAACTGCCGGCCGGAGGCAGGGCTCCCGTCGGGAGACGCGCCTGAGCCGCCATCACCTGGGCCGGGCTGACCCTCCAGGTAAAGCTCCCCCCTCCGGGCGGAGCAGGGCCCGGGATGTAGAAGTTCTCGGTGAGGTCCGCCATCAGTGGAGAGAAAGAGGACGTGAGGAGACGGGGCCCAAGACGGAAGCTGGGCCTCTTCCCTGGTTGGTGCGCGGAGGCTCCTACTTGGTCTGTGACAGCCTCAAGGACCGTGTGGTCCCCTACGACCACAGGACTCCCCCAAACTACGCGGTGCCTGGACCTTGTGCTGTCTGCGGACGCACGCCCTCCATCAGCAACAGATCGCCCGGCAGCATCAGGACTGCCCGCCGCAGGGCGTCGCGTGGACACAGCGTCCCGTACCGCGTACCGTTTGCAAAACCGTCCCTTCCTCCTGCTGGGGAAGGAGCCGGCCGGGTCCCTCCCGCGGGGCACAGGTGGCGTGTGCACCCCGCCTCTGCCTCTGGCCGCCCAGCAGGGGCCACCCACAGCCCCGCCCCGCGCTTTCCCTTCCGGCCGCTCTGCTGGGAGCAGGTCCTCCAACAGGCGCAGGAGGCCCGCCTGTGCTCTGGGCACCCCACGCTCCCAGGCAGTCCACGCGCATCTGACGGCGGGGCCACCGCTCCCCGCGCGGTAGGGGGACAGCGGGACTTCCTGCGGGGCCTCTCCGGCCGTCTGGTCTCCTGGCGGCCCCCCAACGGCGAGCACGCGGACCGGGAAAGCCGGGACAGCACCGGCTCCGCGGGCAGAGAGCAGAGCGGGACCGGGGAGAGGGGCGCCCCAGCCTGTCCCTGAGGGGCGGCCACGTACGGGGCACAGGCTGGGCAGCAGGACGAACGGATCCTGGAGCCTGGCAGGTGCCCACGACTTCCATGTGGACAGGGGCGGGGTCACGGTCCCAGAAGATGAGTGCCGCCAGGCTCGGGGGTCACTGCAGCTCTGTCATGCAGGAGGAGGTGCTGGCCAGGGAGGTGCTGGCCAGGGAGGTGCGGGTCAGCTGCGGGCCGCCCCCATCGGGCTGGGCCGGCTCACGGGTCAGGCAGGGGCAGGTGGGGAACAGCCTCTCCCCACCCCCCTTCTTTCATAAAGAGACACTGCTTCTCTGACGGGGTCCCCTCAAATAATCGAAAAATAAACAGCAAACCAATGTGTATGGCTTGTTTTCTCCAAGATTTAATAACATCAGGGTGTGCGAGGAGCGATTATTGCAACAGGTGACAAGAGAACGGGAACATGTCATTAGCCTGACCATGTGTTGAAGCAAGACAGACACACGGACAGTGAGACAGCAACCGCCAGGACAGGAGGCCGCAGGCCCGGCTCGGCGTCAGCACCCGCTCCGCACGCACGTGGCCCGGGGAAGGGCGCCGCGGCCGCACGGCTGCAGACGGCTCACCGACGGCGCGTCCTCTGTGAAAGGCTGTGACAGCCCCCGGAGGCAAACGTGCGACACAGACCTGCAGGGCCCGGGAGCCGCCGCAGCGAAGGGCCCGGGGCCCCTGGCCGCTGGCGGGGCCACCAGGGCGGTGTGTCCAGCTCCGCGCGGCTGTCGGGCGGGGCCGTGGCGCTTCAGGACAGAGCACCTGCAGGACGCGCCCAAGCCCAGAGCTGGAGCCGCTGCAGGGAACTACGCGGATCCTCACCCTCCCCAGGTCAGAACCCCGGGGGAAGGACTGGATCTTGAAACGCGTCCGCCGGGCCAGGCCGTGCTTCTGGGCGCAGCTGCCTCAGCCGTGCTCGCTGCCGACCCCCGCGGTGCCAGACGCTGCTGCTGGGCCGCCCGCCGCCCTCCATCTTCACGGAAACCACACGGAAGCGGGCTCAGCGCATCGGGGTCCCCTCCTCAATTAGTCACAGTCAAGGAGTCGTTTCCAAAATAGGCTTTCAAACCAGTCCTTCAGGCATTTAAAAATTCTTCATAGAAAAATCCACTTCTTTAATACACAACAAACATTTCCTTTAAAAAATGTCATTTTTAAGACAAAATAAATTACAATTTGCTGAAACACCCTTTGAATGGCTCGGCGCTTATTTGTATTTTCTGGTACATCTGGGGACTTGGAAGCAAAGCAGTGAACTCTGCATCATGTGATGATACCCCGACTCGGGACGCAGACCCAGCCTCAGCAGGAATAAAAGGCGATACCCTCTATCTGTACAGTCTTATATACATATCAACAATCTAGTCATTAAAACACAGAAAACTATTTCAAAACTCAGAGCATGAAAGTGTAAAGCAACACAACATTAATGTACAACCTATTCTATCTGACGATGTGAAAGCTACATTGAACGATAATAAAAACGTATCTACAAGTAGAATATGGCAGAGGAGGAGGTTTCGGAAGTGACCTCAGGTCCACAGCTCTTCAGTTCTCCCGAATTTGTAGACGAGCGTGCTGAGGACAGGAAAGCAGCCGTGAGGGGAGCTGGGCCGGCACCAGGAAAGCCAGCCCCCAGCCCGGTCTGTGCACACGGGCGCAGCCCCATCCGGGTCTTTTTAAATAAAGGCACCGCCTACGTTTGTGCTTGTTTGTTTTTTAAGAAAATACAGGCTATGGATGCAGCGACCTGGGGTCAGTGTCAGCTCTGCACCCCCGGCTGGGCATCCCTCCGTCAGCTCTGCACCCGCCACCCCCTGGCTGGGCGTCCCTCCGTCAGCTCTGCACCCCACCCCCCGGCTGGGCGTCCTTCCGTCAGCTCTGCACGCCGCCCCCCCCCCCCCCCCCGGGCTGGGCATCCCTCCGTCAGCTCTGCACCCCCCCCCCCCCCGGGCTGGGCGTCCCTCCGTCAGCTCTGCACCTCGCCCCCCCCCCCCGGGCTGGGCGTCCCTCCGTCAGCTCTGCACCCCCCCCACCCCCGGGCTGGGCGTCCCTCCGTCAGCTCTGCACGCCCCCCCCCACCCCCCCCCGGGCTGGGCATCCCTCCGTCAGCTCTGCACCTCGCCCCCCCCCCCCCCCCGGGCTGGGCGTCTCTCCGTCAGCTCTGCACGCCCACCCCCCCACCCCCGGGCTGGGTGTCCCTCCTTCAGCTCTGCATCCCCCCCCCCCCCGGGCTGGGTGTCCCTCCTTCAGCTCTGCATCCCCCCACCCCCCGGCTGGGCGTCCCTCCGTCAGCTCTGCATGCCGCCCCCCCCCCCCGGGCTGGGCATCCCTCCGTCAGCTCTGCACCCCTTGCTGGGCGTCTCGGTCAGCTCGGGGCCGTTTCTGCGTCTATTAAATGCGAGCACCCCTGCTTTCTACGTTTAAGGTCACTAAATGGGAATAAAGGGCCAGTAGAAAGCCCTGCACACAGCGGCCCCTGGTACACGGCCTGTGCACGCTCTTCATCGCAGACGGCTCCGTTCTAAGACGCTCCGTGCATGGTCCTAGCCTAAGGGTTCGTGTGTGCGAGTCCCCCCGTCCACGCTGCCCTTACAGGAGAGATGGCATCTCCGCACCTGTTCTAAGGTGGCTGAGAAACCAGCACCTACCTTAAAAAGATCAGCGCGTTCTGGAAGAACACCGCCAGCCCTGGGTAAACATCGGTATCTGCGGAGGACAGCGCACGGTTACACGGGCAACGGCTCGAGCATCACACAACCTGCGGCCACTCCTTCCTCTAAGACGGCGGTCACGAAACTGAACTCAGAAAAGGCTCGTCTCTGCGCCCAAACCCAAGGCCTGCTCTCCCTCTGGACGTCCTCCTCCATCACCGGACAGAAACACAGGGACACGAGGGACTCCTGGTGACGCAGGTCTGACCGTTCCTTTCCCTCTCGATTCTGAGTCTGCGTGCAGGTGCGGCAGGGAGAAGGGCCATTGTAACCCCCCACGTCCTCCCACCGGGTCTCCCCGGGCCAAGTCCCCGTCTCCACACGAGGAGAAGGGAAGTTGGCACCGGCTCCCATCGCTGTGCACAGCCAGGGTCCGTGGGCTACGGAGCTGATGAGAACCACCGCGGGCGAGGGCACGTCCGCGTGGGCCTCTGGCATGCAGCGGCGGGCTGAGCGCCAGGGCTGAGCCACACCCGGCCGCACCCCAGCTCCACCACTAAGCGCATGACCACCAACAGATGGGTCCCCTCCTCACGCCTTGGTTTCCCCTCTGGAACATGGGCATCGGGGCAGCACAGCCTGGCACGAGGGAGGTGGGGCCACGCAGTGCGCAGTGCAGGACGGCCCCTTGGGGCTGCGGCTCGCTGCTGGATGACAGTGAGTGACTGACAGTGAGTGACAGTGAGTGACTGACAGTGAGTGACTGACAGTGACTGACAGTGAGTGACTGACAGTGAGTGACAGTGAGTGACTGACAGTGAGTGACTGACAGTGAGTGACTGACAGTGAGTGACTGACAGTGAGTGACAGTGAGTGACTGACAGTGACTGACAGTGAGTGACTGACAGTGACAGTGAGTGACTGACAGTGAGTGACTGACAGTGAGTGACTGTGAGTGACTGACAGTGAGTGACTGACAGTGACTGACAGTGAGTGACTGACAGTGAGTGACTGACAGTGAGTGACAGTGAGTGAGTGACAGTGAGTGACAGTGAGTAACTGACAGTGAGTAACTGACAGTGAGTGACTGACAGTGAGTGACAGTGAGTGACTGACAGTGAGTGACAGTGAGCGGCGGTGTGAGACAGCTGCAGTGACAGTGAGCGGCGGTGTGAGACAGCTGCAGTGACAGTGAGCGGCGGTGTGAGACAGCTGCAGTGACAGACCAGGAACGTGTGTTGGAAAGAAAGGCTCCGAGGTGCAAGCGTGCTCCGTTCACGAAGAAAGGAGAGCAAAGCGCACTATGAACAACGCGAGGAACACGGGGCGAGGCCCACGGCCCAGAGGCTGCTCGGCACGTGCCGGTTCTTCAACGATGAAGACGCAACCGCTGAGTGCACAGCCCGCACTGGCCCGGACCTTCCCACACGCCTGTTTCCTAACAGAAACCGGGACGTTCACGCGTTGCTTCAAGTAGCCACGCAGGCCCTCCACGGAAGCCGGGCCTCACCGCCCGCAAGTCAGGGGTCAGAGAGCGGACAGGGGTCAGAGAGCGGACAGGGGTCAGAGAGCGGAGAGCGCGCTTCCCTCAGGACCCGCTTACACCAGCAGGCCAAGCTGCCCGGAGCAGGAGCAGGTGCCGGAAGCCAGTTCCAGCACGGCAGTGCAGCAGGGACGGCTGAATCAGGCAGAATCATCTGGGACGGCTAAAGAGCATCTCCCCTAAACTGAATAGGACTGAACTGCCAGACAGCTCAGGGCATGATACTGCCTCCTGTTGGCCAAACACCGGAACAGCTGTAGGCTATCCCCAATCTGACAATCTCTGTAAACCCTCTGAAACTGTACCTTTGAAGTGTATGTCTCCACCTGCCTTAGGACACATTGTGCTATTAAAAGCAGGTCCTAGACAGGAGGTAGTCTTCAGTTCCTTTAGCTGAAGCTCCCCTGACCCCCAATGCCTTTCAAAATTACCTTTCGTCTTTGGACTCCTTCTTCATCTACGCACAGCCCCTTCTCCAGATTGCCGAGCCCTTTGTAAGGCTGGGACCAGAACCCCGGAGCAGGGGAGTGCTGTCGGGCCGGGAGGGTGGCGGCAGGGACCGCCAGGGGGTCGGGGCTTTGTGGGGCGACAAGTCCTGCAGTGGACCTGGTGGCGGGCACAGCGCTGAACTTACACACTGAGCTGTATGCTGGATGGCGAGTCACAGGACGTGACACCACATCTCAGTAAAGCTGATTTAAGATGCGCTTTCCGCCCAGGGAGGGCACACGCACTGGCCATCAGGGTTCGGAATGAACTACATGACACGCCTTGGACACATTGGGGAGCAGTGGTGTTCCAGCACAGTCCCTCCCCGCTGTTCCCTTGCGCTGCCCGACTCTGTGCCACGGTCTTGCCGGTGGCACGTGTCCTGGCCAGGCCGCCCACTGCACCCCACAGCCCCTGCGACGACACCTGCAGTCTCCCTGCAGCAAGCGACTGAGCACCGACACTCAGCTCACTCCAGGGGAGGAGCAGACTCAGTGAGCATCGGGGACCCCTCGCCTCCCCGAGAACACAGGGAACGCTTACTCACTCTGGGTAACGTAGGCACCAAAGAGAATCCACATGGAAGCGATGAGCGACCCGAACATCAACATGAAGCCGATGAAGAGCCAGACGCGAGCACCTGCGTGAAGAACAGCTGCGTGAGGTCGCCCGCCCCGCACTCCGTCTTAGGGAACCTAACACCGGAGACGCTGCTGACCTCACACACGCTCTGCATGTCACACACGTCACATGCTCACATGCACCTGCTCGAACAGCTAACTGAAGGAAGATGTTTAAAAACTCCAAGGGAACATTACCTTTCTCCTGGCTAGAGAAACTAACGGCTGAATGAACTAAACCAGGCAAGCTTTGTAATTATTTGACTAAGTTGATTAATTACACCCTAACTGAAAATTTACCCTGTTGTATACTAGTACATTGCCAAAGTAATTGTTCCGTTAGAAGTAGCAAAGGTGTTTCAGGTAGCCATCGCCACGAAGGAATGAGAGGCTGTAAGGACCGATGTTGAAATCCTGCCGTTACTCAGTGTGGTGCGACACGTGAGCAAGCCTACCAAACCCTCAGCCCTCACTTCTTAAGCCCTCCCGCCGGATGCAACACAGAAACACGCAAAAACCACATGGCACGCTTCCTCTGTGTAGGGAATGGTCATGGCATAACACACAATGACTCAGAGAGGGTAAAAGTACGGGCTCTGGATCCAGAGAGACCCAAGGCTAATACACGTCCTACTTTTAAGCTAAAGAATCCAGGGAAGGTGCAATGAAATTTTCCACAGAAAACAGTTACTAGTCACATAACCCACAGCAATGTCTGTCAAATAAGAGTGGCCAGGAGGTGGGGGGAAGGGGTAACCACAAGGCGGGGAGGGAACTTCCTGGAGTGATGGCAAAGTTCTACATCATGATGGTGGCAAAGTCCCACAACTGTAGACATTTGTCAAAACTCACTGAACTGGGCACTTTAAACTGGTGAGTTTTATTTTCTACAAATTATACTCAATCAAGCTGACAATATCCTATATAATAAAAGCCTAACATGCTAAGTGTCCGACCGTTCACCCAGTCACTATGACACGCACTGACCACCAGGGGGCAGACGCTCCGACCAGTAGGTTAGCTTGCTGCTGGTGTCCGGCCCATCAGGACTGGTCGAGATGAACTGGACATAGCCTAGAGCCCTCCCACGGTCCCTTCCTGGCCCCAATCGTGCACCGGTAGGGTCCCTTGGCCTGGCCTGCACCTTCTAGCAATCCGGGACCCCTCAGGGGATGTCAGAGAGCTGGTTTTGGCTTGATCCCCACAGGCCAGGCCAATCCCTGCAGGCCAGGCCGAGGGACCCCACTAGTGCACGAATCCGTGCACCAGGCCTCTAGTGTATGTGTGTATGTATGTGTGTGTGTGTGTGTGTGTGTGTGTGTGTGTATGACCACATCAGACAAAGAGGCCAAATGCTCAACTAGAAACAGCAATGTGGTGGCTAACAGCCGGGCTTAGAGCCAGGTGGTGAGAGTCAAATCCCACTCCCTCGCTTGTGAATTCGGACAAGTTACGTAAGCAGCCTGTGCCCAGTGCCTTCACCTGAAAGTGGGGACAAGAGCACTACCTCCCGGGAACGCCGGGCCGGTTAAATGGGGTAACGCCGCAGCACTCGGGACAGTCCCTCCCGGGAACGCCGGGCCGGTTAAATGGGGTAACGCCGCAGCACTCGGGACAGTCCCTCCCGGGAACGCCGGGCCGGTTAAATGGGGTAACGCCGCAGCACTCGGGACAGTCCCGGCACACACCAGGTGTTCTAGAAGTAGTCCCTAGTATTGTTACGCATCTTTCAACGCCCCCACTCCAAATTTCCAGCCATAACCGCACAAACCCCTGCCTCGTCCTTAGAGGCCGGAAATAGTTTCTAGCCCCGCCTTCTGCATACAGCACGGAGATCCCACTGAAAACAGACCCCGTGGTTCCAGCAGATGTGTTACAACCTGAGCAAAAGGAAAAGACTACTGGTGACGATTCAAACTCCAGAAAAAGGCTTCACAGACAAACAGCACACGCTCGAAGCGATGCTGCCGCAGGGCGTGGTGGTTACCGGTAACCAGAACAGACGTGAAACACGAGCCCCGGCCTCATCTCCCGACGGCCACTCTGCCTGGTCGGCGTCTCGGGCAGCAGCACTGGCCGGCGCTGGTAAGAACAGGCCATCACCGCCGCGGGAGAGTGACTGAGCCACCACCCGCTGGCTCTGCGCAGTAACGTTCATCTCCACCCATGCGCCGTCACATGACACACACAGCAGCTCCGGCGGAACCTCCACTTTCCTAGGACTTAGCCGCGCCGGCCCCCCCGGCGCACCAGCGGCTTCGCTCTGTCTGCTGGGAGGCCTCTCCCTTTACCTGTTCTTCCCAAACAGCCGCTCTCGTAGCTGTCGCCTCTCACCTGGGCATTGGACACCGCGTTTATCCTGAAACGAGACAAAAGCCCGAAATGAGCTTTCTCGGCGCTTCAACACTCACAGGTGCCTACACACCATCAGCAGGAAAGCACTCCTCAGTCACGTCAGCATCTGAATAACTGAACGTACCTTTCACCTTCATCCCCTGTGCACACAGAGGTGCTGCTGGTCTTAGCTTCCCACGGTGCACCCCAAACACCCCTGCTTGCAGAGATGACTGTGGCTGGTCCCCAGAGATGAGGAGAGGCCATTTTTTGGATTCTCTGCCTGGCTTACATTTACCCCGATGACTCAGGGTGCGCCCCACCATTTAAGGTTCTTGTTATAATGAAGGGTTTCAAGGTTTCAGTGGTGATTGAGGGGGAGTGGAGGGGGAAATTAAAATAAAATAAGGAGAAAATATTGTAAAGAGCTTCAAGGTCTCTTGGTGTTGAGTGACGTGCCCTGGCCCATCTCTAACCCTCAGAAAACGAGGTCTGTGGGCCGGCCGCAGGCCGCTCTCGTCCACGTCGTCAGGCCAGTGCTTCTGCAGCAGAAACGGCCTTTTCGCAGCGTTCTGAACGCACGGGAGCGATTCCCCCACAATGAAACTGCAACAAGGTCCTGACAGTCTAAGGAAATTCTATAACCTTAATGTTCGACGTTTTTTAATTATTAAATGACATCCACGAAAAGCTTTCAAATTCTTTTATGAAGTGAGATAATGGATAAACCTGAAAATGATTTAATAAAAAAGAAAAGCCATTTCTTTCTCATTTGAGACCAATCCTGCCCCGCCCCACCCCCAATAATGGCAAACACAGTCAAGTAACCCATTTAAAAAATAATCCTCCATGGTGAAAGTTGAGTGCATGACAATACTTAAAGATGATTCACTAAAAATCTAGAAATGTAACATATTTCATTAACTCTAAGATGCCTTGATTTTTAAAATTCACCATTACTTTTTAAACTGCCAAGAAAGAAAAAATGTTATCAACCGTAATTATAAGACACCACTGACTACACTGAGTGGCCAGATTATTATGATCTCTGAATGCATAATAATCTGGCCACTCAGTGTCTATCCTATAGAATAAAAGGCTAATATGCAAATTGTCCCCTCGACCAGGAGTTCAACTAGCAGGCAGACCAACCAACCACCCATGTCCCCTCCCCCTGGCCAGGCTGGCCGGCCCCCACCCATGCACGAATTCAGGCACCAGGCCTCTAATATATATATATATATAAATATATACATACACACACACACACACACACACACACACACACACACACTGAGTGGCCAGATTATTATGTGTTCAGAGAGCATCATCATCTGGCCACATAAAAAGCACCCTGAGCCCTGGCTGGTGTGGCTCAGTGGTAGAGCACTGGCCCACACACCAAAGGGTCGAGGGTTCAATTCCTGGTGAAGGGCATTTACCTAGGTTGAAGGCTCTTTCCCTAGCCCTGGCTGGGGCGTGTGTGGGAGGCAATTAATCAATGTGTCTCTCTCCCCCTCCCCTGAAAAAAAAATCAATGGAAAAAATATCCTCGGGTGAGGGTTAACAATAACCAAAAAAAGCACCCTGATATTCAGAGGTATTAAAATATAAAAAATAACCTTGGCACTGATAGAGTGATCAGTTTAACAAATATAAGGAGAAAAATCACATGACAATCTTTATAGGTGCTAAAATGATATCTGACCAAATCAGCACTCATTTTTCCTTTTAACGTGGGAATGTATTTATTTATTTAGCAGTTAAAGAAGACTCCATCAGGGAGCATTTGAGATCTTGCTCCCCAGCATCTGTCACCAGTTTGACTTATATAAACTCTTATATAAATTCTCAAAAAAAAGAAGAATCCATCAATTGAACTAGTCATTTCCGACAGCAGACAGCACCAAGCCTCAGGCAAGCATCTTTCCGGGCTCCCGGCTGAGGGCCTGCCTTACATGAAGAAGGCCAGCGTGGAGAACACCCCGCAGGTGTGGAAGGCGGGGTTCAGCTGCTCGGGCTTCGCGTACACCACGGCCGCGTCGATCATCACCCACCAGCCTGCGGAGAACTGGAGACAGAGCCCGTCACTGGGAGCACGCGTGCCGCCCGCCCCCTCCCTGCCCGCCGGCACCACGGCTCAGGACGTCTCTCTGCTTCGAGTTTGGGATGTTGGAAAATGAAAAATACGAATCCCTGTTTACTTGTTCCTGTGAGTGAGCCGCTGTGAAACCGGTGTCAGATCCTCAAGTTCTGCTCTCAGTGCGCATGGAAAGTCATCATTTGGCACGAACTGTCTGACCTTCCCCCACTGTCCTTACCGCCACCACGGCTCTGACCAACCTCCAACCAACGCGCTTCCTGATGACGGTGTCTCACCCTCTGAACCGTCCTGGCTTAATGTGCCCTCACCTCTGCTTCCACCAGTGAGCGGTCAGCTGTCATGTCTCCAAAATGATTTAGCCCACTACATACTAGTTAAGCAATCTGATTAAATCCTGTCTGACTGACTGCACATAAGTTTGTCAAGAGCAATGCTTCTATGTAAACTAGGCTGAATGGACTTAAATTAGACACGCTGCTAATGAATTTCATAGACAAATTAAGGGCAGACGAGATGACCATGAAAAGCAAAAAGACTTGGAAACACCTGAAAGAATTCTGCGTGGAGACTGCTTCACAATTACCTTTAGTTCCTGCGGTGATTTTTTTCTATTGGACTTCAGGCAGAGAACTATATACTCAAAGAGATGAATTTGTAAATGTAATAGAAACTGACATTTGTTTTAAAAAAGGCGGTTGGGGCAAGGAGTGGTTGATGGAATGCTAAAGAAAAATTGGTCATGATTTTATTTTATTTTTTTTTGAGGCTGGATGGTAAGTAAAAGGAGTAAGATGGGAGAGGGGCTCTTTACACCAGTCTCTCCATTTTTGTTTATATGCCTGACATTTTCAGGAATAGAAAGTCAGAAGTGCTGGGAAGCAACGGAAGTTGAGCAGGTCTCTCCCGCTCTCCTGCTCCTCCAGCGCTGCCGCTGGGAAGGCCTGGGCTCCCTGGGGCCTGCGGCTTCAGCTCCCCGAGCCGAGGCCTTCACTGCGGCCCACACAGCCGAACGCCAAGCCTCACCACAGTGACAATGGCTGCATCCAATCCCGAGCCTCTGAGGCCCCTAGAGGACTTACACAGCAACTTTAAAATGCCTCTGCCTGCAACAACTGTATCATCGACGAGACGGAAGAGATGACTTTACGTTTGCAAGTTTCCAGGTCAAACGAACCAGGGCTTTCCACACTGTTCGGTAACAGCCCCCAGACTGCGATCGCTATTCACACAAACCGCAGGGACACAAACAGCTCCGATGGCAGTCACAGCTCCAAGGGATCAGCATGAACGTTCGGGGCGAACAATGAGCCTAAATGTGGCCAAGGGGCTTTCACTTACCAACACGCCTGCCACCACCGAGGCCACGGCGTTCCTGCGCTCGCTCCAGTCCACGCACTCACACTCCGGCCAGCGGACGTTGTCCAGGAAGCCCGCCATGGCCCCGGAGGCCGCTTTGTCGTTAAGTGCCGTGTCTGCAAATAAAGACAAAACCACAGAGGGAATACGTTAAGAAGTGGAGCGTCTAACACAAATGTCCCTTTTAAAGCTCTAACACAAATGTAAAGCTTTGAAACTATTTACTTGACCACAAATCTACCACAGCCAAGAAGAAAATCCAGTACTTCCACGAATACTACCGAGATGTACCAGGTGCGCGCGAGGACTGTGCTAGGACACGGGCTCACGGCTTGCTGACCGAGCACGTGGTTTTACAGCACGTGGTTTTACAGCACGTGGTTTTACAGCACGTCTGCAAACTGTGCCACCTCTCCCATTCCAAGTGGTAAAAGAGCAAAGACCTACAACCAAGACCACCCTACCCAGCAAAGCTATCATTAGAATGGAAGGACAGAAGTGAGCCTCCCACACAGGAAAAAGCTAAAATAAAAGAGCTCATCACCACCAAACCAGCAGCACATGAAATGTTAAAGGGTGTTCTTTAAGGAGAAGAAAAGAAAAAGGTGAAAAATATGAACAATAAAATGGCAATAAATACTACCTATCAACAACTGAATCTGAAAAACAGAAACAAGCAGAACAGAAACAGGCTCATAGATACAGAGAACATTTGACGGCTGCCAGATGGGCGGGTGCTGGAAGGCTAGGTGGGGGGAAAAAGGTGAAGGGATTAAGAAGTAGAAATTGGTTGTTACAGAATAGTCATGGGGTGTAAAGAACAGCACAGAAAATAGTCACTAATCCTATATAATAAAAGCTTAATATGCTAAGTGTCCGGTTGTCTGTTCAACCAATCAAAGCGTAATATGCTAATGATATGCTAAGGCCACTCAACCTCTCGCTATGATGTGCACTGACCACCAGGGGGCAGATGCTCTTACTCACAGGTTAGCTTCCTGCTGAGGTTCAGCCAATTGGGACTGAGCAAGAAGGACCGGACATGCCCTGGAGCCCTCTGTGGCCCCTCCCCTGCTGGCCAATCTCCCGCATCCCTCCTCGGCTTCGATCATGCACTGGTGGGTCCCTCGGCCTGGCCTGCACCCTCTTGCAACCCAGGACCCCTCGGGGGATGTCGGAGAGCCGGTTTCAGCCCGACACCGGAACGACCAGTTGCTATGATGTACACTGACCACCAGGGGGCAGATGCTCAACGCAGGAGCTTCCCTCTGGTGGTCAGTGTGCTCCCACAGGGGGAGCACCGCTCAGCCAGAAGCCAGGCTCATGGCTGGCAAGCACAGTGGCGGTGGCGGGAGCCTCTTCCGCCTCCATAGCAGCTCTAAGGATGTCTGACTGCCCCCAAGGGACCCGCTCCCCCAGGAGTGCACAAATTTCATGCACCGGGCCTCTAGTACTGTAATAACTATGTGTGTGATAGCAGATGGGTGCAAGATTTATCAGGATGGTCACTTAGTAAGTGACAGAATATCTAATCACTGGGGTGTACACCTGAAACTAATCTACACTAATAAAAGAGAAAGATGCAAACTGACTGTACCTTCGCGATGCCCACCAGCCAATCAGGAGTGAGCATGCAAATTAACCCAACAAAGATGGCGGGTTAATTTGCATATGCAGGTGCCGAACGGCTGGTAGGCGTCGCGTGGGAAGGCAGGGCTGGAGCAGAGAGAGGCGGCTCTGGGGGCCAGAGCGGAAAGGCGGTGCTGGCAGCCAGGGAAAGGAAGGCCCATTCTTTTTTTTTTTTTAGGAAGGCCCATTCTTGCACGAATCTTCATGCATTGGGCTTCTAGTGTATTATAAGTCAACTGTAATTGAAAAATAAAACATAAATAGAAAAAAAAAGACCTGAAATGGGCAAAAGATTTAAAAAGTCAATTACCAAAAGCATATAAAAAGGCATTTAACATCATTGATCATCAGGGAAATACAAATGAATGGAACACCACACCTTCACTAGAGCGGCTACAATGTAAAAGATGACACTAAATGTTAGCAAGAACGTAGAACTGGAAATCCCATGCATTTCTGGTGGCCGTTTCTCATAAAGTTAGAAGTAAACCTCCCTATAACCCAGCAATTCCATTCCTAGTATCACCAAGGGAAGTAAAAGCACATCCTGCACACAGAAAAGGTCTGTGCACGAAAGTTTGTAGTTTTACTCATAACAACCCCGAACCCAACCTAAATGCTCCTCAACAGAATTATCACCAAGGCACACAACAGAACCCTACTGAGCAACAGGAGAAGGAACTGGCTCAGAGCCACACAGAGAAAACCTCAGAAACACGACAAAGGGAAGAATGCCCACACAAGGAGCACAGGCCGTGTGGTTCCATTTACATGAAGCTCAGGAGGCGAACGAGTCAATGGTCCCGGCCATCAGAGTGGCTGCCCACAGGGCCCGAGAGCCGTCTAGGGAGCTTCTGGGTGAGGAAACGTCCTGTGTCCTCACTGCGGGGGGGGGTGTGGGGGGGGTGATGCAGGTGCAGGCGTGTAGCTGGGACGATGCTCAGCCACCTGAGCCACCACCAGGCCAAAAAGCCAAGATTTTAGAGCTGAACTAGGGGTCACTGGTCTGACCCACAAACCTTCTCACACGTCAGGTGATGTTCCTGTCCCTAATAGAAGCGACTCTCTCTGAGAGAAAATCTGACTCCTTTTCAGGGGGCTTTTTTTATTTTTTTGGTTAATCCTCGCCCGAGAATATTTTTCTTTCTTTTTTAAAACACATTTTTATTGATTTCAGAGAGGAAGGGAGAGGGAGAAGGAGTTCGAAACATTAATGATGAGAGAGAATCATTGATTAGCTGCCTCCTGGGCATGGAGCCCACAACCCGGGCACGTGCCCTTCACCGGAATCAAACCCAGGACCCTTAGTCCGCAGGCCGACTGAGCCAAACTGGCTAGGGCCTGAGGATGTTTCCCATTGATTTTAGGGAGAGTGGGAGAGAGAGGGAGAGACAGAAACACTGATGTGAGAGAAACACATGGATTGGTTGCCTCCAGCACGAGCCCGACCAGGGCCTGGGCTGGGGAGGAGCCTGCAACCAAGGTCCGTGCCCTTGACCGGAATCAAACCTGGGCCCTTTGGTCTGCAGGCCGACGCTCTATCCACTGAGCCAAACCAGCTAGAGCTAGTATATTTTTAAAAAACATATCCAGACAGGCAAAGCCTCCAAAATGTTCCTCTTCTTGTCAAGAGGGGCTGGAGTTTGAGCGCCAGCAGATCAATAGAGGACAGGAAAGGCGCGTCACGGGAGAGCTGAGCAGAGCAGCTGTGCCCCAGGCGAGGGGTGAGGGGCCAGGGGAAGCGTGGAACTTCAGACACACCTGTCCCGGCTGCTCCCGCAGCGTCTCCCTGAAGGACCGACTGCGGGAACCGGCCCAGATCCCATCTGTGCTCAGCTGGGCCGGCTGGGCCTGCTCACGGGCTAACACAGCTCCCCCTCCTCCCACCCAGCCGCTGCCTCAGCAGGGGACCCTCACTCCCTGCAGAGGGCTCGGCCTTTTTTTTTTTTTTTTTTTTTTTTTTTTTTTTTTTTTTTAATTTCTTTATTGATTAAGGTGTCACATATTTGTCCTCATCCCCCCATTCCCATCCCACCCCTCTCCCCACGCATGCCCCAATCCCCTGTTGAACTTAACCGTTGGATAGGCTTATATGCATGCATACAGGTCCTTTGGTTGAACTCTCCCCCTCCCCCCACCCTCCCCCTCCCCTCCCCTATGTCACTAGATATATACTAATAAGAACTGAATGTGAGACGAGCAATAATATTTATGCTGACAGGCAAATGAATCAATCTGTAGCGAGCTTCCGCCTGGACCAACAGTTCTTTTGAGACCCAATTTCGATGTCCAGTAGTTCCTTATGTGTACATGTCAGCACTGACCCCTCAGCTCTGGATGGTGGACAAATGGTGGTAATGGAGGTCCGACTCCCTCTGGTTTGGTCTCGGCCGAACCCAGGGGCACGGCGTCACCTGGACTAAGGGGCACGTGGCCTCACCCATACCCAAGGGGCGCGTGGTCTCACCCGGGCCTGGGACCCAGCCTCACCCGGATGGATCCAGGGGCGCACGGCCTCACCCGGACCCAGGATCTGGCTTCACCCGTACCCAGGGACGCTTGGCCTCTCCCAGACCCAGGGGCACGTGGCCTCACCCGGGCTTAGTTGCACAAGGCCTCACCTGGATCCAGGGACACATGGTCTCTCCCGGACCCAGGGACGCTTGGCCTCTCCCAGACCCAGGGCCACTTGGGCTCACCCGGGCCTAGGTGCACGAGGCCTCACTCGGATCCAGGGACACATGGTCTCACCCAGACCCAGGAACGTTTGGCCACTCCCAGACCCAGGGCCACTTGGGCTCACCCGGGCCTAGGTGCACGAGGCCTCATCCGGATCCAGGGACACATGGTCTCACCCGGACCCAGGGACGCTTGGCCTCTCCCAGACCCAGGGCCACTTGGGCTCACCCGGGCCTAGGTGCACGAGGCCTCACCCGGATCCTGGGACACATGGTCTCACCCGGACCCAGGGATGCTTGGCCTCTCCCAGACCCAGGGCCACTTGGGCTCACCCGGGCCTAGGTGCACGAGGCCTCACCCGGATCCAGGGACACATGGTCTCACCCGGACCCAGGGACGCTTGGCCTCTCCCAGACCCAGGGCCACTTGGGCTCACCCGGGCCTAGGTGCACGAGGCCTCACCCGGATCCAGGGACACATGGTCTCACCCGGACCCAGGGACGCTTGGCCTCTCCCCGACCCAGGGCCACTTGGGCTCACCCGGGCCTAGGTGCACGAGGCCTCACCCGGATCCAGGGACACATGGTCTCACCCGGACCCAGGGACGCTTGGCCTCTCCCCGACCCAGGGCCACTTGGGCTCACCCGGGCCTAGGTGCACGAGGCCTCACCCAGATCCTGGGACACATGGTCTCACCCAGACCCAGGGACGCTTGGCCTCTCCCAGACCCAGGGCCACTTGGGCTCACCCGGGCCTAGGTGCACGAGGCCTCACCCGGATCCAGGGACACATGGTCTCACCCAGACCCAGGAACGTTTGGCCACTCCCAGACCCAGGGCCACTTGGGCTCACCCGGGCCTAGGTGCACGAGGCCTCACCCAGATCCAGGGACGCATGGTCTCACCCGGACCCAGGGACGCTTGGCCTCTCCCAGACCCAGGGCCACTTGGGCTCACCCGGGCCTAGGTGCACGAGGCCTCACCCAGATCCAGGGACGCATGGTCTCACCCGGACCCAGGGACGCTTGGCCTCTCCCAGACCCAGGGCCACTTGGGCTCACCCGGGCCTAGGTGCACGAGGCTTCACCCGGATCCTGGGACACATGGTCTCACCCGGACCCAGGGATGCTTGGCCTCTCCCAGACCCAGGGCCACTTGGGCTCACCCGGGCCTAGGTGCACGAGGCCTCACCCGGATCCAGGGACACATGGTCTCACCCGGACCCAGGGATGCTTGGCCTCTCCCAGACCCAGGGCCACTTGGGCTCACCCGGGCCTAGGTGCACGAGGCCTCACCCGGATCCTGGGACACATGGTCTCACCCGGACCCAGGGATGCTTGGCCTCTCCCAGACCCAGGGCCACTTGGGCTCACCCGGGCCTAGGTGCACGAGGCCTCACCCGGATCCAGGGACACATGGTCTCACCCGGACCCAGGGACGCTTGGCCTCTCCCCGACCCAGGGCCACTTGGGCTCACCCGGGCCTAGGTGCACGAGGCCTCACCCGGATCCAGGGACACATGGTCTCACCCGGACCCAGGGACGCTTGGCCTCTCCCCGACCCAGGGCCACTTGGGCTCACCCGGGCCTAGGTGCACGAGGCCTCACCCAGATCCTGGGACACATGGTCTCACCCAGACCCAGGGACGCTTGGCCTCTCCCAGACCCAGGGCCACTTGGGCTCACCCGGGCCTAGGTGCACGAGGCCTCACCCGGATCCAGGGACACATGGTCTCACCCAGACCCAGGAACGTTTGGCCACTCCCAGACCCAGGGCCACTTGGGCTCACCCGGGCCTAGGTGCACGAGGCCTCACCCAGATCCAGGGACGCATGGTCTCACCCGGACCCAGGGACGCTTGGCCTCTCCCAGACCCAGGGCCACTTGGGCTCACCCGGGCCTAGGTGCACGAGGCTTCACCCGGATCCTGGGACACATGGTCTCACCCGGACCCAGGGACGCTTGGCCTCTCCCAGACCCAGGGCCACTTGGGCTCACCCGGGCCTAGGTGCACGAGGCCTCATCCGGATCCAGGGACACATGGTCTCACCCGGACCCAGGGACGCTTGGCCTCTCCCAGACCCAGGGCCACTTGGGCTCACCCGGGCCTAGGTGCACAAGGCCTCACCCGGATCCAGTGACACATGGTCTCACCCGGACCCAGGGACGCTTGGCCTCTCCCAGACCCAGGGCCACTTGGGCTCACCCGGGCCTAGGTGCACGAGGCCTCATCCGGATCCAGGGACGCATGGTCTCGCCCGGACCCAGGGACGCTTGGCCTCTCCCAGACCCAGGGGCACGTGGCCTCACCCGGGCCTAGGTGCACGAGGCCTCACCCGGATCCAGGGACACATGGTCTCACCCGGACCCTGGGACGCTTGGCCTCTCCCAGACCCAGGGCCACTTGGGCTCACCCGGGCCTAGGTGCACGCGGCCTCACCCGGATCCAGGGACACATGGTCTCGCCTGGACCCAGGGGTGTGTGGGCTCTCCCAGACCCAGGGGCGCTTGGCCTCGCCCGGGCACGGGATCCAGCGTCATCCGGGTCCAGGGGCACTTGGCCTCACCCGGACCCGGAGTCCGGCCTCACCTGGACCCAGGGGCATGTGGCCTCACCTAGACCCAGGGACGTGAGGCCTCACTTATACCCAGAGGCGTGTGACCACACCCGAGCCCAGAGGCGCGCAACCCCGCCCGCACCCGGGTCTCAGCGGGGCCCCGTCTTCCCGATCCCAATTCCTGCCGGTCAATCCCCCCTCAGCAATTCCCCTGGCCATCCTTCCAGAGCTCCAGTATGGCTGCTGCAGAACTCATCGGGCGGCGGCTCGGCGAAGCTCCGGTGCACCCGGTGCATGGCGGTGGGCCAGTCTGGCGTCGCTGCGTCGGCCCTTGGGTCTGCATCGGTGGCCGGTCACCGAGCATGCGCACCTGGCCGCTTCCGGGGCGTTGAGATTCTTGACGGACTCAGAGGTCAGCAAGCGCGGAGTCTCCCACCCCATGTCTCATAGGGGCTCGTCTGTCCGTGCTTGGCTGCCAGTGGAGCCGTCCCCTCAGCCGGAGACCGCCGGGGGAACTGCGCCGAGCACGTTCCAGGCCGCTGTTGTATCGCCTGAGCCATAGTTCTTTTGTGTCGCCTGAGCTGTAGTTCTTAAAGTGTGGTCTTTGGGTCACCGGCATCAGCATCATCCCACATACCCCTCTTTTATTCTAGTTGTAGAGCAACTACTCAGCCAGCCCTATGGTGGTCTTTGATGGTGTCTGCTCTGCTCTCTTGTCGTAGTCTCAAAGTTGTTGTGGTAGGCAACAATCAGGCTTCCGCCCTATGCCTCCATCTTGGTCCTCCTTTGTATAGTTAAGTCTTGATTGTTGTTGGTGTCACTGGGGGGGCTCTCTTTGTCTATAAAGGAAGAGTTGCTGTGCAGGAGACACGTTTATGGGCCGGGTCTTGGTGCAGCAAAGCTTTGGCGTTCACTGAATATTCCCGTTGAATGTGTCCCTTATGCACGTGGTTGAAATCTGGTGTCATCTCCCACAGACCACTAGATGCCCTCCTTTCTGGGTCTCCAATGGGGTGTAGATCAGCTACTGCCTTAGGCACTCAGCAAGGATTACAGTAAAAACTGTAGTTTCTTCCTCCTGTCTGAGTGGCCCTGGAGCAGTCCGACTAGAACAGCAGATCATCTGGTCCGCTGCCAGAGGGCAGGCCACCCACATGCATAAGCCGTTGCTTGGGGCGCAGGTGTGCCTGCAAGACTTGCGGGGCAGATCTTCAAAACGTGCGGGGCGGGTCCCAGGGCGGGGCGGGGTCTCAGGGCGCCAACAGGCCATGGTGCGGCGAGCCTCGATGGCTGTGAGTCTGGTCCTTCTGCCTTCCATGTGTCTAAGTCCCCTCGTTCCGCACTCCAGCGCAGCAAACACTGATTGCTGGGCGCACCTCTGCAAGAGTCCCGCCTCTCCCCGCAGGCATCTGGGTCTCCCGGGGTTCGCCAGAAGATGGGTTTCAGGGTGATGGAGAGCTAATCTCCCTTAGGTTTGGAACAAAAGCCCCTTTCCCCCGCCACCAGCCAGACCCACGCACCTCCACACCTCATCCCCTCCGATTTCGCTGGGTGCGAGGCAACAGAACAGCCTTTAACCTCCGCCGCCATCTTTTTCAAACTTCTCAATTTGTACTTCTTAATCCCTTCATTTCAGTCAACTCTACTGAAGTCTAGCGCCGCCGGGAGGTGCACGGAAAGGGCGCCCGGGCCTCCGTCCGGTGCGCGGAGCGCGCGTCCCGCGGAACCAGGCGCGCGAGGGCCGCGCGGCTGGGACGGGCGCTAGGCGGCCGCCGAGCTCCAGGCACCGCCATCGCCGTGTTCCGGACGTCGCCGCCGCGGCGTCCCCCCAATTTATACTTCTTAATCCCTTGAATTCAGTCAACTCTACTGAAGTCTAGCGCCGCCGGGAGGTGCACGGAGAGGGCGCCCGGGCCTCCGTCCGGTGTGCGGGGCGCGCGGCCCGCGACACCAGGCGCGCGGGGGCTGCGCGGCGGGGACGGGTGCTGGGAGGCCGCCGGGCTCCGGGCGCCGCCGCTGCGGCGGCGTCCCCAGCGTCCCGGGCCGGGCGGCCTGCGGGGGCGGCGGAGTTGCGAAAGTGAGTGAGTTTCCCAGGGTTTCGCCCGGAATGGGGTTCAGTGCAATCGGAGCCGGTGCTCAGCGCACTCCGGAGCCTTTATCTCCTTCCTGCCAGTGAACTCCGGCCAGGTCATCAGCCGCCCCCTCCTCTCCGATTCCATCCTCCCCGAAGGCGCGTGTGCTCGTGTCTCCGCCCGTTTCTCCATACCTCAGGCTTTTACGGCTTCCCCGACTGTCCCCGTGGCCTTCTCCTTCCCCCCAGCTGTGGGCATTTCAGTCCACCAACTTTCCTGTGGTTCTGGACGATGTCCGTTCTGACCTCTAGTTGTATTTTTGAAATTGTTGTGCCCGGCTGCAGGTTAGGTGTTTAACCTATGCCGCCATCTTGGTTTCTCTCGAGGGCTCGGCCTTGACCTACCCTGAGAACTGCAGGCAGGCGGCCCCCGCCCTGGGCCCATGTCTCCCTCGACCGGACCGGACCGGACCGGACCAGACCAGACCAGACAGACCGTACTTCTGCTGTCCTTGCAGCGCTGGGTCCACACAGGAGGCCCAGAGGCCCTGAGGGAGGGGAACCGTTGCCTGGGACCCCCTCGCTGCCCACCGCAAGTGGAAAGGCCGTCCGCAGGCAGGGAAGCCGGAGCCGTTCTGCTTGCTCCATCCCTGGCCCAGGGACATCTCCGGCCTTGCCTGCCGTCCGGTTTGTGCCTACGATTATGACAGTTTTAATCGCGTTTAGAAAGCTCCAGCATTTCCTATGAAGCCTATTTGGATCTCATATGCCCTCTGGGGGGAAAGAATTTTGTTATCAGTTTATTTAATAAAAAATCCACTGTTAATAAAGGTACAGTGTATAGTCCTATAAGGTTGAAATTTAACTGCAGAAATTAATACGGTGCTATGATTTTATGGCCTGGTAGAAAATATTAACTCCAAAGGTCTGATTTTGTTGCTCTTTGGAACATTAACCAATTATATGTAACTTATTGAGACATTTCTTTCCCTAAGTACTACATAAACACCTAATCCTTAAATCCTCTTAAAACCCGTTCTTTGTGGCACTCTCAGCAACAGTGAAAAAACTGAGACGTGCTACCTACTTGTAAGGGAATTTTATGTTTAACACCACTCATTCAAAACTACTAGGTGTACTGGTTAATAATGCGGATTTTTTTTCACTAGCTGGAGTTACACATATGTTGATATATTTGATATGTATGCTATTTTGTTATATTGACAACAAGCTTCAAAACTCCATGTCAAATTTGCTGAAGGTGTTAACATCATACATATTTTTACGCTTAAAAATGTCGAATTTTGTGCCAAAAAAAGAGCATTTGCGGGAAGTTTTAATTCATTACTTCATTTTCAAGATAAAGTTATCGTATACTTCGAGAAGCTTATGGTGAACATGCTCCATCTCAGGATACTTGTGAACGCTGGGTTAAACGCTTTAAAAGTGATGATTTCCATGTGAAAGACAAAGAACGTCCAGGTCAACTGAAAAAGTTTGAAGATCAACAATTACAAGCATTATTGGATGAAGATGCGTGTCAAACTCAAAAACAACTTGCAGAAAGATTAAACGTTGCTCAGCAAACAAATTCCGATCGTTTACAGGCGATGGGAAAGATTTTAAAGGAAGGAAAATGGGTGCCACATCAACTGAACGAAAGACAAATGGAAAACCGAAAAGTCATCAGTAAAATGTTGCTTCAACGGCACGAGAGTCTTTGTAGCATCGAATTATCAAATTGTGACTGGCAATTAAAAGTGGACTTATTTTGAGAATCCCAAATGTATGTCTGGCCTGTCCTGCTCAGTCCAGATTGGCTGGACCCTAGCAGCAAGCTAACCTACCAGTCAGAGCATCTGCCCCCTGGTGGTCAATGCCTGTCATAGCGAGTTGAGCAGCCTTAGCGTGTCATTAGCATATTACCCTTGATTGAAGGGCAGACCAGACGACCAGACACTTAGCATATTAGGCTTTTATTACATAGGATGTGTATATACAGAGTGTCCCAAAAAAATGTAAACACACTTTGAATAATTATAAAGGCAGTGTTTATTAAAATACATTTCATTTGGTTATATGGTTTTATTTTATTAATATATATAAATATATAAACACACACACATACACACACACACACACACATACATATTGATTTCAGAGAGGAAAGGAGAGGGAGAGAGAGAAACATCAATGATGAGAGAGAATCATTGATCAGCTACCTCCTGCGCACCCCCTATTGGGGATCGAGCCCACAACCCAGACATGTGCCCTGACCGGAATTGAGCTGTGACCTCCTGGTCGACGCTCAACCACTGAGCCATACCAGGTGGGCTGTTTTTATTGATTTTTTAAAGAAAGAGGAAGGAAGAGGGGTAGAGAGATTGGAGAAACATCAATCAGCTGCCTCCTGCACGCCCCCTACCAGCAATCAAGCCCACAACCTAAGCATGAGCCCTGACTGGGAATCGAACCAGAAACCTCTTGATCCATAGGTCTACACCCAACCACTCAGCCACACCAACTGGGCACATTTCATTTTCAAAATGTAATAGAATCAGCTGTTAAAGTGTGTATACAGCCCAGCCAGCTGTAGCTCAGCAGTTGAGTGTTGACCCAGTAACCAAGAGGTCACCGGTTTGATTCCTGGTCAGGGCATATGCCCAGGTTGCGGGCTCGATCCCCAGTGGGGGGGTGTGCAGGAGGCAGCCAATCATGATTCTCTCTCATCACTGATGTTTCTATCTCCCTCTCCCTTTCTCTCCAAAATCAATAAAAAATATATTAATAAATAAATAAATAAAAATAAAGTGTGTATACATTTTTGGGGACATCCTGTATATGTGTATTTTTACGTCCTATATAATAAAAGGCTAATATGCAAATTGTCCCCATAGGTGGGAGTTCGACCAACCGGGAGTTAGACATGCACTGACCACCAGGGGGCGGTGAGGAACATGTGGGTGTTGGCGACTCTGCACTGGCACCGGGTGGCAGTGGAGGTGCTGCCAGCCCTGAGAGGCCCCAACGAGAGTGGGGACCACTGCGGGATGGTGGAGCAGATGAGCAGGCAGTGCCAGGCCAAGGCAGGTGCAAAGGGAAGCCCCAGCCAGCGTTGAATAAAACTTATTTGTTTTAATCCTCACTGAGGATATGTTTTCATTGATTTGAGAGAGAGAGAAAGAGAAACATCGATGTGAGAGAGAAACATCAATTGAATGCTCCCCATACACACCCTGACTGGGGATCGAACCTGAAACCTTGGTATGTGCCCTGCGACCTTTTGGTACATGGGACAACGCTCAACCAATTGAGCCACATCAGCCAGGGCATGTAAAGCCTATTTAAAAAGCAAGAGAACCCTAGCAGGTTTGGCTCAGTGGATAGAGCGTCGGCCTGCGAACTGAAAGATCCCAGGTTCGATTCTGGTCAAGGGCACCTGCCCGGGTTGTGGGCTCGATCCCCAATGGGGGACTTGCAGAAGGCAGCCAATCCATGATTCTCTTTCATCATTGATGTTTCTATCTCTCTCCCTCTTCCTTCCTCTCTAAAATCATAAAAATATATTAAAAAAAAAAAAAAAAAAAGAGCTGAAACCGGTTTGGCTCAGTGGATAGAGCGTCGGCCTGCGGACTGAAGGGTCCCAGGTTCGATTCCAGTCAGGGGCATGTACCTTGGTTGCGGGCACATCCCATTAGGGGGTGTGCAGGAGGCAGCTGATCGATGTTTCTCACTCATCGATGTTTCTAACTCTCTATCCTTCTCCCTTCCTCTCTGTAAAAAATCAATGAAATATATTTTAAAAATAAAATAAAAATAAATTTTAAAAAAGAGCAAGACAAAGATTCACCAAAATAATCAGGACAGAGGCTACTTCTGGAAGATGTAAATGTCTTGTTTCTTCATCGGTGGTAGATACAGTGATAATCACTGCAATAATATTCTTTAAAGTAAATATGCATATCTGTTTTACATCTCACAGTAAAAGAAGCTTAGTCAAGCCTCGCCGACTGGCTCAATTGGTTGAGTGTTGTCCCATGAACCAAGGAGTAGCCAGTTCAATTCCTGGTCAGGGCACACGCAAGGTTGTGGGCTCAATCCCCAGTGGGTGGAGTGTGGCGGGGGCTGCCAAATGGATGTTTCTCTCTCACATCAATGTTTCCATCTCTCTCCCCCTCTCCCTTCTTCTCTCTCTAAAATAAAACGAATCTGCCCTGGCCGGTTTGACTCAATGGATAGAGCGTCGGCCTGCAGACTGAAGGGTCCCGGGTTTGATTCTAGTCAAGGGCACGTGCCCGGGTTGTGGGCTCAATCCCCAGTGGGGAGCGTGCAGGAGGGAGCCTATCGGTGATTCTCTCTCATCATTGATTTTCTCTCTTTCCATTTCTCTCTGAAATCAATAAAAATATATTTAATAAATAAATAAAATAAAACAAATCTTTGCCTCTAGCCAGTTTGGCTCAGCAGATAAGAGCATCAGACTGCAGACTAAAAGGGTCCCAGGTTTGATTCTGGTCAAGGGCACATGCCTGGGTTGCGGGCTCAATCCCAAGTGGGGGGCATGCAGGAGGCAGCTGATCAATGATTCTCTCTCATCACTGATGTTTCTATCTCTCTCCCCCTCTCCATTCCTCTCTGAAATCAATAGAAATATTTAGAATAAATAAATCCTATCCTATATAATAAAAGGGTAATATGCAAATTGACCCCAACAGTGGAACGACCAGGAAAGACCGGTCACTATGATGTGCACTGACCACTAGGGGGCAGACGCTCAACACAGGAGCTGCCCCCTGGTGGTCAGGCGCTCCCACAGGGGGAGCTCCGCTCAGCCACAAGCTGGGCTGACGGCTGGGAGCACAGTGGCGGTGGCGGGAGCCTCTCCGGCTTCCTCGGCAGCGCTAAGGGTGTCCAACTGACGGCAGGCCCAAGCCGGCAGTCGGACATCCTCCGAGGGCTCCCGGACTGCCAGAGGGATATCTGACTGTCAGCTTAGGCCCGCTTTGGTGGCAGGTGGACATCCCCCAAGGAGTCCTGGACTACAAGCGGGTGCAGGCTGGTCTGAGGGGGACCCCCACCCCCGAGTGCACGAATTTTCGTGCACCAGGCCTCTAGTAAATAAATAAATCTTTAAAAAAGAGAGAGGGACAACAAGAGCCCTGGCCAAGTAGTTCAGTTGCTTAGAGCATTGTCCCTATTCTCCAAGACCGCAGGTTCGAACCCCGGTCAGGGCACATACAAGGTTCAACCCATGAGTGCATAAGTAAGTGGAGCAAACTGACATCCCGGTCTCTGTCTCTCCCTCCTTTCCTCTCTAAAAGCAATCAATAAAAATTTTTAAGAGAACAAGAAGTCCTCTTACTGTTGGACATCCAAGGGGATTACCACCAGACGTTATTAAACAAAATATGTCAATTCCCATTTCTCTCCCTAAAGGCCCTCTCTATTCTTGCCAAGCCAATCAGAGTCAATATAACCTGAAAGTCAAGCCACTAAGTGGCAACAAAGTTAATTACGTTCCCCATATTAACCTGGTTCTCAAAATTTTCTCAATCCAACCTCTAAATATAAAAGGACACACAGCTTCTAAAGGCATTCCAACAGAACTAGCTCCTGCCTTAAATGATAAAATCCGCTCTAGGAAGATGGAAAAGAACATTAATTTACACTGATCTGTTTAATAGCTAATTAACTTACCCTACAATGCCAAAAGGATTTTTACGCAGCAATGCTTTTAATAGCTGATACCCAGGAACAACCAAAATGTCCATCAACAAGGGACTGAAAAATATATCAGAATACTTCCAAAAAATGGGATTTTAAAAATGAGGTAGGTTCACAGAACTGATTCAAAAATGTGTCTTTTTAGTAAGCCAAGTACCCAACAGTATTACGGTCTGATCCCCTTCTAGGGAGTGGGATTCAGGCTGTAAAGGAGGCAAAGCGAAGAAATAAGGAATTCTACCTTTATACTTTATATACTTTTATGCTGTATGAATTTTTTACTTGTTCTTCTGTGGTGTTAAACTTACAACCAGAATATATGGCTGTAATCAATTAAAAGGAGCAGATAGGAACAGCTGGTCAGATAAATGCTGAAGCCTGGACCCAGAAGGGAATCAGGGAGACCAGCCAGTTCAGGCGGCCGGACTCCGAGGGCACCCTCCGAGGGCACCGAGGGCAGAGGCTGCGGGGGGGGGGGGGGGGGGCGCGCCTCCGCCCCTGCGCCCCAAACCTGCTTTTCCACCCCATCCACACGCAAAGCAAACGCTGACGGCCCCTTTAAGAAGGGAGCCACTAGGCTGCGCACCTGAAACCAGTGCAAATACTGTTGAATGTGAACTAATGGAAACATTAAAAATCTGTTAAAAAGAAGGAAATCTTGCAACGCCATTCCCGGTAAGAATGTTTAACGTCTGTTCTTCGTCGGAAAGCTCGGCAGGTGGAAAGGAGAGAAGTGACCAGGATGGTGGGAGGAAGGGCCCGGGAGGGACTGCTAAGAGGGACTGACTCAACAATAAAGATTTAACTTAAAAAATCTTCAAAAATAGAGAGAGGGATGAGGACAGGCAGGCGGGGCTGAGAGGAGGGCATTCACGCCTTGAAGAAGCGTAAACGCTGGTGACACAGCCATTCCCATGGGAGGCAGACACGCAGACACACACACACACACACACACACACACACAGGTACACCCCGCCATGTGTTACACACACACACACACACACACACACCGCCCTGTGTTACACACACACACACACACACCGCCCTGTGTTACACACACACACACACCGCCATGTGTTACACACACACACACACACACCCGCCCTGTGTTGCTTTCACATTAATTCCCTCGGAAGCCCAGGTGCTCGCCGTAAACCACACGCCCTCCCGCCCCAGCGCCCTCCCGGCACCTCCGCTCCGCACCGGGGACCTCGCCGCGCGGCTCCCTCCGGGGAGGCCGACCCTGCCCTCCACAGGCTCGGGCCCGGCACAGGCTCGGAGGGGCCGGAGCGACCACGGAGCCCCGAGCCGCCCCGCGCGGGCCTGGCCCTGTCCTCCCGCCGGGGAAGCCGGCGGGCTCGCCCCGCAAACCTCCCCTGACCCCCCACCCGGTGCAGCCCTGCGACGGCGCGGCAGCGCGGAGTGCGACCCGCCCGGGCCGAGGGGACGCGGCTGGGCCGGAGGGGGGGCGGAGGCCCCCGTCCCGAGGCCCGCTCCGCCGGGCACCGCCGGGCACCGCCGCCCTCCGCAGGCCCGGCCCGGCCCCCTGGGGCGCCTCCCCGGCCGCGGAGACCGCCGCCCGCACTCACCCGACTCCCGCCGCCCACGCCGGCCCGGGGGGCGCCGAGGGGAGGCCTGCGCCGCGGCCCGGCCGGCGGGCTCCGCTCCTCTTCAGCCGGGGCCGCGAGCCGAGGGCGGCGCGAGGGGAGAGCGCGAGGGGCGGGACGCGGCGCCGTGCGCACCGCAGCGACCAATCGGCGCGCGGCAAGTGGTGGGCCGGGGGCGGGGCGAGGCTCAAGGGGCGGGGCGAGGCTCTAGGGGGCGGGGCCATGGCCGCAGCTCTGCGGGACTCCGCGCAGTGCGACTGGCGGCCGCACAGACCGGCCCCGTGCGACCCTCCGGCGGCCGCGCCGGGGCTGCCAGCGCCGCGTTTCTGCAGCGACCTCACGTGCAGCGTCGGGGAGGCCGCCTGCGCCCCTGCACCTGAAGGCGGGGCCCTCGGTGCCTTGGAACCGAGGCCGCACAGATGCCCTCTCCAGCCCCCCACCCAGCCATGGAGGCCCCCCCTCAGCCATGGAGCCCCCCCCTCAGCCATGGAGGCCCCCCTCAGCCATGGAGGCCCCCCCACCCAGCCATGGAGCCCCCCCACCCAGCCATGGAGGCCCCCCACCCAGCCATGGAGGCCCCCCCTCAGCCATGGAGGCCCCCCCACCCAGCCATGGAGGCCCCGCACCCAGCCATGGAGGCCCCCCCCTCAGCCATGGAGGCCCCCCCCCAGCCATGGAGGCCCCCCCTCAGCCATGGAGGCCGGGGAAGGGAAGCGACTGGTCCAAGACCACTAAGGAGTACTGTACCCCGAGGTGTCCGCGCAGTGCACCTGCCTGAGCTTTCCCGGCCACCCACCCAGGCAGGCAGCTTGCTTCTAGTCAGGTCCCTTCCTCCCGTCTCCCTCACAGACACGGCCTCTTGCCCTCACCGGTGTGGCTCAGTGGATAGAGCATCGGCCTGCGGAATGCAGGGTCCCGGGTTCGATTCCGGTCAAGGGCATGTACCCTGGTGGCAGGCACATCCCCAGTGGGAGGTGTGAAGGAGGCAGCTGATCAATGTTTCTAACTCTCTATCCCTCTCCCTTCCTCTCTGTAAAAAATCAATAAAATATATTTTAAAAAATAAAAATAAAGACACGGCATCTTGAATTTTCAGTGTAACTCCAACAGCCTTTGAAAGCCCCTTCTACATCTCCTCCGACCAGAAAACACCTCTTAGTTGTTTGAGGAGAAGACATGGTGTAAATCCCGGCACTATCAGTGGGACTCGGAGAGCCTGCACCTGAGGGATAATGGAATAAAAGGTTTTGTATCACAGAGTGCCATGCACTAGACTCCGTTCCTGCTGTAGATCTCAGTCCACATGTAAGAGGAGCAATCCCTGCTTTCCTTCTGCTTCCACTCTCTCCATTCTCATTTCCATGGAGACTATTATTTTGTCAATTGTCAAGTAATACATGTATCGTTACATTATCTCTCATCTTTTTTTTTTTTTTAATATATTTTATTGATTTTTCACAGAGAGGAAGGGAGAGGGATAGAAAGCCAGAAACATCGATGAGAGAGAGACATCGACCAGCCGCCTCCCGCACATCCCCCACCAGGAGATGTGCCCGCAACCAACGCACACGCCCCCGACCGGAACCGAACCCGGGACCCTCCAGTCCGCAGATCGACGCTCTATCCACCGAGCCAAACCGGTTTTGGCTATCTCTCATCTTGATACATGTGCTAGGTAGGATCTAGGTGCTCAGTAAACATTCACTTAATAAATTACTTTTGAAATATGTGCAACCTTAAAAAATTAAATTGCTGACCTGTAAAGGTTGGCTTTTTAAAAATAAGTTTTCGAATCTGGCATGGCTCCCTGGTTGAGTGTCGACCTGTGAACCAGCACAGGCCCGGGCTGCGGGCTCCGTCTCCAGTGGGGGGCGTGCAGGAGGCAGCCGATCAATGATTCTCTCTCATCACTGATGTTTCCATCTCTCCTTCTCCCGTCCTCTCTGAAATCAATAAAAACAAAACAAAACATTTTTTTAGAAAGACCTATATGGAGACAAATTCTTCAGTGGATAACAGGATAAGATGGGCCAGCAAAAGACACAGTCATACAGTAGTACCGGACGCCATAGAGCAGTTAGGTAGAGGGCCTTTGGGGACCATATAAAACAGAAGCACAAGCGGTGACCCCAAAATTAAGAAATCGCTCCAACACGCGATGTTTACACTATAGATTGTCATTACACTTGAAGAGTAGCACATATGAAATATGTTTAAAACAATGTTAAGACTCATGTATGCCTATTACATTAGTTATCTGTTGCTATATAGCAAATCATCCCCAAATTTAGCAACTTAATACAGCAAACATTCATTATTTTGCAGTTTCTTTATTTTTTCTCTTTTTTTTATTTCAAAGAGGAAGGGAGAAGAGAGAGATAGAAACACTGATGAGAGAAACATTGATCAGCTGCCTCCTGCACACCCCCTGCTGGGGATCAAGCCCGAAACCTGAGCATGTCCGTTACCTCCTGGTTCATAGGTCGACGCTCAACCACTGAGCCACCCCAGCCAGGCTGCACAGTTTCTAAGGGTCAGGAGTCGGGGAGCAGCTTAGCTGAGTGATTCCGATGCAGGACCATCATGAGTCTGTGGTTAAACTGGCGGCTGGGGGTACAGGCATCTGGAGGCTCTGCGCCCCCTGCGGCTCACCCCCTGGCTGCGGGCTGCAGGCCTCAGTGCTGGGCACATGCCTGTCTACACAGCTGCCTCGGACATGGCAGACAGAGAGAGAGAGAAAGAGAGAGAGAGAGAAGGAGGGCAGGAAGCTTCTAGGCTCAGAGAAACATGCCCTCACACTGGCTCTATTCTACCGGTCACACAGACCAATTCTCCGACGTGGTGAGAGGGCACCACACAGAAGGTGAATATCAAAAAGGGGGATCTTTGGGGGTCATCTGGGGTGCTGGCCATGACATCATAGCTTAGTAATATTTGGTTCTAAATGAAAACGCTCCCCAGTCTCCTCTGGCGCATCCCAGGGCAGACTGCCGGAAGCGTGTGCTGGTCTAGAGCCACGAGCCAGGGGCCAGCCGTAATGCTTCCTAAGATGGGGTCCAATTCCTGGTAAAATTCCCAAGAAAATGAAGGCAATTCTCATAGCAGTTGCATTTGTGTGTGTGTGGGGGGAATGAGTGTATATAAATCATGCAAAAAGTATGCTGTTGATATGTAAACTAGAGGCCCGGTGCATGGGGGGGAAGGCGGGGAGGAAGAGTCCCCTCAGCCCAGCCTGCACCCTCTCCAATCTGGGACCCCTGAGGGGATGTCCGACTGCCAGTTTAGGCCCGATCCTGGGGATTGGTCCTAAACCAGCAGTCAGATATCCCTCTCACAATCCAGGACCGCTGGCTCCTAACTGCTCACCTGCCTGCCTGCCTGATCACCCCTAACTGCCCCCCCCTGCTGCCCTGGTAGCCCCTAACTGCCCCCCTTGCTGTCCTGGTTGCCCCTAACTGCCCCCCCACCAGCCTGGTCATCCCCAACTGCCCCCAGACAGCCTGGTCGCCCCCAACTGCCCCCCACACCCCACTGGCCTGGTCGCCCCACACAGCCTGCTGTTCAGTCATTTGGTCGTCCCTCGCTAACCCCCCACCAGCTTTGTCGCCCCACGCAGCCTGCTGTTCGGTTGTTGCTGTGAGGGCATCCTGACCAATTTGCATGTTACCCTTTTGTCAGTGTAGATGTAATTCTGTTCTAGGCCTAGGTGGCTATAAACGCACTCTTCACCCACATGCATGTCTGGTGGGATGTTGGATGTTGGGCAGGACATGGAGAAATTCCTCCTTTTGCTCGACTGCCCTGTGCATTGTGAGCACCTGCCTCCCTGGCCCCACCTCCTACAATGCCTGTGGTCAGGGGTGATGCTCAAAATATTGAACAACCAATCAGAATAGATGCCAGCCAGCACCGCGTCCTGGTGGAATGGGCTAATAGAAGCTCTACCTCTCTAATCAGACGGTCAGCTGAGGATCCCCCCCCCCCATTTCCCAGATGTCCTCTAGAGGGCAGTGCACCCCCGCTGACAGCCACCAAGACCCACGCTGCACCCCGCCCCTCCTGTTCACCTAGGATTACAGCAACCCTGCAGGGTGGATCGGAGGCACTCCTTTGCCCGATGAGGAGAGGGGCGTTCAGGAAGGTCCACATAACCAGTGACTGGCAAAACCTGGATCGAAACGCAGAGCTCCCTGGCTCCAAGCCCACTCACTTCCCTGCTTCACACTGCCGGAGCTCACTGGGTTAGGGTTTCAGAGAGGAAGGGAGAGGGAGAGAGATAGAAACATGAATGATGAGAAACATTGATTGGCTGCCTCCTGCATGCCCCCCACTGGGGATCAAGCCGTAACCCTGGCATGTGTCCTGACCAGGAATCGAACCCGGGACCTCTTGGTTCATAGGTCGACGCTCAACCACTGAGCTACATCACCTGGGCCAGAATTAACTTCTTAACAAGAATAATCTATGTCACAGGCAGTTTTGATATCATCCATCTAAAAGATTTTTTTTAAAAAAGCATTTAGGTGGTCAGCCAAAAATACGGTTATTATTATTTTTAAACTCTTTATTGTTGAAAGTGTTCCATATGCCCTCTCTTTCCCCCCCCCCATTGACCCCTTCTAGTCCGCCCGCCCCAGTGGTTATTATTATTAGCTGTTTATGTAACAGTGGACCATTGATTAATCATGAAAATTAATTTTATTAACATTTACAAATATAAAGTGTGCTGTGCTAAAATTAAGGATTTACCAGAGTTTTCTGATCATTCCACCTTCCAATTATCCAATATTGAAAGTGCTTTCCTTGCTTATGGTCCTTCAATGCAACTGGGTGTCACACACTGAATTCCCTTTTTAGCAAGACTCACAGAATCATAGCCTTCTCGATGTTCCGGAACTCAGCCCTCACTATAAAGCTATACTCGTGTGTTGTGCTGTCACCATTTTGTTTGGAGTAACGCTATCATTCTAGAAGCCAAATAACTCATCAACAAAATAATCACACACTATAGCAATCAATGCCCATCTCTAAGCAAAAGGGTCTGAAATTTCCTTTTGAAGATGTAGTTTTGTTTTAACTCTCACGTTTCACAGAATAGCTGTTCCTCACACACGAGATGGCCCGGGCCACGCTCTGAACCGCGTCCAGAACGCGGCGCTCTGGGGTAGGCGAGGACATGACCTGCTCCTTTTGACCCCTCTCCAGACCCTTCCGGTTGCCCAGTTCTGTGGCCAGAGCACTTACACGGACCTCAGAAAGGCAGCTCTTCTTAACGTGGACGGGACACAACCATCTGACGGATGTCAAACTCGTGTCATCTGCCGAAGGTGCAACGTTCCGGCATCTTGTCCTTGTTCACTGAAGGGTTCCTAAGACAGGAAATTCGAACCCGAAGGCAGGAAACTGAGATTGTCATGTGGCTGACAACGGCTCTGGGGCGTCCCACACATGAAGAGACAGGCCTCAGGCACGTGTATGCAAATCTACCATTTCAATCTCTGAGGAGAGAGGAAGCCAGAAGTGAAATCTCACGTTTCCGTTGAGCCCAGGGGTTTTTCACTCCTGGAAGATCGGAATATGCCCTCAAAACTCTCTAACAGTGGACACGGGGATCGATTTCTAGAATAGCTATGTCACCAGCATGGCCGGGCCATTTCTGCAGCCAATGGGTCGTGAAGTTAGGGAGGAAAAAGTACAACCCAGATATACTTTTTAAAACTCAGGGCCCGCAGAGAAGACCTTTATAAGGAAAAGCAGTGACTCCCGAGGCTGATGTCCTCATCTTAACATTTCCACCCACAGGGTCCCAAAGCCTTACAACAGTTTTGAGCTTTGATAACCCAGCTGCCTACATTCTTGTTCAGGTTGATGACTTTTGATGTTTTGGGTTTGTTGTTGTTGTTGAAGTGCTGGTGTCTGCAACTGGCAAATGCAACTGGTTTGAAGTTATTAGAGTTTAAATCTGCACTACGACGTTTGGAATACCCTTTATGATTCCCAGCCCAAGCCCCTGTCCTAACGCATCTCACCTGATGACTGACAACTAAACTTGGAAATGGATTAAATTGTTTTTTCTTAGGGCGTCTCTTCTTCCCTTGCTATTTTCCCAGAGCAAAGCTGGCTGAACATTTCTGTGCCAGTCTCCTCCAGCTTTCTCCTCACACATCACCGGAGCTGTGACCAGTTTTGTGAAAAGTACGGCACACGGTTCTCTGACGCCTGTGTAACAGCCTCTATGTGTGACGTCAGCACAGCGGAAGATGATTTGGGCCGGGGCTGTGAACGTTGAAATGGTCAGGTTTTAATGAATTTCCACACATTCGTCCAGTTGAAAAACCCTGTCCTGACTCCAGGTGTTTTCTCCCCTTCACCCTGATCAATGCTGTTTGCGTTTCCCTCTGCGGCTTCTTTGGATTTGATAAGGGTCTCGTATACTCCCTGGGCTCTTGCGATTTCTTTCTGCGCATCGAAATGGACCTTTTGCCTGGTTAGGAGGGGAACAATCAAGTTAAAATCGTTCACTCGCTTGTTCAGTTTTCTGATGTCTTCCTGAAACTGCTCACAAACTTGCTTCCACTGTGTCTGTTCCGTGGGCGTCATGGGGTTCCCCAGTTTTTTCCTGGACACTACAATGGACTCTCGGAGTTGATCAATAGTATCCTTTATCTCCTTTTGCATTAGGATCCATTCTGGTTGGTATCCGTTATCTATCAATATTCTGTTCAGGTTGTGAGTCATGGGATCAATGTATGAACAGCCAGAAAACTTCTGTAGAGGCTTTCCTTTCCCACTGAGGTTATCGAAGTCTCCCCTGGCCATAGACTCCTGAATGAGATCCTCCACTAAGCGCTCTATTGCTTGAGTTATCTTTTGTTCTTTACTGTGTCTCACATCTTTGACAGTTAAACCTTCAGGGAAGTACTGGCTATGCAGTTTCTGCTTCTGATATTCCAACACCTGCTCAGCGGCACGGTCCGCTCTGAACTGCCTGTACTGCTTCTCTCGTTGACTTGGCGTTCCAAAACCAATACCTTCGAAGCTTAAGTAATGCCTGTGCTGGGGAGCTTTGTATTTGGAGTTTTCTTCCTCATCCTCTGCATCTTCGATTTTCTTCTGCCTGGCACTGGTTTGCTGCATCACGTGGGAGCGCACCGCCCTGTACGCTTCTTCGATCTTTATAAACGTCGCAGAATCCGCCGTGGGAGAGCCACTGTCTGGATGGTATTGCTTGGCGAGCTTCCGAAAAGATTCCCTGACATCGTCTGCAGAGCATCCTTCTTCCAGGTTCAGCCGCCTGTAATATTCTCTCATCTTCTTTGGTGATTTCTGAGTTGACATCATCCTGTTTCTAACGACTCCAAGAGATGAAAGCACGTTCATTCGATTACGAATCACTGCAGCGTTTATCAGACGAGATCTTAAGAGTTGAGCCATCATCACATACAAGGTGTTATCACGCCCAGAGTTCTTCCTAGCAATGATCTATAAAATGACAACAAATAAAGGGGATGAGAGTTGCTAATTTCATATTTTCAGCAACAAGGAAGAAATTGCAAGCACAATATGGGGCAGTTCTTCCTAAGGCGGCTGCCAACATTCTTTTTTTAAAAATATATATATAATTTATTGATTTTTTACAGAGAGGAAGAGAGAGTTAGAAACATCGATGAGAGAGAAACATCAATCAGCTGCCTCCTGCACACCCCCTACTGGGGATGTGCCCGCAACCAAGGTACATGCCCTTGACCGGAATCGAACCTGGGACCCTTGAGTCTGCAGGCTGATGCTCTATCCACTGAGCCGAACCGGTCAGGCTGCCAACATTCTTCTAGCTATATTTCACTAATGTTAGCAGAGAAATGGAAGTTGATGATGTCTAGCGTTAACACATTGTGATGTAATCTGGATTCTACTCACTAAGCACAGAATTTTAGAGCAGGCAAGTTCTTAGAAATCAACTAATCCAGTCTCCTATTTTTAAGAGAAAATGTAAGCCCAGAAGGTTAAGCAGCGTCACCAAGTCGCATAACCAAGCACAGTGTAAGCCAAATGGTTAGGGTTAGGGCACACTCAAATGTCTGGCCCAGCTGCCTGGGTGAGCCGCAACCTATGGTCAGGGCACGTGCCTGGACTGTGGGCTCAGTCCATCACTGATGATCTCATCATTGATGTTTCTATCGCTCCCTCTCCCTTCCTCTCTAAAAATCACTAAAAGTATATTTTAAAAAAGTGTTTGTCTGCATCCCCGGCTGGCGATAAACTTCATCAGCACCATTGTTCCCTTGGTGTTCGACTGTGTCCTCATGTGAACGAAAGGAGCCACATGCTAACCTGACAAGCTCAGGGGAGGCCTGCGTGGCAGTCTTGCAAACTCAGAGACCTGAAATAACCACAAAGGATGGTTTGAAAATTAAATATTTAACTACAAACAGGTTATAGTGGGCAGTCATGTCCTAGGCCAGTATCTTCCCTGACAAAGGTCAACTTAGATCTTTACTGAGCCCATTTGCCTTTTTGCCTCTAAGATAACATATCTGTGAGATGTCTGTGAGATGTCTGGGTAACTTGTAACTTCCTTCTTTTGCTGGAGCCCCTGGGGCACAACCAAATGTGGTGGGCGCCAGGATAGATACTTCAAATTCCTTCATTATCATGTTAATTGTTCCTGTACCCACCTAAGTATGTGTCCATCATTTTGCTTTTTATCCAATCCCAGGGGTTTCCCACCGGTTGACTTTATCCCACCTCCTTAATCCATCACCAATGAGTTTCATGTAGCCGACCTATGTCCCTCCTCTGATGGCAATGTATAAATACAGATGTAACCCACCATTTCCTCGGAGCATTATCTCAATTCATTGAGGTTCTGCTTCCCGGCATATGTCGACATTTTGGCTCAAATAAACTCACTAAAATTCTTTACAGGTTTCAATGTTTTTTTTTCGTTAACACTCATCTCAAGGACGATGAGACTTACACACACGCGACCCAGAGGAAGGACGCGGCCCAGAGGAAGGACGGGCCAAGCCTGCAGCTAGCTGAATGAATGGAGCATCCAAGCCTTTCATCGCCAGGCTCGTCAGGAAGGGGCTGGCTGCTGCCCGCGGGGAAGCCCAGTAAAAGGGGAGCCCCCCAACATGTCAGCCGTTCTGTAAAAACAGACGGAGCGTGCAGGAGAGAGACCGGGCACGGGAATGGCGATGCAACGGTGCCGAGGTCCAACTGTGAGAGGCATCTGGGTGTGTGAACGCTAACCCTGAGCGCCTGGAACCCCACCTTTCTGCACAACTGGGGTCCAGGGCTTCCAGACTAGTTGGGAGGTGGTGGTAGTGCCAACGGGGGTCGCCGCGGGGGAGCGTCCGTCCCCACGCGGGACACACCCCGCCGGGCCCCCACTCACCTTCACCGCCGCGGGGAAGGGGCTGCGCGGCTCCCGCCCCCACGCCGCGCCTCCGCGCATGCGCGCGCGGGCCGCCCTTCGCTCCCCGGAGTCTCCGCGCGCGGCCGGGGTCTCCTCCGGGCCGGACCATGTGCCGTTTACCCTGAGGGGACCTGCGAGGCGGCGGGGCACCGAGTCCTGCCTAACCGGGACAGGTGTCCTACCTTCCCGGGATCCCAGGATCTCTCTCAAAACGAATTCTGCCCACGAGGACACAGGCAGGACATTTCAGGAGGCCCGGTCCCGCCCCGGGGCGACCTGGTCCACCTCCCCCCCCCCCACCTCGAGCGGGAGGTGGTCCGGCCGATTGGGATTGTGGGAGATGTAGTTCGCGGAGAAGTGCGACGCGCCCTGGACTCCGCAGTGCGCCTGCGCCTACAGTGAGAGAGGTGGGAGGGAGCCGGATGTAGCGGAGCTGTGGGAGCAGCGGAGGTGTCGTGGAGTGGGCGGAGGTGTGTAGGGCTCGTGCAGGGTGTGCACAGCATAGATTGGGCCCCTTGAAGTCTTTTTTTTTTTTTTTTTTGGGGGGGGGTATTGATATCAGAGTGGAGGGGAGCTGGGAAAGGGGGACATCGGTGATAAGAGAGACTCACTGATGGGCTGCCTCCTGCATTATCAGAGCTCAAGCTGTAACCCAGGCATGCTGGGAAGCGAACCCTAACCTCCTGGTTCATAGGGCGAGGCCCAGCTGCTGAGACACGGAGGCCAGGCTTGAAGTATTTTTTTAATTTATTGATTTTGAGAGAGAGACAGGGAGAGAGAAACATTGGTTTGTTGTTCTGTTGTATTGTCAATCATCGAATGAGATACAAGACGCCTTAATGAGCCAATTAAATAGGAGTCATTTATTGCTCGAGGCCCAGAGGGAGGTGTTTCTTCCAAATCTCTCAGCCCTGAAATAGAGGAAGTGTCTCGTATTTATACTTTTCGAGCCTCTTTGCAGATATTACAAAGGGCTCTGTGTGAGTTATTGTTACAGACAGTTGTAACCTTGAATACATAATGAGTTAGTACTTGGCATAAGAATATGGGAATTATTATCAGTTTTAGTCTATTACATTGGATGGCTAGCTTGCAAGGTCAGACAGTTAAGTTTATCTTTTTCTGTTATTTGAACTAAAAACAAAGTCATTTTACAGAATAGCAGACTGTCTTAAGGTGACAGAGTTTATAGTGACAGAGTTCACAGGACCAGGGACGATCTAACAATAGCAGAGAGTTTCAAACAGCAGTTTTTTACACAAGATGGAGGTCACTCTGCTTCAGCTCCACTTGTTTATGCATCATTGGTTGCTTCTTGTATGTGCCCTGACCAGGGATCCAACCCACAACCTTGGTGTATGGGGACAGGTGCTCTAACCAGCTGACTACCTGGCTAGGGCTGGGATCCTTGACCTCAGTCACTTGTTTTGGGGAGGGAAGACGAGTCATTTCCCAGAACAGCCTCTTCGGGGCAAAGATCTACTGAGTCCAGAAAGATCTACCGAGTCCGAACCCGGCTGGACGCCCCGCCTTCATCAGCTCAGCAAGTATTTAGTGAGCAGCTCGCTTAGCCGGGCGTTGGGACAGGCTGAGGACAGTCGAGGGCAAAGTCAAAACCGGGGTCTCCTGGCTTTACGTGGGGACTTACTGTGGGCAGGTAGTTAAGGAAAGAAAAAGAAACTTGGGAGTCAGACCTGGGTTTAAAATCCTCTTTCTTTCATTCGCTTTTCTCTGCGCCTGTCTGTCTGTAAGATGAGAGCACCAGTCCCTGGTAAACGTGTATGTGGCACTTAGTTTTTGCCAGACTTGGTGCCAAGAGCTTTTAAATAGAGTCCAGTGATCCTTACAACAGCCCTTGAGGCAAATGCTGCTGTTTCCCCACTTTCCATGTGAGGAAACAATTGCACCAGACTCACTGGGTTTTTGTGAGAGTTGCACCATTAATATAAACCACCGTGCCTGGCACGTTAAGCAGTATTTTTTAAAAATATATTTTATTGATTTTTTCACAGAGAGGAAGAGAGAGGGATAGAGAGTCAGAAACATCGATGAGAGAGAAACATCGGTCAGCTGCCTCCTGCACACCCCCCACCGGGGACGTGCCCGCAACCAAGGTACATGCCCTTGACCGGATCCGAACCCGGGACCCTTGAGTCCGCAGGCCGACACTCTATCCACTGAGCCAAACCGGCTTCGGCTTTTTTTTTTTATTTTTTATAAGCAGTATTTTTTATTGTGACTATGCCTCCTAAAAAGAGCCGAACTAGGTCCTAGCTGTCCGGAGCTCCTGAGGGACAGACAACATGATAATGTGTTACCTTCTCTCTAGGTGCACAGGGAAAGCTTTACCTGCTGCCGCACAGGGATTTCCTTACAGGCCAACAGTGAGCATGGACGTGCCTACAGGTGTTTCCTCTTCTGGCCCGCATCTTAAACACGGCGTCGGAAAGCATCCGTGCCGCTTACCACACACTCAGACTTGCATGGCACTTAGCGTTTCACAAAGCTGCCATCACAAATCTCACTTTGATGTTTGCATCTTGTAAGTGACTCGTTTAAGTTGTTAAATGGCAAATCCAGGACTAGAATTGTAAGTCCATTTCTCTTTTCAGAGGATCAGTTTTTTTATTATTATTTTGAATATGTTTTTATTGATTTTAGAGAGAGGAAGGGAGGGGGAGAGAGAGAAATATCCTTGTGAGGGAGAAACATCTGTCACTTGCTTCCTGTATGCACCCTGAGCCAGGGGACGGGACCTGCCACCGGGGCATGTGCCCCGACTGGGAATCAAACCGGCAACCTTTCGGTGCATGGGATGATGCGCCATCAACTGAGCCACCCCGGCCAGGGCAGGACTAACTTGAAAGTATCTTGGGTTAGATCAGCAATTTCCAACTGGTGTGCCACGACAATTTTTAAACATCCACTACCCGCCGAGACCGGTGTGGCTCAGTGGATAGAGCGTCGGCCTGCGGACTGAAGGGTCCCGGGTTCGATTCCGGTCAAGAGCATGTACCTTGGTTGCAGGCACATCCCCAGTGGGAGGTGTGCAGGAGGCAGCTGATCGATGTTTCTAACTCTCTATCCCTCTCCCTTCCTCTCTGTAAAAAATCAATAAAATATATTAAAAAAACAAGCAAAAAACATGTACTACCTGACTATTTAGTCAGGTACTGACCTTTTTAAAAAAATTTTTTTTAAAAAATATATTTTTATTGATTTCAGAGAGGAAGGGAGAGGGAGAGAGAGATAGAAATGTCAGTGGTGAAAGAGAATCATCGATCGGCCACCTCCCACACCGGGGGTCGAGCCCACAACCAGAGCATGTGCCCTGACAGGGATTGAACCCGGGACCCTCCAGTCCGAAGGCCAATGCTCTATCCACTGAGCCACACCAGCTAGGGCGGGTACTGACCTCTTTTCTCTTAGGTTGTCAAATAAAAAAATGACAGCAGCCAACACCACAATAGCCATCCGGTGTGAATGAATCAAAATTATACCTATTTTTCTTCTCAGATCGGCAAAATATAGATATCTTTGGTGTGCTGCAGATTTCTAGTATTTAGTTTATGTGCCATGAAATGCAACAACGGTTGAAAATCGATGTTCATGACGTTTCCTAGTTTAGAGCATCTTTTTCATAATCCTGTGTCCTCACGATGTAGTTGAGCATTTTGAAACAACATTTTCCACAAACAGGAGACTAGACAGCTGGCGAGAACTCAGTGAGCGCATCCAAACCTTTACTCGTGGTGTTGCTGAGGGCTGGGAAGTAGATGACGCGACTTTAGAAAGCGACGGAACACCGGACGTCCTGACTCCGCGGTGACACGACACGTGTTGGCCGCCTGCGCAGCGCGGCACGGGCCACGCCGCGTGTCCTTTGTCTGACGGCTGTAATTTCCCACCTGGACCAAAGCGAGGGCGGGCTCTGCTGTAACTCACCGGCGTTTCATTTCGTTTCTTTCCGTCTGCTGGTTGTGTGGTGACCGCAAAGAAGGGGGTTTCTTCCTGCGAGCTGCAGTGCCATGCTGACCCAGACCCCACCTCCCTGACAGTTCAGTCTGGATGCTAAGAGCCGACGCTGTCCAGTGCCCTTTGCAAACAGTATCCTCTGCAGCCACAGTTTCTAGAATCCCCGTGAAAGTGCTTTCCCAGGTGGCATCCCCATTCTTCTTCTTAATCCCCAGCCGAGGACATTTTCCCATTGATTTCAGAGAGAGAGGAAGGGAGAGGGAGAGACAGGGAGAAACATCGATGTGAGAGAGAGGCATCGATTGGTTGCCTCCTGCCCGAGCCCCGACCAGGGCCTGGGAACCTGGAACCGAGGTACATGCCCTGGACAGGAATCGAACCCGGGACCTTTCAGTCCACAGGCGGACGCTGTATCCGCTGAGCCACACTGGCTAGCGCTGCATTCATTTCTTACTCTCTCTGGTCAGGGAAGAGCTTGGCATAGACTGTCGGCTTGAAGAGAAAGAAGGCGGAAATTAGTTTACGTCCAACGAGTGTGAGCTAAGGGCGGGTGTCCTGACAGGAGTCACACCCATTTGGGGTTGGTCCCCTTTCCCTCTGCCCCGCCGGCTGGCCAGCTACTCAACGACCCTCCGGTGGCCAGCGAGGGCCCCCCTCAGGGTTGGGGCATCTTTGTTCATGAAAACTGCCCTTCCGGCCAGGGTGCCTGATGGCCATTTGGTGTCGAATTCATGAGATGACTTATCTGACTGAAGCTGGTCCTTGAAATTATGAATAACGTGTGCCCCTCCCCTCACGGCAGCCACGCGTGGGAGGACAAGTGCGCGCCAGCTCCCTGGGCCCCACGATCCGCACCCTCCCAGCCTCCCCCTTGCTTTCCTCGCCTTCAGCAGCTGCGTCCCGCTTTACCGAGGAGCGATGGACAAATACTGTGTATATTTAAGGTGTACAACTTGGTAGTTCGATATACGCATATATTGACATATTCACCACAATCAAGCTAGTTAACATACTCATGTAGTTACCATTCTCTTTTTTGTTGTTGTTAATCCTCACCCAAGGATATTTTTTCCAGTGTTTTTTAGAGAAAGTGGAAGGGCGGGGGGTGGGGGAGATACAGAGAGAGATACATCCATGTGTGCTGGACACGGCAATTGGTTGCTTCCCACACGCCCCTACTGGGCCTGGGATTGAGCCTGCAACTGAGGTAGGCGCCCTGATGGGGAATGAACCGTGACCTCCTGGTTCACAGGTCAGTGCTCAGCCACGGAGCCGCGGCAGCCGGCGTGGAGACATTTTTGATGGTTACAGTTGGGCGTGGTTACTGGCGTCTAGTGGGTAGAGACCAGGGCAGGGCAGCTGCTCAGCACCCTACAATGCGCAGGACAGGACGCCCCACAACAAAGAGTTACTGGGCCTCGGATGCCGGTGCTGGGTGCTGAGGTCAGGCTGTGGCCTTCTCTGTGGTCACGCCACCCCGTCTGTGGTATTTCCGATAGGGGCCTAGCAACCTCCTACAGCCGGCCTCCCTCAGCCTCATGGTGCCTCAGTGCACGCCAGGGGTTTGTATTATCCCATCTTCCTCCAAGAGAGAAACTAAAAGCAAGTAGAAGCTTCAGCCTCCTCCCCTCCCCCAGGCTGGACACGCCCTTGGCCACCTAAATGATAAAAGGCCTTCTGCAGTGAGAGGCAACGAGCATTCTGTTTAATACTAGAGGCCCGGCGCATGAAATCCTGCACGGGGGTGGGGGGAGGCGGGTGTCCCTCAGCCCAGCCTGCGCCCTCTCACAATCTGGACTCCTCGGGGGATGTCGGGCCTAAACCGGCAGTCGGACATCCCTCTCGCAATCCGGGCGCTGCATGCACCAGTGACCATACTTTTCACACAGGTGAAAGGCATCTTGCTGTTGTATGGGCAGCTGCATTTTGCGCTGATTATATAAAGTAGTACATAACACGATCCTTCTGAGGCAGTAGTACCATTTTCCCCATCTTATGGGTGGGAAAACTGAAGCAGAGAGAAGCTAAGTAATTGGCTTTGTCACACAGTTGTAAGTGTCAGAATCAGGGCTGACCACAAATGTGCAAGCCAGAGTCCATGCATGTCATCACTGCATCATCCTGTTTTTTCAGTGTTAGAGGAGCCTTGCCAGGTTTTAATGTTTAAATCTAAGAGACTGTTCCCAACATATAGGGTAGGGTCCCCAGGCCTGGCTGGGGATCAGGGCCACCTGCTTTGGCTGGCCCCGCCCCCCATCACCTTGGGTCTCTGGTCAGTGGTCAGTGCGTGTCATAGCGACCGGTCGTTCCGCCGGTCATTCTGCCGTTTGGTCGATTTGCATGTTAGGGTTTTATTATATAGGATTACAAAAGAGAGGATAGCTGTTTGGGGAAACCCCAGCAGGACTCCGATCAGGAGAGGGAGGCCGGGGCAGTTAGGGGAAAGCGAGGGAACAATTGCATCCGTAGAAAGCCAGCATTGCTGTGGCTTCAGATGAGGTGGCAGAGTAGCCTAATGCTCAACCATGTATTGAACCTGCAGGTCCCTGGTCCTCAGTCCTCAGTCTCACCTGCGTCCTTGTTGTCCTCGCAAGCAGTTCTCCGGCACACGGTGTGCTTCAGGCCCAGAGCACAGGTCAGTCTGCCCTGTTTTCACCCCCGAAGGTCGGAGGCATGAGCCTGCCAGGCGGCTCCTCGGGGGGGCGGGAGGGGGGACAGCTCCATTTTAAAGCGACTCCTTTTATGGTTATTTTCACACCCTGTCCCATTGGCCTGGCTTTGGGTCGCTCCTCCAGGGCCATCGCACCACAGTGGTGTTTGTATTTTTTTGGGGGGGGGGGGGCGGGGCGTGAGCCTCCACTGCAGACTACGATCTCTCTCCTGGGCCCAGGCTTTCATTGCAGTGAGTACAGGTGGGCTCAGGAGTTGGCATTTTTATGCCTTTTTAAAAAAATTTTTTTTTAGAGCGAGAGGAAGGAAGAGGGGAGTTAGAAATATCGATGATGAGAGAGAACCATTGATTAGCTGCCTCCTGCACGCCCCCACTGGGAATCAAACCAGGATCTCCTGGTTCATAGGTTGACACTTAACCACTGAGCCATGCCAGCTGGGCCAAAACTACTTCTTTTTCTTTAAATATATTTTATTGATTTTTCACAGAGAGGAAGGGAGAGGGATAGAGAGCTAGAAACATCGATGAGAGAGAGACATCGACCAGCTGCCTCCTGCACCCCCCCCACCGGGGGATGTGCCCACAACCAATGTACATGCCCTTGACCGGAATCGAACCTGGGACCTTCCAGTCTGCAGACAGACGCTCTATCCACTGAGCCAAACCAGTTTCGGCAAAACTACTTCTTAAATACAGTTGGACTTTCAGTTCCACCAATATTTCCATTTGTGAGTCTTTTTTGCAACGTGAAGTAGATCCAGAACATTCCAATCTCCGGGCTCTCACGCAGTGCTGAGCACAGGTGGGCTGGGGAGGTGGCGTCTTGAAGGAGCTCACCCCCGAGAAGGGCCAGGTTCCCAGGTGGAGGGCCTGAGGGCCAGGACGGCCACGGACAGTGTTTAAAACGCTCTGTCACAAAGCATGAAGTCCTGTCCGTGTTCACCCGCGTGGCTTCATATGCTGCCTGTGGAACATTATCATGTAAGTGTGATGCGTTTTACAACATAAGATTACATGTAATCTTGATGTACTTCAAAAACCATGAATTGATTGTTTTACAGTGACAGAGGAACTGTACCTTTCTTGGGGAAGTTTTATTGAGATGGAAGTCACGGCCACACAACACACCTGTTTAAAGGGCACAGTTCAGTCCAGTGGCTTTAGGCAATGTTCATGGGGTGGCGGACAATCAATAGTCAACTTTAGAAATTCTCAGTCCCCAGAGAAACCCTGCACCCTTCAGTCATCGAGCCCAGAGGCTCTCCCTATCCCAGCCCTGGACAAACACCGATCCGCTCCGTCTCGGGATTTGCCTGTTCCGGGAATTCCGCGTAAACAGAACCGACGGTGTGTCCACAGGGCACTGGGTCCTCCCGCTTAGCCTAACGGTTCACCGTCCAGGTCGTAGTGTCTGCACTTCATTCCTTGTAAAGACCAAAGAACGCCCCAGTGTATGGCTAGACCACGTTGTTATCGATGCAGTAGCTGAGGGACACTTGGATTGTTTCTACTTTGAATTTCTAAGCGTTAATTTACAACAGGCTCCAGGTAAGAGAGAAGGGCCTTGTGTGTGGTAAACAGAAGGCTTGCCTGGCTTGAGAAAGAAGGGCCACCAGATGGTCTCTCAGACGGTGGAGGTGGTGGCACCGTTTACATTGAAGGATTGGTCAAAAGCAGCCCAGAGTTGAGAAGCCAGCTTCAAAAATAAACTGGATTTGCTCTGGCCGGTGTGGCTCAGTGGAGCGTCAGCCTGGGGACTGAAGCGTCCCGGATTCGATTCCGGTCAGGGCACATGCCCAGGTTTCGGGCTTGATCCCCAGTGGGGGGCATGCAGGAGGCAGCCGATCGATGATTCTCTCTCATCATTGATGTTTCTCTCTTTCTCTGCCTCCCCCGCTTCCTCTCTGAAATCAAGAAAAATATATTTAAAAAAAACTTAAAATAAAACATTTTTATTGATTTCAGAGAGAAAGGGAGAGGAAGATATAGAAACATCCATGAGAGAGAATCACCGATTGGCTGCCTCCTGCATTTCCCCTACTGGGGATTAAGCCCACAACCTGGGCACGTGCCCTTGACCAGAATCGAATCCGGGACCCTTCAGTCCCCAGGCGGACGCTCTATCCACTGAGCTACGCCGGCCAGGGCAGAAACTGGGCTTTATGTGTCTTCCTGAACCCCTTGCTGTTGCAACATCGCTTCAGCTGTGGGGCCAGACCTTTGTCCCAGGGGTGGGGGAGGAGGCTGCTGAGCTTGGCACCCATTGTCAGGTGAGTGGCAGTGTGACCCCGGCTGAGGGCAGGTGGGTGACCTAAACATGGCCAATCAGGTGACCCCGCCTAGGACTTTAAGGCTGAATGATCGACCCAGAGATACAGGCGACCAGAGCGTGTGGCCCATTTTTTTTCTTAGAAAAGCAAGAACTTACTGACCGAAGCCAAAACACACTCAGGACAGTGCAACAAGGGCAGAGAGGCAGCAGGAGGCCAGGCTGGGCTGCTCTGGCTCCCGGAGAAGGTCTGGGTGAGCCAGGACCAGCGGCTGCTGCCCACCGCTGCCCTGGCCGCACGTCTCCTGGGGTCCCGTGGAGGTTAGACGCGCGCCTGTGGGAGGAGAAGGGACAGGGTGGGCGTGCTCCCCGCAGGGAGAGCTCACCAGTGCGTCTGGCTGTGGGGCAGCCACAGGCCGAGTGCCCACGGGAAGTGGAGTCCGCAGGGCCCTTGCCAGCCTCTCCCTGGGGCACGATTTGGGCTATTTCTGGCCACTTAGCACGGAGAGAGGAGCCCAGGAGAGAAGTGATGAGTGACTAGCAGCACATTACTAAGCGCAGTACAACTACACAACTGCCTTGTACTGGAGTTAGTTAAGTTTGTACAGCAGTTAAAGGTAGTGAAGCATTGCCCTGAGCAGGTGGCGCAGGCGGTTGGAGCATTGCATCCGTGTGCCCAAAGGGTGCGGTCTCGATCCCGTCAGGGCACATACGAGGCTGCAAGTTCAATCCCTGGTGTGTGTGTGTGTGTGTGTGTGTGTGTGTGTGTGTGGTGTACAGGAAGCAACCAATGGATGTTTCTCTCATATCAATAAAAACATATCCTTGCCGAAACCGGTTTGGCTCAGTGGATAGAGCGTCAGCCTGCGGACGGAAAGGTCCCGGGTTCGATTCCGGTCAAGGGCATGTACCTTGGTTGCGGGCACATCCCCAGTGGGGAGTGTGCAGGAGGCAGCTGATCGATGTTTCTCTCATCAGTGTTTCTAACTCTCTATCCCTCTCCCTTCCTCTCTGTAAAAAATCAATAAAATATATTTAAAAAAAACCCCAAAAAAACACATCCTTGGGTAAGGATTTAAAAACTGTAGTAAAAAACTGAGAGGGAACCTGTAGACGAAATCGCTCTTAGAGATAACATCCCTCTTGAGGACATTTGAACTCACACCTGAATCCTTTCTCTGACTGCTGTGTGTAGCCTGCAGGGCTCACTGATGATGGGGACCCCCCCCCCCCCCCGCCCCGTCTCCCTAGCTTCCTACCTGAACACAGTGTCCTCAGGGGCCGAGGTTTCACGCCTGCTTACACAAACAGAAACAAAGACATCTAGAATAAAATGTCCGTGTTTATTACACCAGTAAAATATTGACATGTTTTTATCCTGTTTGTTATGGCTTTGTCATGGCTTAAAGGACCTTCTCTGTATCATTATGAACACATGCCACATGTCCAAATAATACTCCTCACAAGACGGGCTGTCAGCTGAAGCACCCCTGCCAGTTCCAGCTGTGTGCGCGGTTTCTGGCAATCCGATGTTCACACATTTTGGTTCTTCCGGCTCCAAGACATGGGCTTGGCGGTGCCCCCGGAGCCAGGGTCCCGTTAGTGGCGGCCGCGTCAGAGCGAGCTGGGAGTTTACTTCCGACGTCTGAACCTTACGCTGGTCTAACTCACCTCTCGGCACTGGCCTCTACCTTTTTTTTTTTTTAAAAAAAATATTTTTATTGATTTTTTTACAGAGAGGAAGGGAGAGGGATAGAGAGTCAGAAACATTGATCAGCTGCCTCCTGCACACCCCGCACTGGGGATGTGCCCACAACCAAGGTACATGCCCTTGACCGGAATCGAACCTGAGACCCTTCAGTCTGCAGGCCGACACTCTATCCACTGAGCCACACCGGTCAGGGCTGGCCTCTACCTTTAAAGCATGAGATTTTTTCCTATGAACTTCACAGGCCAGGGTTTGGCTTAACATCCAGGGAACGCTCCAGAACCTAAGGGCCGACAGTTCCTGAGCGAGGCACCAGAGTGCGGATGCCCGAGCCTGTTTATGTGATGACCTGCTGCCTCCAGTCGGCGTGAGGAAAGGGTGTGGCCAGAAGAAGAGGGAAGGAAGGCGAAGAGCTGGGAGTCCTGCTTGGCGGACGGCGGGAGGGATTCTGAATGACCAGCTGAAGCCCGCACAAGGTCGTGAACAGGTAACCCTACAGACCCCGGAGGCAACATCCATGTCCCGGGGGTGCCCACCAGCCAGCCTGTAAGGAATCGGTTTGTTAAAAACGGCCAAAGAGGAAACGGCGAGTTTCTGGGCTGAGGACGTGAGAAAACCACGGGACCGTGCGGGCGGCGTCACTGCTCCTGGGCCCAGCGGAGCCGGCCGTCCTCGCCCAGCCGCACGGCGCCGCTGGCCACCAGCTGCAGGGCGGCGGGGAAGATCCTGTGCTCCGCGGCCTTCACCCTCTCGGACAGGGTGGCCACGGTGTCGGCCCTCCTCACCGGCACAGCTTCCTGTAAAACAATCCGCCCGGCATCCACGTCTTCCTGCAAAAGGAAGCAACGTTGTGAACCCGACGTCCCAGCCGGTACCACTCACCCCGACCCCCAGGCCACGGGAGAGACTCACAGCCACGAAGTGCACGGTGCACCCCGTCACCGCGACGCCGGCGTCCAGGGCCTGCTCGTGGGCATTGGCGCCCTTGAAGGACGGCAGCAGGGACGGGTGGATGTTGAGCATTCTCCCTGGGAGGCGAGCACAGGGTCAGAGGGGACGTCCGTGTCCTGTTTCAGGCCGGCGCGCTCTCCTGGCGGGAGCAGGAGCGGGGGCAGGCTTTCTCTGGAGGGTGTTTTCTTCGTCAGAGACAGAAGGCAAAGGGAAACACAGGCTCGCGTCCCAGGACGGCGGGGGCGGCAGGTCCCTGCCCTGCACGGCTGAGGACTCGCCGAGGGACCCGCAGTGACTGAGGTTGGACGGGGACGGGGCGGGGCAGGGCGTCTCTGTGGGCCCTGGGGCTTTGGAAGATAATGCAGCGTGTCGCTGGCACACACTGGGAGACACACCACACCCTCGCCGTGTCCAGTGGGACCAGTGGCTCGCCCACCAGCCAGATGCCGGCTCAGCCCTGCGCCTCGCACCGAAGGCCCCGCCTGCTCATGGCGTGAGCGCCGCCGTCCTCTTAGGGGAACGTAAACCCTTCGGAGAGGAAGCGCATTTACTGCTCAGACGTGCACCGCACACAGCAGGGCGCAGGGGAGCTTCTGTGGGGAAGGCAGGGACCCAGGCATTTTGTTTTCTGGCCACAACGGCCCCTGCCTCCTCCAGCAGCGCCTGCACTGCCCGAGGAGCCACTCTCTCTTGCTCCCAGACAAGTAAAAAGGCCTCCTCCGAGCATGGCCTCAGAAGAGGAAGTACTGTCTGTGTGTGGGAAACGGCCCGCTGTTAGAAAAGCGCTAATACTCAGGCCAGAGGGACGGGTGACAGAGGACCCTGTCACCCTGGGCATGCTCTGGGCTAAGGCGAAGGAAGTGACTGTGACCGTGCCTCACTGTCAGTGTCACGGAAACACCACTGGGGTCGCCTGGCCAGTTGACCGCCTGAGGCCCTTTCACGAGGCCTCTCAACGTGGCGCCAGGCAGCTCCGCTCACCGTGCCACTTCCTGACGAAGGGGCCAGACAAGATCCTCATGAACCCTGCCAGGCAGACGATGTCCACGGAGAACTCCTCGAGGACCTGGTCAACGGCCGTGTCAAACTCGACACGGCTTTTATATAACTTGTGATTAAGCACCTGGAGGAGAAAAACAAGCACGATCTGTTTCACTGGAGGACACAATCGTTCCACACTCGGCCTCTCCACAGACCGCAGCCCACTTCCCTGCGAAGACGCGCGACAGAAAGAGGTAGGGAATGGACGGGACGAAGCAGAAAGGTCGGCCCAGCACCACCCAAACCCAGAAATCCCGAGGCCACGTGCCCGAGCCCCGGCCTGTGGGCGCGGAAGACACGTGTAAGCAGCGCGGCAGGACACGCAGGCCGTACCCTGGTGGGAATGCCCGCACGCGCCGCTCGGTCCAGCCCGGCCACCGCGGCCTTGTTGGAGACGACCACGGCGATGTGGGCGGCGCTGCTCGGCTCCCGGGTGCTGTCTATCAGCGCCTGCAGGTTGGAGCCTGAGAAAGACAAGCACAGCAAGCTCACGCTTCTTAAAGAGACCCGTGCCCTCAAAACCTTTCCCCTTTCCAATTCCAGTTCACATCCCACATGGGTTTCAGGGTTCAGCGTAGTGGTTAGGCAGTTACGTAACGTACGGAGTGGTCCCTCGCAGAGAAGTCTAGCCCCCACCTGGCACCCAGTTAGTCCGTCACTGACGGGACCCCTGTGCTGTGTGACTGACTAGATTCCCGGGGGCTGCAGAGATGACACCCCTCCGTGACCCCGCCCCTGAGTTTTTTTGGGGGAAAGGGTGGGGGGGGGGGGGGGGGAAGAGCGCCTGCAGCGCTGTAGGAAAGGGGAGGCCGCAGCTCACCTGTCCCGGAGATGAGGACGGCCACTCTGGCCTTTTCCGGGGCCGAGCAGGGACTGGGCACGGAGCCGTTGTGCAGCGCGGGCCCGCTCAGCCGCAGGGCGTCCAGCAGGTGCCTGACTCTCACTCGGGGGGAACCTGCAGTTCAAACACCAGGAGAGAAGCAAGCACAGCCATGACTTAACAGCGAGGACAGGCGGTCTGTGAACACTTCAGAACGCTGCATTTTATTCGGAAAAGATGTGCGAGGACTAAAGCAACAGCTTGTGTTACTTAACACCACTCGTTCATAGAAGCCCCCTCAGGGGAACGCACTGAACGCTGTAGCACAGGACGAGACCTAGCCAGTGGCGACACCCCTGCCTGCAGGGCTCCACCCGCCCTCCCCGCTCATCCCCGACAGAGGGGCGCTCCGGGCTCCCGCGGAGGCATGGGGACAAGCAAAGCCACTCAGAGCTCGGACACAGGACGCTGGCAAGAGAGGGCCTTTCTTACTGCCACGTGAGCTGAAGGACGTGGGCTCATTTTCCCGGTACTGGGAGAAACTGCCTTAACGTGAAACCGACACAACAAAGGAATGAGGGGTGAAGACAAAGCCCCACGCTCTGACATGCGTGGAGAATTCTGAGTGGGTCCTGCCACGCTGCTGCCTGCCGGCCCGTGAACAAGCCCCCGGGCAAGCAGAGCGCTGGGCAGGGTGCTCGCTCACCACGCCCGGGTCTGAGCCGAGCCCCAAACCACCGCCCGAGGGAGGTCTGGGAAGCGACCCCGGACCAGCGTGCGGACTGGAAGCGCAGCCAGTACAGGGCTGGGCGGGAAACCGGCGCCCACGCGGGCAGCGGGGCTCGACGCCCTGGGCCCTCGGATGGCGCCTCAGCACTGCTTCCCCTCTCCCCGGAGTGGCGCTTCACTCCCCGGACTCACCCCCCCCCCCCCCCCCGCCGGCCAAGGCGCTTCCCTCACCGGCTCTCACCCCCTGCCCCCGCCAAGGCGCGGCTGTGTGTGTGTGTGTGTGTGTGTGTGCCTGTGCGGCTGCTAGGGAGGCCTAGCCCCGCGGCAGAAGCGAGGAGGTTCATGGTGTCACCGTGTGGCTGTGGTCAGGCTACCCTGTGCCACAGCGATGCCGGAGCAAGAGGTGGACGGGCAGCGTGAGGTGGGACGGGCACTCAGGGTTACACGCCGAGAGCTAAGTAAGCAGTGACTACCTTCAGGGCGGGCCACCACCCTGCCGACCAGCCAGGCCTCCTCCTGGTGCTGCCGCACGTCCCTCAGCACCTGCTCCGCCAGGTCCCCCGACACCACGAGGGCAGCGCCGAGCCCGCAGTTAAAGGTCCTGGCCATCTCCTCGTCCGAGAGGCGTCCTTCGCGCTGCAGCCACGAGAAGATCGTGGGGACCCTCCAGGCCCGGGCATCTGGAAACGGCAAGCGTTGTCTGAGTACCCACCGTGGCTCCCGCAGAAAGGATGAAGGGAAACCTCAGAGGCTGAAGCAGGGACCGAGGGTCCTTTGTGTCGGGACAGACGTTTGCGAATTCAAACCAACCAAACCGGCTTTTAGGAACAGGGCCACACCCACTCAGTTCCCGGGTGGCGAGCCCTGTGTCCTTTTCAGCCAGCGGTGCTCGCGCCCGCCGGTGCCGGCAGCCGGTCCAGCCGTTAAGAATGGCCAGGAAGGGAGGCTGACACCGCAGGAACGGGCAGACGCCCCGGAAGCCCAGCCTCTCGCTCCATCATCAGCACGCCCCCGCTTTGAACGACTTCAAGAGGATGAGTGCTTCTTTAAGTTCTGCTTATCCTCACTGGGAACCTCTCCCCAGGGGTGTCCTAACCACTACGTTAACCCGTGGGCCCTTGCACGCTGCACTGCTACTGAGGGGGGTCCGTGCCGCCCCCGCCCCCCCTTCAGCTTCTCTCTGCTTCCTGGAGAGGCGCAATCCCGTCTGACCACTCTCCTCGCTCACGCCGCCCGTTTCCTCGCTTTCACAGCCGCCTATTGTGCCTCTTCGGACTCTCCCAGCTTCACGTGTGCTCCGACAGGAGGGCCAGCTCAGCACTTCTACAAACCCGCACCCCCACCCGCTCAGCCCAACCCCATCAGCCCCATCACTTCATGTTTTTCTGTTCTCGCTCCAAGGCTACGCATGCTCTTTCTCTGGGAGGAAAATGACACAACCAGCTTCAACTTCTCCTTCCGTCCTGCTTGCCGTCCCCGTCCGCCAGCCCAGGCCTGCGCGGGTCACTGAGCCCGTCCGCCTTCACTGGGAAAGGCACCCGTTTCTACCCCTCAGACCAGTGTGTGCAGCTGACGGACAGCTTGCCCACGTGCTCTGCCTGTCTCTCTCCCCTATAAACACAGGGGACACCCGTCCTTCACCTTGCTCTGAGCAGAAGTCACTTCCCCTCCCCTTTAACCAATCAGTTTCTGAGTCAGTGCTCTCCATCGTGGTCTTTGTATCTCTCCCCCCGTCAAGCTGCTTGTTGACCCCCCCTGAGAGGTACGGGTCTATCCTGGCCCTCATCCTAGAGCTACACGGCACCTGACACGGCCGACCGGGGTCCCGCTCAAGTCCCTGCTGGGGCTGATACCTTTACAGGGCTCACTCCCCGACGGCTCTTGCAGTAACCCTACCTCTGCCAAGGCCAGGCACTGAGGACAACCTCTGGCCCCTCCACTCTCTGGGCGTTAGCGGCGACTACCCACCTGACCTTCCATCTGACCTCACTTCTGATCAGACTCCTTGCAATAAGACCCTGAAGAGCTGAGACACAGACTCCAACTCCTGCTCCGGATCTGCTCTCCCTCCTGTGCTGGACGCTCCACCCTCACCTGCTTGGCTTAGCACTTGCTTTCCCTTCTGAGCACAATGACTCAGCCCCGCCTCCTCCCGCACGCCGTGGTCCCGGCTTCACCCCTGCAGAGGCCTCGTCAGGCTGCCCCTGCCCTCCCTGCACGTTCCTGGGTCCGACACGGCAGAGCTGAGACTACCCACCCCCGGAGGACCTAACAGCACTTCATCTGCTAGAAGACAATCACATGCGAGGATTTCACGATTTACAAACATGGCAAATAAGCAGAAGAGGTAAAAAGGGCAGCCCTGTCCTTTCCCCCAGACACCACAGGGATAAGAATGTTCCACGTGTAATCACACGTGCACTAACCAGCCATAGTGCCCCCAGCGTATCTATTCTCCTAACGGTTCCGAGTGAAAGCTCAGCGCGCTCACCTAACTCCACCCCGCACCTCGGAGGGAGGGCCCGGGGGATGTTCTCCAGCAGCCCGCCGCCGGTGATGTGGGCAAAGGCCTTGACACGGCCCGAACGCAGGACCGGTAACAGCGAGTGGCTGTAGATTCTGGTCGGAGTCAGAAGTAAGTCCCCTGGATATTGGAGAGAAAAGACAAAAACTTAGCCAGTGAATAGAAAACAACAAAATGCCCAGGACGGTGGCTCAGGGGCTGAGCATCGACCTCTGAACCAGGAGGTCACGGTTCAATTCCCGGTCAGGCCACATGCCCAGGTCGTGGGCTCCATCCCCAGTGTGGACGTGCAGGAGTCAGCTGACCAATGATTCTCTCTCATCACTGATGTTTCTCTCTCTCTCTCTCTCTCCCTCTCTCTCTCTCTCTCTCTCTGCAGGAGTCAGCTGATCAATGATTCTCTCTCATCACTGATGTTTCTCTCTCTCTCTCTCTCTCTCTCTCTCTCTCTCTCTCTCCCTCCCTCCCTCCCTCTCTGAAATCAATACAAATATCTTAAAAAACCCTAAAACAGCGAAATGAAAATGGAGGAGAGAATGCTCGGGACTCCGTGCAGGCACCCCAGTTCTAGAACCAGGTCCAGACAGGACCACCGGCAGTGCCGTTTGCTCCAGCTGAGCCACGAGAGGCTGCCCGCTCAGCGGTGCTCAGACATCCCCGAGCAGGCGTTTCCAAGGAAAGAGCACTCACCCAAGGTCTGGTCGCCGCAGCCGTGGGGTGCCGGGGAGGAGTACTGAAGGGAAGACTTCGCTACAATCTTCCTCACAAGGCTGAACCCGTTGCTGTGGAGACCAGATGACGCTATTCCAATAACAACATCCCCTTCAGCGATGCTTTCCAGGCGAGGGAGTTGCTGGTCCCGCTCCACGGCCCCCACGGCGAACCCGGCCAGGTCGTACTCCCCAGGGGGATACATGTCCGGCATTTCTGCTGTTTCCCCTCCTGGCGGGAAGACCAAACGAGAACAAGGAGGCTGTACTATTTATGCATCTATCAGGGAAGCAGTGCCACCAGCTACAACGAAACCCGTGCGGTAATCCTAAACATCCCTTCAGTGCACCCTGTGGGCTGCCCAGCAGCACTTTTAACCCAGCAGGATTTCAGAGGAAATAGCGCTAATTTCCAAAAAGGGCGCGGCCGCCTCCAGACATCGCTTGCATGAGACGATGAATAAAACGTCACGTCCCAGCAGTCTGGTCTCGGCAATGCTTTCCCTGCGGTTGATCTTTACAGCCACTCTACCTATGTTCTAGGTCAGCGGTCGCCAATCGGTGGTCCGTGGACCACTGGTGGTCCGCGAGGTCCGAAAGGTTGGTGACCTCTGTTCTAGATGACGGTACAGGCTGAGACAGCGATAAATCAGCCTGCCCAATGCCCAACGCCAAACGCCCCGGCCTGAAAAGCACCCACAGGTCACTTCAGGATAACATCGTGCAAAGACGGGGTCTAGTCGCTCAGACTCCAAATCAGAGGCTGTCCTAGAAAATGGCTGCAAAGGCAACTCTGGCTTCTGGAACGGACCTGTCCACAGAAACGGTAACACCAGGAGGTAGCTTTGTGTCTTGGTCAACCTGGATTCACTCTGCACAAGTCTCACACACATTTACGTAGTCTATATATATATAAAAGGCTAATATGCCAAGTGTCCGACCGGTCACTATGATGGGCACTGACCACCAGGGGGCAGACACTCAATGCAAGAGCTGCTGTGATGTGCACTGGCCATTTACAGAGAAAGGGCACCTTGGATCTGGTGCCCACAGAGCAACACTTGGCTTCCCCCAAGTGGGAAATAGGCCCCGTCACACCCTGGAGCGACACCCCACCATATCGCAGCTGACGGTGCTGAGAATGCAGCCCACAGCCCAGCCCAGCCCAGCCCAGAAACGGTGGCTGTGGGCCCAGGTAATGATGTCATGTAGCAATGCCCGGCTTCCTCTCCCTAGCAACTAGCCTCCTTGCAGTTTCTTCAGCCCAGGAACACGAATTGCTTTCTAGCCAGGTGGAAACACTGTACACTGTAACCAAATGTCTGTGAAGCGTTTTCCCAGTCCTCATCTCATTTGATCCTCACAGAAGTCCTGCAGTAGGTAGATAGGAGACTCAGTGGAATCCTATTTTCTTTTCATTAGCCGGAAAACGGAGGTTTAGAAAGCTTAGAAACTTGACCCGACTGAAAAGAAGAAATGGTGGACCTTGAAAATGACTTCAGATTTTCTCACTGCGCAGAATATAGTCAAACACTGCTGCAGTTAGATATTTCACCCTTTGTTCTCCCTGCGTGATCTACAATGATAATCTGCTTCATGTTGGTATTTACTGCTGTGTTGCTGACAACTACCTGAAAGAGAAGTTGGGGTGCTTCACTGGGCTGGAAAAAGTTTAGCTGCATCAGAAAGCAGGTCTAATTAAGCAAGTTTATTCTATATCTGTAAAAGGCTAAGTTGACTCACACATGCACAACACATATAAAGCTCTTGCTGGCGCCAATCGCATGTGTGTGTTTCGATCTGTCATTGTCGATCGTGAATTTGGTTGACACTTCTATTATAGAGAAAGGGAGGATAGCGATATTAAAATATTTCTTCTAATTAATTTCCTTTCAATGTGCATGAATCTGTGCACTGGGCCACTAGTGTTGCTATAAACCATGGGCACTTTTTTATTTTGTTTCCCTCCTGTGGGAAAAGTGAAGATTTAGATGCCCAGAACCCACCTGCCTGTGCTGCAGGGCCAGTCCCAGAGGGCATGACCCACCCTGACTGTCCGAGAGGCCACCGAGAAAGATGGGATGCAAAGGTGCCAAAGACCAGGGCGACAGGGAGGCCCGGCCGGCACAGGAATGTGAGCCCAGGAAGCACCTGGGGAGGCGCCGGGACACCAGGGGCCACGTTCTCTCGGGCAGTGTGGTTTCTACTTTCCTGGCCTCATCCTGTGATATGTGGTCTTGGCTGTATCGGTACCGATCCCACTTATACACGGGCTAACACACAGCGGAGGACACGTCACGGAAGGGGCTCCTACCGAGGAGGGCACACCCAGCTTTCCTGCACGCTTCGGCGATGCCGGCCACAACTGCTGCGGCCGTGCCGACGTCGAGGCGCCCGCAGGAAAAGTAGTCGAGGAAGAAGAGGGGCTCCGCCCCCTGGGCCAGGACATCGTTCACGCACATCGCCACCAAGTCCTGGCCAATGGAACCGTGCTGGTCGCACTGCTGGGCAACCTAGGAGCAGCAGAGACACCGTGGGAGGTTAAGCTCCAAATTACAGCGCGTCATTCAGCAGCGGAGGCGCAAATACTCTCAACTCCCGGCTAGCTGCTCTGAACAGTAAAGACAAAGAACACTAAATCCTGATGTTACTTGGTCCAAAGTACCCCCTTAAGTAACCCTTCCATCCAGATAGAGCCTCAACATTATGCTATAAAACATGTGGGTATTTTAGTCCTATTATATGGTTATTTGGGATGGTTCTTTTTAGTGCTTGAATGTTAAAAGGGGAAAAATACGTCAATTCTCTCTCTGTTCCACGCGAGGCCTTTATTCACAAAGGTGTCTGATTACCTTCAGCTTCGTGCCAACGCCATCTGTTCCACTGACCAGGAGAGGATCCCTGAAACCTGCTGCTTTCAAGTCAAAAAGACCAGCAAAACCGCCAAGATCCACATCACAGCCTGCCGGGGAGGAAACTCTTTAGTCGATGCATTTCTACAGGTCAGGGCAACGTGAGTACACAGAACACTTGTCCATGCCTGTCCAGAGAACGCGAGAGTGCACGTGCCTAAAGCCCGACCGGTAATTAAATATTAAAGGGACAGACATATCTCACTGAGTTTAACATCATAAATAAGAAATGGTTTTTCTTTCTTTTGTTGTTGTTCCTCCTCACTGGGGAATATTTTTCCACTGATTTTTTAGAAAGAGTCGAAGGGAGGGGGTGAGTCAGAGAGAGAAACATCGATGTGAGAGAGACACATCGACTGGTTGCCTCCTGCACATACCCTGACCAGGGCCGGGGATCGAACCTGGGACTCTTCAGTCTGCAGGCCGATGCTCCACCCACTGAGCTGAACTGGCTAGGGCAATGAGATAAGAAAGCAGAAAACTGTATGTCTGTCTGGCTTCCAGGGCATCAATTTCGAATATTATTCTTTGAAAACTACAGAGCCCCAATCAGTCCAGAGCGCTTGTCAGAGCTAATGGACTCGCCAAGGACTGGGTCAGACTCACCTGGTCTGGAGGTGGCTTTGGCTAGAGGCTTAATTTTCTGCACCAGCAGATTTCCGGCTGCAATGTCTACCCCCGAGTCCTTGTACGTCAGGCCCCTAAAGAATTAGAAAAACAAAACCAAACCGAGGCCATGACCTACAAGCCAGGGGAGATGATCGTAAGGGTAAACTGAGGACCGCCCCGGGGGAGGAGCCCGTGCCATCACTGCCCAGGAGGACTGCTCTAACTTATTTCCTCCATCAGCTCCTCGCACAGGGGAGATGCCGACAGTGCGCCACAGCCTTCTCTTGTGTTGGTGTGGGAAGGAGTGTCAAAACTAAGTCCAAAAAGTACAAATTAGCATTCTCAGAACTGGACACAGAAATCCTTAAATGGAACAGCTCTCACTGCAATAAAAGAGAGTTGTGTTTCCTGATAGCTGAAGCCAGCTACGCAACAAGGTGAGCACTATGAAGACAGCCCGGGATAACGGTGTTGGGCGCTCCTCCTTCTGTAGCAGGCCCACGTGGGGGAGCGGCACGTGAGGAAATCAAGCTCGAGTCGCACTGTGGGTTCAGTGGTCGCGCCTTACAAAAGCGAGAACGCAGGCCTCGTGGGATGCAGGGACACACGGAGAAATGTGAGGCTTTAAAAGGTGCAGCGGTAAGAACAGACTTGGTTCTACTGTTTAAAAACCTTCATCCTTAGAGTGCAGTCCCTGCCCAGCCACTGTGGCTCAGCGGCTGAGCGCCAACCCATGAACCAGGCCTCGGTTCGATTCCCGGTCAGGGCACATGCCTGGGTTGTGGGTTCGAACTAGCTCTCTCTCCTCTTCTCTCTCTGAAATAAAAACATATTTTTCAAAAAGTTCATTAAAAAAAAAAAAGGATTGTAGTCCCTTGAAATAGGTCATTCCAATGGAATTTACTCATTTTAAATTAAAACATAAATTTTTATCATGGTATTTTAATGTTCTTATATAAGAAAAAAGCTAGTATTTAAACTTTAAAAAAACTTCCTACAAGTAGCAGTATAGTTTGAATTAAATTGTTAAACATTTATTTTGCCCTAAAACTTACTTATTTTTCATAGTTGAACTCAAAAAGAATAGTAACTCTGATATTCAGTTAAGAAAGCAAAACACCCATACTTGTGACGAAGTTTATTGACTTTCACAAAGGAATAGCTGTACATGTCGATAAATGAACCGATGAGGGTGGAACCCGTTTCAGTGACAGACGGAAGTGCAGTGACAGAGAAGACCGCCCAAGTGGACAGTTTCACCAAATTAGGCCACAAAAATGGATGACCAGTAGTTTCACCTTGAATTCCTCCACAAAACCAGGAGCAATGATACAAGCAGTCAGTCACGTTTAAACATACGGAAACTCACGGAGTAAGAATGTCTTCGCTAGCTTTACTGATGAATAACAAATGACCGGATATATTTAAAGTGGACAATGTGAGAAAATCCTTCCCATCACTGTTATTTACTGGGCTTTTCAGAGGGAACTACCAGGACGTTTTTTCCATTTCAGTTGACTAGTGTTGTAAATTGTTTTGATTCAAACTAAATGCAAATCAAAGTCTGATCAGTCCCACCGGGAGGAGAGCGGGATGCCCGAGCACGGGGTCGGGGGGACTGCGCTCTCCGCCTGCCCGCGTGAGCTGCCGGCCCGAGGACATTACCTGGGCCGCTGGAGGAAGGCTATGGCGCGGCCGCCGATGTCCTTCCTGTAGACGGCGCCCTCAAACCTTATAGCAGCCAGTCCTTGCTTGGCCCCTTCGAGGGCTGCGACAAGAGTGTCCCGGATGGCCGTCACCGTGAGGACTCGCCCTCCGCTGGTCACCACTTTGCCGTCTTTCAGGGCGGTGCCTGCCTGGAACACCTCCAGCCCCAAAGCCTGGGCCTCGGCGACCCCTGTGGGACAGCACATTCGGCTCAGTAGCTGCAGTGAAAACGTTCTACACAGATGAGCTCCTTGTCATTCCCACAAGTTTTCTTAGAAATAAAATCTTTATTTCACTTTAACGAATCCGCACAAGAATCCTATCAGGAAGGCATTAATGCATTATAACAGTAAACAGACACTTCTCCCAAGAACAGTCTGAGAACTACCAGGAAGTTTTTTCCATTTCAGTTGACTAGTGTTGTAAATTGTTTTGATTCAAACTAAATGCAAATCAAAATCTGATCACATCTTTTACTTAAAAGTAAAGGAATCTCTCTCTTATCACAGCTACCCAAGTGAAGGTGCTTGCTTTCTTTCTTTTTAAAATAACCAATAGGGTCACTGCATTGAAAACACATTCTTCTGAAGGCGTTGGAATTCTGCCACCCAGGAGACGATGGAGTGCAGTGCAAATGGGGGACCCATTTATGATCATTCCGAGATCACACGCGTGACACTGATCTCATCGGTGTAGCTCACACTAATGTTCTCCTAACCCTCCGAGTCCCATTATCTTCCTGCCGCATGGCCAGGCCCATCTGTCTTTCCTGCCCAGAGGGAAATGGAGTGCAGTGTTCAAACACAGTAATTCTGGAATCTGAACACCCACATCGACAAGCAACATGATGATGAGAAGAGCCGCTGGAAGGTTTCTGACGGCTTACACCCTTAAGAACAGAGGATGGAAATAAAAGAGCAGAGCCGCCCGGGAGGGAGCCTGCTGCGGCCGACACCAGCTCCGCCCTCCAGCGCTCACCTGTTACCTCCACACCCTTGGCGTAGGATCCGGGATAGCCCTGACTTGCCATGACAACAGTGACGGCCGCCCGGTGTTCAAGCCAAACAGGCGGAGCTGCGCAGAGCAGGCCGTCCAGGGTGGACTGAATCACTTCGTAAAGATCGCTTTTAAGAAGCGGGAGGATCACCTGCAAAAACACAGTCCGCATGGCAACGGGGAGGAGTTTCCGTTCCCAGACACGCTGTTCACCGGCTTCGTGGCAAACCGCACCCCCAGCTGACCCACGAACAGGGAACGGACACGGAGCGAGGGGCCCCGACCCCTCCTCAAAAATTCACATGTAGTTTACGACTCCCCAAAACCTAACTACAGCTGTCCCTTGCTGTCCACAGGATATTGGTCCCAGGACCCCGCCGCAGATTGAAAAATCTGTGGATGCTCAAGTCCCTTATCCGAGACAGCGAAGATCAACGCACACGGCCAGGCCTCTAATCCGCGGACTTGGACCTGAGGCTGCTTGGACCTGAGGCTGGTTGAATCGACAGATTCAAAACCCAGGTACAGGGAGGGCTGACTGTGTATTTATTTTAAAAAATCTGCATTTAAGTGGATTCACACAGTTCAAACCCGTGTTGTTCTGAGTCAACTGTATTTCTCAAAGGTAATTATCTCAAGGCTCTAAGATCCGGGATTAAAACAACTCACATCTTCTACAAAGCAATGCTTGGTATTATCTGTAACCATTACCCACCTGGCACTCGGGGTCCCCGAAACGGCAGTTAAACTCCAGAACCTTCGGGCCATCCCTGGTCAGCATCACACCCGCATAGAGAACACCTGCGTTCCAAGGGGAAATCTATGATGAAGACTCTTGTGACCGACAATGAGAACACAGCCTTCTGACACGCAAAGGCACAGAGGGCCGTAATAACCGTTCCCTCGGGGTCAACGGAAGGTGGTGAAGGAGGAAACGGGGGCCTGTGAAGCCGCGCAGCCCGAGAGCACCCACAGCGCGCACCTGCGTACGGCGTGCCCTCCTGCTGCATGCCGTCCACTGTCCGCTGAAGGATGGCATTTCTAATCTGCAGCAGCAAATCCTGAGAGACCTGGGGAACAAGCAAGCATGCCAATGTAACTGGTATTTAAAAAGTCATCTTGTAGGCCATGGCACACGGGACAATGAAAGGGGACAAAGAAAATCATCACTTTAAATCCATAAACCTTTAAAATCCCCCCTACTCGCCCTATCAAGTCGGTACCTAGCTTTATTCTTACGAAATAGGAAAGGTGTCCTCTGAGAGTTAAAAATGACCATAAACAGCAGAGCACTGCTCAGAGCCCTTCGAGAAGACCACCCCCATCGCCTCCGCGGAGCTGGGACACACCTGCGGGGCGGGGCAGCAGGCCCCCATCCCCCCGGTGTTGGGGCCGCGATCTCCCTCCAGCAGCCGCTTGTGGTCCTGCGCGGGGGGCATGGGCGCCACGGTCCTCCCGTCGGTGAAGCACAGACACTGCACAGAAGACAGAAGAGTCCACTCACCTCTCACCCAGGAAGTACAAAGTTCATTAACAAGGGGAGCGTGAACCCTAACTTTTCTTACAGGGAGCTTTCTTTTTTCAAAGTAAAACGAGTTAAAACACAACCCTAAGCTACGTACATCAAGAATCAGGTTAGGTACAAAATCAAGCTCCTCTCAGATACAATATTTCAACCTTTCCTCCCTTTAAATAACACCTGATATAAGTCCACGTCCCTTACTGAGAACCGGGGATGAGTAAAAGAGGGCAAATCCCTTTTTCACTCGCATCCCCAACACCAAACACAAACGCGCTCCTTGGTTCCTGCTGGGTTTATGTTTTCAGGTGAAACACCAGGAATAAACCAAGTGTGTTGGGGCCCAGCGGTCAGATAACCCAGCTCCCAATACTCCGTAAGGGTCCAGAGGATGAACATACTTACAGAAACCTCTTCTCCTTCAAGAAGTTCTTCAACGACAATCGTTTCTCCAGCTGCTCCAAAAGCTTTATCCTTATTGTAGATTAAAAAGTACAAAAGTAAGTTGTAAGCTCTTAACATTTACTTAATTGGCTGTTACTTCCTACCATTTGCACTATAGGCCAATGCCTGGTGTTGTCATTTCCCTTTCCCTTTCTGAAAGCCTCCAAGGGATCTAGGAATGTTTCCTGTAGGGAGCGGCTATAGGGTTAAGCCTCGACTGACCTGTGGCAGAGCCACAAACAAGTCCCAGCTTGGAGGGCAGAGCCCTCCAGCACAATTAAGCTTGACCTTCTAGTCCTCCCTTGTTCCTAGGTAGCTAACGGGCTGTGGAGGTGCAAAGTGCTGCCAAAACAAGGCTTGAGTAAGAAATAGATTTGAAACTCGCAAGAACATTGTAAACATGTTGACCACTCCCCTTGTTTTGCTTTGTGTGATCTGACATAAAATAAAGCTTCGCTTACAGGCTGTGTCACTGTGTCCTCATCCAGGCACAGTGATCCACCTGGCCCCAACTGTATTCTCGTCTGTCTTCTTTAATCCTTCACCACCCCTCCTCAGGTTCACCCCTGGCCGTGGTTCAGTCTCCCATTTTTATTTATTTATTTTAAAAAAATATATTCCATTGATTTTTTTTACAGAGAGGAGGGGAGAGGTGGATAGAGAGTTAGAAACATCAATGGGAGAGAAACATCAACCAGCTGCCTCCTGCACACTCCCTTCTGGGGATGTGCCCACAACCAAGGTACATGGCCTTGACCGGAATTGAACCTGGACCCTTCAGTCCGCAGGCCGACGCGCTATCCACTGAGCCACACCAGTTCGGGCCAGTTTCCCATTTTTAAAGTGGCAATGATACGGAGCTGGCACAGGTAGAGATGAAAGGTAAAGGAAAGAGATGTCTTCACCTTCTCATTTTCATTTCTGATAATTTTATACGTTTGACTAAATCATCATTCTAAAGAATGTCTGTGAAAGTAGATCTCTATAAGGAGGGGACCTACAGCAACCAAGATGGATCAACAAAGAAAGCAACGTCCGCGAACTCATCGCTTCACTGCTCCGAGATGCGGAGCACGAAGGGGGGACTCCTGTCCTTGGTGGGGTTGAGGATTTACCTGGAGGCTCTGCCGGCCGAGGCCCTCCCACCTCTCAGCAGCAGACAAGGGGCGCTAGGAGAGCCCAGGCTCCGCCATCAGTGCGGAGCGGCCGGACTCCTTCAGAGGTGGGTCAGAACACAGTCTCATGAAAAACAGCCTACCTGCGTGTTTGCTGGATACGGTCTCCTTATCGCGAGCAAGTTTTATAAACTTAAGAGTGGAAAACTGTATGCTTTCCCCGGTGTGGGTGTGGCTAGGTGATAACCGTCTCCAGGAGTCCCCTACCTGCATGATCTCCTGCACGGCTCTGCAGGCCTCTTCTCTGCTCTCTGCCACGATCACCCCCTTCCCGGCGGCCAGGCCGCTGGCCTTCACGACCAGAGCAGGGAAGTCTGCACTGTGGAGACAGGTTAACCCTCAACACCCACACACCCTTACAACTCAAAAATGTAAGCTGCTCTGGGATTTTGTAATGATGTGCTCCAGCAACGAGAGGAAAGCAGAGGAAATTACTGATCATACTGACACCATTCTGTACTTCCCAGTTTCCTTATGCAGTCCTTTCTGGTTGTGATCCATGGCACACATAATTCCTCTCCCTTCCCCCCTCCGCTTATTATGAGACCATACTGATGCAATCTTTGGACAAATAAAGCAGCTGTAAATCGGGTATGGAATCATCTTTCAGAGACAAAGCAGTGAACCACACACTCATTCAAGTAGAAGATGTGGCTGTGTACGAGCAATATGACCACGGACACATGGACATTCCTCCAAGGGCACGTGAGAAACTGTTGCTGGTAGTTCCTTCTGTTGAGGGAGAGGGAGATCTGAAAGGACACTAAGTAACCAAGTCCTTAAACCCCCAGGCATCCGGCTGCCGGGAAAGAACACTGATTTTATGCCTGAGAGGCGAGTAGTGGTGGCACAAGGCCACCGAGTGCTGCCTCCTCACTCTGGTTAATTATTTATGTAGAAGTCCTACCCTTTGTTTCTTAAGTTGTCACTGTATACATCCAGCATGGGCCCGCCGGCCGCCAGTTTGACGTGCTCGGTGTATATCAACTTGGCTGTGAGAAGACTGCATGACTGCAAAACCAAGTACATCTCTTCCCCCAGGAACTGTTCAGTAATAAATAATAAATTCACCTTTCTGCAAGGCCGCAGGATCTACTACACATGCAGAGAATTCCATTTTCTTCTGATGTTGGAAAAAGGCAACCCAAATAGCACGAGCCCCTCCCCCATTATCTCACGTCCAACGGGCGACGTAAGAGTGACCCAAACAGGGGACTGTCATCGGAAACAGCGCCCTCCCACCTCAGGATGAAGCTGCGGGCCTCCTCGAGCTCGGTGAAGGCCCTCCACCGGGCGGTCGGGATGCCATGGCGGTCCATGAACTCTTTGGCAAACCTTTTGCTGGACTCTAGCCGAGCCGCTTGTGCTGTGGGGCCAAAGCACCGCACGCCGGCCGCCGCCAGGTCCCCGACGATCCCTACGAGGGAAAGAACACCTCCGCTGAGCCAGGCCCTCCGGGGCCTCTCCACCCTCAAGAACTGGGGTCACATGAAAGCTCCATGGAGACCAGGCACATGACTGCTGGCAAGATTTTCATGTTGTCTACAGAACAGGAACAAAAATGCTACAAACGTGACTCAGATCCCGAAGTTATTTGTTATACTGAAATACATGGATCACTGAATAGGAACATATAAAAACATATGTTTCCTGTGGCTGCAAATTTGATTTCTCATTCATCACATTTCTGCTGCTTGAGGAAAAATCAACCTAAACCCATAAATTTCAAGAGGGCGGAACGCCTTTTTCCAATGTCGAATCTCATTAGAATCCTCATCTCCAAAGCGAGCTGGGTTCGATGCTCCCGAGCTCCTTGGGCGCCGGACACAGTGACAATAAACAAAAACACACGTACCCGCAGCCAGAGGTGCCTCTGGTCCAACAACTACGAATTCAATGTTCTCATCTTTGCAGAACTGAGCGAGGGCTCTGTGATCGCCGACGGAGATGGCTGCGAACAGAGACAAACCACCTCGTTACAGACATTCTTGCAGTTACTGCCCCCTGAACAAGTGCTCAGCGCTGCCACGCCCATTCACTGGGGGCAGAGGTTTCCTCCCGGGACAGCCGGGACCAACAAGGCATAGCTCTCTGCCGTCACTGCAGCGTCAGACACGCAAGACCAGGAAGCGTCCCAAGGGCCTTCTCAACTGCGGTGTTTGTGTCAGTGTTGACTGCACAGTCAACAAACGTGCACGCACGACATACTCAGAAACTGGCTTCAGACTTCACTCGTTCAGAGGTACTGAGGACCGCTGGGTGCTGGGTGCTGCCCGGTCACTGGTGAGGACGTGAACACAAACAGGTCCCTACATGCAGGATGCTTAGAGTCCACCGGGGGGATGCTGGGTAATAAATATTCGAGGAGAAAACCCCCAGGTGTGAACCAAGTAGGCACATTTGGTCTGAGGTGAACTGGGAGGCCATTCTGGTCGAGTCAGGGAGGGGCCCCTCGTGCAGAGATGTTTACACTACGAACTGAATGACTGAAGACGGGTGCACGGCCGCCTGGTCAGACAGGCAGCTTTCTTTGCGGACGGAGTGCCAAGTAACGGGCAGAGGGCCAACCACGCACTGAGTCAGGCTGCTTCTCTAGGTTGCTCCCGCTTCCCGGCATCTGGACCACCCCCCTGGTCAGCCGGTTCGTTAGCCCACACAGCGCCATCCTGGTGACGAGCAGGGACGAGGGGGGAGGACCTCGCACGCTGGGCCAGCAGCTGCGAACACCCTGGCTGAGCAGAGCCAGCGACCTCAGCAGAGCGGAAGGCGGCAAGAGGAAGGGGCGCACCTAACCTGCCTCTGCCAGTGGCCGCAGCCTCGTGACGGGCTGAGATGTCACCTGCCTGCAGGACGGCAACTGCTTCTGGAGGAAACGTGCCCGTTCCAGAGCGAGCAGACACAAAGTCTCACCCCGACCTCAGATCCCGGGAAGCAGGCCTTTTCTTAGTGATCGTTTCATTTTATTTTTGGTCCTGTGCATGCAACCATCTTCTCCCAGTCTGTGGCTGGCTGGGTCACGGTCTTCTCTCCATACATACCGTGTGCCACATAGGGTACAAGGCATGGTGCACACAGTGCCAAACAGGACAGGCGAGTTCCTTGCCCTCATCTGGCTTATAGTCAAAGGCTTAGGTTCTAGAGAGGAAATGAGGATAGAAGACAGACAATAGGAAAGTAAAAATAAATACAGACAATGGTTCACAACTGAAAACATGAAATGGGGTGAGCATGCTTTATTTGGAACTTTAGGAAAGGCCTCTGTGAGAGGGAACATGTAGGCTGAGACCTGGACAGAGGAGCCAGTCATGCGAGGGGTGGGAACAAATACAAAGACCAAGGCAGCTGTGCTTGGGAAACCGGCAGGACTGCCTGCATAGAGCAGCGAAAGGACGCAAAAGATAGAAAAGATCAGGCTGGAAGGGCAGGCAGAGGCCAGATAGCAAGGGCTTTGTAAGGAACATCGGGGAGGCTGAGTTTTATTCTGAGCCCTATGGGAAGCCACTGAGGAGTTTAATGTAACCTAAGAAGTGGTCATTTTTTACTGGTTGAAGACATAAACCTTGAGATCTATTATGGAGCTAGAACTGTCAGAACTTATACTTAATAGCATCGCTCAACTTTTTTTTTAAAAATTGATTTCAGCCCTAACCGGTTTGGCTCAGTGGACAGAGCCTCGACCTGTGGACTGAAGGGTCCCAGGTTCAATTCCAGTCAAGGGCATGTACCTTGGATGCGGGCACATCCCCAGTAGGGGGTGTGCAAGAGGCAGCTGATCAATGTTTCTAACTCTCTATCCCTCACCCTTCCTCTCTGTAAAAAAATCAATAAAATATATATTTAAAAAAATTGATGTCAGAGAAGAAGGGAGAGGTAGAGACAGAAACATCAATGATGAGAGAATCGTTGATTGGCTGCCTCCTGCACGCCCCCTACTGGGGAATCAAGCCCAGCAACCCAGGCACGTGCCCTGACCTGGAATCAAACTGTGACCTTCTGGTTCATAGGTCAACCACTGAGCCACGCCAGCGGGGGTGGGTGGGGGGCATTGCTCAACTTTTCATGTCCAAAAATATACATTAAAATGCCTTTAACCTATATTAGGCACTTGCGACTTTAATGGATGTGACTTATAAGGTTTAAAGTAATTTAAGATAAGGAAATGCTACACTCCAAACAACAGAATACCTTAAATTTGCAATAGATGGCAAGTATTCAAACTACCCCACAGGTTTTAAGGTTAAGGAAAGCATTCAAATCTGAATAGCAACTGACCTTACAAAAGCACAGATGTAGCTGACAGTTTACCATTTATAATTGTTAATTATCACTCCCCACGTGAAAACATGATTACCGGCGTTTGAAATCTTCTCAGAGCCGGCAGTGCCTGCATTTCCGGGGGCGACCAACACCTGTTTGACGTGGGAAGACTGCGCCAGTTTCCAGGCCAGCGTGTGCTCTCTGCCCCCATTGCCAACGACAAGCACTCGGGCGGCCATGCTGGCGGCAGCAGGACTCCAGCAGGAAAATGCAGCTGCAGGAAGACCAGGGACAGGTCAGAACGCACACGCTTTAGAAATCACATTTCCTAATTTCGATGTCTACCCCCGACTCACTTGTGGAACATTAGGATTCGGAAGTTGAGAAATACGGCTGCATTCCTAAGATATTAGGGAGGATTTTAAAAATGAGGCAGACTGGCTAGAGAGCCAAGTTAAGGAGTGAAATGACAACTTTACTCCTTAGTTGATTAAAAAACAACAAAACTCCAGTGAACAATAACCCTTCTGTAGCCTTCGCTTCTAGAAGCTAGAGTAATCACCCAGCCTCAGGGAGACAGGAGTCCTGATGTTCAGACCAGAATTTAAAGTAACTGTTTTTAAATCTCGACAACAGACTTTGAGGGCCACAGTCTGTCACAACCACTGAATTCTGCCCTGCGTGAAAGCAGCCAGCAGCAGTGCGTGGTAAGTACCTGTGGCCACGTCCCGGAACTCACAGGAAGAGGCTGTAGGAAGCGGTCAGAGGTTTGTAAAGAACCATGGCTGGGTTTCAGTACCTTGAGGCACAGACATGGCAACGTGAACTTTATACTTTTCATGTGCCGTAAAAACATTCCTCCTGTAATTCTTTTCACCCACTTAATGATGTGAAAACTATTCTCATTTGGTGGCTGTATAAAAACAGGTGACAGGAAGGACTGGCACAGGGGCCATAGTTTGCTGACCCGACTTAAGAAGTGAGTGCAATGTCAGAAAATTCGCAGAGATGGCAAAATCAAATCTGAACACATCTCACATTAGTTCTGGCATTTGATTCTCAGCGCAACAGCTATCTCTCAACTGAAGTTAGCGGGGGATCTTGGATAAGCTCTATTTGTACTTCAATTTCTTCACATCTTAAAAGATGGAGGAAAGGCTACGTAAGAATGAACTGAAACAACATTTATATAAACAATTAGCACAATTTCTGACATTCAGCAGCAGTAAATGCTACCTTGTTATATTTTATTACCTACTTTTATCTAAATTAATACTTTAGGGATAGAAATAAATTTTAACAGAAAAAAAAGCCAACCCCCCCCCCCCAAATAATTTGTCACATTAATGTACTAATTTCCAGAGGCATTTAGTTATGTAGAAAGCAAACTGATAACAGGAAAAAGAAAACTGCAATCTTTAATTTCTTACATGATGCTAGGATTACACATTTAAGTAAAAATCTAAGCCCTGCCCGGTTTGGCTCAGTGGTCAGTGTCCGCCTGCGCACTGAAGGATCATGGGTTCGCTTCCCCCATGTAGCTCAGCTGCACTAATGGATATGTCTCTATCACATTCCCACTGTCTCTAAAAATCAATGGAAAAATATCCTCAGGTGAGGATTGAAAAAAAATCTAAGCTGATGATGCTGTATTCCAAATGGTTATCATGAATTAATCTCCATAAATTTATTAGGTAGATACTACTCCCACTCCTGCAGTACAGATAAGAAAGGGAGGTATTAGCCCTGGCTGGTTTTGCTCAGTGGATAGAGCCATTTGCCTGTGGACTGAAGGGCCCTGTGCTTGATTCCGGTCAAGGGCACATGCCTGGGTTGCAGGCTTAACCCCATAGGGGGCGTGCAGGAGGCAGATGATCCATGATTCACTCTCATCATTGATGTTTCTCTCTCTCCTCCTTTCCTCTCTGAAATCAATAAAGATATACTTTTTTTAAAAAAAAGGTGAGGTATTAGGTAGGTTAGGTAACTTGCTGAAGGTCACAGGGTTAGAGGGGGTGGACCCAGGATTGCAACACAAGCCATGTTCCATCAGACACTGGAACAACTGAGACGGTAATCATTGAAAATCTGAGAAAGAAAAAATTTCTGAATTATCGTTCCCGAGAGGGGAAAGCTATTGTAGCTCAATGGGAACCCCAGATTTGCCACGTGGATGGAAATATCTGAAATACACGTAGCTTTGCATTTAGTTTGAATAAGAGGGGAAGAGCGTCCACACCAGGCGTGGTCAGGAGGCCTCAGCCCCGGTGCCTTGGTTTGGGGTGAAACTCTGTCCCTTCCTAGCTAGACACCTTGAGGACTTGACCTTCTGGGCCTGGGTTATCTAAAGGAGCAACACAACGAGACCAGCGAGCCAGGGGGAGCCTGGGAGGCCGTGGTGAGGAACGGAGAGTAGAAAGCAAGTGCAAAAGTGCACCCATCTGCCCGACGATGGGTGCATAACAGCAGCAAAAAAAAGGCAACTCAGGTGGACCACCCAAAACGGCACGAGAACACAAAAGGCCTGAGCCTTAGCGAGGAGGAGTGGCAGCTCCGAGGTCAGCCGCAGTTAAAAGGAAAGAGCAGATGGCCGCCCCCACCCCCGGCCTTTAACACTCGGTGAGGAGCCCTGCAGCCGCACCCCTTCCCCCTGAGCTCCATTCCACTCCTGAGACGAGAGCCCCAGAGACCCGGCGGAGGCGTACTTTACTGATGGCGGAGGGGCTCGCGCACCGACGCAGGGCGACCAGGCGGGCTGCACGCCGCACTCACACGCTCGCTGCGCGCCGCGCCGGAAGTGGGCCGGGGGAGAGCGCGGCGCGCGCCGCCCGGGCCCCGCCCACCCGCGGGGGCCTCGCCTCCCCATTGGCCAGCGCGCACCGCGGCTCCTACCGCGAGGAATTGGGGCGTGTGAGGCCCGGGCGCCGCGGGGCGCGGCCCGAGGCGGGCCGAGCAGCCCCCGGGCCGGCGCGTTTACACTGTAACACTGTAGCGTCCAGGGCCACCCCACGTCTCACGCCGCCCCTAGGCCCTCAGCGCCGAGGAGGGGGCGGGGGGCGCCCTGAACGCTGGCCACACGCAGCGAGTTATGAGGCTGACGAGTCCGAACGGCCTGGTTCCCGACCCGAAGGCACCGGGCTTTGAACGCGGGCTGCTCACGACCTCCCGCCTAGTGCTTAACCAGCTCCCCACCGCTTCTAGGGTGTCATGGGGAGATGGGGGGGGGGGATCGTGTTCTTCGCGTTGCATCACTGTAGGGGCGGGCGCTGGCGGTGCTTCCCCGGGTACGGGTCCCTGCTGAAACCACCTGGGAACGTTGGGGGCCCCGTCGACCACCACGCCGCCCTTCTGGGCGCCTTCCCTTGTGCCACTGAACCTCGGGCACTGAGCAGCTAGGGCCTCTCCGGCCCCCAAACACCGCTGGGGGATGACAAAGTCGCCCCGAGAGAAACCTCCTGTAATGGCGCCTGCGTCACTCACTAACATGGCGGACAGAGCCGTGCGCGGCGCAAACGTCAGCAGCTCTCCCCCGGCGGCTCGGAAACAGCGGAGCAGAGCCAGGCCGTGCGCTCTGATTGGTCCTGAGGCGGAGCGTGCGTAGCCCAACGTTCCCACAGGAGCCAATCAGGACGGCGGCACACGGAATTGGCCGCTGCGCCCTCTCCCGAGGCATTCTGGGAGCCTGGAGGACTAGCGAGGAGGAGTTGAGAGAACGGAGCGGACGCCATGGCGACCAACATCGAGCAGATCTTTAGGTCTTTCGTGGTCAGTAAATTCCGGGAAATTCAACAGGAGCTCTCCAGGTAGGCGCTCTCCAGGCTCTTCTGCCCCCCAGGGACGGACGGGGCCCCGCGCAGGGCACCTTTATTCACAGTCGCCGTCGTTCCTCGCCTCGGGCCCCGCTACGGCCCCGCCTGGGCCCGGGATCCATTTTCCGCCCTCCGCCCCCCCCCCCCCATCCGCTCCCTTCCCAGCGCGGAACTTCGCCCTTTCCACCGTAACCCCGACTCCCTCTCCTGAAACCGAGCACCGACGCTCGCCCCACCGCTGTTCGATCGCCCCCTACCCTCCCGCGGCCGTGGGCCTGCTTGTGCGCCGACACGGCCTAGTTCCTCTTCGGCTCCTCCTCCGCCTCGCGTTTCCCCTCCCCCCCCGCAGCCGCCGCCGATTTCGCCGGCCGGTGCCTGCGACCGGAAAGGGTCTGTGCGGGCCGATGCCGGAGAGCAAACTTAAATCCGCTTCGTCCTGCGAGCTCTAGGCCGTCTCGGGGTCGGGATCCTCTAATTGGATTACGTGAGCCCCGGAGTACTGTGCCTTCCACCGGGCAGCGTCCTAATCGGCTAGAAATTCAAATGAAAACACCTCCAAAGTAGTTGACAAAAGACTCGAGGGAAGGGTGGGAGGGGAGTTTGAATCATGAGCAGTTTCTTAGTTTAGCAAGTGGACGGTGGGCTTTGTGTGCAGACACACATTCTTATTTGCTGCCCTGGTCCCAGTGGACGCGTTTGAATAACTCGTGGCTCCGGCCATTGCTGGTCGACATACCCTTGGTTCCACACCATGGAAACTGGAACCGATTTCCAAGGAAAAGTTGTTGACTCGGAAAGGAAACGAGCAGGGGTCGTGCTGTTCACCGGTTGGCTGTCTGAGTGTTTTGAGGCTGCATAACGTATTTGTTGCGAGTTCAGATGTTCTTGGTAGTTGTATTTTACAGGCTGAGAGCGAGCGTAATACTACGTAAATTTGAAAATCAGCCGAGGACGCAGTTGTAGGTTGAGTGCTCAGGTTCACCTAAGAGTTACCGGGGCAGTGATAGACAAATCTAGTTTTGTTTAGGACCGCTGTTTTTACAGGACACGTTATTTTAAGTGCGAAGCATATCCGCCCATTCAATTCGTTCCTTTTTAAAATTTTGCTATTACATGCTTGTGTTTTTAGGGTAATGAGAAAAGATTTGAGATAAGGAAGGTGTAATTTTTGAAAACTTTAATAGTCATGCAAATAAGTGATGGCGTTTGCTTATTGTAATGTCTTTATGCCTTTAAGAAATCAGTTTTTATTAGAAAGTAAGTGTGGTTGTAAAAAAACTTAGGAAAAAAAATTTAAGAACCTTTACATAGTCATTGATGTTCTTTCCCCCCCTGTGCATACAGAAGCACGTACATGTTTTGTGAAATGTGATCATCTCGTGTAGTGTTGATTTTTCACCTGAGAATTGTGAACAAGTTTGTCTTTTATCATAGTCTCAGTAGTCTTTTGGGATATTTGTCATGGTTCCATAGAATTTTGTTTTGATGGATATTTAGGTTGTTTGAAATTTTTATCTCAAGTATTTGCTGTAAGCATTCTAAAAGCTTTAAGATGATTACATTCTCGTAGACTTTTTTTTTTAGTTGTGCTTTTCTGATTTTTAAATCCGTTGCTTTTTTAGTGAGGTAATTATGTACGTGTAAGGAAAAGTGCAAAATAAAGAGCTCCTGAAGAACGGCGAAAAACAATGTTTGACAACGCAATTTATTACTAGAGGAATATTAGCTTCTCAAGTAACATGCAATACATTATTGGTCTAAAATTAGTTAAGATAAGCTATTAAAATAGATGTTGGTTAAGAGTATGAGTTCTGGCTTTAAATACCTGCTTCACTTCTTGATAGCTGTGTGACCTTCAGCTAGGTTTCTTGTCTTCTCTGGGCCTCATATTCCTCATTTATAAAATCAGAGTGATAGTGCTGATTTTAGAGTTTGGTTAGGATTAAGTGAGTTTAAAAGTGTAGAACCTTGTTTTTTTATTATGGGATTCATTGTAGTAGAAAACCAAATTTTTAAAATAACAATTAGTTAACTTTGCTGATGTATTTTTTTGGAATTTCAGACTTTTATCAGGTAGTGGAGCATAATTGTTCTGTTTTGTTAGCTAAAAATTAGGTTAGTTGAATGTGTTGAAATTATTTTTCAGAAACAATTTTGCAAATTGCACAAAAATAGTAAAAACGACTAGATAAATGGCATGTCCTTATGTCTGTTAAGATTCTTCTATGTAAAAAACAACAAACTCAATACGGAGAGCAGATAGATTGGTAGTTGTGAGGTGTTGGGTGAAAGGGGTCAATTGTAAGGTGATGAATGGTAACTAGAATTGTGTTGAGTGAATACAAACAGATGTTAAAATTATAATGTTGTACACCTGAAATGTTTATATATATTATACACACACATACACTTGAAATGTTTATATATATTACACACACACAATTTTACCTCAACTAAAGGAATTCTTTTGGCGCTGTGAATTGAAATATATTAAGCCATCCATTCATTGTTAGTATAAGTGAATTGTTACTTCTTTTATGTGAAATTTTTTGATCTCCAGAAATTTAATACTGGGATTTTTTAAAGTATATTTTTTATTGTTAATATAGTATTACAGATAATTACTAGGATTTTTTGTGACTGTCTAAAAATTATATATTTTTTTATTTTAAATATGTTTTTTAAATAATTGATTTCAGAGGGAGGGAGAGTTAGAAAGAAACATCAGTGATGAGAGAATTATTGATCGGCTGCCTTGTCCATCCTGCAAGCCCCCTGCTGGGATCTAGCCTGCAACTTAGGCCTGTGTCCTGACCAGGAATCGAACTATGACTCAGGTTGAGCCTCAACCACTGGCTGGGTTAATATATTTTTTCTTTTAAAACTTTTGGGCATTTTATTAACTGACCAGAGGCTATATGTTACCTTTTTACTTGACGTTTCTGTGGTTAACTTTATGTTCATTGTTATTGTTGATGATTGTGATCCATGGACAGGTGTGGCTTTATGGTGGCTATAGCTTCTATTATAATGTTGTCATATATATTTGGGGGGATTTTTGATTGTGATTTTGATGACTTTTCTCTCCTGAGATAAATATGCAGGTAACTAAAATCTAATTCAGTTTATATTTCTGGGAGCATTTTATTTTTTAAAAAGATAGGCTTAGAAACCTGTTCTAAAGGTTTTTTTCTCCATTCATGATCCCAAAAACTTTAATTATGTGAAAACAAAAATGTACCACCTATAAGTAGGAAGTGTTAAAGAAGTACAACTGGTAGGAAATACCATCTGGAAGTAATACAAAAATTGTGAAATGTGTTAATATGAGGTTATTTTAATAATTGAATTACAAATATTAATTTGTTACATGGTATGGTAAAAAATATTAATGAATTTTGATAAACTTTTCTTGTTAAGTGGAAGGAGTGAAGGCCAGCTCAATGGTGAAACAAATACACCTATTGAAGGAAACCAGGCAGGTGACGCAGCTGCCTCTGCCAGGAGCCTACCGAATGAAGAAATAGTTCAGAAGATAGAGGAAGTCCTTTCTGGGGTCTTAGATACAGAACTCCGCTGTAAGCCAGGTAAGTTGGAGATAATCAGCTGTCTACAAAGCCTGAAGATTTTGTTTAATGGTTTAACAGTAGATGTAATGTGCAGTAGACCTAAAACTTCAGTAAATTTAAGTTTTAGTTTAATTGGTTTACTGAAAATGTTGTTTGACTTTGAAATATGAGTAATGATGCACTTGTTTGCTTTGGTGGTGGGATACGACTTTGATTTGTCTTAAGCCTTAGTCCAAGGATTTTGAAAGCAGGTTTTCATTGAACAATTGTGTAAATATCCATTTTGGAAGGTTCAGGAGCCTGGACCACATTTGTAATGACTAAAACCCTGGGAGGTTTTATTTAAAAACCGCGTGTAGAGATTGCCTTGTTTTTGCATCTATCCCTCTTAAAAGTGCAGTGAATGCAAAGGAATCATTGCTTGGATATATAGCATTTTTGGAATTGATTAAATAATTGATGCTTAGAAATGAAAGTTATAGTCAACTACAAAAATTATAATATTTTCATTGTGTTTAAGAAAATGTGATAGGATTTTTTCATTTTAATTTTTAAAGTTTTTTGTTTTTTACTTAGGAATAGGATAGTCTTTTTAAGAAATATGTATTTTTATTGATTTTAGAGAGGAAGAGAGAGGGAGAGAGAGATAGAAACATCAATGATGAGAGAGAATCATTGACTGGCTGCCTCCTTCACGCCTCGCAACCCAGGCGTATGCCCTTGACTAGAATGGAACCCGTGACTCTTCAGTTCGAAGGCCGACGCTCTATCCACTGAGCCAAGCTGGGCTCATTTAAAAATTTTTTTTAAATTAAAATTTTTATTTTGGGTATAGGATATGGTTAAAAATAAGCAGAGACTTTAGCCATACTTAGATTCATGGGTCTAGTAACTTTTTCTTTTAATGTGTTTTTGTTGATTTCAGAGAGGAAGGAAGAGGAAGAGATAGAAACATCAATGATGAGAGAGAATCATTGATCGGCTGCCTCCTGCACACCCCTCACTGGGGATGGGGCCCAAAACCTGGGCATGTGCCCATGACCAGAATCGAACCTAGGACCCTTCATTCCACAGGCCAATGTTCTATCCCCTGAGCCAAACCAGCTAGGGCCTAGCAACTTTTTATTGATTGAAAGTATAACTTAGCTAACTAACAATTTGCTGCATAATAAACAATTGATAGAAACTGATTAGTTTTGTTTTGGAATAGGTCTTGTTAATATGTTTGTTTTATTTTTTTCCATAACCTTAATGGACTAACTTTATAATCAGCTTTTTCTGGGATCACTAAGATTTATCTAATTTGATACTGGCATTAGAATAAATCCCATCTGGTTGTAAAGTGGAATATAAACTACTTCCCTTCGGATGAATTGACATATTCTTTCTTTAAAAAAATATTTTTGTCTCAGAGAGGAAGAGAGAGGGAGAAAGAGATGAAAACATCAATGATGAGAGAATCATTGATCAGCTGCCTCCTGCAGGCCTCCCACTGGGGATCAAGCCTGCAGCCCAGGCATGTGCCCTGACCGGGAATTGAACTGTGACCTCTTTTTCATAGGTTGACGCTCAGCCACTGAGTCACGCCGACTGGGCAAAACGTTCTTTTTTTTTTTTTGTCAATCCTCACCTGAGGATATTGAAATATTCTTAAGTTACATGTTAAGGGCTATAAGAAATTTGTTTCCAGAATGATTTTATTATGAGTATGTTTTTTGGAGAAACATTAAAATTGTTAGCAATTTTAGAAGATTATTGTGGGAAAGGATATTATTTTTATTAGGATATAACATGTGTGATTAAGATAAATTCAAGTTCCATATTTATACTTTCCATTTGTTATTCAGACTTAAGTATATAAGAGCAATCACTAGCATTCACTGAGGGCTTACTTGCACCAGGCATTGTCCTATGTTCTTTGTATGTTTTAACTCACGTCATCCTTTACTCTAGGTCACAGTGTTAGTACTTTGGCCTAGTCCATTCATCTAGTTAGTGGTGGATTGATTCAGGATTTGAAAGCAATCAGCTTGTTCCAGATCCAGTGCCATGTTACTCTCTGTATAAATAGGGTTACAAAATACAACAATTACTTAACTATTTTTTTTTAAATAGGAGAAAATAAAAATTTTAATACAAACCTATGGGGAATTCACATAAGCATGAAAATTCCACGTGGGTATTTTTTATAGACATTCTAACAATTGATAATATAAAAGATTCATCTATAAGTGTAATTTGCTATAATTTGAGAGCTGCAGAAAATAATTGTTTTAAATTAATTTAATTGAAACACATTTTAATGTAATTCTAAAGCTTTTTGTTATAAACTACGAACTTAAAAAAATTATTATAATCCTTCCCCAAGGATATGTTTTCATTGATTTTTTTAGAGAAGCTAAGTGGGGAGGGAGGGAGGGAGGAACATCTATTGGTTGTTTGCCTCCCATATGTGCCCCAAGGGGATCAAACCCATAACCTAAGTATGTGCCCTGACCAGGAATTGAATTCACAACCTTTTGGTGTGCGGGACCATGCTCCAACCAACTGAGCCACCAGCCAGGGCATAGGCTAAGAATTATTTTTCACCCAGTCTTTAATTGGAGAAGTATTGGAGAAGTGGCAGTCTTCAGGTAATTGGCTTATGAAAAATAGTTTATTTGGTATCTTTTTATTTAACAAGTGTTATACTGTGGTGTCTTATCATGGAATGTAAATCTTGGCTTATATGATTGACCTAAACCTACTGTGAGGAATGTTTGACAAATTAAAATTAATTTCTCAATTTCAGACTTGAAGGAGGCCTCCAGAAAAAGTAGGTGTGTGTCTGTACAAACAGACCCTACTGATGAAGTTCCCACCAAAAAGTCAAAGAAACATAAAAAGCACAAAAATAAAAAGAAGAAAAAGAAGAAAGAAAAGGAAAAGAAGTACAAAAGGCAGCCAGAAGAGTCCGAATCAAAGCCGAAATCACATCATGAAGAGAACATGGATTTAGAATCAGATTCCTTTTTGAAGTTTGATTCTGAGCCTTCAGCAATGGCACTGGAGCACCCTGTAAGAGCTTTTGGGCTATCTGAGGGCAGTGAAACTCCTGCAGTTGTGCTCGAACCTCCTGTAGTATCAATGGAGGTGTCACAGCCACACACCTTAGAAACTCTGAAGCCAGCTACAAAAACTGCAGAACTGTCCGTTGCATCTACATCAGTAATCGCTGTGCAATCGGAACAGACTGTGGCAGGAATGCTGGAACCACCCATGACAAAGATTCTGGATTCTTTTTCAACAGCACCGGTGTCTACTACAACAGCAGTGCTAAAGTCATCTGAGCCAGTTGTGACGATGGCGGGGGAGTATCAGATGAAGTCTGTGCTGAAACCTTTGGAGTGCACATCTCCAGAGCCATCAAAGACCATATTGGAGCCTCCGGTAGCAAAAGAGCCAGAGCCATCAGAAACCCTTGTGGTGTCCTCACAGGCGCCTATTGAGGTATACCCTGAGCCAAGCACATCAACAGCAATGGATATTCCAGAGTCTTCTGAAACTGAAGACCTGAGATTGCCAGAGCAGCCTGCAGAAGTACCGTCGGAGACTGCAGATTCATCCATGACAAGATCACAGGAGGTGCTGGAGCTACCCAAGCACACGGCGGTGGAGCTGCCGGAGTCGTCGGTGGCCTCAGCGATGCAGTTGCCGGGGCCACCTGCGACCTCCATGCCGGAGTTGCAGGGGCCCCCTGTGACTCCCGGGCTGGAGTTACCTGGGCCCTCTGCTACCCCGGTGCCAGAGTTGCCAGGGCCCCCTTCTACCCCAGTGCCTGAGTTGCTAGGGCCCCCTGCGACAGCAGTGTCTGAGTTGCCGGGGCCCTCGGTGACATCAGTGCCTCAGTTGTCGCAGGAATTGCCGGGGCTTCCAGCACCATCCATGGGGTTGGAGCCAACACAGGAGGTACCAGAGCCACCTGTGATGGCACAGGAGTTGCCAGTGCAGCCTGCGGTAACAGTAGCAATGGAGTTGACCGAGCAACCTGCGACGACGACAGAGCTGGAGCAGCCTGTGGGGATGACGGCGATGGAACATCCTGGGCAGCCTGAGGCGACCACAGCAACGACGTTGCTGGGGCAGCCTGAGGCAGCGATGGTGCTGGAGTTGCCAGGGCAACCAGTGGCAACGACAGCGCTGGAGTTGCCAGGGCAGCCTTCGGTGACTGGGGTGCCCGAGTTGCCAGGGCTGCCTTCGGCAACTAGGGCACTGGAGTTGTCTGGGCAGCCTGTGGCAACTGGGGCACTGGAGTTGCCTGGGCAGCTCATGGCAACTGGGGCACTGGAGTTCTCGGGGCAGGCTGGGGCAGCTGGAGCACTGGAGCTTTTGGGGCAGCCTCTGGCAACAGGGGTTCTGGAGTTGCCAGGGCAGCCTGGGGCGCCAGAGTTGCCTGGGCAGCCTGCGGCAACTGTGGCGCTGGAGATCTCTGTTCAGTCTGTGGTGACAACGGAGCTGTCAACGATGACCGTGTCGCAGTCCCTGGAGGTGCCCTCGACGACAGCGCTGGAATCCTATAATACGGTAGCACAGGAGCTGCCTACTACATTAGTGGGGGAGACTTCTATAACAGTAGGAGTGGATCCCTTGATGGCCCAAGAATCCCATATGTTAGCTTCTAACACCATGGAGACCCATATGTTAGCGTCCAACACTATGGACTCCCAAATGCTAGCGTCCAACACCATGGACTCCCAGATGCTAGCATCCAACACCATGGACTCCCAGATGCTAGCGTCCAGCTCCATGGACTCCCAGATGCTAGCGTCCAGCTCCATGGATTCCCAGATGCTAGCGTCCAGCTCCATGGACTCTCAGATGCTAGCGTCCAGCTCCATGGACTCCCAGATGTTAGCAACCAGCTCCATGGACTCCCAGATGCTAGCGTCCAGCTCCATGGACTCCCAGATGCTAGCGTCCAGTTCCATGGACTCCCAGATGTTAGCAACCAGCTCCATGGACTCCCAGATGTTAGCAACTAGCTCCATGGACTCCCAGATGTTAGCAACCAGCTCCATGGACTCCCAGATGTTAGCAACTAGCTCTATGGATTCTCAGATGTTAGCATCTGGCACTATGGACTCTCAAATGTTAGCTTCCGGCACCATGGATGCGCAGATGTTAGCGTCTGGTACCATGGATGCCCAGATGTTAGCATCTAGTACCCAAGATTCTTCTATGCTGGGTTCAAAATCTCCTGATCCCTACAGGTTAGCTCAGGATCCTTACAGGTTAGCTCAGGATCCCTATAGGTTAGGTCATGACCCTTATAGGCTAGGTCATGATGCCTATAGATTAGGGCAAGACCCTTATAGATTAGGCCATGATCCCTACAGACTAACTCCTGATCCCTATAGGATGTCACCTAGACCTTATAGGATATCACCCAGGTCCTATAGGGCCGTTCCCAGACCTTATAGGTTAGCACCTAGACCCCTGATGTTAGCATCTAGACGTTCTATGATGATGTCCTATGCTGCAGAACGTTCTATGATGTCATCTTATGAACGCTCTATGATGTCTTATGAGCGGTCTATGATGTCCCCTATGGCTGAGCGCTCCATGATGTCGGCCTATGAGCGCTCTATGATGTCAGCCTATGAGCGTTCTATGATGTCCCCTATGGCCGAGCGCTCCATGATGTCAGCTTACGAGCGTTCTATGATGTCAGCTTACGAGCGCTCCATGATGGCTGACCGATCAATGATGGCTGACCGGTCTATGATGTCATCTTACTCTGCTGCCGACCGGTCTATGATGTCATCGTATTCTGCAGCTGACCGAACTATGATGTCATCTTACACTGCTGACCGTTCAATGATGTCTATGGCAGCTGATTCTTACACCGATTCTTACACTGATACATATACAGAGGCATATATGGTGCCACCCTTGCCTCCTGAAGAGCCTCCAACAATGCCACCGTTGCCACCTGAAGAGCCACCAATGACTCCCCCATTGCCTCCCGAGGAACCGCCGGAGGGCACAGCATTACCCACTGAGCAGTCGGCATTAACAGCTGAAAACACTTGGCCTACTGAGGTGCCAACATTACCTCCTGAAGAGTCTGTGTCCCTGCCTGAACCGCCTGTGAGTCAAAGTGAGATTTCAGAGCCTTCGGTAGTGCCTGCTAGTTATTCAGTGTCAGCAGCAGAGCCTGCCATGTTAGTGTCAGAGGCTGCCGTGACTGTTCCAGAGCCACCGCTGGAGCCAGAGTCTGCGGTTGCATCAACACCTATGGAGACTGCTGCACTAACACAAGAGCATGAAGTTCCAGAGAGACCAGGGACTTACATGGTATCTGAAACTACCATGATGTCAGCTGAACCAACTGTGCTAACATCAGAGCCTTCTCTTATGTCAGAGACCGCAGAAACCTTTGATTCCATGAGAGCTGCAGGACATGTTGCCTCCGAGGTATCTGTGTCTGTCCTGGAGCCTGCAGTAACTATTCCAGAGCCGTCCGAGAGTGCTCCAGAGCCCCCAGCTGTGGCTGTCCCGGAGCCCCCAGCCGAGGCGGTCCCAGAGCCCTCAGCTGAGGCTGTCGGAGATCTCTCAGCTGAGGTCCCGGAGCCCTTGGCTGTGACGGTCCCTGGGCCACTGGCCATGGCTGTACTGGAGCCATCACCTGAGGCTATCCCAGAGCCCGTGGCCTTGGTTGAGCCAGAGCGTGTTACCGTTCCTGTGCCAGTTGTTTCTGCCCCGGAGCCTGCTGTACCTGTCCTGGAACCAGCAGTGTCAGTTCAACCTAACATTAATTCAGAACCCCCTGTTGCTGTCCAAGAACCTACAGTGACAGTTGCAGAGCCTGCTGTCACTGTCTCAGAGCAGACTCAAATAATACCAACGGAGGTGGTTTTAGAGTCTCCATCTGTGCTGCTGAAGTCTGGTGTTATAACAGGAATGAATTTAATATCTACTTATCAAGATCTTACTCCAGAGATTGGTATGCAGGAGGCTTCCATGCACTCAGACGAAGAGCCACATGCTGAAGAGCACCTGAAGAATGACTCTTATGAAAGTGAACATGGTATGAATAGAGACCTTGATATAAACAATCATTTCATTGCTAAAGAGATGGAACATAGCACAGTGTCCACTGCCAGCACTGGTGCTGTTGGTGAAACTGGTGAAGAGAACACTTTGGCCGTCAGTGAGACTGAACAATGCACAGTGTTGGCTACCTGCCCTAGTGTTAGTGAAGCCGATGTGGGAGGAGCTCTGTCTTCTGCTGGTCCTCTTGCTGTTGAACCTGACACATTGGGAACTAGTAAGGGTTTTGAATTTGCCACAGTATCTGCTCTCAGTTCAATCAGTAAATATGATGTTGAAACTACTCAAGATACTGAACATGACATGGTGATTTCCACTAGCCCCAGTGGGGGTAGTGAGGCTGACATAGAGGGACCTTTGCCTGCTAAAGACATTCATCTTGACTTGCCATCTAATAACTTTATTAGCAATGATACAGAAGGACCATTACCTATAAAAGAGAGTGACCAGACATTAGCAGTTGCTCTCAGCCCTAAAGAAAGTAGTGAAGATAAAGAAGTACCACTCCCTACTAAAGAGACAGTGTCTGAATCTGGATTTCCTGCCAATATTGAAGATATTAACGAAGCAGATTTAGTGAGACCATTACTTCCTAAGGACATGGAACGTCTGACAAGCCTCAGAGCTGGTATTGAAGGACCTTTACTTGCAAGTGAAGCGGAACGTGACAAGGCTGCTGCCAGTCCAGTTGTAATGAGTGTGCCAGAGAGAGCTTCAGAGTCCTCTTCAGAGGAAAAAGATGATTATGAAATTTTTGTGAAAGTTAAGGACACACATGAAAAAAGCAAGAAAAATAAGAATCGTGATAAAGGTGAGAAAGAAAAGAAAAGAGACTCTTCACTAAGATCTCGAAGTAAGCGGTCCAAGTCTTCAGAACACAAATCACGCAAGCGTACCAGTGAATCTCGTTCTAGGGCAAGGAAGAGGTCATCTAAGTCCAAGTCTCGTCGCTCTCAAACACGTTCAAGGTCACGTTCCAGACGCAGAAGGAGGAGCAGCAGGTCAAGATCAAAGTCTAGAGGAAGGCGATCTGTATCAAAAGAGAAGCGCAAAAGGTCTCCAAAGCACAGATCCAAGTCCAGGGAAAGAAAAAGAAAAAGATCAAGCTCCAGGGATAATCGGAAAACTGTGAGAGCTCGGAGTCGAACCCCAAGTCGGCGGAGTCGGAGTCACAGTCCAAGTCGGCGAAGAAGATCTAGATCTGTGGGGAGAAGGAGCTTTAGCATTTCCCCAAGCCGGAGGAGCCGCACCCCAAGCCGGAGGAGCCGCACCCCAAGCCGACGGAGCCGCACCCCAAGCCGACGGAGCCGAACCCCAAGCCGAAGGAGCCGAACCCCAAGCCGACGGAGCCGAACTCCTAGCCGACGGAGCCGAACTCCTAGCAGACGGAGAAGATCCAGGTCTGTGGTGAGAAGACGAAGCTTCAGTATATCACCAGTCAGGTTAAGGCGATCACGAACACCCTTGAGAAGAAGGTTTAGCAGATCTCCCCTCCGACGTAAACGATCCCGATCTTCGGAAAGAGGCAGATCGCCTAAACGTCTGACAGATTTGAGTAAGTTATTTGAAAATGTAATGGTAGAGCATGGTTTAAGTCTGAGTTTTTCCTGCTCTGAGTCAAATGGAATATTTTGGGTTATTGGTTTAATTTAAATTAGCTAAGCTTGTGTTTAGAAAATGTAGGGATAAGTACTTGGGTAGTTTGAGTTCAGAGACCTCCTTTGGAGCACGGTAGAACCAAGGTGGTCCCATACCTGAAGGTTCTGCTTTGCCTGAACCCGTCTTCATAACCAGAGTGGGAAGTAGAAGTTCAGTGAAGTTCAAGGCTAGTATTATGGGATGCGTTTCAACATAAATCTTTACAAATAAGCCTACGGTTGCAGTATTTCTTCTGAGGTCAGTTACATGTGTGAAAATGGCAATATCGGACCCTTAAGTGTTTGTGTAGGTAATTCTAATGGTATAATGGGTAGTGGAGGTGCATAGGGAATTTTGTATGTGGGGAGTTATTTACCTGGGTAAAATAAAGTGATAGTAAAGCGATTTTAATAGTCGTGCTTAAAAAAAAAGTGCTCTAGTGTTCCTGATTTTAAGAAGTGCACATAGATGGTTAAAGATCGTGGGATAATGCATGACTACCGACAGAAATAATGGACAATTATTATCCCAGTAGTTGGACATTTCCAAGTTAGTGTCGTCTAAAGAGAAAGATGCCTAGCTGGTGTGGCTCAGTGGACAGAGCATCGGCCTGTGGACCAAGGGTCCTGGGTGTGATTCTGGTCTGGGGCACATACCTTGGTTGCAGGCTTCTCCCCCACCCAGGCCCTGGTTGGGGCACGTGCAGGAGGCTGCCATTCGATGTGCTTCTCTCACATCAATGTTTCTGTCTTTCCCTCTCTCTCCCACTCTCTCTAAAAGATCAACAGGAAAATATCCTCGGATGAGGATTAGCAACAACAACAACAAAAAGACCCTAACAGAACAATAAGGGAGAATGCATTCAGTTCAACAAAAAAGTTTTGAGTTCTTTTTTTATTCAAAGTAGAGGAATAGTATTTAATTCTTGAAGTGATTACAAGTTAGTAGAGGAGGCATGGGTAAAATACATATATGTCTCTTTTGCCAAATAGTAAAACTGCCAAAAAGAGCAGCATGTTATGATTGCTGTAAGTCCTGGGATAGGTGAGGTGCCTTGAAAGCACAGTGGAATGTTAAATTATGACTGAAGACTTGTTAGAAATGGTGACACTTGAATTGGGATCAAGTGGTTTATAAGTGGTTTAAAATGTCAAGATGTTTGAAGAAAAGTAAATTTTTAAAGATTTTTTTTTAAGAGGGAGAGAGAGAAAGAGACATCAATGTGAGAGCAAAACATCGATAGGCTGCCTCTTGCACGCCCCTTACTGGGGACCAAGCCCGAAACACGGGCATGTGCCCTGATCAGGAATTGAACCTGCAACCTTTTGGTACACGGAATGACAGTCCACTGAGCCACACTGGTGGGGGCTAAAAGGAAAGTAATATTAAGGCCGTGATAATTTTGGAAAACAAAGTAGGTTTTGGCAGGTATGCATCTTCTGGCAGGTATGTGGCAAGGTGATTGTAGTTACATTTAGTATTTTCTATGGTATTTGCATGGGAACCTAAAAGTGGACCTAATTATTTAAAAAAAAATATTTTTTATTGATTTCAGAGAGGAAGGAAGAGAGAGAGAGAGAGAAAGAAACATTGGTGATGAGAGAGAATCATTGATCAGCTGCCTTCTGCATGTCTACCAGGGTTCGAGCTGGCAACTGGACATGTGCCCTGACCTGGCATTGAACCGTGACCTTCTGGTTCATAGGCCAATGCTCAACCCCTGGGCCACACCAGCCAGGCTGGACTTAATTTAAATAGGCATTCTCTTAAAAACTAAGAGAGTGATTTGATTACTGTTGTAAGTTAGGGCAGAAAGTTGATGTATTCAATTTTGTTAGCATATAAAACTGTAGATAATACAAAATAATAGCCTTTTGGAAAAACTGCTTCTTGTATTTTTCCTTTTACAGATAAGGCTCAGTTACTTGAAATAGCCAAAGCTAACGCAGCTGCCATGTGTGCTAAGGCTGGTGTTCCTCTGCCGCCAAACCTAAAGCCCGCACCGCCGCCTACCATAGAAGAGAAGGTCGCTAAAAAGTCAGGAGGCGCTACTATCGAAGAACTAACGGAGGTAAGCTACACGGAATTTGTTTCCATTCTTAAGTGGATTATTCCAGTGATGTGGACTCTGGCGCGTGCCAAAACCCGAATTGTGGGCTGAACTGATAATGGCTGGCACCGAGCGGCCCAAACCCGAAACACAGGTGTGGCAGCGGCAGAAGCTCTGTTTAGCAGGCCAGCATCCGGGATGGCTAAGCTCCGCTAGCTAAACGTTACTTCCCATTACTTTTGCTTTCCAGTTTTAGAAGCCAAACTGACTGAGGAGTGGGACGGTTCGTTTGAATGGAGGAGGTGTTGAGTGAGCAACACGCAGAAGCTCGCCGACAGTTTCGTTTCCATTCACGACGTGTTCACTGATCGCCACGAGTGTACTGCATATACGCAAAGACACAGACAATCTTCAGAAATGATCTTTTGCCACCGGAGCTTGGAAATTAATGAGAATAGCTGGCCATTGCCTGAAAGGAACTTCTTTCGCATCATCATTTCGGGTTTTGGCTGTTCGGTACCAGCCATGGGTGATAATGGCCGGCCATTATCAGTTCTTCCTTGCGGTTCGGGTTTTGGCAGTAACATATATATTTTAAACACACTTATTTTTGTTCTTAAGAATTTGATCTTTTCAAATGAGGCTTGTTTTTGGCTTTGTTTTATTAATATTATTTTGTTTGTTTTCGGGGAGGGGGGAGGATGCTGAAATATTGCTGCTAGGATCCAGAATACCACACTGTTTCACGTATTGAAACTTGCTCTCGGCTAGCCTTATGCCAGCCTGCCACTGTCAATATATTCTGTTCCCCTTGGTTACAAGCGTAGCATACTCTGTTTTTGGCTAAATGAGCTTTTTATCCTATTGTAATATTTTCAATTGATAATGGATGTGACATTCTGCTTGTAAAGAGACAAGTCCACCCAGATTTACTCTGATCTTTTTATAAAGCCAGGCAATGGGGTCTGTTCCTTCGGACAGGAAGGAATTGACTTTGCTTTATGTGTCAGACCTCATCCATTACACCCCTCTCCATCATGCCTTATTTTCCAATCTTGAGTTCTAGTCCTTTAGAGACTCAACCTACGAGACATTTATGGAGAGATATTACTATCCAACCCAATTGCAATGTTTCACATCTTTCATTTTACCATACCTTTGGGGATCATAAAGTTTCTTAATCTGTTTCATCATTTAGATTTACTACAACATGAATTACAACTTTTTTTTAATTTAAGGACCTAGGAAAGGCTTTTACTGTTTGCTTATCAAACCCAAACTCCTTACTCGAGACCTATGAACAGTGTTTCCCTGTTTTTATCCTCCTCATTAGCCCTCTTGTCCCTCCTAATAAATTTTTTCTCACTTTTTTTTAACACCACCTGGCGAGGATCAACTTCTTTTCCTTTCCCTGCCAGTCCTTGTTCTCAACTCTGAAAATCTGGCTTTGAACTCTTCAAGGACTACCCTTTGATTATCAAATTCTGCCTGATTCTGTTCTCTCCTAAGCTTTTGTTCTCTCGGCACTTATGTACTCAGTTTGTATTTTATCAGTTTGCACTTGTTCCTTGTGCTGCTCTGTAAAAGCGTTCCTCAATTATTTCATGTGTATGTATTCTGTCTCTTAAACTAGATTGTAAGCTCCTTGGGAGCAGGGACCATGTCTTCTCCTTTTTTTTGTATGCCCTGGACAGTGCCCAGTACAGTGCTCTGCGCACAGTAGGTGCTCAATAAATGTTGTTGACTGACTGACCAGCAGAGTGTGCTTAAATAACACTAATCAGCCAGCATTCTATCTGTAACCCAGCATTAATCTTGTTTTAGTTTTGAAAGTTGATTTTATGTGGTTTTCATTCTTTTAAGAAGGAACATTTTATATTTTACCTAAAGTGTAAGATTTATCTTGTTTGTTTTTACTTTTTAAGAAATGCAAACAGATTGCACAGAGTAAAGAAGATGATGATGTAATAGTGAATAAGCCTCATGTTTCGGACGAAGAGGAAGAAGAACCTCCTTTTTACCATCATCCCTTTAAACTCAGTGAACCTAAACCCATTTTTTTCAACCTGAATGTGAGTATCAGTGTTTATGGATTGATTGAAACAGCAGGACTTAGGGAACTTTTAAACATTTGAATAAGACTCAAGTGGACTTTAGCTTAATTTTTGAATTAAATTCCAAGCAGTAAAGAACAAAGTCATTTTGAGACTGTTGAAGGAGTAATTAAGAAACTTTACTTTTTTAGATTGCTGCCGCAAAGCCCACTCCTCCAAAAAGCCAGGTCACGTTAACAAAAGAATTTCCTGTGTCGTCTGGGTCTCAGCACCGAAAAAAGGAAGCAGACAGCGTTTACGGAGAGTGGGTTCCTGTGGATAAAAACGGTGAAGAAAACAAAGATGACGACAATGTTTTCAGCAGCAATCTGCCCTCGGAGGTAAGTAAGAGAAATATTATGTGTTTTTCTTTTTTTATGCCTGAATCTGCCATTTTATTGTTACTTTATATCTGATTTGGATTCTGTTTCACTCTTCTTAGGGCCGGGGTAAACGGCAGGGCCGGGTTAAACGACAGATGAAACAACCCGCAGCTTCTCATTTGACAGTAACTCGATGCAATTCACTTTGTGGAGCCAAGCCACAAAGTGAAAAGCATCGAATTGCAGAGAACAGTGTTGTCACTTCCCTCCCCAACATTGGGCCCTCCCTGCACTTGTGGGAAGGCAGCCCACGGTACAACTACTTAGCTTCCCGTTTTGCTTCGAGGCTTTATAGCTCTAGGTTTTGGTGGTAGCACGTGTACCGGGTGGAGGGGTTGAGCGGACAGAGGCAGATCCTCAGGTTCAACACAAGAAGTGGATGGAAAAGGTCATTGTAGGCTGATGTGAGCATCTTGAATACATAGCCTGTTGCCCTGAAATGATGGTTTCTTAACTGTTCCCCTGGGTTGTTTGTCAGATAGCCCTTAATTTTAATCATTTCCCTTCCCTGTGCTACCTGGCCCTTTGGAATTCTTGTGTTTAACCTAATGCTCAGCCGTGGTGTACTCCATTTCCCTTCTCCTTTCTCTCTTTGCTACTAATGAAAGTTGGAGAAGTGGAATTCACACCCTGAAATTTTCACGAGGCTTTAGTTGTACCTTGTCATGATGCAGTAATAACGCCAGTGTCAAAAGAACCCCATTAAAATGCCACCTGATTTACAGAATGTGCTGCTAAATAGAGTGCACATGAAACAGCAAGACTGTATATATATGTAAATATATATATATGTACCTTTGTATGTATCTCTGTATCTGTACCTTTGCTGTATCTTTTAATAAACAGTTTACTTTTATTTAACTTGTTGTGCAAAATCACGCTTGGGGGATACGGGAGGGTGGAGACTTACTAGGGGGGGTGGGAGTTTTAAAAATCCCATAGACTAGTCATCACCTCTTGCCCTTTGTTTCCAAAGCCCAGACATTTGTCTAAGGACTGGATTAGATGCCGATGCCCTTACAATGTGGGACTTCTTCCCCCCTCCCTTTCCGTGCAGTTCTGGGATGTGCAGGTTAGAGACCTGTGCTCTCTCTCCACCTCAGGTTCTGTTTATCGCCCATGTGGTCATCTTCCACTAAACACCTCCAGTATTAGAAATAAATCAGAAAGTGAACAGAACCCAAATCAGAAACCTTTTCCCCTGAGCTATTCACGGGACATTTTCACTGTGTGTGTGCGGGGGTTTTGACCTGTAGCATTTTAAAGGAGAAAAGTTCTATACAGTGAAGCTGACTGGACCTGATAACTAGCCAGTGTAACTTACAGCCACCAGTGATGAGCAATGTTACATAGGGTCCAAAAATCTAAGCAAGTTATGCCATCACCAGTGAGGTTGGGGTAGCTGGTTTGGATAGTATTTTATTGAAACCACCTGATTGGCCAGTTGCTAATCCCCAAATCCGGGTACCTGCACATCTTAACAGGGAAAGGGGGAACTGATATTTGCAACTAACTTAAATTTTGTAGTAGTTGAATATTAATCATGATAAGAGGGCTAAACTGACTTAGAAATTATGATTCATATGCTTTTAGTAATTTCTTACAGATTACACATTTAACAGAGTTGGGACAAACTTTGTAGGGTGGTAATGTGAGAAATATTTTCTGATAGAATGAAGCCCTAGAAATACTGCAAAATTCCAAGGGTTTTTTCTGAGAAGATAGTGACTATAACTACTCAAGTGCTGAGTGATGCTGCTGAGCATTTCTTTTTGACTGAGAGTTTATATATACATCTACTTAGATATTTATATTAGAAATTTAGTGCTCAGCCAATTTTAGTCTTAACACTGATGGGGGGCGGTTGCCTTAGTCTTGGCATCAAAAATGGTTGTCAGAGTTTAATTAAAAGTTGATAATTATTTCAAAGAAATTTCAGGGGAAAAGGTGGGTATTATTTTATAATCAGTATAAAGGAGTGTTTTATTAAAGCAGGAGGGGAAAAGCTTCTATTCCTAAAGCCACATAAATAGAGCCGATTTTCCCTTTGGCAGGATGTACACAACTTTTTGATATTAGAACTCGAAGCTAGTTTTGTAGAAGATTAGGCTCAAACAATATATAGGTAAACTTTAATTTTAAGCAAAACAATCCCAAAGTTTTAGGAAAAGGGACAGGATCTCTCCCCCTCCCCCCCCCCCATCCCCCTCAGGTTTCTGTAGCAATAAAATAAAACACCTAGAGGAAATGTTCATATAAAATGTTTCGTTCTAGTTATTTAGCTGTGTCTTAGAAATATGTGTCTTAAAAACTATGTTTTTAAGATCGATGTTCTATATACCAGTGTTTGTGGAATACTATCAGTGACATTTTATGAGAGCATTAGCTCTCTTGATTCCGTCAGGGGTCTACAGTCTTAGGCAAAGGTCACAGATTTGACCTTAGTTTTGCTATAACCCTTAATCCCTTCCATTGTCTTGCTCTTTGACATAACTGGATAGACGTGGATGGATCAACAAATCCATTGCTTATGGATTGTCAGCTCATCAGATTGTGCTCTACTGCCAAATCCGCATCATCGACAGTAAAGAATGACTACAGAATTTTGACCATATTTGTGTGAATCTGGTTGATAAGCAAGGAACAGAAAAAATGTTGGAAAACTAATAGTTAAAAAATGGTCCTCAGGGCCATTAATTCTTGGTAATAAAGCCAGCAAAGACTTACTGGGGAGAAGATTTAAATGTAATCTGGGACAAAACTTCCTTGGGTTTGCTATCAGGCACCAGTACTTGAGAGGTCCAGAAGTTGCCCTCCCTTAAGTTCTAGTGATTATTTACATGTGAAGATAATGTTTTTGTCTTAGGCTGTGTGATTGGTTTTTATTACTGAAGAATATTTCCACATCCCAGTGGAGCTAAAAATCTCAGTGTTTAGAAGCTCTAGATTTATAAAGTTTTTAGTTTAAGTTCTTGAGGCAAGATGAAAATTTCCATTGGAAATTGAACACACAGTTCCTAGCGTACCGCAGTGTAAATATAGCCTTGATATTCATTCTCTCCTTAGATGGAATTAGAATTCACTGTATTTCCTTAAGCCAATAGGTTATCTGTTTGTTTTTCTGTTATAATTCATTTAGTTTAAATGTATAAGTTAAACCTAAGCATTGCACTAAATTATTTTATTTGATAAAAATATCCATAATTCACCTTTTAAAACTAATCAAACACATTTAACAACTGAAACATTCTCGATTTAATAGTGTGGCTTTTGTTTTTGTAGTTGTCATTTTCTTTTATAACTGAGCTTTTGTATTTTTGCTAAATATTTTAAAATCACGTTTTATATATAGATCATGTTTTTCTTACAGTTCCACTATAATTAAATTTTTTTTCTACGCTGTCTTCAAGATACCTGCAATTACCTGTGTAGAAAATAATTTTATATCCTTTCATTGTCTTTTTAAGAAACACTTAGAATATTTGTTCTGTCTATGTAAATAGATTAACAAAAGGGGGAAATAAATTGACTTAAAAGTTTGTTTTTTGTTTAAGGGGTGGTGGTGGGAGGGAAGAGAGAAACATTGATGTGAGAGAGATACACATCGATTAGTTGCCTCCCAAATTGCCCCGTCCAGTGGCAGGAATCAGACCTACAACCCAGGTATGTGCCCTTGACTGGGAATTGAACCTGAGACCTTTGTGACCTTTGTGCGCAGGCCTACGCTAACCACTGAGTCCGGCCAGGGCAACTGAGAAGGATTTTTCAATGAGAAGATAAAGAACATACATTTATAACTTAAGGCTCTGAAATGCATCTTCCTCGGTGCTAATGATATTACATATTTTACTATTCCTAATGCCTTTTGGGGGGGCGTTCAGTGAAGAAGGGAACTGCGGTGGGGATACAGCCTGGCTATCTCAGTACAGCGGTGAGGCAGCCTGAGGCCAGGCCTGCTGCAGTGAGGCGGCTCTGGCGGCTCTGGTCTGATCCGCTCCGCTGTGCCCCGCACTGCCCTGCCCTGCAGACACTAGCCAGGGAGCACAGTCCAGGGGGAAGGCAGGTGTGCTGCCACCGCCTTCTAGGTTAGAGAGGAAGTAGTAAGACAAGAGAACCTGAATAGGTTTCTACAAATGTGAGAACTGGGGTTATTCCCAACGCTTAAGTAGATTTCATATTTTAAAACAAGTCCTAGGGAAAAGGAAATGAAATATTTTCCTCATAATGTCTGGAATATTATTACAGAAGTATAATTACGCTTTAGATCATTATACTTTATACATTAGGTTGAAAGTCTATAGTATATCTGTGGAAAAGGCTTGCTGATGACATCTTGATCAAGTATTCTATAGGATTTAAGTTTTTTCCTTGGTTTTTATAAGGCCTTTTGGTATCATTTTGGTGCCTTTCACACATTCCTGTTTCTGAGCAACAGTAAAAGATGGTGAAGGCTCTGAGGCTTCACTATATGATACAGTTTACTCTGTCCCATCTGTATGTGTCCTCCAGTACAGCAGTCATCAGCCACCGAGAAGTCAGGTGGCTTCACTGCACTGGCCACGTTTCTAGGGCCATTAGCTGTCACTAGGAAATTCCATTGGACATTGCTCATGTAAAGGGCAGCTGTGTTTTACACGGATACACAATGTTTGGCCTAGCCCATGAATATCAATGCTTTGGGGATTATATAATTGCCTTTCATGCATTGTTGTATATCCTGCATTACCTGGAAAACTGGGAAACGTGCTTTTTGATACAAACTCTTAAGGTCCTTTAAGAGGGTAAGATAATCCTGATTCATTCTGAATATATTTCTTCACATTTAAAAAGATATGAAATTAATAGTCAAATTATTATTTAACTAAGTTCTGACATGATCTTACAGCTAACTTGCTAAGCCTGTTGAAGAATAAATGAAATTATATCACCTCAGCAGAAAACTGGTTGTAATTTTATCTGATGAAATTTATATTAAGCATCCAAGGTTGCTATGTTTAAGTTCTTTTCAGAATGTGATGTGAATTTGACATAAAATATTACTGAGATTTGAAAGAAGTTTCATCCTGGGGATAAGTGAGGAAGCATTAGGTCACCTGTTTCCACAATAAAGGCTTAAAGAGAAAGAAGTATGAAGATCTATAGAATGTCTTCAGGAGGATGAATTCAGAGAGGTAGATTCATTTGGTTTCCAGGTGGGAAGGATTTTGTTCTAGAAAAGTTGGAGTTTTCAGAGCCATATTAATTACTTTGTGTGTGTGTGGCTAATTTATAGTTGGAGATTGGGGATCAGGGATTGGGAATGGTTGGTTGGTAGGTAGATTTCCCCCCACTATCTCCTGAGTTTAGGCTTTTAGAATGAAACCCTATTACTAACGTATACCTAGACAGCAATGAGATCCAAAGTAACCCTGACAAGGGCTATGAACAATACTTAAGTTATATTCTCTGGGCCTTTTAAAATTACATCAATAATCCTTAGAGTCTTAGGAAACCTCTGAAGTAGGCCAAAGGAATATAAATTCTGACCAGAAAGTCCCAGCAGTCAGAATTCTAATAGAAATGAAAAGTGAAAATATAAAAAGTATTTTAGCTTGTTAGTCTGACTTCTTATAGGCCCCCCAAATAATTCTAATTAGTGTGGATAATTTATTAAGTTGACTAAGAAATTAAGATCTTCATTTATGAGATCTATAAATAGTTTAGTAAATACAGTGAATTCAGTTTAATTGTGCTTTCATTTTAAGAAGATAATGTATAAGAATCTATAGTGCTACTTTGTAAGAAAGTCTTTAATTTTGTTAAAGAACTATTAGAACTAGGAGTGATAGGGTGATTAAGGGGCTCTGAAGTTAGGAAAAGAAAGGTTAGTAATCCTTATGCATGAGGTAGAATTATTCTCTCTTAGTCATTTATCCTTCTCTAGATATAGCTCTTACTTTGAAAGAAGTCTTATACACAATATACAATGAAATTACAGGTAGCCTTTACTTAGCTTTTTAAACAAATCCTTAGCTGTGAACTTATTTTACTATCATACCCATGCAGTGCTTACTAATTATTCTTTGTACATTAATATAGGGAAACCTTCCGATGACATACAGCATTTTCCAAAAATGAATTTTCTTGGGTGAAATAACTAGGAAATATTAATGGGTTATGTTGTGTTAGAAGAAAAAAAGTATTAATAACTGGTTAGTTGATACAGACCCACCTGCACTCTTAATATTAGAACAAAAAACATCAGATACTTACTCACTTGATGGCTTTTTCCTTCTGTGGTTGAGCCTTCATTATGAAAATTTTTTTAAAGTTAAGTCACTGTCACCTGCTTAGCATAAGGTTTTTACAGGCAGACTCTGAACTTTGAAAAGGACTTAAGACTTCTCAAACATGTCTCAACTCTGTGTTTTATATGTACTTCCCCCCGAAATATTTTAACTGGTCATGAATGTACATAAAGTGAAAAGAGATCCATTTATTTACATAATGAGTATTTTGATAAAATTAGTTCTTAAGACCAAACTGCCAGGTGAGGAGACCCATCCGCACAGGAGTAGAGGACAGGTCATTGACACGACAGTGGTTTTCTGCTGCTTATTCAAGAACCTTGTTTATTGCTTCCGAAGGTTATGCTCACAAGCAGTTTAAAATGAAAACTGCTAGTAATACAAGATAGTTGAAAAAACTCTGTTTACCGCAAAAGACTTATTAGTGAAGGTTGGAGATTAAGTTTTTCATGGGATTTTCTATGATTGTAATTTGATATAGAAAACAAGCAGTCAGATTTTGCTTCCTCTGACACATTGTAACTTACCTGAAATACTCCTTGTCAGCTTCCCAAGGTTACTTTACCTTTTTGAGTCTTCTGCCTACTTATAAGACTGTTAATATGTATATAAGACTATTATTTTGTTTTTGATATATAGCAACTAAATACATGAGCACTTTTCTGAACTTAGGGGTTCTATCGTAATTTGAGATAATTATGTTTTCTTTCTTAGCCTGTGGACATCTCTACAGCAATGAGTGAGCGGGCACTTGCTCAGAAAAGACTAAGTGAGAATGCATTTGACCTTGAAGCCATGAGCATGTTAAATCGAGCTCAGGAACGGGTATGTAGCAGTTTAATATCTAAATAAGATTTTTACTAACTAGATTGTTGTGACATAAGCAAAATCAGTGGCATGCTGTTGAAATGTAGGTTCTTATCTTAAAAATCCAAGGGAAAAATCATTTTATTTTTTTTAAATCTTCACTGGAGGAGTGAAGATATTTTTTCCATTGATTCTAGGGAGAGTGGAAGGGAGGGGGGAAGGTAAGGGGTAAGGAGAGAGAGAGAAAAGCAAAGACACATTTGTTAGATGTCTTTCACATGAGCCTCAGGGGGGTGGGGGTGGGGGTGGGGATCGGACCTGCAATCCAGGTATGTGCCCTTGATCTGGAATTGGACCTGAGACCTGATGCTCAGGCCAATGCTCCAACCACTGAGCCATGGCCTACTTAGCTTATTTTAAACTAGAGACCCGGTGCACGACATTCGTGCACTGAGCGGAGGGGGGGGTTGGGGGGGCGTCCCTCAGACCAGACTGCAAGGGGATGTCCGCCTGCCGGCTTAGGCCCGCTCCCCATGAAGCTGGTAGGCGGACATCCCCGAGGGTTCCTTAGCGCTGCCTTGGAGGTGGGAGAGGCTCCCGCCACCATGGCTGTGCTCCCCAGCCATGAGCCCAGCTTCTGGCTGAGCTCCTCCTGTGGGAGCACACTGACCACCAGGGGACAGCTCCTGCCCCCTGGTGGTCAGTGCGCATCATAGTGACCGGTCATTCCGCTGTTCAGTCTATTTGCATGTTAGCCTTTTATTATATAGGATGGCCATGGCCTAATTAGCTTATTTTAATGATAGTGATTTGGGTCCTGGTCCTTCATTCAATAAATGTTTATTGTGTACTATATGACAGGAACTGTTCTTGAGCAAATAAAATAGAAAAGAATTCCTGCTGAGTTTATAATCCGGTTTGTAAAAATAGCACAGGCCATAACAGGTCTGTGAGATGTAAGTAGTAGTATGAGTTCCTGCTTTCCAGTGACGCACACTGAGCTAAAGAGTGGTTAACTGATGGCCAAGGTCACAAAACTAGTAAGTGAAGAGGGTGGCATTCAACCCAGTCAGCAGGGTCCAGAGTCACATGATTTTAACAATGGACAGCTTTCCTTCTACCTTTCTGTCTGTAAGTACATGTTCATACAGATAGGAAATCCATTGTTTGATGATACTGTGTTAATGGGATTCATTGAATGTTATTAAACTGCTGCTGATTTGAAATGTTTAAGAAAAAAAAAATTTTTTTTAAGAGAGTGGGATGGAGCAGGGGGAGACACATTGATGGGTTGTCTCCCGCATGCGCCCTGATCAGGGTAGGGATAGTGGGAGCAAGCCTGCAACTGAGGTTGTGTCCTTGACCTGAAGAGAACCCGGGACCCTTCAGTCCGAGGGCCGACGCTCGACCCACTGAGCAAAACTGGCGAGAGCTGGAAAACAATTTTAAATATGTGTAAAATCACTATATTCTCTTAAAAATTGAATATCTAAGCCAGTAATACAGCATTTCTGGAACTAAATAAACCATTTCTTTTAGTAAATTAAATTGTTAATTCCAGTGGCATTTTAACCAGCCGAGTAATTTTAATTAGTAATTGAGTCATCATCTTCTCTTCAGATCGATGCCTGGGCTCAGCTGAACTCTATTCCTGGCCAGTTCACCGGAAGTACGGGAGTCCAGGTCCTGACACAGGAACAGCTGGCCAATACTGGCGCCCAAGCCTGGATTAAAAAGGTACATGACATAATGCACACACCAAAGTGTCCAAGTAGAAAGCTCAAATTTTTTAGAACGTGTTTTATTAAAAATGCATTAAGAGGCCAGTGACTAAACAGAGTTCATGAGTAAATTGCTGTGTGTGCACTCCAGGATGGACACTGAGGATGGACCGGATTCATGAGACAATGGCCAGTGTATAAATACGGCTCAAGAGCCATGGGTTTATATCCTGAGGTTATTGTTATTCTTGCTGCTGCTGGTCTTTGGGGCGGGCGGTCTCTTTAAACTGTGTTTTGAATGCTCACACTGTGTCTCAGGTGCTGTTCTGAATGGGCCAGTTCCTGTTGGATGCTAATCTAATGATTTCAGAGCGGTGGTTCTCACATGCTTTCTCATCCGGGGATACTTTGTTACAGGTTTATTTTTGGTGGACACTGCCCCCAAGAGCCCTTTGCCACCCTCATTTCCATTTCTCTATTCCTCTGCCCTCTGCCCTTCCTTAGTGCCTGCACCTCCTTAAGCTCCCGTGCTCCCCTCGCCCTCTCGTGATCTTCAGGCCCAGGGCCCCGTGGTTGTCAGCTGTTGTTACAGCAAGTGGTGGGGAGGCCCCGGTATTAGCACTGCATGTGGTGATTTTGCCAAGGGACTGGAAGGCTGGGGGGACGGCTGGAGCGTGGGGTGGGCGTTGCCGAGGGTGAACGGGGTGGGGTGGGGTGGACAGTCCCATCTGTGGACCACCACGTGGGCCCTGGTGGCCTTTGGTGGTCCACAGGCTCATTGGAGAACCACTGGCCTCAAGGAAAAGCAGGACATAGAGCCCTAAATTCAAGGGAGGACGGACGCCGTGCTGTGAAGATGTAGGTGCCCCGGTGTCCGATGCCTGCAAGGAGACCTGTGAACTCCGCCCACGGCTGCCTCGCTGTGGGCAGTCTGAGGTGGTGCCAAGGGCTTCCGGGGCATGTGTGCTGGTGGAGGGTGTGGCTTGCTCGGTGGGGGGTGGTGGTTTGTTTCAGGAGGACGGGCAGCGGCGCTGCCACTGGGAGGCTGCGGGTCTAATGGATCGGGAAGGTCTCTTTAGCCTGCTGTACGGACTCCTGACGCCTTTTGTGGCCACGGGCCAGTACTGACGTGGAATTCAGCCTACACGTGTCCCAGAGAAGACAAGTCCCTTTCCTGCCTCAGGTGGGAATGTGACAGGTGCTGTGGAGAAGCGCCAGGAGCGCCAGGGAATGAGCTGATTTCTGAAAAAAGGAGATTTGGGTTGTTTTGGAACTTTTAATCTCATAACATTTCAATTTTGATTGCATTATCTCTGGTGATCCCCTTATTAACAAATTAATATACAAGTTTCACTTTGCCTGCCATTTTTTTGGGGGGGAATAAGCACTCTTAACATGTGTATATTTGAGTACAAAGATTCATTAAAAAATTACAATTTACATAGTTTACTAGGGGGTTGGAATTGGGAAAAGACGACGAGAATCTATCAGTTGTTAAGATTTAATTAATTTTGGACTAATTATATTACATTTCCAATGTGAAGTGACTTGTGTAGGATTTGAAAAATGCCTTTCATCTCATTGGGAAGAATTACAAAAGTACACCTATTTCTTTAACAGTTTAATTCTTTAAAACTGCTTAATCCTAAAGCTGAATACTCCGTATTTCAGGAAGTGAGACTTGAAACTTATATAAATGTTTTAGGCACATAATCATTAGTCGTGTACATTACTAGTTAGAAACTTTTGAGTGTGATTCTATTGCAAAATTTAATCTAATATTTATGTATAATGAAAGTGCTAATCTATAATGCTTCTAAACATACTTCTAAACATTGTGTTAATTTATGAAAAGTGAATCTTTTATAGATTCAATACCCTATAAACTTTCCCTTAATTTTTAAAAAATTTCCAGTTTTGTAGGCAGTTGACAGATTTTTAAATATTAATTTAAATCATTTTGATAAATTCTCATACCTTAAAGCTGTGTTCATTTGACCTAATTTTTAAATAACTGAAGAAAGCAATGCTTTCAGGAAAACTATTTGTATGTTACTTAAAGAATATTTGCTACTAACATCAAGGAAGGAATGCTTTATTTATAAAAATGAGGTAGGACATGTGGAAAAGTTATTAGGCAACAGGAAACTTAACACTACTTACTGCAGACCGTCTGCTTGTGTTTAGGAAATGTTCCCAAATGCTCACTTGGCTTTTCTTGCCTTGTTACAGCTCAGTGCCCTCTTCGTTAAAAGCCGCTTGGAATGCAGCATTTCCCTCACTCCTTTGTATTTTGTTGCAGTAAATCAATATATTATTAGTAGATAAAGGAGAGTTTTATTTTTTTTTTAAGTAAAAATTTAAAAATTGTTATTAAAACAACCTTTATTTTTTGAGATGGTATCATTTGGACATGACCTGATGAATATTGTTAACTATTGTAGTCTCATTAATGAGCTTTTTTGTTAACTATATACATCCTGGGGTAAAGAAACATGAATATATCAGAATGGAAACGAAATTGGACACCTGGGTTATTTGGGTATTTGTATGTACTCTGCACAGTTGCCCTTTTTTTTAGGAGTGTTTCCTGGAAAAGAGGGGCCGATGAACCTGGAAGTAAGTAAAAGCCATTCTAGGTGTGTAGCAACAAGGCAGTTGATATCCAAGCATCAGCTAACTTTTCTCTCAATACATCAGCACTGCATGGCCTGCACCAGATAAGGAACTGAACCAGGGGTATGTTTTTACCTCCACAGCCGCCTCCTTCCATCAGAGCACCTTGTTGGACTTAATGTCTGTCACACAAATCATTGGCATGCTTTCTCCCTAGCATGTAATTAAAAAGCTGGGGAGAAGAATATACAGTTTACATACTGTCAGAAAACAAGATTTAACAAATTTGGTATTAACTTGTCAATACAGGAATGTGATTAATGAATACTATTTCTAGACTTACCAAAAATTTTGATCCCCTCTATTGATAAGTTAATAACATCTATATATTTGCTGGAGAATGTAAATTTAAAATTTAATAACAAGGGGAAATAAAGAATGATTTGGCGATATCACACACACACACAAAAAGACCAACAGTAGAATTTAGTAGTAATTTGTTATCTGTATATGGACGCCCGAGAGGCATCACGGATTAATGTGTGACAATAATTGACTTGATCATGCTAATGTATATACTTGTGCATCTTATGACATTAAGTGGTTTGCTGCTTTGATGGAAATTATGGTTCAGTGGGTTGGATACAAGAGAGATGACTGTTCACAGAATAACCTGTGAACTTTCACCCCTCTGTATGGAAACTTGTTTCAGGGCCCAATCCTTGTAGCTGTCTTCTTGCCCCGGTCAGTGCCAGCCCTACTATTCACAACACTGCTGCCACCGAGGCCTAGGTATGTAAACGCTTAAGGAGTTCTTTAAGTCTTTTAACATCGAGCGAGGTTTTAAAGGAATTCCCATTCAGTTTGGCATAATAACAGGTTATTTTATGTGGTTGTCTTCCATTACTCACTGTTGGTTGATTTTATAGAGTTATTCTTTTGCTGCATAGGGTTTTTCTATGTAAAATATTTATACCTGCTCCATGGTAGAATGGGGAAATAAAATGGGCGATAACAGTATGCTTCTTCAGTGTCCGAACTATTTCTAAAATGACTTCTGGGCTTTATTTATTGACTAGGTACACCTGGGACAATTACTGACTGTTTTAACATTGCCTTCTTTTTATTTTGCAAGCTGAGAAGAGATACCAGTGAACGTAAATAGTGGACGAAAACAGGAGTGTTCTAATTTTTTTTGGAGGGGGCACGAGGGCCACTGTGTTAAAACTGCCATTTATATGCCTTACGTGACTTTCAAAATACTATTATGTTAATGTGGAAAAATTAGAACATACACACTACAGTATGTATAAGAAGCACTTAAATTTAACTGCTGTAACTGTAACAGATCTAGAAGTAAAATAAGATTTCTTTTTTAAAAACTTACACTGAGTTTACAGTCAATTTCTAACTGTAAGATGGGACATTTTACCTTTCTTTCTTTGGACAGGATCAATTCTTAAGAGCAGCCCCAGTAACTGGAGGAATGGGAGCCGTTTTGATGAGAAAAATGGGCTGGAGAGAAGGAGAAGGATTAGGGAAAAACAAAGAAGGAAATAAGGAACCTATCCTAGTTGATTTCAAGACTGACCGAAAAGGTAAACAAGTTTTGGGGGAAGTTTATTGTTCCCCCTTTAACATGGCACGTCTCATTCCAGTAGCTACATTCTTTGGATGTCTGTGATCCTGATCTGCAGGCATTCTGCTTATACAGCTGTTTTGTTGTTGTTGTTTTTCTTTTGGGGGGGGCGGGAGTTTAACCCATTCCCAACAGCTTATATAATTATAGGAGGAAACACTAATTTTAGCTTTAAAAAGGCAACCTGTGTTAATGTTAGTTGCTAAAAATTATGGAACTTTGAATCTATGATTTATATTTTAACTAGATTTTATATTTATAAAGCGGCCATTTTATTTTGATGGAATATATTCTTATCTTTATTTCTAGGATTTTTTTTTCTTAGATATTTTATCCCACGTATTCTTTTTATTTCCTATTAAAGTGCTGTTTAGTCTCCGCCTTATAAACCCTCTTTTCAAGCTCAGTAATTCCGTTCTTTTGGCTTGGGGAATAGCAGATCAGCTGCCTACAATAGTGCAGCTTTTTCAGAAGGCCCCGAGTTTTGGGCGCCCAAGTATAACCCATGGGAATGTCAGCTCAGTGTGATGATTGGAGCTTATTTAAGTCTGATTTTTAAATCTCAGATCTGTTTTCCTCATCTTTGTATTCAAATAGAGATTTCATTGAGATTAATGCAATTGCATTATTCTTTCTTATTGACCATGGAAACGGAATAGCTCCAACTAAATTTTTCTTATTGTTTTGCATCAGATTTTCTACATTGCCATCCATGTAGAATACCGTGTTGCCATTTTATTTCAAACTGGTGGGAATATGTTGTAATAATGATAATAAAAAAGAGCATGGGAATAAGATTGACAGTCATCCTGTGATATAGCATTAATTCAAGCTTTAAATTAAATTAGGAAAGGGCATTTTGCTAGTTATGTCACATTGACATTTTATTGCTTGTACAAGCTGAATAGATTATCTGTGTCACGAAAAGGTGGTTTATTGGAAGAAAACATGGTGGATGCATTGCATAATTCCGGGGAGCAACGTTCATGGGTTGGGTTTGGGAAAACAGGAGCAGAATTAGAAATTGGGAGAACTTTGGTTTTGCATAGTAACATAGCTAAACTGTGGAAAGAGAGGTTACGCAGTTGTGTGTGTGTCTTTCGAGAACACCTCTTATTTGATGAGTCAGAAAGGGCTTCGTTGCCGGGGGTGGGGGGAATGAACCCATTTATCAGTTAGACAGCGCTTCTCACTTTTTTACTTGTGTGTGACCTAAAATCCTCATCTTTTGAGGAATATACTTTTTACTGAGCATCTTCTTTTAAAGGATGGGCAACCTTTAGAAATCAGTTGCAATGAATAGCCACTACTTTTTAAACTTACAAAGCAACAGACCTGGAGTTGATAATTATGGCACGCAATTATATGTGTATTCACATACTAAATGCTTATTTCCTGAACATTTTATATCATTTCCAGTACCAGGGTATATGAGTATGTATATTTCTATGTTGAAACATAGCAAACTAGAAGTCCAGATTGATCTAGAAACAAGGGTAAGGGGACTGTGTTGAAGATTTCCTTTGAAGTTGATTTCATGAACATTGGTTTTTTAAAGGTCTCGTGGCTGTGGGAGAAAGAGCACAGAAGAGGTCTGGGAACTTCTCTGCGGCAATGAAAGATCTGTCAGGTGAGGGGACTCTGGGGTTCTTCTCACCCATCCTTACTTTCAATTCATAATTGGTTGCCACAGATGGTGCAGATAATGAATAACTGTTATTTTTCCTCTGCAGGCAAACATCCTGTGTCTGCCTTGATGGAAATCTGTAATAAGAGAAGGTGGCAACCACCTGAATTTCTCTTGATCCATGATAGTGGCCCTGATCATCGCAAGCATTTTCTCTTTAGGGTAAATATGAATTTCTGCATTAATTGTACACATTTATTAATTTGATGACAATGTTAGCGGGTGAGGGATAAGTATATGATCATAGGATTGATATATTGTTTGTGGGCTGGGAGTGTATATATGTAATAGGTAGAGAGGAGGGGTTTTTAAACATACAAGTATGCCTCTTAATATGACTTTTAAAAACCTTATTTTAAAAATATGTTGGAAGGGAAAGGTGTGGGCAAAATCTTGTGAACTATTTGTTGCCATATTATAGTAGGAAATGGGGAATTAACTTAGAACTATCGGGCTTTTTTCAAATTGGAGACCTGCTTTTAATTTGCTGTCTCTCTGATTTGCTCCTTCTGGGTTGAGGTTAATTTGACTTACATAGTATGGGTTTATGTTTTAAATTAGTTTTCTAGCATTTAGTGAAAAAATAAAAAGCTAATAGATATTAAAGTTTGATGCTGTTCTTATTGTATGTTTTTCTTGAATAGGTATTGAGAAATGGAAGCCCTTACCAGCCCAATTGTATGTTTTTCTTGAATAGGTATTGATAAATGGAAGCGCTTACCAGCCCAGCTTTGCCAGCCCTAATAAGAAGCATGCTAAAGCCACAGCAGCTACTGTGGTTCTTCAAGCAATGGGCCTTTTACCAAAGGACCTCATGGCTAATGCCACTTGCTTCAGGAGTGCCTCACGTAGATAGGTTGAGGTTTTATATTAATCATTTCAGATAATTCTACTCCGCATCAAAATGTATTTCCTCTTTAATGTTGTAAATATTTGGCAATTTAAAACATTGTGTAAAAAGCAATCTGTACAAACATCTCCCGGCTTTGATTTTTGTACCATGGAAATTGTATTTAACCATACAGGGTTTTGGTATGTTTATATTGTTTACCTTAGTGATGTATTTGTTTAAGTGGCTAACATCCAAACGATTGTTTGAAGGCATCCGTAATCTTCAGTGTGGAATGTTAAATTACGCTTTTATACTGTATTTTGTACTATGATGTAACTCCCCTTCCTTCTGGCTAGGCTGCTGTAACACTTGCCTGTAATCAGTGAAGGGCTGCGCACCTTGTACTAGTTCACAATGGGTTCTGCTGGACAGATACTGGGGCCAGTGTTATTGATGTAATCAAGCAAGATCTGTTCACAGGGCTGAAGCCACCATCTCCCCTTACAATTTTGTAGAAGTTATAAACAGAAAGTGGTATGTTGTGTGATGATCAGCACTAAGTCCTGCGTTCCCGTCAAAGCCACTTGGGCCATGAGAAGGGAGTCAAAATGAAGTCTGACTAGAATTCTACTGCAGAGGCCAAGTCCATTTAGTATGGCATTGAGTTGTGATATAGTTTTACTTTGATGTGCATTTTGAATTTCAGCTACACCTAGATAGACGTAAAATGATAATTAAAATGCTGTAACCAACTTATCTAATAAAATTGGCACCCAGCCACTATTTTGTTGACTGAGAGAGTTTAAGTTTATGTTAATTTTTAGGGTCTGATAGAAAATTTCATGTGTATTACAGTGGTATTCATATGCTGTCTATACTTTATTTTCAAAAGCTTAAGGCCCGAAATACAAACTTCTCTGGAATAAATGTGGTGTTTTATTTTCTGGAATATAAAGTGAACACATACTTCTTCACTAAATACTATTGTTTCTTTACCCAATGCTTATGATTTCTAAGCACTTTTATTTAAGAAAATTTGAACTAGACACACACACACATTAAATACTATGCCATGATGGATGAGCGTACTTTAAACTCAATACACTATTCTATGTGGAATACAAAATACCCTGACCTGAATTAACATATATTGGAGAGAATTGTAAAAAAGAAAGTAAGAAGCATCAACAATCAACTCAGCAGATGCCCTATAAATTTGGTTTCTACCTTTACAAGCTAGAACCTGCTCATAATACTTGGTTCCAGTTTTGGCCAGATGTCATTAATTGATACTAATTTAGCCTCAATTTTCCATTTGGAAGGAAGCACTTGACATTGATTGAATTTTCTATTCAGTTTATAATTAGGTTATAGGGATCTAGTTCTCATTCAAGTTACCCGAGTTTTTCATGTCTGAATATCTTCTCAAAAAATAGTAAAATGAGAATATTGATCTAAAATCTTAACATGCATATAATATTGACGGTTAATGTTTATAAACATTTGAATATTCCTCTAACTTCCAAAATGAAATTTAAAGCCAACGTATAAAAATGTTGAATTTCCTTGCCAGAGGCTTTTTTCCTCAAAGATTCCGTTTAGGCTTACTTTGGTGGTCAGGATCTCCAATTATAGACGTAGTCACTCATTTCCACACTCCGTAAGGAGGATTTCCCCAGTACTGGTGTTTGGCTAAGTTGGTCCAGAGTTTTAGGGTGCAACCCACAGTTGGCAAGCTCCTCACGCACAGTCTCCTGTGGGAATTGGGACACCAGTCAGTGAAAGCACACCAGCCTGTCTGAACACTCAGTTTTTAATAGTCACTGTGGGAACTTCGACACCAATACCTTCGTACTATTCATTATCAACAGAAGTTGACTTAAAAGAATTTTGCATAGTTTTAATTATAACCTCTAAATAAAACTTGAAAACGTCAAAAATTAAAGGCCATTTGTTAAATCCTCATACTGACTTGCCTTTTTTTTCTGGTGGGGGTAGTTTTTAAGTCATTGCTAAGTACAATAGCTTGAAATCACAAAACTTACATAGATACATTATCCCTTCCTCAGTAATTATAATTGAAAATAAGTAGTAAATACAGTTTAATTACTTGAAACAGTTTGGCTCATTATAAATCATTTCCTTCACCTACTTTGAGGAAACTGTCAGTCTGTTTACAGCTCTCCACTTACCTTTCCCAGTACTTGATCCACGGGTGGGCAGATGTTAAACACAGCGGTAGGCTCGTGTGTATACAGTCCTGCAGAGAAGGACCCCCTCTGTGAGGACCTGAGGAGCATGGTCACAGAATGTAGAGAATGAGGCATGATGGGACCTGTGATCTCCAAGCTGAATTGATCTTTGTATCCAGAAACACCCTGCTTCTTCACATTCACACTTCGTGCCTTCCAAAAAATTGAAGGGGAAAAAAATTATGGTCATCATCTCTCAAGCTTTTGTCGCTAGCTAACAATGTATTCACTAACTTTTCATTAGGATTTTCCTCTCTTTAAGAGTTATGGAACAAAAGTAGTTCATAAGACATGAAAAAAGTGTAATAAGAATAAAAGTGTTTAGTAAATTCTGTCTCCGGCATCCTTTATTCCAAGTTATGAGATTGTCAGTTTAAGTAGATTCTAGAAAATAGAAGTTTTTCATATGGTATTCACTCTGATTTAGTAATATACTTTCAATACAGACTATTGGGAAAACAATAAATTGATTCTACTGCCAACAGTTTTTGAGATAATTCAATATTCTTGTCTCTTGAGACAAGCGCCCTGGGCATTGTGGCTCGGTTGGAGCGCCGTCCAGAATGACAAAAAGTTGGTGATTTGACTCCTGGTCAGGGCACACACCCAGGTTGTGAATTTGATCCCCAGTCGGGCCATGTGAGGGAGGCAACCAATTGATGTTTCTCTCTTAAAAACAAGAAAGAAAAAGAAATGCGACAACTTTTTTTTTTTATGGCAAAAAAGATTAACACCAAAATGTTTTTGTTGCCAGTTTTACACTTGGTAAGAAAAATTATTTCCATATAATTCATATATTTTCATGTTTACTGGGAGAAAAAGCAACATAAAAATGCTAATAAAGCAAGTCAAAAATTTATCCTATCAAAAAAGAAAAAGTACTTTTTAAGAAGCTAGGTTCCTTCCTTCCAGTCAAAATAGCAGAGTAGGTCGGTGAACATTGTCCACCTCCTCCCATGACCCCATCAAAATTGCAACTGAACTATAAAACCACCATCATTCAGAACCACCTGAAAGCTAGCGGAACAAACCCTACAACTAAGGATGTAAGAAAGCAGCCACAGAGACTGGTAGGACAACTGAGGATGCAGGATGGGCTGGTAAACCCACGTGGCGGGTAAAACCAGGATGGATATCGCTGCAGAGGTCCCAGCCCTGCAGCAGGCCCCAGGCAGGGCTCTAAGGCCAACAGAGAAGTCCGAGTCACTTCAGGCCGTGACAACCAGCAGATGTGGCTGAGTGAGACTAGCACAGCTGCAGTCCCAGGTGTTGCTCTTAAAGGGCCCGCACATAAATTTCCTCGCTGACAGACTCACCTGTTCTGAGCTCCAGCGCTGGGGCAGCGGCACAAAAGGCACCAGAGACAGGGCCCACACAAGACACATCATCATTAAAACACCAAGGGTTAAAGCCGGAGAGAGAAAAGCACTGGGAGCTCCCATAAGATGGTCTGCTGATTTCGCAACAGAAACTTTGCAGGCCAGATGTGACTGGCATGAAATACTCCAAGTGATGACAAACAAGGACCTACCACCAAGACCACTTTACCCAGCAAAGCTCTTTCAGAACTGAAGACCAGACAAGGAAACAGACAAGGAAAAGCGAAGGAGTTCATTACTGCCAAACCAGGATTACAAGAAATGTTAAAGGATTGCTTTGAGAGGGAGAAGAAAAATATGAATAAAATGGCAATAACTATACCTATCAATAATTATTTTAAATGTAAGTAAATGGATTAAATGCTCCAATCTGAACGGATATTAAAACAAGACTCATACACCTGCTACCTACAAGAGGGCCACTTAAGATAGAAAGACACTGAGTAAAGGGATGGAAAAAGATATTTCATTCAAAGGGAAATGAAAAAAAAAAAAAAAAGCTGAGGTAGCAATACTTGTATCAGACAAAATAGACTTTTAAAACAAAGGCTGTCACAAGAGACAAAGATAGGATCCAGTGATTCCACTTCTAGATATTTATCTAAGGAAACTAAAAACAATAATTCAAAATGACATGTGTATCCCAGTGTTCACTGCAACATTAACAATAGCCAAGATACGAAAGTAACCTAAGTGTCCGTCAATAGACGAATGGTGAAAGATGTGTACACACAGATGTGGCCATTTACGACAACATGGGTGAACCTTGAGTGTATTATGCTAATAAAATAACTGAGACAAAGAAAGACAAGTACCATCTGATTTAATTTATGTGAATTTCAAAAAACAAAGAAACAAAACAAACAAACAGAATGAACTGATGGTTGTAAGATGGGAGGGGGGAGACGCGTAAAAGAGGGCAAGGGATTAAGATGTACAATTTGCCACTTAGAAAATCACGGGGATGTCCAGTGCAGCATGGGAGATAGTAAGACTGTAACACTGTCTGGTGTCAGATGAGTACTAGACTTCTTGTGGTGATCCCTTCCTAAGTCATATAAATGTCTAATCACTCTATTGTACAACTGAAATTAATCTAATATTGTATATCAACCTTAACTGAAAAACAAAAAGTTATTTTTTTAAAAAGAAGCTAGGTTATGAAGATCAGTGTAGAGTTACCCTCCAACCCCTTTTACCTTCAGCATCTGCATGGTGGCACCCCGGAACGCTCTCGGGGACAGGAGAGTTGGCGGAAGTCCTGCCTGTGGACCTGAAGCAGCGATCACGCTCCGACAGTTGATCAAAAAATTCAGCAACGTCAAGGTGTTTGCTCCCTTCACCAACACGACAGACTCAGGTCTGTGGTCCACTTGTACCTCGTGTTTCTCTTTACGCCTGAAGATGACAATCAAGGAAACTGCAAGTACAAATCCCATGCCAACGGGAAAAGCAGTTATCTTGATTCTCAATCACCTGGGACCCCTTTTCCCAATTCCAAACTGGAAATGCTCGTTATCACGTCTTCACTGCAATTAGAAGGCACCTGTTTAAATCAAAATGACCTGACTTTAACCTGAATTTGCTAGAAATTGACACCTAACAGAACCTTCTTCATTAGTCAAAAAATATATTCTGTTCCCCCCACAAACTTCAACAACATAGAATGTTTGCTCTTTTTAAAATACAGCTTCCTAGTTTATTGGTACTTAGGGTTTGTTACTTAGTGTCATGATGGTGAATTAATTTTAGTATGATCATAAGATAACTTAAGATTATGTCAGACAGGCTAGCGTGGTTGAGAAGTTGAGCATCAGCCCATGAACCAGAAGGTCACCAGTTGGATTACTGGTCTGGGCACTTACCCAGGTTGCGGGATCGATTTTCAGTGTGGAGAGTGCAGGAGGCAGCTGGTTGATGTTTCTCTCCCATCGATGTTTCTCTCTCTCTCTCTCTCTCCCCCTTCCCTTCCTCTCTCTCTAAAATCAATACAAACATATTAAAACAAAACATTACGGTCAAATAAAACTGCCAGTCAATATTCCATTGCTCACTAACTTACTTCAATGACAATCAATTCTAGTTCACAGCAAATGAAAGGATACAGCTTGATGGAGAGCATGTCTGGCTTTTTAATTTTATCTTGCACACCCATCTCTTCCAGCCAGGAGAAACTTTCTTCTTCATCCTCATCACTGATGGCTTGCTCCCTAAAAAATTGCTATAGTTAGATTCCCCATTTCATAAAGCTGTTTCCTCTACAAAACTATTGCACCGAGTCAATAGCCACTGGATGACGTAAAAGGTTATTTTCATCACATACTCCCCAGGTCCCAAGCTTGTCCCAGATGCTTTCTTCTTCTCATGGCCACTTTCTTTTACTAAAGGCAGAGAAAATTCGATACCTACATGAGAAAAGAAAAACATAACTGAGTTTTCTTTACTACACTAGTAATTTAAAAGAATTTAACAGGTATGCCCTACTTTTAGAGAGTCCAAAATTTGAAAATGTGAGTCTTTATATTTGATTGTTTATTAAGGCAGTAGCTTTCAAGCTTTATTTTATTTTTCAATTAGTTTACATTCAGTATTACCTTGTACTAGCAGCCCATAACACACCCATACATACCCATATCTCCTTGAAACAAAAGGTTCAGGAAACAATACATTCTTACTACATGTGGTATTCTTTCATAAAGTATATACTACTCTATTTCATTTTTTAAACTGCTGATTAAACCCAGTAAAAATATTTTATGTCCACTCATGGGTTGACCCAGTTTGAAAACTGTTAAAAGTGGTAGGTAATTTGTACTATAAAGAATTTTAAGAAGCATATATTCAGATAGGGACTTTCCAACCCAGTATGTGTTTAGAGATCCGTGAGAGGAAGATCATTAACTTAAAGCAATGTATAAGGAACAGCTTAAACAACTGCTATAAAAAGAATCAGAAAGAAATAAAATATTTCTTAATATAGTTAACCTTTTGCACTCGGATGTCTAGATTAAAATTACTCTTTGAATGCATCAATAATTTGAAATATAAAAAAATCCAAATAAATAAATTTGTATGAAAAGAAACTCCAGTTTTTTATTCTACTGCTGCGCTTTGTAAAATCTGGGGTATTTAAAAAATTAAATCCCGAGCAGAATAAAGGAATCGAGAAAAAAGCAAGCGAGTGCAAAGGGTTAAGCCCAGCCAGTGTGGTGCAGCAGTTGAGCGTCAGCCTGTGAACCAGGAGTCACGATTCAATCCTGGTCAGGGCACGTACTCGGGTCATGGGCTCGTTTTCCCAGTGGTGGGTGTGTAGGAAGCAGCCGATCAATGACTCTCTCATCACTGATGTTTCTCTCTCCCTCTCTGAAATCAATAAAAATATATTTTAAAAAATAATATAGCTAAAATTAATAAAAGACAATTCACCTGACAAAGGGTATTTTTAACTTTCAGGAAGAGTTTACTCTATAGTGTAGTATCCTTATTTTAAACTATAGTTTTACCTTCATTTTTCATAGCTTCTCTTATACCTCTAGTTGTAGGCGATATGAGAGCCGTGATTACATCATTTCCTGCTAATCCTGCTGCACGAAACAGGATAGTAAATTGATAGGTACAAACGTAGAAATAGGGGCAAAGTTTTGTCTTCAGAAGATTATATAAAGAAGTGAAGCTCACAGACCTATGAAGCAAAAATTTTCTTTAAACATTTAATTCCACATCTAAAATGTAATATTGTATAATTTAGCTTGATATTCACCCTGATTTGAAACACAACATAAATATTACAAATAATGGTTTTCATTTTTTACAGACAACTTGGCTTTTAAATAACTGAAACTGATCATGAGACTCACTGATAACTTCTACATATTTAGACAGTGTTTACCATTTAAACACTAACCATTTTGTTCTTTAAATAAAATTTAATTGGTAACTTGTTGATAATTATCTTTGTGCAGCTTTTGCTGGGAATGGAAGCAGTCATTGACAAGAATCTTAAAGAATTATATTTAGCCCTAACCGGTTTGGCTCAGTGGATAGAGCGTCGGCCTGCAGACTGAAGGGTCCCAGGTTGGATTGCGGTCAAGGGCATATACCTTGGCTGTGGGCACATCCCCAGTAGGGGGCGTGCAGGAGGCAACTGATTGATGTTTCTCTCTCATCCATGTTTCTAACTCTCTATCCCTCTCCCTTCCTCTCTGTAAAAAATCAATAAAATATATTTTTAAAAAAAGAATTATGTTTATGTGTATTTACCAAACACTTAAATGACTTTCACAATTGCAAAAAGAGTGATCAAGAGCTAAACAATTTAAATGTGGTTATTAACAGTCCCAATAAAATCATTCAGGAGGAATAGCAATCTTTCTACCACTAAATATTTCCACATCAGAAATAAAATAAGAAGAGAATGCCGCTCAGATGAACATTCACTATTGGGTCACACAAGTTTCTACAAATCTTACCAGTCACTCATTAAAATGTGTTGTAGGGATTCATCATTCGACCAAGGGCTTGTCTTTGCAGACATTTTCCGGTCAGCTCCAATCCGCGGGAACAGGGAGAGCCAGGGAAAGGCGGGGTGCAGCCAGTAGACCAGGCTCTGCTGGAAGGCACATCGCAGCTCAGTGCAGAGCTTGGGGTCCTGAAATCCAGGCAGCGCACAGGTGTGAGCCCAGAAAGATACACTTTCATTAAAAAGACCCTGAATGTGCCACACACTCACCTTCACTGCTTCCTGTAGTAACGTCTTAGTAACGTTACGGGGGCGAAAATGTAGTTCTCTCTTATTTGGGAGGACCTTTCTTGTCAGCAATTAGAGTCTACCCAGCCATATGTCACAAGGAACACTTAAACAGAGATGGGAACATTCTCCTGTCTCTACCATCCTTGAGAAAATGACTCTTTTTTATCAGGAGGGCAGGGACTGTGTGGGTGCATGCGTGCAGGCATGTAGGTAATAAAACCTTCAACCGCCCGCCCCCCCAGCGCTGTTTAAAAAGTAGCCAGTGCCCTCGCCAGTTTGGATCAATGGACAGAGCTGAAGGGTCCGGGTCTGATTCTGGGCAAGGGCGCACGCAATCTTGGTTGCAGGGTTGACCCCGGTGTGGGAGTCAGTCAATCCATCAATGTGTCTGTCTCACATCAGCGTTTCTCTCCCCCCCCCCCCCTCTCTACTCTCTTTAAAAATCGATGGAAAAATGTCCTCAGGTGAGGATTAACAACAACAACAACAAAAGATGTAGCAAGTAAAAACTGGTAACCCGAGTCCCAAACCACCCTTACCCATGTACTAGAAATGATGTACCAAGGCCTCTTTTAGGTGATCCTTTCTAACCTCGTTTAAGTTGATGAGCTGCTTCAAAGTAATACTACTGCATTTCTCTAAAAACATTCTAGAATTCATCAACTCTAGTAAATTTAAGAGACATCATCATTCAAGTAGCAAGAGTTAGTGCCTTTAAAAAAGAGTGTACATTATGTGAGTAAATGAGAAAAATAACCAGTCTGCCTTAGTCACCCTATTCTTCAATTGCTTTTCATTTATTTTCCTTACATTTTCTTTCTCAAAAGCCTTAGAAAAGAATGGTTTAGTTCAAATAATGCCTCCCTGCAACACAGACTGTTTCTCAGGACAGGTCTCTAAATTTAATGGGCAGTCACTGAGTCTGATTAAAACTATATAAAAGCACCATTTTGGCAATACAAAATTTCCAAGTCTTTATGTCAAAAGAAAAACTAGAAGGAAATATCTCTGGTATTTTTGCAGAGAAGTAAAATTTACCCTGAATTTGTTACTCTAAACAGCTCTTTTCTTCCAGAATTACCTGTATACTTGGAGGCAGAGTAACGTCTACTGCTCTGCAATGCTGGACGACACCCTGGGCCTCTTCCTGTGCTTTCAAGTGATCTGCCCAGGCGAAGGGGTGAGAAGAGGTGAAAAGGAGTCGCGTTTTAAGACTCCAGTCCACAGGTAACTCTGCACTTCCTGAGGGGGGCATATCAGATTCGGAGAATGATCTGTGTGAAGTCTTAGAAAACAAAGAACACAAAAATTAGTCGAGTAGCAAGGGAGAAACCGTCACTCTACAGATTTCATTAACATCCACATGACCACTGAAATGCCAACATTTTAGAAAACGTGTAATAAATAGCATAGATAATCTACTACACACCATGAAAAAGTCTGTGAACAGTAGTATCTCTGGGAAGTAGGAATTTCTGGAGGTGGTGGTGGTAGAGATACAGATTTCACTGTTCAGTGTAGACAGTTCTATAAAGTTTAGTTATAAAAGGCATGTGCTGCCCAGCCGTTGGCTCGTGGCTGAGCGTTCACCTACGAACCAGGGGGTCGCTGGTTCAATTCCCAGGCAGGGGATGTGCCTGGGTTGTGGGCTCCATCCCCAGTGTGGGGTGTGCAGGAGGCAGCCAATTGATGAAATTTCTTTCTCATCAGTATTTCTATCTCTCTATCCCTATCACTTCCTCTCTCTCTAAAAATCATTGAAAAAAAGTCTACAAAAAGACATGTTATTTTCGTGATCACAATGAAAGAATAAAAACTATTACTCATGTTGCTACCGAAGCTGACATCTTCCAAGTCTCTCACAAACACCCTTAAGCCACTCCAGCTGAGCGGGCTGAGCTGCCTGCAGGTAACCCGGGCAGGGCGAGGAGAACAGTTAAGTCTTCTCCACAGGACAAGGGCTTTCTCAGGTGACATCACAGAACCACAGCAGGGAAGGGGAACATTCCAGTGGGTCCTGTGAAGGCCATTTCTTCACCGGGAAGGGAGACTGGTACTGGGGGCCACTCGCTGTCATCAGGACCACCGCGCCCTGGTGGCGCCGCCACAGCAGCAGTGTCTGGGGAACGGACGGGGCGTGCGTGTGCGTGTGCGTGCGGAGGGGAGGGGGTGTCAGCCAGCCCCAGGGCACCACATCCCGTGGGGTGGGGTGGGGACGAAGACTCAGGGGAAAGCTAAGCTCACGCGCAGCGGCGGCATCCGCAGGAGGAGTGTTGGGGGCCCAGCAGCCCACCCGCGCCCTCCGCCCGCGAGGCCACCGCCGGCCCCTGGGCCTAACAGGACGCACATGCGATGGCATCTCGGGCGCTCCCTGGAGCGGTCCGGCCAGGGCTGTTCCTTCCGGCTTCTCTGCCCGCAGCACGTCACGCTCCCGACGGGAACCTGGAAACTGCGGGAGGGGTGCGGGCGTCAGCTGTCCCCGCCGGCGCTCAGCGCGCGGAGCTCCCGGGCTCACGCTCCCCCAGCCGGTGCGGGGCCCGGGACTGAGGGTCTGGGCGCAGCTGCGCTGACCCGCCCCCGGGCTTCGGGGTGAGCCGCTCTGGCGCAGCGGAGCCAGGGGTCCCCCGTGGGCTGCTCACCGCCAGCCCCAGGGCCGCTGCCCCAACGCCGCCCAGGCCCCTCGCGGAGCGCCCCGCACACCCGGAGAGGCCCCCGCCCGCGCCCAGGCAGCCCTCGCTCGCAGGCCCCCACTCACCGGGCCCGGCGCCTGGGGCGGCCCGTCCGGAGGCTCCGCGGCGGCCCGCGGCCGGTTGTCCAGGCGGGCGAAGGGGTTCCTGCCGGGCGCGCCCGGGCCGCCGCCTCTGCCCGCCGCCGGATAGGGGCGCAGGGGCAGCCCGGCCGCCAGAGCGGCTCGGCGGGGCGCCGGCTCGGGCCGCCCCCCGGGCGCGAGCTCGGCCCCCAGGCTCCGGGCCCGTTTCCGTCGCAGCCGCAGGGTCTCGGGCGGCTTTTTGAAGCTGGGCGAGTAGCCGGGCACCGAGGAGGCCATGACGCGCGGCGGCCGCACAGGACCGAGCGGCCACCACGGGCGCTTCCCGCGCGCGCCGGCCCCGCCCCGCCCCCCCCCCGCGCGCGCGCGCGTGCGCCCTGGGACGCCCCGCCCCACCCGCTGCGCGTGCGCCCTGCGCCGCCCCGCCCCGCCCCCACCCGCCGCGCGTGCGTCCTGGGCCGCCCCGCCCCCACCTGCTGCGCGCGCCGGCGGACGCCGCTGCCGGGCCCGGGGTGCCCGACGCCCCTGGCGCTGCCGCGGTCGCGGTCCGGTGGCCGGGCGGAGTGGCTGAAGCGGTGCCGGCTGCACGCCCCTGTGGACGGCGAGGGGGGACGAGCCCGGCCGCCGCCCGGGGGAAGGAAACGCCAAGCGGAGGGCGGAGGTGACCGCAGCCCGGCCCGGCCGCCCCAGCCCGCCCTCGCTCCCGCGGTGGGCGCCCCGGAAGCCGTCAGGGGGTGGACGCCAGGCCTGCGGCCGGGTCCCCGGAGGCCGGCAGGTCCGCCCAGTGAAGTGACGGCGCTCGGTCGGCCGGGCCGGGCGGGCGGAGGGGACGCCGTTTGGCCAACCAGCGCCGACCAGCCTGCCCACAGGAGGGCTTTGGCCGAAACCCGTTTTCTGCGGGGAAAGGAGGCGGTGACGGAGGCAGTGGGGGGACTTCCGGAACATTCCCTTTGGGTGTCGTTACAGACGTGTCCTGGCTGTTTGAACATTAACTTTTCAGACACTTTCCCGGCATTGGAAAGAAAGAACCATCTGTCGCAGCAGGAAGACAAGCTTACAAATGGACAACCGCTTTTATCTCCCTGGACGTTTCTGAACAATTTCCAAGGAACTTCAGATACGGGGCTGGGTCATTCACCTGAGCGCTGGGGAAGAAAGTTAAAACTGAACAACTTGCTTTTTCCTTCCTTGGTTTTCCTGGACCATCGCCATGGACAGCTGGGCCTCCCGCAGTGCAATGGGCTCCTCCAAGCGAGGCCTGAGGAGGGAGGAGAGGACCAGATAAGTAGACACAGGACGGAGGCGGGAAACGCCCACCTCCGCGGCTTTGCTTTAAATAATACCCACTTGGCCATTAGTATGCCCACCATCAAAAGTCGTTACTTTAAAAAAATGTTTTTATTGACTTTAGAGAGAGACAAACACCGCTGTGAGCGGGAAGCCTGGGTGGGCTGCCTCCTGCACGCCCCCTAGAGGGCGCCCAGCCCCAACCTGGGCGTGCGCCCTGACAGGGGAGCGAACCCGGGACCTCTGGGTGCACAGGATGGCACCCAACGGAGCCACACCGGCCAGGAGGAAGTGGTGACATTTTAAAGGGGAAAAACAGCTCCCTCTTTTTGATAAGTAGATAAAAAATGGTTTAACTTCCCTCCTCTCAAGCTGTGTCCCAGGTTGCTTTGGGAGGGCGATGAGGTGGGTGTGGAATGGAGTGAGGAACGCTCGGGAGCCGCTTGTATCTTTGGGAACAGTTGTATCTGTGTCACCACGTACAATGAGACGTGTGACCGCCCTCGGTCTGGCTCAGTGGATGGAGTGTCGGCCTGGGGACTGGGGGGTCCCGGGTTTGATCCCAGTCAAGGGCAAGTGTCTGGTTTTGGGCTCGATCCCCAGTAGGGGGCGTGCAGGAGGCAGCCGATCAATGATTCTCTCATTGATGTTTCTATCTCTCCCTCTCCCTTCCTCTCTGAAATCAATAAGAAAATTTTTTTTTTTTAAAAAAAAGAGGAATGTTGCCGAAACCGGTGTGGCTCAGTGGATAGAGCGTCGGCCTGGGGACTGAAGGGTCCCAGGTTCGATTCCGGTCAAGGGCATGTACCTTGGTTGCGGGCACATCCCCAGTGGGGGGTGTGCAGGAGGCAGCTGGTCGATGTTTCTCTCTCATCAATGTTTCTAACTATCCCTCTCCCTTCCTCTCTGTAAAAAAATCAATAAAATATATTTTTTTTAAAAAAGAGAAATGTTAAGGAGCAGCTATTTAAACAAAATACTAAAAATATGGAGGCCATAGGTGTGCTGTGAAAGCTGAAACAAAAATGCCAGCCTTATCCCCTTGAGAACAGAAAGATAAACAAGAACGACGAGTTGGTATCCAGTACCTGAAAACACCAGTCGCTAACTTCTCCATCACATCTCTTAAGACACGTAGCTGGAAGAGCAGTTAAGGTGGCAAAGTGAAAGACAGCTTTAAAGAAAGCATTCAATCAGCCGATGATGCTAGGCAGTTCACTTTTTTTACACTTTCCTACTCTCAAAATTAAAAAATGGTTACAAATTCTGTAAACTGTCAAATTTCTCTCTAAAAAAAGGGGGGGGAAATGGGAAATGATATGAGAGTGGTGGTAACATAAAAGAGCCTAAACCCCTAAAAACAAGTGGGGAAAGCAGCGAGCCTCCTGCCTGTGTCCTCAGGAATGACGGGCGTTTCCCAAAAAGGTGGTCACTCAGCACCACTTAGTGACTCTGTCAAAACACCACTTCCTGTGGGTGCACGTTTATTTACGGAACGGCTGTGGACTCCACATTGTGTGCAGGAAAGTTCATAAACCGTGTCTGACATAAGCAACTAAGAGTCAGAAAACGAAAATTTTAAGAAATTTAGTCATTTAATTAAAATTCGAATACTAGAATTGAGAGTCTATGTAATCGCTAGTACTGGAGAACTATTTATGATCATAATGGGAAGAACTCAATGTTAAATCACAAGCAGCAACACCTGGGAGAGGCTTGTATAAGTGAGACTAAAATCTGATTCCGGACTTAAGAAAATGTAAATTAAAAAATATGAACATAAGACATTTTAAAGATTTTTTTAAAGGACCTAAAGAATATGGATTTACTTATTCATACTATAAATTCTCTTTCTACTTCTGTTAATGAAATTGCCAACAGTATGCATAAGAGAGCATTTGTCACGTGTATTTTTGATTTTTGAAAATTTAACATTCATTTAAACATGTCATGTGTCAGCATGGTCCAGGGGTTGTTAAGTGGGTTAAAATCATCTCTGGTGGGGAAGGGAGGGCAGTGAGAGAATTAAGTAACATAGGCAAAGCAGCCATCCTATATTCTGACAGGTAAAATTCAAAATATGCTAATGCTTTTAATACATGTTGTTCCTCTATTGTTAATTCGTATGGTGTTCTTGATTGCTATAATGTAATTGGACATTTAAGTTGCTTTAAATTGAAATTGCAACAAAATTCTTCTAGAAAGTTAAAGATTAAGTTTGTTTTCTAAATTTAATAGGAAAATGTTGAATCAGAAATAGTTTAATCTCAGGCTAGTACGCTCGCTACATTAGGGGCCTTTCCGGTTTTGAAATGTACTCGTTAAACCAGCAGACACCGCGCACTGAGGCTCTGCGCCCTGACCTGCTCCTGGGCCGGCTGCCCTCTGTGGGTCACCCCCGGAGCTGCGCCCGCACCTTCCCGCCCGCACCTTCCCGCCCGCACCTTCCCCCCAGGGGAGAGCCAGGGAGCAAGCCTGGGCTCCTCCCTCACGCACAGGACACTGTTAAGCTGAGAACTGAGTTTTGACCCAGTTTCTTAAAGATCTACAAGTGCAGCTGCCGTCAGGACAGTCGTCTTAGAAGTAAAGGGTTTATTTGTAAGGTCACCTTGCTCTGAGGAGGTCTGGGCCTTTCTTTTGGAACAGCTTTCCTATTCTCATGAAAACTTTCCATTACTTTTACTCAAACTAGAATGATTTGGCTTCCTTTACCAGATTTGTCTCCGAGTAACTTCCATTTTAAAAATCAAACTCATCTTCAGTTGATGAAGGTTTCCTAGCATTGGTAATCTTGAAAACACCCCCCAAACTCTTTAACTGAGATGTGTGTTGTGAAAGGTTCTGCACAATGGAACCACCATAGGTGTAAGAATGCCACCTCTCCAGGTGACGTGGAACTTCCGTAATGCCAGGGCCAAACCAAAACAAACTCTTCCATGGAACTACAGCTTCTCTCCCATTCAGACACACGCAAGACTGCCTGGGTACGATTCCAGTCCGGCCACTTGCCAGCTGAATCCCTGGGCTTGTATTAATTAACCTTTCTACAATTCAGTTCCTTCACCTGTGAACTAGGAATGATAATACTACTACTCACACCTCAGAGGGTGGTTTTCATATTGAAGTAAATTAATACACAGCCTGTGGAATATTGTTTGGCATGATCAATGAAAGTTAGCTGCTATTATTTATTAATACCATTATTAAAGAACTTAATTATGATAATGCAAGGTAAATTTCAAGCCAGAAACTCAAGTCAGTAGAAAAAAAGGATATAAAGGTACTTTCCTTGTTGTACATTTGACAAGTTCCAAACTTCGTCATTAAGGAAAGCCACCGTGGCTCCCTTGAGGAAGAGGCAGTGGCTATCTGGAGGGTCCAGCTTGGATGGAATGCACAAAGACTGATCAACACTGAGTTTAACAGCAGGAAGAAGGCTGGTATCTTGAGCCAATTAAATAATACCCAAATCATAAATAACCAGCACACAAACTTAATAACAATATGTGAATCGTGTTTTCTTTTGCATTTCATTCTCCAAAATGATGAAATAGCAAGGTCAGATGCAAGGCCAAACCAGAATCCTGATGATGGAGTAGTAGAGGGTGTGTGTGTTAGATTTCTGGCTGCTACTTCCCAGTCATTTTCATGAGGATGTCAGAAAATCCTGAAGACTGGTATATGAAAATTATGGTATTTGCATATCAGCCATGATAAAAATATTTAATTTCAATTCTGTTAAGAAATGTACTTTTGGGAGACAGTGTATATCCTATCCTATATAATAAAAGCCTAATATGCAAATCAATCAAATGGCAGAATGACCGGTTGCTATGATGCACACTGACCACCAGGGGGCAGATGCTCAACGCAGGAGCTGCCCCCTGGTGGTCAGTGCGCTCCCACAGGGGGACCGCCGCTCAGCCAGAAGCCGGGCTCACTGCTGGCAAGCGCAGCAGTGGTGACGGGAGCCTCTCCCGCCTCCGAGCAGTAAGGAGCAGCGAGGAGGTGGGTGGTAAGGAGCGAGGGGTCCTGGACTGCGAGAGGGTGCAGGCCGGGCTGAAGGACCCACCCCTAGTGCACGAATTTTGTGGACCGGGCCTCTAGTATACATATATATACATACATATATGTGTGTGTGTGTGTGTGTGTATATATGTGTATATATGTATATATGTATATATAAATACATATATACATACACACACACACATATTCATACACACACACACACACACACACAGAGTATATTCCAATTAGAACAGTTAGGAAATTGTGATAAGTTTGTGTAGAAATATTTTGCTAAGTATATGTCAGTGTTTGTTACTAAGAAAAAATCCTTCCTCTGGCTTGGTTGGTGGGAGCACTGGCCCATCCACCAAAAGGCTGCAGGTTTGATCCCCAGTCAGGACACACATGGGAGGCAACCAATTGATGTTTCTTTCACATCAATGTTTCTCTCTTTCCCTTCCTCTCTCTCTCAAATCAATAATAATAAAAAAAATCCTTGGGTGAGGATTAAAAAAATCCTATTTGAAATAGTATTAAATTCAGAAGTCAGTGCCTCCAAACTACTAAATAAGTTAAATGAACTCCTCTACTAGGCACTATTTCAACATTTTGGCAAACATGTAGCTAAACTGTAAAAACTACCGCTCTTTAAAAAATAGGGTATAATTCAGAATTCACACAAATTTAGCAGAAGACTTAGGCATTATTCTTTGTTAACTGTACCTTTTTGGCGGAATAGTCATGCTTTACTGTTTCTAGTCGTACCTGCAGGTTTTCTTCTGTCGTCACCCAGTGGCCTCCGACACCCAGAAGTGTGAGGATATCATGCTTATGTGGTAGTAGTTGTAATTTTACAGCTGGTTCATCATCTTTACTATATAGTCTCACTTACAAGGGAATAGTTTTAAAAAAGAGAGTAGAGAAATACATATTTTAGTCATCTGATAAAAATTTATTCTTCAGACAAGTTCTCTTTACTTTTTAATGTAGGAATGAGGAAGCATTTTTTAAGAAAAAGTCAACACAATGTATTCAGGCACCTTAAAATATACTTTTGCATTAAAACTGGTCATAAACTTCAGATTTAATTATCAGTGAAATAACTAAAGATAAAAGTGTTTTTCAGCCCTGGCTGGTTTGGCTCAGTAGATAGAGCATTGGCCCTTGGACAGAGGGTCGAGTGTTTGATTCTGGTCAAGGGTGCATACCTCAGTTGTAGATCCCCGTTGCAGACCCCCAACCAGGCGTGTGTGGGAGGCAACCAACCGATGTGTCTCTCTCACATCAATGTTTCTCTCTCTGTGTCTCTCCCCCTCCCTTCCACTCTCTAAAAATCAATGGAAAAATATCCTCGGGTGGGGGATTAACAAAAAAACAACAACAAAAAGTAAAACAACTACAAAGAAAGTCTTTTTTTCATTTGAGAACCAGGCAAGGTAATGTAACATGTAACTAAGTCTGATGGTTTTAACCATAACATCAGTTGCTTGATACTTTGGGAAAAGTTGACCTCTGATTAAGGAACGCATAGATTCAAGATGGTCATACTTTGACATAATTATTGAAATGTCAACTTGAAAAGCTAATGAAGTATACATTCGCTTCCACTGAAAGATTTTTTTGTAGTTAATTTAAAATCCTGATATTCTGGCAACAAGAAACACACACGATGGCCACATGTAGCTGTATTCACCTATGATTCTCACGGTAGAGGATAAATTCTAATGAAGTGTAAGCAGAATGCCTTTGCAGATTGTAAAACCTACCCTTAAGGTGAGACAGCACTACTAACTGTACAATTAGGTGCCAAACAACCAAAGTGCAAGGAGGGTGAAAGTGGAACAGAATTCTCTTCGTTTTCCAAATAGAGACTGTATGTCACCCATCCAGTAGAGGGCCGTATATAGCAAAAGTGACTGAATGAGCAGCTGGCTGGACTAAACTAATGTGTATCATGTGGGGACCGTGGAAGAGATCATGTTTGTAGATTCTTGTAGGGATACTTCAACTCCAGTGCTATACTTTAAAAGGCAAGCATGCTCTCTCTTCCAGACAGAGTTTACAATGGGATAAAATGAAGAAGTGCCAATTTGAATAAGAAACCCAAAACTAACCAGCAATTTAAAAAATATGTTAAAAACTATTTCCTGGGAAAAATATGTATTTATAAAATATATATATTTTTATTGATTTCAGAGAGGAAGGGAGAAGGAGAGAGATAGAAACATAAATGATGAAAGAGAACCATTGATTGGCTGCCTTCTGCACGCCCCAAACTGGGAATCGAGCCTGCAACCCTGGGCATATGCCCTGACCGGAATTGAACCTGGAACCCTTCAGTCTGCAGGCCAATGCTCTATCCACTGAGCCACACCAGCTAAGGCTGTTTTGTTTTTCCTAAAATTCAGCCATCATCCTAAAATTACACAGACTACTGATTTAGTGAAGTGCCTACCTCCAGCATCCAGGACAATGTCTACCCCCAGGCCACCTGTTTCTTCTAAACAGCTTTCAGCAACATGGCCTTTCCCACTGGACACGTCGATCACTCGGGCTGTAAAGGACAGGAAGCCAGGCAGCTGTACTGCTCTGTATGTGGTCAACACCAGTCAGAGGAAAAGAGCAAACATCTGTCCTCTGAAATGAATTAACTGGTTCAAACAATACTGAATCCAAATATACTTTTTTCTCATCTAACCTGATATTGGTAAGGATCAATTTAAATGAAGGGACTGGCATATTCAATACACCGATTTATTGACTAAAACCAAAGAGGCACCAGGTATTTCTAAATTGTTTCAGAGTTCACCTCATTCCAACTTGGCTAAGTTGATAACAATGGGACAAAGAAGAAAAAAATATTGAAAAATGTAGGTTTAAAAAACAAAATAATTCATTAAAACTATTACTTAAGTAAGCTTAGACTTAGCACAGATACTAAGTGCATTTCGAAAGGTGCTATGCCTTCAAAGTTTTGTTTTAAAGTCTTTGTTGCGTAGGTTTACCCACCGAGAGCAGGCCTGAGTCCTTCAAGGTACTGCTTGTCTTCCAGGCTGCCCGCTGTGGAAATCACTTTGGCTCCTCGGTGGTGTGCTAACTGAATAGCTATTGTCCCAAGTGCCTGAGTGGGGAATACACAGACAGGGCAGAGGCCACCTCTGAATTATTGTAGGCTGTTCAATAACGTGTCAGACGTTAGTGGTACTTTAGTATATTTTTAAATGTTACCTGACAGCAGAAGAAAAAAGTACGGACAAGTTTAGTAGGATTAAACATCTGACTGGCTTTCTTCCTCAGAGGGGGTGGTAGAGAGCCGCCTGGGCCACAGGCTCTCACCCAGTCTACAGAGCAGATGCTTGCAAGGAGGGAGGCTGAGTGAGGGAGCAGCCTTGGAATGAGAAAAAGGGCCTTTAAGGATTTCTATGTATTTGCTTTTAGTGTAGAATTATTTTTTTGATGATGCATGTAAAATGTTTAAATTGGCACTTATTTGCATCTATAAATGCAACACCTTGTTAACGTAAGTGTAAACGTGAGGGATAGGACATGAAAGTGGTAGGGCGTTCTGAGGTATGGCTTCAAAGACTGCATGAGCTATTTCAGGCTTTGTGCAACTGGCACGAAACAATTTGCTTTTGTAATTACTAGCACATTCAAAGTAAGAAACGCCTCAAGTCCATCTCTTATGGATAAAAGCTGCTTATTTTCACAAAATAGGAATTTGGTAAAAATGTAAAAATCAGTGAGTGAGCTACCGGCAAAGACTTGTATTAGTAAATGGATGGGCCGGGCCTACGTTGCCGTGCTTTGGCCGGTTCGTGAACACACTATTAGCACCTACACTTGCTCCGTCCACGATCAGCACCCACTTCCCGGGGGAGAGCCGAGACAGGTAATGCAGAGCTGTGTAGGCGCGCACTCCGTCCCGAACGGTTCCAGCGGCTTCTGTCCACGTCACTTTTTCTGGCTTGTGAACTATCACAAAGAACAGGGAACGATCCGTTAGCAAGTCCCGTCGGTCTGGGCTCCTGCGTCTGGGCATTCCCCTGGGCCACCATTCCCACCAGGGCCCTGGTCCTAGCCTCCATCCTACAGCGCCGGTCTCCCGCCTCCATCCCCGCGCACCCGTCAGCCCCTCACCCACAGCCTATCTCCCACCAGGTCACCCTCTTCTCTTTTAAATTGGGATATGATTGACATCAGAGGTCACCACCACCCTAACTTAATTTCTTACTTGCTTCCATAGTTTAGTACTCAAGTATTTATTCCTAAATAATGTAACTTAGTTCTGTCTGGTTTTAAACTTTACCTAGATGCAATCCTATCCATATGTAGTATTTTCTGTCTTGCTTTCAATGCTCACCATTGTCTTTAGCCCACACCTGCTTTTGGCTGTCTGTTCTCAGGCGAGGAACAGCTGTGGTTCCGTTCGGGGCACTGGAGACAGTGCTTGTGGACAGGTAACGTTACACGGGCGCACACGCCTCCTCTAGGCTGTGTACTGAGGAACGGGATCCTCGGGCCCCGCCCCGGGTGTTACCTGCGACTTCACCCCCCTGCCCAAAGGGCCTGAGTCTCCTCTCCCACAGCCGTGGGTCAGGTAAAGTGAGGGAGGACTGCTTGTACCGTGAAAGGCATTAAAACAGCAGGACGTACTAAGCTAATTAGTGTGTAATTAGTCACCGCTACCAGTCTGTGCGGTCCGCCTCCTTGGGCCGTGGCCTTAGTGCGCCTCTACCCTCCCGTGGGTGTGGAGGCTTCCTCCTCGGATTTCAGTTTGCTTTCCCCGGGACTGATGAAGCTGCGCACCTCTCCGTGTTCTTGGCCATTTGTTCAAGTGTTTATCAGCTTTTCTTTGTATTGTCTTTTTCTTATTGATTATGGGAATTTTTTATGTATTCTAAATGAATTATTTATTTATGCATTATAAATATTATTTTCAACGTTATGGCTTCTCTTTTCAATCTGTTTGTCTTTGAAAAATAGAAACGTATCAGAATGATCTTTTAAAAACATAAATAACATCCTAACACTTCTCCGCTTAGAAGTCATCAATGGCTTTCCACTGCATTGGAACAAAATGCAAACTTCTAATACAATTTATTTTTAATTTAAAAAAATTAAATGTATTGATTTTGAGGGAGAGACAGAAACATGGGTTTGTTGCCCACTTATTTTTGCATTCATTGGTTGATTCTATATGTGCCCTGACCAGGGGATCGAACCCACAACCTTTGCATTGGTTAGGACGACACCCTACCCACGTGAGCGGCCCAGCCAGAGAGCTCTATGGAGCTGACCCTCAAGCTGCGCCTCGTGTTCCATTATTTACTTTTTGTTTGGTCTTTATTTTGTACACGGAATGTGACCTTTTCACAGTGCAATCAATCCTTTCTCACTTTTCCTAAAGACCAGTTTTATAACACTGTCCATAGACTCTACCAGCTCTTTCAAATCTTTTTCCTGTAATGGCCACAGTCCTCATCGCTTTTACCAACAACTAGCGCCATCTAGTGGGGGAGCCGAACATCCACGTATACTAGCACATGTTGAAAACGTTACAGACAAGCAAGGCATTACAACAGCAAAACATAAGCTGGTTAGCATGTAATTAATCATGTGCTACATAACAGTGTTTGTCACCAATGGTCACATATATGACGGTGGGATCACATATAATCACATAAAATTATAATGGAGCTGAAAAATTCCTATTGCGTAGTGACCTCTTACAAAACCCATTCCTCACGTTGTGGTGAAGCTGGAGTAAACAAACCTAGCACACTGCCGGTTATAAAAGTACAGCATAGCCCTGGCCGGTTGCTTAGTGGTTAGAGCACTGACACACGGGCCTAAGGGTCTCAGGTTCGATTCCCAGTCGAGGGCATATACCTCAGTTTGATTTTTGGCCTCAGTAGAAGGTTCGTGTGGGAGGCAGCCAATTGATGGGACTCTCTCACGTCGATGTCTCTCTCTCTCTCAACCTCTACCTCTCTAAAAATCAATGGAAAAAATATCCTCAGGTGAGGATTAAAAAAAATTAGACTGCAGTGATGGTTGAATAACTCTTTAAAGATATTAAAAACCACAGACTCCTGTACTTTAAATGGTGCATTATATGGTATGTGGTGTAAATCTGGCTAAAAGGATGAGTGTGCATCCTTTTAGCCAGGTTTTGACAGACCCAGATTCCTGCTCCGCATTTAAATTCCAAAGACAGAAGAAAAAGTACAGCACATACAGTACGTACAGTACAGCTACTGGATAATGGTAACGAACAACTGTTACTGGTTTAGGTTTTTACCATTTTCTATTGTTATTTTAGAGTGAACTCTTTCTACGTATAAAAAAATTTGCTGTAAATAGTATGCTGTGTATTCATACACCTCGTGCTTACCGTGTCTCTCGATGGCATTTATCTTGTGCTTGAGGTGACCTCACGTTTTGTGAAGTAACGCGCTGTAGGGCTGGCAGCCCAGGAGCAATGCTGCCCCCGCCACACAGCGCAGGTGTGTGGGAGGCTGTGCCGTCTCGGTGTGTAAGCCTCTAGGGTGTTCGCGTGACAGTGAACTCGCCCAATGCCTAATTCTCAGGCTGCATCCCGTTGTTAAGGGGTGCACGGCTGTGATTAATTTATCTGAGACCGTGTTGCTAACGGCTTGAATGTCAGACATCCGGATCCACAGGGCGGACACACAGACAGGCCATCTGGGGCGCACCTGGGTTCCTCTAATGTGCCTGTTTAATTTACATACAACTTACTAATATGGAATTTGGGGAACACACTCCATCTTAATAATTGGGATTACCATTTTCATTAGAAAATCAAACAAGTGGTCCTTAAAAAATACTAACAGGAATAAAATTATGTTTAAGATCACAACAGCTCTGGAATTGCATTGTTAGATAATGCTAAATTATTTTCTGATGCTTTTGTACCAATTTACACTTTTATGTGCATAAGAGGTCCCATTGCTGCACATCCTTGCTGACCCCTGGAATGGTCAGGTTTTATAACACTGTCGATCCTGTGGGTACATAATGACATCTCTAAGTGGTTTTAACTTGCTTTTCCCTGATTGCTAAGGAGATGCTGCAGCTTTTCACGATGGCTTCATGCAGTATGTCTGTGCTTATATTTATTATAATTTAAATATTCAAGTAATTACTATAAGAAAAATTAAAAATTAACATTTCACTTAAACGGAACACTTATCAAAATATGTTAGCAATAGAAACCAAAGACAAGTGTTCTTGGTTCTTTCCTGTCTCAGACTCTACATGGATTTCCTAGATTTAAAAAATAATTTGATTGATTGATTTTCGAGAGAGACAGCGATCTGTTGTTCCACTTGTTTGTGTTTTCACTGGCTGTTCTCGTGTGCGCCCGGCTGGGGGCCGAACCTGTACCTTTGGCGTACTGGGATGACGCTCTAACCATCTGAGCTGGCTGGCCGGGGCTAAAATGAATTTTAAATTAACATTTCCATTTCAATTAGCAACCAAGCATAAAAAATAAAAATTTTTTTTACGCCCTGACTGGTTTGGCTCATCGATGTTTCTAACTCTCTCTCTCCCTCTCCCTTCCTCTCTGTAAAAAATCAATAAAATATTAAAAAAAATTTTTTTACTAGGCATATAATTTTAGAGAAACTTCTTTTCAAACCTCTAACCAGGAGCTGTGTGAATGAAACTTAAAGGTCTCTGTACTGTTTAGTCTGAGTATACACTTTATGGTACTAAATTATAAGGACCAGCCAGCGGTTCTTTCCTCTGTACACTCACGGTAGACACAGAAATGACACTGTTACCACACACACCCGCGAAGTGAGAGTGATTGAACGCCCGCCTGAATGCCACATACCCAGGTAGTGCTCATGCACTCGCACGACTTCACAAAGTCCCGGGTCTTCGGAATCCAGGGGTAAGATTCCTGAAAGGCAAACCGCGACACCTGAGGGAGTCTCCACATGATGACTCCGTTCCTGACGAGGCCAGCAGCCGTCTGACTTGTGCAGCGAGTTCTGAGGCAGACGCCAGCGATCACCAGCGTGGGGGAGAGGAAGACTTGAGAAATGGGAAAGGGAAGGGGACACTTCCTTCTCTGACTCGAACACGACATCACCTGGGCTCTCTCTCTCCTTTTCTCCTTTCCTTTCACCCTTGAGGGCGGGAAAGACGATGGCTGATCTACTCCGGGCAGGCCGGTCTGGGGGCACCTCGGTTCCTCAGTAAACTGGCCCTGATGCACAGCTGCCTTCCACGCTGGGGTGGAACAGCGGTCGCCAGCCGGTGGCCCGTGAGGTCCGAAAGGTTGGAGAACGCTGGTCTAGAAGATACCTCAGTGCCCCCAATGAAATCCCACTTCTACTTGAGCTCGTCTGGTTTTATTTGGGGTCTCTTACAAAAAGAATATTGAGTAATACAGTGTCACTGACCTCTTGGCCAGATAAAAAAGATAAGACAAAAAAATTAATTCTTCAAGAAAATACTCGTCAAAGGCGGTATCGTAAGAAGCTAACAAAAACATTCCGACAAATCTATTCTTAAAGCCTCAAGCATGCCAGAAAGTTAACCATTTTCTAAGTTTACTTGAATATCTTCCTATGAATATTTTCTTTGGAGAAATGGTCATTTTAAAGACTAGTACTAAAGTCATATTTATGTCTGTGTGATGGTCTAGGATATATGTAAATGTGTGTGTGTGTGTGTGTGTGTGTGTGCGCAAAATAGTATTAACTATGGGTTTTAAAAAAATAGTAAATGAAATGTTACCAGTAAATCCTAGTTTTACAAGAGTAGTAAGGGAGAGGTCCCATACAATTCAAGTTGAGGTGCAGAGGGAGCTTCTATGGAGCCAGGTCGGTCATGCAGATGACCTATGACCTTTCTCCAGGGCTTTCGGTCTGGCCGTAGACTGAGGTCTGGTCAGCCAAGGGCTGTGCCAAGCACAGTAACAACTATGGCCTTTTTTTAAAATCTCTGACATTGTTCTCCAGCCAAACACGGAAACGTTTCCATGCTCTGCTATTGAGATCAAACTCCCAATTCTCTTCATCAGTGGACTTTTGAGAGCAAATTCCAAAAACCAGGAAAGTTCTTGTATATGAAGCAAGGTCACGGTAAACAACAACTGCACAGAGAAAAGAAGAGATAATAGTAAAATAGACAACTTACCGACTACTTCATCATCAGGTTGGAAGAATGATACCTTACTTCCAACTAAAGCATAGAGAAAATTAATAATTAGTATTATGAGGTTATTAAATATAATTCTTATTTAACTATTAAAATAAAACGATAAAAAGTTACTAACTCAGAGAAAAGGCCAAGAACGTGGAGGACATTTTGATGGTCTATAGAGACTGTTGGATAGAACACTTCAAATTTGGATTCTCATCCTGGCCAGGTTGCTCAGTGGTTAGAGCATCATCCCAATATGCCAAGGTTTGGGGTTTGATTCTTGGTCAGGGCACAAACAAGATCCAGCCAATGAATGCATAAGTAAGTGGCACAACAAATTAATGTTGCTCTCTCTCTCTCAATTCAATCAGTAACATTTTTTTAAAATAAGATTCTTTACAAATTTTTCTACAAAATCTGGGCCACGTGGCTGTTGACAGCACAGAGAAGAATGTCTCTATTTGGGATTAAGGAATAAAGGAAAACAGTCCACAGCTCCTATGATGGTTACATGGCTGCCACCCCGGCCCCATTTCCCATCATTATTTTAGTTGCAGAATCTCAGACACACGGGAAATTGTGGTAAGAGTCACATACACAATTACTTCGACTTGGAATCATGGAAATACATTCCAAGTGGTGCCAAGCAGCTTCCGGGAACTATACAGAAATGACAGTCACATTTCTCGGCACGTGTGCAGAAAGAGCCCCTACTGTCAGCCAAGGCTTTGGACTATTTCTGTTCGGATAGTTAAGAGGAAAGCGGGGAAACACTAAACGTCACTGACTGCAGTGGACGCTGGGGGGTTCTGTCATATAATGGCCCCCGGGAACTCGCAGTCTGATGTCCCCACGGCCGGCCCTCTGGTTCCTGTGTGTCGGCTCCCTCCTGGCCGGCCTCCTGCAGGAGCTGAGCCTGCTGGTCCCCTGCACCTTTCTCTTCTCTCTGCTCCTCCCTCCTCCTGGGACCACGCTGGTGCTGGGCCGTTTTCCTGGCTTCCCTCACACTCCTCTTGCCTGTCCCTCGAATTAGCATCCCCAAGGGCTCCATGCTTATGCATATGCCCCTTCTCCATTGCTACTACCCCCCCCCCCCGTGAGTTCATCAGCTGTTATTTCCAATTAACCTACATGCTGACACCTCTCCAATACACCTCTTCCTGCGCAGCCTCACCTTTGAGCTTAAATCACAATGCTGCTCACTAGACATCTCCAGGGGACCTCACTCAGGTACCTGCGCTCAACAACCACAAATCTAACCTCTCCGTCTTCCTCCTAACAAAACCCTCTCCCCTTGTCAATCCCTGGCACCAATCCATAGCTTCGCCAGAGTCCCGGGAGTCACTCCTGGCTCTTGCCTGTGTTTAATGCCCGGTTCCAGTCCATTATTAAGCCATGCCGACTTTACTGCCTCCGTTTCTTGCATATGCACGTCTTCTTCCCCTTTGCCACCAGTGCCTCGATTATGGACGCCATCGTCTCTTGGCTGTTGGTCTACAACCCAACCAGCCCTACCCCTTCCCAAAGCCCGGGTTCCCTCAATCTCCCCTTCACGTGGCTACTCTGATCACCTCCCTACACCCAGGCTGACGTAGGAGGCTCTACATGGGCCTGGCCCTTGCCTACCCTCATGCCTCGTTTCCCCCCATTTCTTTGTAATCCTCATCTGAGGATGTGTTTATTGATTTTAGAGAGAGAGGTAGAGGAGAGAAAAAAACATTGATGTGAGAGAAACATCAATCGGTTGTCTCCTGTACCCACCCCAACTGGGGTCGAACCCGAAACCTTGGTCTGCGCCCTGACTGGGAATTGCACCTGCCACCTTTAGGTGCATGGGACCGTGCCCAACCAACTGAGCCACCCGCCAGGCCGGTCTCATTGTCCAGGGGAAAGCGATCAGTGTCCACAGCATCACTGAAGCATGAGGGTCACTGTCTTACTCTGCGGTGTGAAGAATTCTCCTGACAAGACGTTTCTGTGCCGAGTGTCTTAGCCAACACCAAACTCTGCCATCTTTTCTTCCCTTTAGTCCTTGCATGCATGACAGTATTGCCTCTGTGCCTCGCTCAGGGCCTCTCCCTGAGCGACTCCTGCCCGCCCTCACTTTCCCGCTCACTCCAGGAGCTTCCAGTTTCTTCTCGCTGGGCCGCACCTGTCCTCAGACCTCCACATGCTCCCCTCATGTGCGCATCTGTCTCTCCCCTACAGTGTGAACACTTCGTTTTTGGCAATCCAGAAAAATGTTAGAGGATATTTTTCCCCATTGATATTTTAGAGAGAGTGAAAGTGAGGGGAGTGAGGGGGCAGGGGGAGAGAGAGAGAGAGAGATGGATGATGTGAGAGAGACACATCGATCGGTTGCCTCCAGCATGTGCCCGACCTGGCGGGGGGTGGGGGTGGGGTGGAACCTGGTGCACAGGCCAATGCGCTAACCACTGAGAACACAGGCCAGGGCTAGATTATGAATCCTTTGAGGGTAGGGACTCTATCTTATTCATCTTCAGATATCAAGCACTTAGCAAGTGCTCATTAAATATGGAATAAATGAATAAATAAATGATTACTTGTCTTCTGGCCATTATAATTCTTATTTTTATTTTCCTATAGCGTGAGTAGAAGAAAGGAGAGGGAGTGAAATTATGATTTAGCTGTTAGAAGATTACATTGAGAAAGTATCAAGTATATTATGGGTTAAAATTACAGGCAAAACTCAAATAGTCTAACCCACTGTATTCCATGCTCATTCACTCACATGCAGAAAGAGCAGCCACACACTCACTGACCATGAACTACCCACCAGCCGTGAATATGAATGGCTGGTCTATTTAGAAACAAACTATTTCAGGTACTTAGCTTACTGCACTGCATGTTAAGACCATTATTTACTAAATAAAACGTAACAATCTTTTTACTTAAGGCAATCATAAAATCTTACTAGTTATTTCTCCCCTGAACCCATTTTTATTAATTTATTTACTTTAAAATATATTTTTATTGATTTTAGCGAGGAAGGGAGAGGGAGAGAAAGATAGAAACATCAATGATGAGAGAGAATTACTGATCGACTGCCTCCTGTACGCCCCCTACTCGGGATCGAGCCTGCAACCCGGGCCTGTGCCCTGACCTGGAATCAAACCCTGACCTCCTGGTTCATAGGTCGATGCTCAACCACTGAGCCACCCCAGCCAGGCCAGAACCCATTTTTAGATGAGCAAACTGCTAAACTTTTAAATGTTCAATTTTACACAAACTTTAAAATTTAATGTCAGTGTATGTGAATTTGGGCCAAAAGCCAATGTACAGAAGGAATTTGTGCTGGTTTGTAAACAATATTGGTTATCCTATTCAATATGATTGCTGATGGATTGAAATACATAATCCCTAAATATTTACTGAGGTATAATAAGCTCTTTAATTGTAAAACATCAGTTAAGTTCTATTTTTCTTTAATTTAAAAAGGAAAACATTTTGGTGTAATTACATTTCCTATTTGAAGACGAGTGTGTGATTTTGTGTGCCGGTTCCCACTGGCTGCCATGGAATTCTACCTCAGAAAGCAGACACAGGTATTTACTTCTGGAAACTTACCATCTAACACGATTCCAGCGATTTCTCTCCCAACAGGAAAGAAATCCTTCTCCATCTTCATTTCCGCCAGAAGCTAAATCATGACAAAGGCTATTTATTGTCAAAAACAAATCCTGGCTTCTTGTACCAGAGGGAAGCAAGAGCACAAATCAAACCACAAGAAAAGCAAGTATGACTCAACATTTGGAACAAAGACAAAGCAAATAACTTCACCAGATAGGTTTCTCGTTGAGTAAGAATTAGTGGTTACGTAGGAATTAGGTATGAGTATCATTATTCCAATCACCATTAACATACTTTGTTTAACATCTCTCTTCTTCCAAGTATGAAGGGAAATTATGTCCTAGATTTACCAGTCAACTCCTTAGATGGGTGAGGGAGCTTGGGGAGGGTGCTGTGAATGAGGGGGTGAGGGAGCTGGGGGAGGGTGCTGTGAATGAGGGGGTGAGGGAGCTGGGAGAGGGTGCTGTGAATGAGGGGGTGAGGGAGCTGGGGGAGGGTGCTGTGAATGAGGCGGTGAGGGAGCTGGGGGAGGGTGCTGTGAATGAGGGGGTGAGGGAGCTGGGGGAGGGTGCTGTGAATGAGGGGGTGAGGGAGCTGGGGGAGGGTGCTGTGAATGAGGGGGTGAGGGAGCTGGGGGAGGGTGCTGTGAATGAGGGGGTGGCTACTGAGAACAAAGCCTCTCCTTCCCACAGCCTTTAACATTCCCTGAGTGTTGTCTTCGGTTGAGAAGCAGGTGGGAAGAGGTGATGGATATACTTAGGAAAATTGCCATTTATTTTCAATTTGGAATTTTTAAAAAAAGAATAAATCATATATTTTTGAGAGATTAGTGTTTTGTTAATATTCTGGCCAAACTGAGCACTTGACTTTTGAAGTGACAGAGCATATACTAGTACAGATAAGCCTGTAGTTTAAGTTCCTGCTATTTATACTTTCATAATAATACCAGAGCCATGGAACATATTTGTAGGTATCATAGTATTTTAGGAACAGTACGTAAAAAGAAATGGAAGTAATTCTCTTGTATATATTTTTTATCTTTCAATATTTAGATCTCCTATATAAGATCATCTACATATACCTGGTTGCCGGAAAAATCTTTCAATGTGGGACTTTGTACTTTTGCTAAGATGACAACATGACACTCACAGAAATACTGGATGTTTTACATTACAGCAACTGCACCCTGCTTCCGTCACTCACCTTAGCATTTTTGTACATCACTGCACGTTTTCATCACCGTGGTGTTTAGTAGTTGTGCAATATTTCATTGCATTTACCATACTTCGCTATTTCTATTAGACATGAGATAATTTCCTAGACTCGGGTTTTCCCCTCTTTTCCAATTGCTGTATCTTTTATATTTTTTCTTGCTTTATTGCACCTTCGAGGGCCCCAGTACCCCAGAGATGTTAAGTGGAGGCGGTGACAGAAGCCCAGTCTGTCCTTTCTTTCCGTTCTAGACGGGCTGTTAATGAGTTCTCGTAGTTTAGAAAGGACGCCGTGGAGGGCTGAGCACAGAACCCGCAGGCAGGAGCGGGCCCCTCGTCCTGCTCACAGGCCGCAGAGCGTCTTCCCTCTCAGGTCGTGCTCAGGCACAGAGCAGCCGAGGGAAGCATATGACTTCGTCCTGTCATTTCCCTAAATGTGGCTTCACCGCAGAAAACTTTTACATTCCTAGAAGTGATGGTGACATTACACTCCAATAATGGAAGGGTCCAATAAGACTTTGGTATTCGTTTTTACAAAATCGAGTGAATGGCCCTGCTGTATCTATCACAGCACACTCAGCCACGGTTTACCATCTGAAAACTCTCCAGGTATTTCATGGTCAATAATGGAAGATAACTAGGGGTAGTGAGAGGCTGGGGATGTGTGTGCATGAGAGAAAGACAAAGAGAAATGTCTGTCTAAAGACGCTAACTAGAAACATCTATAGAATAGATAGTTAATAAATTAGTTGATTCAATTTCTACATTTTACTATATTTATAAAAGTGTTTTCTTCCTCGATTATAGGCCTCAGTAATTATAAATTCTCAGCTTTTCACAATGTAAAGGAGCTTATAAGTTGTTTTCCTGTAATAATGTAAACCTCATGACTTCAATTAGACTAATATCTTAATATGGAAACATACACATTCACACACACTTTCCCCCTAGCTATTCTATTCTGCTAAGGATGACAATAATTTCTTGGCACTCAGAAGTCAGTCATTATATTAGTATACTGAATAGACTATGAATTCTCATCTGACTTTTGGCCCAAATGAAAGCACCAATACCTTTGTATTTACGTGGCTCAGAGCACAAGCTTTAACTTGAAGTTTCACATAGTTATCCTCGGCAACAGGAAGATTTTCCTAGAACCAATGAAAACAGAACGTTACACATTCATTGGAGCCCAGGCCTTTATGATGTGAACATTTTCATACACAACTGAACAAAATTAAACAGGCCCCAAATCTAACTTTAGGGATGAAAAGTAAGAGCTATTTGTGTGCCGTACTTGTATATTCCATAGTTTAATAAGGATTTCGGAGCCATGAACACAACCCAGTTTTCCTCTGTCATCTTCCACTAACTCCCAAAATCATTTAAGTCAAGAGTCAAAATCTCAGACAGCTTGCTTCCACCACGGGATTGATTTTGGCTTGCAACAAGCCTCTCAAACAATCACGAGTACATGAAAATTCCACTATCTATGCTTAAAGTGGAAAAAACAACCCAGAAACCATTTAAAGCTTAGTGAATAAGGTAACTTTGCAAAGCTCAGAAATTAATGTGGAAAACAATGCTTTTCCACCTCTTTTATTTCACAGTTTGAGAGAATGTATTTTCTGAAATATGACTACAATCTGGAAATTTACTTTATTGTGGTATTCAAAATAAGTTGAGTTAATTTTGCAACATATAAGACTATTAAGGTTGTATTGTTTTCCTAATATCTTTTATACCACCACCCAGGGGACTAAAAACTTTTGTAGCAACTCTTTTAAAAATATAGTTATATTACAATATGGACCACCACTGTAACATATAATTAAAGGAAAGTAATTTTTAGAGTTTCGTTTAAGTTTCACTAACAGATCATTTAAACTGGGTAAATATACTTATCTTATTTTGTTTAATGATTAAACAATTTTTCTCACCCGTTCTTGAAAAACAAATGTTATTTTTTCATCTGTAGAACTCTGTTGAAAATATAAGCCTTTCATAGTCACCTAAAGCAAAACAAAAAAAGAAAAATATATATACATGAAATAAACCAACAAAATGTCATCTATACCAAATGAAAGCAAAAATTAAAAAATAGTGCTGGCAAAGGATAAATTGACAACTAGCAATGTAGTTTTCAAACAAACACATTTAGATAATAGTGCTTGAAAGTGATCACAAGTGAATATGCCATCTTAGCAGGGAATGGCTTACAGGTCAGCTTTCCACATGGAGGTGAGCATGTGCTTAATTTCACTTTGCTATTCAGTAAAAACGATCAGACGTACTTGGGGGAGGCGGGGAAACGGGAGAGGTTCAGAGAGCTCGACTGTAGTCACCAAGGGTGTCATTTAAAAGGCGTTCAGGGTCTTAAAAAAGACCATTCGAAAGGGAACGTGGCTCAGCTGGTTGAAGCACTGTCCCTACACCGGAAGGCTGTGGGTTGATTCCGGGTCAGGGCACATCCCAGGTTACAGGTTTGATCCCTGGTCCAGGCCAATGGGAGACAACCCGTCAATGATGTTTCCCTCCCTCTTTTTCTCTCTCAAACCAATAAAAACATACCCTTGGGTAAGGATTTAAAAAGAACAAAGTGTCCCATCAAGACATCAAAACTGTGCCCCTAATTCTGTAACCATTTACAACCATTTAATGGAAGTATTTAAATCTGTAGTCTGGATCCTTGAAGCACATCTAAGGATTCCAGTTGTTTCTTTAATTTTCATAATAATTTTATGAAAGACTATTTTATTATTTTTAGTTTAGAGATAGAGGAAGGGGGAGGGGTAGAGAGAGAGAGAAACATCAGCTGACTGACTGGCATGTGCCCTGACCAGGAATCACACCGGTGACCTTGTGGGGCACAGGATGGCGCTTAATCAATGAGCCACACTAACCAGGGCAGGACGATTTTTTTTTCCTTTTCAAATTCTCACCCGAGGATATTTTTCCATTGACTTTAGAGAGAGTGGAAGAGAGAGGGACAGACGGAGAGAAACATCGATGTGAGAGAAACACATCGAGTGGCTGCCTCTCGTGCCCTGACCAGGGCCCGGCTGGGATGGAGCCTGCAACCGAGGTACTTGCCCTTGACCAGAATCAATCCAGACCTTCGGTGCGCAGGCCGACGCTCTGTCCACTGAGCCAAACCGGCCAGGGCAAGACTGTTTTCTTAAGTGAATTTATAGATGAGTACGACGCACACGGGAGGTGCGGAGGCCCTGCGGCACAGCTGGCTGGTCTTTCTTCTGCTCCCCGCCTGCTCCCCACCTCCCTCCCTGGGAATACTGGATCGCTCCTGCTCCTGCACAGGTTCGTTTGGTCCGTCTCATTTTCTGTAGAAGAAGTTACATTCCTTTGTGGCCATTTCTTTTTCCCATACCACGTTTGTTTCCCCCACAGGGTGCTGGTAGTTGTAGTTCATTCATTCTCATTGCTATAAAATATTACTGTTACATTAACTCATTACTATTTATTAATTCCACTCTAGATATTTGATTTTTTTCAGTTTGGGGCTTTTACAAATTATCCTGCTGAGAACATTCCGTACCTGCTTCTTGGTGAAAGTATTATGACATTATTTATGAGGAGGAAACGGAGTCTTACAGAGGTTAAGGCACATACGGAGGGTCTTACCGCGCCAGCTGGGCCTGATCTGGGACAAACCAGATGCTACCAACTCCCAGTCATTTCTCTTAGCCCTCACACGGGACGGTTTTCTATTGCGCTGCTAACACTAGACTTTCCACCTGAAACTAGAATCCCATGTCCTTTAGCTTAGGATTGTCACCTATGAAGTCCTTGTTGATAAAACTGGTACATAATCTGCAGAGCCCAGTGCAAGTGAAATTGCCCGGGAATGATGAACATTTCAAGCTGGTGACCAGAGCATGAAGCCTGCTGAGCGTGAGGTCCAGGGCGAATGTACGGGCCCCTGCCCAGGACCCGCCTGATGTTAACCCTCAGAGGGCCTCACGCAGCCTCTGAAGGGTTTTCAGTGAGTGAAGTCAGCAATGCTCACTGCCTCTAGAACGTGACGATCAAATTCTGAGACTGAAAGAAATGAACACACATCCGAGACATACAGTTATGTGTGGCACGTACCAACAGACTGTATTGAAACAGTGAGCTAGGTCAGATGACATGAATTCTACCCTCTGGTAAGAAGGGCTGAGTGTGCATGTCAGTGCGTGTTGGGGTGCCTGCAGGGGAGGGAGAAGCCAGCACAGACACAGCAGCTAGGTGTTCGTTCCCCTGACAGTAAACCGACCCTCTGAGCCCAGCTCTCAAGGCTGTCGAGGGTGCAGTACCGCTGCCCTGGTCCACCTGACGCCCCGTTTTCCCAGCGCACACCTGTCCGATCTAGTCACTACGACTTCACACCACATGGCCACGCGTCTCAGGGCTTCCAGGCATCGCTTGTTCGCTGAGACTGCGCTGTCCTTACTCTGCAGATTCTGCGACTAAATCAAGCTCAACCCTGCCCCCTCTGCACAGCCTCCCCCAGTGACACGCAGTCCACCCCATCTGCTCCCTGCTTCTGGATTTCATTACATACTAACAACCCTGCTTGAGTCACTCACTCACTCGTGGGTTTTCCCAGCTCGTGCTTGGCAGAATCAATATCCGTTACCATTAAATACTGAAATCCTTGCTCCTGCTCAGTCTGGAGCTCCTGGAGTTGCCTTTTGAGAAATAGAACCTTTACACGGCAACACCTTGATTTCAAAACACCTCCTTCTGAAATGCGGGAGGCACTGTTTCCTCCGTCCACTGCATCTTAGCACGTGGGCTGTCTCCCAGAGCAGCAGTCACATGGCCCTCAAACCGCAGCACCCCAATTTCAAAGGCCTGGGCAGATAACTGCACTACAGCAAGTATTATACACGTAACAATCACCAATATTTTTAGTCAGATCACCCTACATCGTTTCTCTAAATTTTAGGTTAAAATTGGCCTGGCTGGCAGAAAAAGTAATGCTTAGTTGGTCCAATAAAGAACCAAGTGGGAACAAAAATATCCTCAAAATTACAAAGGGAAGAAAGAGAAGTGTATTACAAAAGTAGCAAGGAGACTGAGGAAACCTTATTTGTTTTACAAACCCAAAAAAGGAATACTGAGTTCTTGACACTAAGAAATGGTAGAATGGATGGTATTCAAGGCCCAAGTAGTCTCTCAGGCATTGGTCTAGATTAGTGGTCCGCAAACCGCGGCTCGCGAGCCACATGCGGCTCTTTGGCCCCTTGAGTGTGGCTCTTCCACAAAATACCACGTGCGGGCACGCACGTACAGGGCGACTGAAACTTCGTGGCCCGTGTGCAGAAGTCGGTTTTCGGCCTGGGCGAGTCTATTCTGAAGAAGTGGCGTTAGAACACTCAAGGGGCCAAAGAGCCGCATGTGGCTCGTGAGTCGCAGTTTGCCGACCACTGGTCTAGATCAAATGGAACACTTAGTCTATTATGTCAAAAAATTTTTATTGAATGTAAATATACTTGCACACAGGAAATAAATTAACTGAGCACCTTATAAAATAAAAATATAAGTTAAAATATAGCACTTACCATGCCATTTCCAAGAATGAATATCATTAACTTCAAAATTATGTTCTTTTTTTCCCTCAAGAAAAACGATTTTAAATATGATTTTACATGCAATAAACACCAATTATTCAAGAAAAATGACCTTATGTATAATAATGCAATGAACATTAATATTTCAAGAATAAAAGGATTCTAAGTATAATAATATTACCAAAACTGTACTAACATAGTATATCATAAAAGTTGTAGGAAATATTAAAAATCTGCAGATAACAGGATTACTTCTATTATAGTCTAGTATATATATATTTTCCCTTCTGGCTCTATTTTTGTTCATCAGTTTATGTTGTTCACTATATTCCACACATGAGTGAGATCATATGAAATTTATCTTTCTCCGACTGGGTTATTTCGCTTAGCATGATGCTTTTAAAGTCTATTTTGTCGGATGTGAGTATTGCTACTCCAGCTTTTTTTTTTTCTTCTTCTTTTCCATTTGCATGGAAAATTTTTTCCGTCCCTTCACTTTCATCCTGTGTGTGTCTTTCATTTTGAGGTGGGTCTCTTGTAAACAGCATATAGTTGGGTCATGTTTTTGTATCCATTCAGCTACCCTACACCTTTTGATTGGAGCATTTGATCCATTTACATTTAGGGTTATTATTGAGAGGTAGTTATTTATAGCCATTTTAATTCTGTATGGGTAGGTTTCTCTCTGTTTTTTCTTCTCAGCAATCCCTTACAGCAGTCCCTTTAGCATTTCTTGTAATGCTGGCTTGGTGGTGATGGACTCCTTTAGCCTTTTTTTTTGTCTGGAAAGCTCTTTGACTGTCTATTTTGAATGACAGCCTTGCTGGATATAGTAATCTTGGTCTCAGATCCTTGCTCTCCATTACCTGGAGAACTTCATGCCATTCCCTTCTGGCCTGTAGAGTTTCTGATGAGAAATCAGGTGTCAGCCTTACGGGAGCTCCTTTGTAGGTAACAGTTTTCTTTTCTCTTGCTGCCTTTAAGATTCTTTGTCTTTAATTTTTGGCATTTTAATCATGTATGATATGTCTGGGCGTGGGTCTGTTTAGGTTCTTCTTGTTTGGGGTTCTCTGTGCCTCCTGAACTTGTGTGACTTTCTCCTTTCCCAGGTTAGGGAAGTTTTCTACCATTATTTCTTCAAACACCTTCTCTATTCCTTTCTCTCTTTCTGCCTCTTCTGGCATACCTGCTATTCTAATATTGTTACATTTCACATTGTCCCACGCTCCCTTAAGCTGTCCTTCTGTTTTTTAATTGTTTTTTCTTTTTGGTTCTCTAATTGAGTGATGTTTTCAACTCTGTCTTCTAATTCACTGATTCGATCCTCAGCTTCCCCTAATCTGCTGTGTATTCCTTCCAATGTGTTCTTTATTTGTGTTATGACATTCTTTATCTCAGACTGTTCTTTTTTCATAGTTACTATATCTTTTTTCATACTTTTGAGCATTTTTAACATCATTACTCTGAACTCTGTTTCAGATAAATTTCTTATCTCTGCTTCATTTATCTCTTCACCAGTTCTTTCATTTGGGGGTTGTTTCTTTGTTTCCTCATTTTGGTTGTCTGTTTGGGTTTGTGACTATGTTTTAAGTAGATCCTCTATACCTCTCAATCTCTAGTATAGGACAGTGTTAAAGGCTGTTTCTGACTAATTGGATCAGGCAGAGACTCAAAGCCTCCAGAAGACCACCTCTGTCTACAGACATGCAGTCCTTGGGTTACATCGTATGTCGTTTTGTGGTTACGTCGCCATCTCCCATTTACAGTATTTATAAAGAAAAAAAGTTCCGTCATTTCGACTTATGTACATATATGCTTTATGTTTTTTATTACTTATTTACCACAAGTAAAGGTCAGGAGTTGTTATCTTTCTTTTAAATATTTTTTACTATTTCACTTCATTACTGCTGTGTATGTGCTCCATGTGAGTGACATAGGTGCTCATGCAGGTGGGTTCCGACGGCAAAAATCACGTTGTCCCGCCCTCCCATAGGAACAGATCTCCAAAGTAACCTGAGGACCTACTGTAATAGGATTCTGACTTGGATTACCCCCAGGCAATTGTCCTCAGGCGTGGTGAGTTTTTTTTCAACAATTGCTTCTGCCTGGAGGCTACTTTTAATCTCTTAAGCGGCCTCAGGGCGAGGTGTTTTCCAATAGGGGGTGTTCTGTCGTCCAGAACACCAGGCGGGGCAGATGTCTATGGGGAAAGATGTCCTCCACTGCCTGAGGGAATGACCAAGCCCAGGAAACTCGGGGTGTCTGCCTTCTGAGCTCTATCCCCCGAGGCCCCAGTCCTGGGTTCTGCTCTCACAGCTCCAGTCCACTTCACCCTCCCTCTGCCAGAGCACAAGGTGGGTGGCTCCACAGGGAGTTTAGTGCGTTGGCCCTTTAAGAGGGTGCCCGAACTTTCAGCTGCCACTCCCTGGCAGACAGCACCCCATGCTTTTCCCAGCCAGATGTTATGTGGGTACCCTCCTCAGTTTGGTGCTCTCTGCTGGGGAGCCCAGCTTGGGGATTAGATCCCCGAGTTCTCCGTGGCACCCCCACAGCTGAGATATCTCTCCGGGACTTCAGTTGCCGTCTGTGGGCGCCCGGCCAGCCCTTTCGCGCCTCCGCCCCTCCTACCAGTCTCTGCGTCTCCACCTTCGGTCCTTGGGTATCAGGTTCTCTCCTGTGCGTTTTCCGTTGATTATTCAGGAAGCCTCTCCGTGTTTCCGTTGTAATTCCAGCTTGTTCCTGGGAGCCTGTCCGTGCCTCAGTATGTTCCTGGGAGCGTGTCCGTGCCTCAGTGTTGTTTAGAATGCTTCCCCCTTCTCCATTTTCAGAGTCAGCAACATGGCACTTCTATGACCCTGTCTCCATAGTCACATCTCTCACTCCTATGTTCTACTCTTAACTTTCCTTTAACAAAGAAGTGCTACATAAAACGTTTAAATGAAAACAAACCTGTTTAAAAATGTAGGCTGGCCCGGCCAGCATGGCTCAGTGATTGAGTGTCAACTTGTGAACCAGGAAGTCATGGTTTGATTCCCCATCAGGGATCGGTCCCCAGTGTGGGGCGTGCAGGAGGCAGCCAATCGGTGATTCTCTCTCATCATTGATGTTTCTATCTCTCTCTCCCTCTCCCTTCCTCTCGGAAATAAAAAATATATATATATTTTAAAAAGTAGGCTGATATGCCCTATAAAAAGCATAACAACCTACAGTTAAAACTGTAGGTTAATTTTTCCAGGTACATTAGATTTTAAATATGTTGGACTTAAATCTACAAATTGAGGATTATGTTTGTAATACTTTATACATTTATAATGGTCCACATGAAACCTATTAGAAAATCTGGAGAAACAAAAGTTAAGACACCTGTTTTAAATAATTTTTGGTACAAAGCAGAGGACTTTGAAGAAATGAAACATTTGCTATAAAAACACTTAAAAAGAAAGCAGTTAGTAAAGTACTGATCTTATAAGGAATTCTAAAAAGAGCCGACGGGAAGACATTTCCAATGGCATCCTCTTAGTTGTAACGGCAACATGAACTCTACTTGCTCTCCCGCTACGCTGACCCCCCGAGGAGCTCATCTATTAATAATTGTAAGTGAAGCCTCTACAGATCGTTCCTTATCTGCACCTTCAGACCAAAAGCGTTCTGAGTATCAGGTCAGCCTCACATTCAAGGACATAAAGCTGGACTCATCTTTCTCCAAAATGCGATTTGCTGGCCATTCTTCAGTCACCAAGGGCATCTGAGAGTCTGTCACAATCCCTCCTCTGCATGAAGTTAGACCATAAACCTTCCCTTTTCTTTGGAGATTCTAGCTCTCCTGCTCATTTCATGTTCTGATGGTGTGAGCACACCTGATGTGCTAAGTGTAACGCCTCAGGCCTGGGCTATGGCCACCGGCCGCTGAACTGCTTCCTGCCTTCCTCTCCTCCAATCCTCTGTTACTCTGCGGACAACCTAATTCCCGAAAGTCCAACTCTTTCTGTCCTCAAATCTCTACTGCTCCCCAACACAGACTTCCTAATACTGTGGCCACTCCCGCTTCGGGTTCAGTTGGAAGATCTCTAACCCACCCTCATCTTGTTTCAAGGAAAGCGTAGGTGTCGTCCAGCAGCCAGGCTGCGGAAAAACAGAGAAATCAGTTCTCAAACGTGGCCCCAGAGCTCACCGCTACCCAGGACGGGTGCACTGCAGCTCGATATAGCTGGAGGGAGAAATCTTCAGCTGTACTGAAGAGGTGGCTTAATGTTAAGGTGGTTTTTTTAATTGATTGACTTTAGAGAGAGAGAAACAGGGGGAGAGGGGGGGGGGGGGGGAGAGAGAGAGAGAGAGAGAGAGAGAGAGAGAGAGAGAGAGAGAGAGAACGAACCATGGATTTCTTGTTCCACATACTTAGGCATTCAACTGAGTTTGCATGCGTGGGGGCACAATCTTTATATCTCACACAACCTGAGATCGAAAGACAGGTGAAGAATTAGGAAAGGATAATTTTTCCTTTTTGACATAGGCTTTAGGCAGAAGATAAAAATAAAAAAAAGGCTTTTGCTTGCAGATGTCAAATCGCTGCCTATCTGCGCAACGAGTGGTTTCAAACGTCCGTCTAGAACAGTGGCTCCCAACGACTTCTGAATCTCAAAACTTGTTTTCATTAACTCTCTTGCCTCCAAGGGAGCTTAACTTTTATTATTTACTGACCTACACGTAGGATTCTTACCGGAGGCATTCCCCTGCCAGTACCTCTAGGGGGTGAGTGATAGTTGGGGGGTGGGAGGGTCATTATTGTAGGAACAGAAATCTTTGGCCCAGTGACTCGTCAATGTAGGGCCATTTATTATTATTTATTTTTTATTTTTTTTATTTTTTTATTTTTTTTTTTAATGTAGGGCCATTTAATTAGTAAGTCCCAGAACAACAGAAACGTGACTTCCATTTATCTGACGAGTCAGCATCACATATTCCTCTAGGGTGCCAGGGACACAGTGGACCAATGTGGTGAGACAGTCTTCTCCTGAGGCTGGCTTAACCATGTGACCCTGTGACCACGCAGGTGGTGAGGGGGACCTCAGCCACTGAGGGATCTTCCAGTCTCTACCCCACTTTCCCTCCTCCCAACGGACTTCACCAGTCTTCTCCACTATTGTTATTGCAGTTTGTAAATGCCTATTTAATTTTTCAATTCACCACAGAATCTTTAAAAAAAATTTACTGATTGATTTTAGAGAGAGAGGACAGGAGGGAGAGAAAAGACAGTAGAGAGAGAGAGAGAGAGAGAGGAGAGAGAGAGAGAGAGGGAGAGAGAGAGACACTAATTTGTTGTGCCACTTATTATGCCTCATTCATAGGTTGATTCTTGTCTGTGCCCTGACAAGAATCGAACCTGCAACCTTGGTGTATCAGGACGACGCTCTTACCAGCTGAGCTGCCCCACCTGACCTCACTACAGCATCTTAATGAAACCATCTCTTGCTTCAGATGCAAGATAGAAATTGCAATTTTGATTAAATATTTACTAATAAATTCACAATCGAGAGAAATAATCTACAAAATGTCAAATTTATTGTAATGTATAAAGTTAGAAGAAAATTATTTTGCAAAATACCATATTTTAGCATGTGTGGCTATATGTATTTTTACTCTTCTATTCACAAAACCTCTCCTTAGTTCCAAGTTCATTGCGTCTAGAAAAATCACTAGTAAAGTTGTCTTTGAAATATTCTATGTGAAGTTCACATGAGCAAGAAATCATTAATTTTTACCAATTAAAAAGTGATTTCACCAAAAACCAAACACACCATGATTCCATAGTGAAACATTTTAAGAAGTCCTAACTTTTCCCATCTTCATGGAGGTACACCAATGAATCAAGACACAATACTGCTGCCCAAGGTATAGTGCCTCTCCAGAAGCCTAAATATCTCCATGTTTAACACCCCTCTTCAGTCCAGAACTTTGATTTTGAATACACAGCACCGAGAGTTGTAAAACTACCAAAATATTTCAGTGCAACTGACAGGCAACTTGACCTTCTACAGGGAATCCTTTGTTTCAAATCTGAACAACTCATCCCCTGGCATAACCTGGAGCAATGACATGAAATTAGTGACAAAAGGTAGAAACTGTACCCTGAGTGGTTGACAGGTAGGATTTAGAAATCATAACGGAGAGTCTGAATCCTGGCTCTCCTACTTGCTAGCTATATGACTCTGGGCTACTTAATTTTAACCTTCAGATCTATAAACCAGAGGTAGCAGTTATGGCACGGGTTGCAATAAGGATTAAATGATATATGCAAAGCACTCTCTAAAACAAGCGTTCAGTAAGGGCTGGCTGTTGTTACTGTTACTTCTGTAAGTTGGGCAGAGAACCTCTGCGTGGTCCTGACGCCCATCTCAAAGGGTTTGGTCACATGCAACCCGAGCCTGGACACCTCTGAGCTCCCGCAGGGGACAACTGTGTCACCTGGATCTGCCGGCCCAATAGGGTGGCCACTGGCCACAGGCGGCGAAGGAGCCCTGGAGCTGTGTCCAGTCGGAATTGAGATGTGCTGTACATGTAAACACACATCAGGTTTCAAAGACAATAAGGAAAAAAGAACGCCTACTATCTCAATGAAAAATATTTGTTTATTGTTGAAATGATAATTTTTTTGGGGAAATACTGGGCTAAATAAAACATTAAAATTAATTTCACGTGCTTCTTTTCATGTTTTTTAAAAAATATTGATATCACCAAATTTAAAGTTACAGCCGTGGCTCGCCTTCTCCCTGCCTGGACAGAGCTGATGGAGAATCAGCACCTGGGAGCCCCGCCCACCCCCCTGCACCCCAGCTGCGCCGGAACGTGCGGCGAGGTGGTGCTCACGTTGGCTCCAGGGTATCAGCTGTTTGGCTGAAGAGGCGTCCTGGCCCTAAAGTCACAGGAATGCGAACGGCCTTGCTTCATTTAGGTACCTGCTCCCAAAAGGAAAGTGAAGGGGTGGGAAGCGGTGGCAGGAGTCGGGGAGAAAGAAAAAGAAACTCAAATTACGGGGACAAAATGCGGCAGGTGGGGAAGCAGGTGGGGATCAGTGAAGGGGACGTGCAGACTTCTGCTCCTTTAAAGGGGGAGCGAGATGCAAACAGAGAGAAGACCTGTAAGGAAGGACCAGGAAATCGCCAGGCAGATCCAGTCTTCCCCGCCCCTCGACGGCCTCAGCTCCGCCAGCTAGGCCCGGGCCCGAGGGCATCTGAGGTTGGGGTGCGGCGCGAACCTCCATCCGCCCCGGAGCTGGAGGGTTACGCGGGGCGTCTATCGATCTTTGGTCCGAAGCCGCGTTTCCCAGGACACACGGCGCACTGACCGGGACTCACCTGCTTCCGAGAGGCTCTAACGGCCTGCCCCTCCGCCACCGCCACCTCCGAGTCCTTCTGCAGAGAGCCCGCCCCCGCTGGCCCAGGCCCTACTCCCATTGGCCAGGCCGCTCGTCACTCCCGGACTCCCGGAGCTGTCGAGACCGCCATAGCAACCGAACTCGGAACTACATCTCCCGGCATGCTCTGCTCACAGGGGCTACCAATAAATGGGTGACGTTGTAGTCCGTTTTATGCAAATTTCAGTTAAAGACCACACCATTTTTCATTCCAACCGTTTGCCATACCGCCTTCCTTTTCGCCTTAGTTATCCTCTTCTTTAAAATCTTCCTTAACCAGATTAGTTGGATGCATCCTAACTAGTGTCTCGCATGCCAAAGGACAGACGCACTGATCCCAGATCGGAAGCTTGTGGTTACGCCTTCTGGAAGGGGGCGGGGAAGGAGAATCTTGTGCCCGCCTCCTTTGCGCTTGATGATTGGTTTACTGGAATGTCACTCCGTCCTCTTTCATCTTTATTGGTTCCCCTCTACGGGCTCCCTAGGTGGGCGGTGCTAGAGGCGAGGGGCGGTGAGGAGGCGCGGACCCCTTCTTCCGATTGGCAGGCTGTGTGTCCCCACCCACCTGTGGGCGGGGACGGAGGGTGGATGGGCGGGGCAGGCCGCGGAGCGAGATGAGCAGATAGGCGGGAGCGAGGGAGCGAGGGAGGGAGCGGCGGAGGTAGAGAGGAGCGGAGAGCGGGAGGCGCGCAGCTTGGTTGCTCCGTAGTACGGCGGCTCGCGAGGGAGAGCCCCTCGCGGACTCGGGGACGCCCGGAGAGGCGGGCGGGCGGGGATGGTGTGCGGGGCTGCGGCTCCGGCGTCCCTCCCCGCGGCGAGCGAGCTGCACTGATTTGTCCCGGGGGCGGCAGCGCGGACCCGCCCTGACATGAGGTGAGGAGCGGGCTGCTCGGCGGCCTGGGCCGGGGACGCGGCGGGCGGGGGTCCGCGCGGGGGTCGGCGCGATGGCCGCCCGGGGCTCCCGTCCCGAGGGCCGCCCTTCAGCCTTCGCCGCGCGCCCGGGAGGCGCGGCCACGGCGCCCCTCGCCTCGTCCTTCCCATCCTCCCGGGGGCGGCCGGCTGGCGGGCGCCCGGAGGCCGAGGGGCCGCGGCGCGCGGAAGGGGTGGCGGCCGCGGAACGGGCTTTGGGTTGAATGGGTGTCCGCCGCCCCTGTCGGCCGGGCGGGGTCCCTCCCTCCCCGGGGGGCCGGGGGGCAGCCGGTCGGTCCCTCAGGGCTGACCTCGCTGCCCTCGGCCGCCGGAGCGCGGCGCGCCGGCCAAGCCTCGCCTCCCCGCCCGCCTCCCGGGATCCGGAGCCCGCGGGGAGCGGCCGCGCGCCGCCCGCCTCAGCCCGGCCTCGGGTCCCGGCTCCTCGTGCGCCGGCCCAGCCCGGTGCGTGCCGGGCAGGGGGCGCCGCCGGCCGGCCGCTCCGCGCCCCGGGCTGCCGCGGGCCCCTCCGTGCGCCGGGAGCGCGTCCCCGGTGTCCGCTCCCGTCCCCGCGCACCCGCACGGGCCCCCGGGCGCACCGGAGCACCCTGCGGGCTCCGCTCGCTGGAACGGGGAGCTGGGACCAGAACCCCCGGAATGGAAGCCGCCGCGGAAGGGCTGGGTTTGCCGCTGGGTCCGCGAACAGCTGGGTGGGCACGTCCTCGGGCCCCTTTTGTGTGAGCCGGACGCGGAGGCTGGGCCCGGAGGGACGGAGTCGGGCTTCCCTGCAGCGGGAGGCGGCGGAGGGCCGGCAGCCTCCGGTGGGAAAGTTTCCCGGGAACTTCGCCCAGGCAGCGCCGGCTGACATCGCCCGACCCCGGCAGACGCGTTTCTTTGTGCCCGTCCGCCGGCGCCCTGCGCGGCGCGGTCCGGGGCGCACCGATCCTGGAAACAGGTCCGATGAGACGTGTGGATGATGAAGACAAATGCCGCACCACTGGGTGCACCCGGGGAGGCAGCCGGTCCGCGGGGCGGCAGCTTCACCACTGATCCCTTTGACCAGATGAGGGGCAGGCGGGGCGATCTCCCGGTCTGGGGGCAGGAACGGGGCCCAGCTGGCTGATGGGGTGCTCCGCTTACCTCTAAAATAGGCGTGTGTTGGTTGGGATGCCCTTGTTAGGAGATGACTTAAGGTGCTTAAACACCCCTCAAAGTTATGATTTCTATTTCTGAGAACTATATTTTTCTTTTAATTCCTTTTAATAGTTTACTTGAAACATTTATATTGTCTTAAAATATTGAGAGTGGGGGTCAGAGGGGAAAAAAGGGGGGACATCTGTAATCCTTTCAACAATAAAGATAAATTAAAAAAAAGAGAAAATATTGAATTCTGCCTGTGGGAGGTTTGATGAGAACCCAGGAACTTTTAAGTAATCTACATTGAGAAATATGGGACAGGAGTGATGGCATTAAAACTATTTGTAAAACTCCTTTAAGTAGCTCCAGTGAGGAGTTTCTGATGGAACTTTTCTTTAAAGGTATTTTTAAATCTAAGCGTGAGTGCATTGAAGTTGCTGCGGGACGCGGTGCGGTCACAAAACCATTATCACTGCCTGAGCAGGAGAGGAACGGACGAGGCTGTGATGTACTTTGGAACCTGAGGATTGTCCAGATACCAGGCATTGTGAAACGGGGCATAACACGAGTGGTGGTAGTTCCGCAAAACGTCTGTCCCTCTTAGCATTTTTTTTTTCTTTCAGATGACTCACGATTTTCTTTTTCTGAATGCTTATCTCTAATATCGGTAGTAGACCTCTACTTAAGTTTCTCTTTTCCCCAAATGCCTAGAGTGAGGCAAATTTAACTCTCCTGTAAGAGGCTCAGAGGAGGTGCTGATAAATTCCTCTACTCTAACCCATCTTTTTAATTTGCTGGAGTTGTCAATTACCAGGGCAGAGAATGAATTAATCACAAGAGGGTTGGGTTTATTACTCAGTTCAAATTCCACCGCTGTGGAGTTTTGTCTTCTGAATGGCCATTCCCTTCTGAGTGGCTCTCGTTGCTGGTGGGTTTCTCCGAGCCGGGACCTCAGATCGCTTACAGCTGCCTGAGCTGAGGTTCTGGTTCAGAATGCGGGTATTTGTCATCTCCCCTCAGAACCAGACTCCAGGTGGTGGTATGCTTCCTTCTCACTGAGTCTCCTCAAACCTGTCTCTCGGAGTGGATAGAGCGAGTTTTTCGAGTAACAGTGCTTTTTCACCTTAGGCTGCTAATGAAAAGGATGACCTTCGGATGTGTAACCTGCGCACTAAACCTTCCATAGGGCAGGCGCGTGCGTCATCATTGTATCCCCAGCGCCTAGGATAGTGCCTGGAGGAACTCACTGAAGTTTATGAGTGAACTACATTGCAGTGAGACCACATTTTAAAACCTTTACTTGTAAAGTTATGTTTATCACTTAGTAGCACTGATTGCAGAAATAAGATCCACAAGTACTATTCCCCAGGCATTTCCGGAAACTTGATTGGCTCTGGGAGGAGACAGCCTTTCCCATGACAGAGTGCTGGAGGTGATGAGCCGGGAAGAAGACGCCTCCCAACACATTTGCTTAGAGACTCCAAATGTAAACTTAAGCCCCAGTGTAGTGGTCAATGACTATGTTATCACTATGTCAGAATACCACTTTGTAAGCTGTATAAGCCCAACATAATGCTCTAAGAATTGGTTTCCAAAAACACAGAAAATTGGCACATTTTCCAATTTTGTTTTCTCTACTAATATGACCATCACTTCCTTCTTTTAGAGCAGTGGTTCTCAACCTTTCTAATGCCGCGGCCCTTTCATACAGTTCCTCATGTTGTGGTGACCCCCAACCATAACATTATTTTCGTTGCTACATCATAACTGTAATTTTGCTACCGTTAATGAATCGTAATGTAAATATCTGTGTTTTCCGATAGTCTTAGGCTCTACAGCAGCGGTTCTCAACCTGTGGGTCGCCTAAGACCATCGGAAAACAGATATTTACATTATGATTCATAACAGTTATGAAGTAGCAAAGAAAATAACTTTATGGTTGGGGGTCACCACAACGTGAACTGTATTAAAGGGTCGCGGCATTAGGAAGGTTGAGAACCACTGTTTGGAGTATAGCATGGGCCCCACAAGGAACAGCTTTGATCATGTGATTGAGGGCCCTGGGTTGTTAACAGCGCAGCCTCCAGAGCACTGGGTTTGACCACACATAGTCTGTGACTTTCATCGTCTGACCCCTCCATGCCTCAGTTTCCTCAGTTAAAAATGGGAAGAATAATAAAGTTTATATACTGCTAAGTACTCAAGACAACCAACTTTCATCCGTTCAGCTTAATCGTATATTTGAGAACCAAACTAATAATTTGTTTATGATGATCAGCTAATATCCCTGGTATTTTAAAGAAAGGCATGTTTATGGTAGAAAAACTGAAATATAGAAAAGTAAAAAGTTGAAAACTATAAATTGCTCATAAGTCCACTACCTGAGTACATATCTCATCAAACATCAAATCCTTTTGAGTGTGTGTGTGTGTGTGTGTGTGTAGTTTTTAATATATAATTTTTTGGTAACAAATATGGGCTCTTGCTATATACATGTATAATTATTTCATAGCCTGTTTTTTTGATTTTGCTTAACATCTGAATCTGTATTATCAGTTACAATAGTTTAGTAACTGAACATTCATTGTATGGAGCTTTGATCACCGAACCAGTTTATTTTTGTTATACATTCGTTTATTCCCTGCCCCACTGTTACCATAACTCAGCAGTGACTCTCCACCCCTACACACACCTCTGCTCTGTATATACTTGTGAGGTTTTTATCCTTAGAGAACTTTCTAGAAGTGGATTTGCAGGATCAAAGAACCTGCTAAGTTTTAAGGATTTTGATACATATTTCCAGTTTGCCATTTAGAAACGTCGTAGCAGCTTAGATTCTTACTGTGGTGTCCGAGTTTGGTTTCTCTCCCCCTCCTTTTCTCCGAATGGTTAGCCAGTGACAGGCCTAGTGAGTTATTTTTATTTTTAGGAAGAAGAATGGGATATTAATGTGACCTGCCTAGTAGTGCGATGTGGAAAGTCAGAAGATTCGTACACTTACAAGAGAGGTAGCCACCATTGGTCAAGTCTTTTGCCAGTTCATTCCGTGTCCGGAGAACTCTCCTGCTTTGAACACACCTTGGCACTGAGGCAGCAGTGAAGTCCCTTAGAGCCAGCAAGTAGCCGCCCAGGCTTTAGCTCCAGGGCCCGGGCCCGGACCTCGTGGTCACAGCGCTGGGCTGCCTGCTTCCCGGGCATGCTCTGTAGGGATCGGGGCACTTTTTCATTCCTGGTTTCTGTTCTGGAATAACCCAGAGGTTCCCTGGTAAGCACTAATTTATAGATCAGGCGGAGCACAGGTCTGTCGCCCTCTTGTTGAGGAGTTGGTCCCATAGCTTAGCTCCCAGGTCAGCCTCCTGCACTGTTGAGCATTCAGCTCTCAGCAGCTGGGTGCGCCCTGCAGGGCGAGCAGGCGGCCAGGCCCGGGTCCGGGGGAGGCCGCGGGCCTGGGAGGCAGCGCCGTGGTGTGCACTTGCCTTGCAAACATGACCACGGACAGGAGTGTGACGGGGTGACGGGGAGACGGTGGAGCCTGCCCGCCTGTCTGCCTTCCCCAGTTTGGAGCCGAAGGCGCCTGTGGCAGTTCAGTTGAGGAATGCGAGGGCCACACCGGAGAGAGGGCTCCGATCCACTGGGAGGTCCGTGCGAAAAAGACTTGTTAATAAGTAGTTGTTTATTAATAATAGATGATTAAAAACTAATGAATGATGTTCAAAGAGCATTACTGTTTTGTGACTAATGTTTGCAGTCCTCTAACAAGGTGAGTTTCAAGCAAGTGAATCTAAATGAGCTCTCCAGTGTTTCTGGTGAATGAGTGATTGGCAGTGTGTCTTGCTAGCTCATTGCCCGGAGAGAGCGCTGGGAAAGGGTTTTGGCTTCAGCTCCCTGGCCTGAGCTTGTCTGCTGCCGGCTCCGTTTGGGCCTTTCACCACCCCCTGCTCACTGCGAGGTGCAGGCTTCCCCAAGGCCGTGCCAAGTGGCACTGAATACGAATGGCACTGAGTAGTTTCTCTCCTAAGGGAATGGGAGAGCCCGGAGCCCGGCTCTCAGAGGGGGTGGCTGAGCTGTGGAGTCACCCGAATCTGAATGTGAAAACTACAAGGTCATCGCAGTGGAGCCGGTTGGCGGTTCTTGATCCTTGGTGGGTACAGTGACGCCTCCTCTCCTGGGGAGGGGGCATGCTTTCGTCCCCGTGGCTCGGGGAGCATTTTCTCTGTTTTCTCTGCTGGCGATGGTCTCGTTGGCCCTCGCAGTTGGTCTGCAGTCCTCTGTGTCCGGGCGTGAATGCAAGACACGGGTGGCTGCAGCCGGGAAGGAAGGCAGCGCCTGGCTGCACACAGCCGGTGACGGAGACGCTGACTCCGGGTGAAAGTGTGGGAACAGGATGCCATGGAGCCATGGGTTGTGTGCGTGTGCGTGTGCCCGTGTGCGTGCGTGTATAGGGCCATCACTTCTCCCGGACAGATTCCTGCGCAGTTTTATTGTGTCCAGAGCAGGGTGTTGTGCTGGAAGCTGTTTGATAAACAACACCCACTCCTCTGCGCTGTCTCTAAGTCTCTCCATCGTGGATCAGTGTTTTACAAAAGTCAACCCTTTCTGCTGTAAACGTAAAAGAATTGATTTTATTTTATTTTTGCCGTTTTAGCTCACCAATAATTGACTTTAAAAGCAAGGACTCTTTCAGCTTTTGGAACGATTGGACCCTCAGCAGCTCCGTCCTTGCAGAGCTGGGGTAGAGCATTTTGGTCACTGACATAGAGGCCGTGTGGCCAGCAGTGGAGAGACCTTGACCAATGGGTTCAAACCCAGTGCCCTTCCTGGTCTAGAGCGAGTTTCAGTGACAGACCCTTCCTTCCCTTCTCCCTCTCACCTGTAAACAGTAATAAACATTATTTATTAATGTTACTTGTCAATAATCAATACTACGGAGGTTCAGTAAACAGGGATATGCTTTCTGAGGTGACACTGCTTGTTTGCAGACGCCACAGGTAGTCACTTCAGATGCCGCTTCATATTCTTTAAGTCGGGAGGGAGGGCCTCAGTGGGGGTGCTGGGGGTTAGCTCTGGGGGGCAGGAGCTCGGTCTCCGCTGCTCCCTGCCTTTCCCGGGACCGGGACCGGCCCGGTGCTGGGCACTCAGGTGTGTGGAGTAGATTGGTGTTTGAGGACCTGGTTGCCTGGAGGCCAGAGTCACCCAAGTGCAGTGACCACGGGGTCCGTAGTGAGGAGAGGGGACAGGGCGGCGGCCTTTGGAGTCAGTGACCACGGGGTCCGTAGTGAGGGGAGGGGACAGGGCGGCGGCCTTTGGAGTCAGTGACCACGGGGTCCGTAGTGAGGGGAGGGGACAGGGCGGTGGCCCTGAGAGTCGGTGACCAGGAAGCCGATGTGAGTTTTACGCGGGCCATGGTGTGCTGTGTCTGAGGAGGCCGCTCTGGGGTCCTGTGGGAGGGAGTGGCTGGGGACCGGAGAGAACTGCTGAGCGCACTGCACTGTCCCTGCGCAGGTTAGCACCCTGCCCGCCCGCACCTTCTCTTCCCGTGAGGGTGACACGGTTTACCTCTGAGGTCTCCGATGGCGTGAGATGAATGGCGATTTGGGTCAACTTTCCGAGTTTCTGAGGAAAAGAAAACCCCATAAACTACTAGTATTATTTATCAAATGAAATAAAACAGTGTCAAAGATGAGGAGGTATTTTAACTTTTTAACATTGCGTTAGTTGAGGTTGTGAATAGGAGATGTTCTGTCTACGTATCTCGGTGAACGTAACATTAAATATATGGAATGAAGTTTAAAGCAGCTGTTTTCTGAGTCGAGTGTCCGCAGAAGCGGTTCGCTCCGGGAAAGTGCTCTGATCAGTGTGTGGGTGTGTGTGTGTGTGTGTGTGTGGGGGGTGCCCGCCTGCAGCCCGTCCCCCCGTTACTGCCTCAGCTCAGTCCCTTCAGCCGCAGGCCCGTCGTCAGCGTTGCTTTGAGCTCGGTAATGGAGTGGCATTGCGGTTGCGATTTGGCGATTTAAAAGTGTCCGGCTACAAAGCAGCTTATTAAAAAAAAGCAGCTTATTGAAGAAATGTTTGGGAATACGGAGCAGGGAAGGGAACGAGCCTGCCTGCACCTCTCTGCCCGGCGCCCCTCTCTGCCCGGCGCCCCTCTCTGCCCGGCGCCCCTCTCTGCCCGGCGCCCCTCTCTGCCCGGCGCCCCTCTCTGCCCGGCGCCCCCCTGCCTGGCGCCCTCTCTGCGCGGCGCCTCTCTGCGCGGCGCCTCTCTGCGCGGCGCCCCCCTGCCCGGCGCCCCTCTCTGCGCGGTGCCCCCCTGCCTGGCGCCCCTCTCTGCCCGGCGCCTCCCTGCACCTCTCTGCCCGGCACCCTCTGCCCGGCACCCCTCTTTGCCCGGCGCCCCTCTCTGCCCGGCGCCCCTCTCTGCCCGGCGCCCCTCTCTGCCCGGCGCCCCTCTCTGCCCGGCGCCCCTCTCTGCCCGGCCCCTCTCTGCCCGGCGCCCCTCTCTGCCCGGCGCCCCTCTCTGCCCGGCGCCCCTCTCTGCCCGGCGCCCCTCTCTGCCCGGCGCCCCTCTCTGCCCGGCGCCCCTCTCTGCCCGGCGCCCCTCTGCCCCCGATAATGACCGCTCCTCGCCGGGAGGGGTCAGCCTGTCTAATGACCCGAGGTGAGGGCTGGGAAGGGGCTTAGTCTGGGACACAGGAAGGAGGTTGGGACTCGGCACTGCCGGGGGCCGCCGGGGGCCCCCGGGGGCCAGGAAGGCCCGTCAGCCCGACGCTGTGGCCAAGGCACACCCGTCCCACCACCCCTTCTCGCTCTTCGGAAGAAGCTGGAAACCTGGAAACGGGTTAATAGGAAATCTGGGTTTAATGTGGGTCACAGTTCTGAAACACCCCGGGGGTCAAACAGCCCTGCTGCCTTCCGGCTGGCAGCCTCGGCCCGGTCAGTTTTGCTGCCTTTCCCGCCCAAGGCCGGGCGTTACCAGGCTGGGGCCGCCTCCCGCCTTCTCCCGGCCGCCTGCGCCGCTTCCTGCCCCGTCCCAGCACTGGGCAACCCATCTCACAGCCATCTTTGGTTTGCCTGAACTTGCAGGGTTTGATGCTACCAGCGAGCCTGAACGTTTAGTGAACGGTCATTGACCTGACAGATGACTGGGCAGCCAGCCACCTTGCTGGAATCCTTAGTCCCAGCAGCGCATCGCTCACCGATTCAGTGCTTCTCAACATGCTAACATCATAACGTGGTGCCGCCTTAGCACCTGGTAATTGGTCCTAATGCAGGCGCCATCCCCCAGGCTGAGGGCAAGCAGTACCGTGGCACACCCGTCACCGTTGACGGCTCTGTGCTCGTGAGGTGTGAGTGCCCATGGCCCTGGGGACCTGGCCTTGAACCAAGGCGGGATCTCCGCCTTCCAAGACCTTACGTTGTTTTCCTGTTTGTAAAAGGTGACTTGTTTCTAGGGCTCCCCCGTCATTTTCCACGTCTTCGTGGACATGAACGCCCGCAGCAGTGGTGGGTGCTAGTTACCCTGTCAGCTCCGAAATTCAGCTTCATTCTCCTAAGTTCTGCTAAACTCCAGACTCAGCAAAAGTCTGAAAGGACTTGGGGACAGTTCCTTATTAAGCTGGGGATGAGAAAACCAAGGTCAAAGCGGGGGCCGTGCAAGGGGGCCTTTGGGAGCCTCTGTCTGACCCCCACGGATCCCTGAACTGTCCTCTAACCCACACACTCCTCCCTCCAGCTCCTCCCCACAGAAGACACGGGCTCGAACCACGTGCGCCTGTCATTTCCTTCTCTGACGCCAGACTCTCAGCCTGAGTTTCTAACTGTCAGGAGATTGAACTGCAGTGTAGGTTACCTGGGTCAGCGCGCTCTTAGGTTAGTGTCTGCCTCCTGGCAACGTCATAAAACGTGTGCTGAGTGTAAGCAGCCCACCCCCCCCAGGAGCTGGTGGGAGGGGAGGAAAGGAAAGGGACAGGAAGAGAAGGATTGTGGGAGAGAGGACAGAGCTCAGTGCCACCGTTTCCTTATTCATCGCTGTATTTGCTGAACTTCTCACTTGCAAGTGGAAAAAGCACAGGTGTCTTAAGAAAAATGGAAATGGGTTGCCTCTCGTACCTGCTAAGTCCAAGCTCTCTCGGGCCTGGCTGATCACGTGCCTGAACTAATCACCGGGGCCCGGGAAATCGGGACTCTGACTGCTGTGTGGGCCTTTGGGTCCACCTTTTGTACCAGCCGGCGAGGTCAGTACCTAAACTCCTGGAATCCAGAGAAGAGGGAGAGGGGGATCAGTTACCAGAAGCAGGGATTCTGGGCAGACAGCACACATGTCCACACTCACCCTGTATGGTGCTCCTGTGGGGAGGGCCGATGGGACCCTTCTTTTTCTGTTTTAAATTTGTTTTTATTGATCTCGGAGAGGGAGAGAGAATCACTGATTGGCTGCCTCCTGCACGCCCCCCACTGGGGATCGAGCCCGCAACCCAGGCATGTGCCCTGACCGGAACCGAACCTGGGACCCTTCAGTCTGCAGGCTGATACTCTATCCACTGAGCCAAACAGGTAGGGAAACCCTTGACACTTTTCCTGACCTGACAGTATGCCCCTTTAAACGATATCCTTTAATAAAGCAAAACAATAAATCAAAGTAATAAAAAACTATCTCCTCAGTAAAGTTTGCTTTTTAAAATTAAATGCTCTACGTGCTGCCCACAGAATTTGTGTTGTTTCTATTAATTTTAAAATAATACATTTTACTATTTGGTGATTCCTCTAGAGCTGCGGTTTGCCGCTCTGTTGACTCATGAGTTTGCCGTCCACTGGACTAGACTAAATGTTACCGTGTAGTTGGGAGCTGTGAGGATTAGGCAATTGTGGCATATTGTGTGCAAAGAGGTAAAGGGGAGTATATGACAGTGGTCGGCAAACTCATTGGTCAACAGAGCGGTTTGCCGACCACTGCTCTAGAGCAAGCATGTCAAACTCGCGGCCGGCGGCCCGGCGTTTGACATGCTCGCTGCGGACAGAAGGAAGTGGGGGCGACGCAGCTGTGCTGTTGGGTCACCTGGGTGCGGACTGAGGCCGTTACCTCGCCGTGTGCTGCTGCTCTAAGTGCAGGTTTCTCAGTGCCTCCCCTGTGCCGCCGTCTCTCCGGGCCCCCGGTCGGGGCTTCTTAACCTCAGGCCCCGGGAGCTGCTGGGAGAAGGTGCCCGGCCCTGGGCCAGCGGGAGCTGGAGGGGGCACCTTTCCGCAGCCGTTCGCTCTGTTTTCAATCGGGCTCCAGGAAAGACAGCAACTTGACCTTCCTCAGAGGGCATGGCCAGTCTGACTTCCGCTCTCAGGGACGGGTAAGAGCAGGTGGAGAGCTGTGTCTCTTGAAGAACATGCTGCGCTGACTTTCAAGTCCGTATCTGCCGCGTCATTGGTTTCACACGTTTGACTTCAGCGATTCCTTCCAGAAACTAGTTCCTGGGCCTTCTTCCTTCCTCTCAGGCCAGCTTCCTCCGGTTCACTTCCCTCTCTCTGCAGCTGGGGCCGAGCCGATGACTTAGCCCTTCCTTTTCTGCTGTCCTGTCACTCTGGCCGCAGCCTCCATCCAGACCGGTCAGCGCTGTGCTGTTTCCTGTCTCTGTGCTGCTCGCAGCTGGCGAGCCCCAGCGTGGGCTTGGTCCCTCCTGCTGGCTGTGCTCAGCTCTGCTCCTCTCAGCCTCTCCCTCCTCAGCCATGGACCCGCCTCTGCCCTCCCCACCCCGCCTCCGAGTCTGCCTCCTGTGGGGGCCACGCTCTTCCTCCCTCTTCCCCTGGGCTTCTGGGATGGGAGGGAGGAGGAGGAGGTGTCCCGTCCCTGGCCCTCGGTCTGTCCTTCGCTGTGGCCTGAGACTTGGCGCCGTTCTCTGGGCGCGTCCCTCCGGCTGTGCCACAGCTGTATCCTGCTGGACGGCTGCGTGGTGACAGTCCCTGTCCTCACTCCTGCCCCTGCCCCATCGCACAAACGACCCCGCCGCGGGAAGCCCACAAAGGAAGCACTCAGGAGGACCTGCCGGCTGGCGGCGTCCCGTGGCTGGGGGCCTGAGGCGGGGGGAGGTGAGTCCAGGCTGAGGCCAGCACCGGAGCAGGCGGGGGCCTAAGGGCCACAGTGTTCCTGAGAAGAAAGCCACGTGCGGCCCCGAGAAATGGGAGAGGGAGGCAGGTCCGACCATGCAGGGCCTGGCAGGCTGAGAACAAGGTGTGCGCCCTCTAACGCCCGATCTGAGCTGGGCTCATCTCTGTCCCCCGGGTCCGGGTCCGGGTCCTGTGCCCTGCTCCTCCTTCACCTCTGCCCAGGGTCGTCTCACTTGACCCCGTGCTCTCTCGGACTGTGGCATCTCCTGTCTGCCTCTCAGCCATGTTTCTGAGAGTCGTCTGTGTCGGCTGTCTTTGTTCCCGTTCCCTGTGGCAAAGTGGAATGGGGAAACCGAGGCAGGTAGCTGAACAAAGTGGCCGAGCAGTTTACAGCCAGATAATAAACCTCACGGTCGTAACCTTGCGCACGCAGACCACGCTGGGCAGACGGCGGTGGTTCTGGCCCTGGGCGCCTCTTCAGTGGCGTTCTTCGAAGGTGACACTGACTGAGATTAATCTCTATGCTCCCTTCGTTGTTAATCCTCCCCAGAGGACATTGGATTGTTAGAGAGAGTGGAAGGGACGGGGAGAGACAGAGAGAGAGAGAGACATCCACTGGTTGCCTCCCACACGTGCCTGGCCAGGGCCAGGGACTGAGCCTGCAGCCGAGGCACAGTACGTGCCCTTGACCAGAATTGAATCTGAGCCCCTTCAGTTTGCAGGCCAATGCTCAGTCCTCCGAGCCACACCAGCAGGGCTGAAGCATCAGCATGTTCCAGGACACACCTGGAAAGCTGATAAATATCCTATATCCCGAGACCTCGCCTGAAATGCCCGCCTTCAGAAAACACAAAAACCCTGAGACAGAGGACCCAGTGCTGGGTCTCAGACACGCCCCTGCCTTCTTTCTCCAGGCTGTGTCTCTGCTTTCTTTCTCCTGAGCTCTAGGCCCCTGAGACCTGCAACCAGGGGGTCTGTGGGCACCGCAGCTTGTCCTGGGCTCACCCCGAACCCGTCTCCCAGATCCCTGCTGTCGCCTCTGTACCGTGCTTCCTGCGCCCGCACAGCCCGCGGTTCCTCTCTGAGCAGCCTGCGGGCCCTCTCCCGAGTGCGCGTTCGCCTCGCACGCTGACAGCCCTCCTCTGTGCTGAGTCCGCGGCTCTGAATTCCTCCTGCGCTGAACTCGGGAACCGGGAGCCGCCGCCGTGAAGTCTGCCCCGGCCCTCCGTGATTCCCAGGCAGTTGTTTCGTGACCTTTTTGTGACATTCAGCACGTTCTTCTGTAGAAACACTTGATTTGTTGGTTTTCTGTGCCTTGTACTGTTCCCTCCCCTCTCTCATATCTGGGACCTCACTGTCTCCGCTGAGGAGCCGTTATCCATTAGTGTCGCCGTCCCTGCCTTTCCTACCCTCTGTCTCCCGGGACAGTCACCTCCACCCGAGAGTCTGGCTCCAGGAATAAGCCCGTCACCTGGGCCCCCGGGCGCGGTCCTTCCTTCTGAGCTCCAGCTCTTCAGCGCTGCTGTCCTCCTGGGCTCCTGACTCCGGTGTCCAAAACTCAGCCCGCCCGCCGGCCTCTCTGCCTGTTCCATTTCGGTGGCTGATCGTGGTGTCAGCCTTTTGCTCACTCTTTCAGCGACTGACTGAGCACCTGCTGTCGACACCCTGAGGCCTCACAGACAAAATATGGGGCTGTCTTTGTCTCTGGTTCCGGACTCCGAGCCCCCTGAGTCCCTCGGAATTTCCTGAGTGATAGGAGTCTGATATTCCGAGGAGCCCTGTAGACCTTACCTGAGATTCTGCTAATGAAGCGACTTTCACCCCCCCCCCCCCGCCCCCCGCCTTCCCCAGCTGCCACCGCCACCTGGGAGGGGAGAGGGACTGGGCTGGAGTTCAGTCCCATGGCCAGCGATGCACTCACAGGCCTCGGTGGTGCCCCATGGAGAAGTCCCAGGGCAGCGAGGGGAGCAGCTGGTGTGGTGGGCGCTTAGGGACGGGAAGGTGGGCAGCGGCTGGCACAGAGGCCGCGAGGCCGTGAAAACCCTGCCCGCCCGCACCGGCTCCCTGAGTCTCTCCCACGTGGTTGTTCACGAGTTGTGTCCTTTACAGTAAAAGTGTGAGCCCTAGTATCGCGCTTTCCTGACTTCTGAGTTGTTTCTTTCTTTTCTTTTTTTAAAAGAATATTTTTATTGATTTCAGAGAGGAAGGAAGAGGGAGAAAGAGATAGAAACATCCAGGATGAGAGAGAATCATTGATTGGCTGCCTCCTGCAAGTCCCCCACTGGGGATCAAGCCCACAACCCAGGCATGTGCTCTTGACCGGAATCAAACCTGGGACCTTTCAGTTCACAGGCCGATGCTCTATCCACTGAGCCAAACCGGCCAGGGCCTGAGTCGTTTCTAATGAAGGATTGAACCTGGGGGGCAGGCGTGGGATGCCTGGAATTTGTAATCTGCCTGGTACCTTGCGGATACTCAGGGTGTAGCTGACATCAGGTGGGACTGAGCCCTGCCGCTGGAGTCTGCATTAACTCCAGGAGGTGGTGGCAGAGCTGCTGGTAGCACCCAGCCTCTGACTGTGGGTGTCTAGATGCCTCTACACAGCCAGGGCTGCAGAGTGGCATTTCTGTTTGTGATGGACCACTTGTATGATACCCGAAAAATTCCCATCACCTAGTGACGTCATGGCAGTGCAGTTCGTGGTGATGCTGGGGTAGAGGAACCTGCTGCGCTGCCAGTCAGTCGTGTAAAGGCACAGCACATGCCATGTGCACAGTACATACAGGCACAGCACATGCCATGTGCACAGTACATACAGGCACAGCACATCCCGTGCGCACGGTACATAAAGGCACAGCACATCCCGTGCTCACGGTACATAAAGGCACAGCACATCCCGTGCGCACGGTACATAAAGGCACAGCACATCCCGTGCTCACGGTACATAAAGGCACAGCACATGCCGTGTGCACAGTGCCATGACTGGATAGTGACATAAACGACCGTGTTACTGGCTATGTGCTTACTGTACTGTTTATCGTTAGGAAAAGAAGTTTGCTGTGAACAGCAGCCGTGTTAGCGGGCAGCAGCCTCCTGCGTCTCGTGTTTACGAGTCTCCCGATGGCATCGTGGTCTCTTGTGCTTCATTTACTCTCCCGTTGTTTGTACAGTAACTGCTTACAGCTCTTAGCCGGGGGGGGGGGGGGGGGGGGGAGGCGGGAGGCTGGACGGTGCAGCCTCCATGTGGAGCAGCTGTCGTCCTCGGTTTGTGTTGAGGGCTCTCTGTGATGTCCTCACACCGACGAATGGGCCTCACGACTCATTTCTCAGGACGTATCCCTATGGTTAAGCGGCGCCTGACTGTAGAGCATGGACTCGGTACCTGTCCCACGCCGGTGGGTGGCCAGGCAGTGACAGCTGAGCCCGCTAGCCTGGGTCCTTGGCTCCGACCTGCCGGTTCTGCCCCTGCACTGAGTCCAGGCCTCTTCCTCTCCCCGGGGTTAGCCCAGGGGCCTCCTTTCCACGTCACTGCGGGCTCTCGGCTGCGGCTCCCGCCTGGGTCCCTGATGCGCTGGGTGTTGCCTCCGCATCGTCACAGGTGCGCGGTCAGGTGCTGCGTCACGGCATCCGCCCGTGCCCCCCTCCCGCGGCCGCGCTCTCAGACGTGGGGTCAGGACGCGGGCCTGTACCGTCCGACGTCGTGGAGGACCGGACCGCAGGAGCGCTGCTTTGTGTGCATTTAGCCGTCTGTTTGTCAGATTAACAATGAAAACTTGAGAAATTTATTGAAATTGTCTGTAATTAACCCATTTCATGCTTATGTAAGTAACAGTTTTTCAATGAAAGCTGTCTTACAAAACAAAAAGTACTTAGTGAGCAGAGAGCCATCATGTACATTTTGTAGGTTCTGTAACGTCTGCCTGAGGAGAAGCGGCGGGTCCCGTGTCTGCCCCGCCGCCAGCCTGCTGCGTGTTTGGGTTGAAGTAGTTGAAGAAAATCTGTCCTCACAGACATGTAGTGGGAGAAAGCAGGAGTCTCTTAACGGCATTTTCAGAAAGTTGTGGTTATTCTTTGATACTATACCAAAGCTTAACCTGGCGGTGTCGTACGGGTTAGTTGCAGTGTGGAACCTGAGGTCACATGAGTGAGCTTTCCCTGTTCTGTTGCAGTAAAATCTATTGCTCCATCTTGCAGTCTGAGGGACGTCTTCCCAGGGGGGTGTCTGTAACGTGTACTGGTTGGTTATTGGGGAAACACTGGTTTGCGGAGTTCTGTAGCTCCTGCAGATACATTTCACTAAACAGTATCACAAAACCCTGTTAATGCCCCCACTTACCTTACTAGAAAATTCACAAATGGCTGAAACAACTTTTCCAAATGTCTAATTTCCACTCAAAAGCTCAAATTTTATCATTAGCACCCAGTACTGTGAGTTATTTTTCTTGAAGCAACGAGTTCACTTCGTTTATGAGCCACCGTCTGCCGGACACTCAGGTCTGAATAGCCATGGCTTTCCGGATGCTGCTCTTCTAGATGGAAAGCGTTTCCGGAGAAAAGCGCTAGCTCAGCTCGCAGCCCTGTTGCGCAGGCGCGTCTCCTGAGTCACCAGGCCTCGGCCCGCCGTGCGGTGCCTGTGCCTCCTGCCCCTTCGTCAGACGTTAACCACCCTCCCAGCTGGGCCTGTGATGCAGTGATCCTCCCTGGTGACTCATCAAGGACATTCTGAAGTGAAACTTCTTTTTCAAAATATATTTTTACTGATTTCAGAGAGGAAGGGAGAGGGAGAGAGATAGAAACATCCATGATGAGAGGGAATCATGGATCGGCTGCCTCCTGCACGCCCCGCACTGGGGATCGAGCCCACAACCTGGGCCTGTGCCCGTGACCTCCTGGTTCATAGGTCGACGCTCAGCGACTGAGCCACACTGGGGGGCCGGAGAGACTTTTTGGATGAGCGTGTGGCAGCGGAGAATCCAGTGCCCGCCAGCGGCTCGGTGCCCTGCTGAGGTGGCGGCAGCTCTACCCGCCCGGTGATGGTATCAGGGCCAGCAGACAGACAGGGAAGGGAGAGCAGTGCCTGGCTCTGACTTGGATAATAACACTGACCTTCCAGATCCCTGAAGGCTCCTGGGAACCTCGGGGTCCGGGGGCCGCACGGAGAACCGCTGCCTCTCAGGTTAACGCTCCAACCTACGCACATCCCTGCCACTTTGCTCCCTTCCATCGGCGCCTCGCCTGCCTGACTCCGGGCGCCTGCCTGACTCTGGTCGCCTGCCTGACCCCGGGCGCCTGCCTGACTCTGGTCACCTGCCTGACTCCATCACCTGCGCCTCGAGCTGCGGTCCTTCGCCTCCCAGGTACCTTCCCACCCACTGTCCGCAGCCCGATGCTCCTCCGCCCTCTGCCTCTGTGTCTCCAGCTGGTCTGGCCTTCGAAGCCGGATGGGTCCCGCCCGGCTTCTGGTCACTCCCCGTCAGCCGCCCCTCCCGGCCGCCTGCCTCGACTTCTCTCCGTCTGCTTACTGGGCTCCTGTGGTTCAGTTACTCTCCTCGTCCTGCCCGAACAGGAAGGCGTTCTCAGCCCTCTTGTGACTTAACCTTCCTCATGCCGTGTACTGAACCTTTTTGGTTCTAAGTAAGGGAAACGCGGACAGACAGGAGTGGCGTAGATGCTGGACGTCTCCTCCAGAAATGCCATGATAGTAGGTCCAGCGGAGGGATCGCTGACCTCCCCCGTGACCATGGATGACCCCCATTTCCTAGTCAGGAAGCTCTCCCGGGTTTGTCTAGCTTCTGGGTACACGAAGCCCAGGTCATCGGTTAGTGACCTTGAAGGTGAGAGAGCAGAGTGGTGCCTGGCTCCTGGGAAGTAGGGTTAGAATGCCTCTGGTGGTACCTGACCCCGCCGATCGCCTCCACCTCCACAGGAATGCGGGAGGCCTGGGTGAGGGGCTGGCACGTCCCAGCTGAAATCTCGGTTCCGTATTCCGGAGTGGACGGGACGTACCCTCCGTGACAGATGGGAAGCAGCACCTCGCATCTGCTACCACGTGTGTAAAGCAAACCTCACCCATGGCGTTGGGCAGCTGAACGGAAATACACAATTGTCGCATCACCACGAAAGCACACAGGAGCCGTCTGACCTGTGGAATGGCATCCGGCACACACCAGCGTTTAGGAGGGCGGCGCACTCAGGGCTTCCGTCTGCCTTTTAATTAGAGAAGGAGCAGGAGTGGTGATAAAATATTCTCCCAAAGATGGCCGGACGTTCCTTCAATCCTGAGGTCCCATACACTCGGGGGGTCGCAGCCGTGCTAGATGCATCCGGCAGTTACGCCTGTAATTTGTGCTCAGAAATAATTGTGTTCATATTGGCTTTATTATGAAATACATTACCTTCCAGATCGCTTCTCAAGCTGGTGGTTCAGTTTACAAAGCCATTAACCAATATATAATTTTACTGCAAATGACGGGTTTGAGCTGGACGGGCCTGTGGGCCTGGTTTGGTGGTAACTCTGAGCTCTTACAACTGCAGCCGGTAGCAGCCAGATGCTCTCGGGAAGGGGCTGCTGAGTCGGAATGTCCTGAGGAGTCTTTTGTCAGATTCAAAATGTTAGCAAAGATCTGAGCTGGGATGGTGGGATGACACTCACCCATCTGCTTTGGGGCTAGCTTCTTTGTGACATTCCTGAACCTGCTTAGAGAGCAAGTTCTAGAACCAAGAATTACTTAAAACATTTGTGCAGTCCTCGCCAGTTGGGCTCTGGATAGAGCGTCGGCCTGTGGACTGAAGTGTCCTGGGTTCAATTCCGGTCAAGGGCAAATGCCCGGGTTGTGGGCTCGATCCCCAGTAGGGGGTGTGCAGGAGGCAGCCAATCAATTTTATCATCATTGATGTTTCTCTCTCCCCCTCTTCTTCCTCTCTGAAATCAATAAAATATGTTAAAAAAAGAGATTTGTGCAAACAGTGGCAGTTGGAACTTGAAAGCGACATAATATGTAGCTATGCGCATTTTCCACTAGTAAAGCGTCTTCGGTGAGGCAACTGGCCAAGGTTTATTATTATTATTATTATTATTTTATCCTCACACAAGTATACGTTTTTATTGATTTTAGAGAGAGAGGAAGGGGGAGAGAGAGAGAGAGAGAGAGAAGAGAGAGAGAGATGTGAGATGTGAGAGAGAAACATCGATCGGTTACCCTAACTGGGATTTGAACTTGCACCCTTTCAGTGTATAGGATGACACGCCAACTACCTTGAGCCACCTGGCCAGGCAAAACAAACTTCTCTTGCATTATACTCCCAGAAAACAGGGCATACAGTAAAAGCTTTAAAAAAATCCTTTGCATCTATATGTAAAATGGAGTTAGGTTCTGGGTTCAGATCATTATAAATGGAGTTTCCCCTACATGAATGTCTGGAGAGACATTCGAAAGTCACATGGGACAGTTCCTTGTATGGGACTGTTCTGAGTAGCCTGTTAAATGCCAGTGATGCCTCCCAATGAATGTGATAACCACAAAAAGCCATACATATTTCCAATTACCCGCTGCGGAATGACACACACCCATTGAGAGCCACTAATTAATGGAATCTTGGCAGGGTTAAAAGTATTTTAAAAAATGTTGCATGGTCATTTTAAAAATAACTTACATAATGAAAGAATTTCAGCACAGAAGAACAATTGCCTGTATTCTCACCGCCCAATATAAGCTACAATATTTTGTTCTCTGTTCCCCTTGCCTGTTTTTGTTATTTTTCTCTTACACATAACTTTTCCCATTAAAAAATGGGATCATCTTACTTGGCTTGATTTTACCTAATTCATGTATCTTTTTAAAATAACAAAATCTTTTTTATTTTTATTTGATTGTAAAATTAGCACAATCTCATGTTATATGCAAAGAAACACGGGCTTAATGTCTCTTTTTAACATTGAAAGTGGTGCTGACAGGTGGAGGGAGCCCGGAGCTTGGAGCAAGTAGTGGCCCTCAGTTTCCTGGTCTCCGTCAAGTGCTGGAGATGGTGGACGGGAAGTTCCTGCCCTGGGGCAGAGGGGCGGAGGGTGGGGGGGAAGGGACTGAGGGGCGGAGGGTGATCCCCGCCGGCCCCCCTGATCCTCAGTGGCTGCAGGTTCCGGAGGGCAGGGTGGGTGTCTGCTGGGTCATTAATCCATTAAACAAACGAGGGGAAGAAACACTGTATTTTGTTGGACTGTGAATAAACTTAGTTTCGTTTCTATCATGGCTATTTACCTTCATCACAAGTAAATAACTGGGTTAATCACAACGGCAAGCCTCATAATCCTGCCCCAATGGGATCGTTTATTAGTTGGAATAAGGATGCTTCCGAAGCTTTAGCACACCTGACTGTTGTATTTACGTCTGGAGGTGGCCTGGACGTTGCTGTTACTCAGGAGTGGGCAGCCCGCCTGTGCCGAGTGCTGTTAGGGGAGTTTAGGGTGTCCCCTGAGGAAGCGGGCTCCTTCCCCCCAGGCCTGTGGAAGGCTTGCCTGAGTCTCCCGGCTCCTCGGCACCTTTAAGACTTCTGTGTAGTGTGGTTTTCTTTCATTGTTGACCATTTTTGTCTGCAATGTTGTTTTCAGCTGTTAAGGCTCAAGATTTAGTTGCTCAGTTTCCTTGAATGACTTACTTTACGATTGGAATTTTGAAAAATATAATTTTAGGGGCCGGTTTGGCTCAGTGGATAGAGCGTCGGCCTGCGGACTCAAGGGTCCCAGGTTCGATTCCGGTCAAGGGCATGTACCTTGGTTGCGGGCACATCCCCAGTCGGGGGTGTGCAGGAGGCAGCTGATCGATGTTTCTCTCTCATCGATGTTTCTCTCTCTGTCCCTCTCTCTTCCTCTCTGTGAAAAATCAATAAAATATATTTTAAAGAAAAGAAAAAGAAAAAAAGAAAAACATAATTTTAAAAATGATTTGAGTGTTTTTGGGAGAGCGTTGGTTTCTGAAGGCCAGAGCATGTCGGCTGGAACAGGTTCTCGGACGTTCCCGCAGGCACCCGAAGCGCCGGAGGTCCTGGTGAGGCAGATGCTCCGGACGGCCTCCCGCCCTCACTCACTCACTCACTCGGTCGGGTGGGGCCCACGTTCGGCATTTCTAACGAGCTCCCTGTTTATTCTGGGCTGCAGGTCCCCGACCTGCACAGGAGAGAGACTGGGGGCCTGGCGTGTTTCTGGGGATCCCTTTGTGCTTCCCAAGATGTTAGAATTACCAGCGGCCCGGTGCACGGATTCGGCACTTTGAAAGGAAATGAATTAGAAGAAATATTTTAACATCGATATCCGCCCTTTCTCGATAAGAGAAGTGTCAACCAAATTCACGATCGGCAATGACAGATTGAAACACGCATGCGATTGTCGCCAGCGAGAGCTTTATATGTATCGCGCATTTGTGAGTCAATGTTTATTTTTAAATTGCCGGTGTGCGTCATATGTACTGTCCGGTTGGTTGGTCGGACGGTTGGACGTACGTATGGTTGCACACTTAGCCTTTTATATTTATAGATAAAGAAAAACTGGTTTTGGAACTTGAAGAGAAGGAAAACATAGGCATAACTGTGAAAGTATTGTGTGATCTTGTAATGGTTGTTAAAATTAACGCAACAAAAGATAATTGGAAATAGTTAATTTAAAAAAGTTTACCCTTTTAAAACCAAGAGTAATGCATATTCATAATGGAAAGTGTCATAAATACAGAAAAATTTCTATTCCAGAAGACAGGAAAAATTTCCCGATTACATTTTACCACTTGGAGATATCTTTTGTTAATTATTGGAGGTAATTTTCATTCAGAATCTCTTTTATGCATAGGACTTTGGTTTTATTTTTTCCCCAGTGAAATTTTTATTATCAAACAATACAGGCCCAATAGAATGAAAGAAAAAGATCATAAAGAACTCAGTCTCTCCAGACACAACTGCTGTTAACTTCCTGCACTTTATTATCTCTTTATACGAATATACCTGTTGATATGTATTATCCTGACTATGTAGTTTTATAATCTGATTCCTTATGCCAGTGGTCGGCAAACCGTGGCTCGCGAGCCACATGCGGCTCTTTGGCCCCTTGAGTGTGGCTCTTCCACAAAATACCACGTGCGGGCGCGCATGTACAGTGTGATTGTGGCCCATGCGCAGAAGTCGGTTTTCGGCCTGGGGGAGTCTATTTTGAAGAAGTGGCGTTAGAACACTCAAGGGGCCAGAGAGCCGCATGTGGCTTGTGAGCTGCGGTTTGCCGACCACAGGTTTATGCAATATTTTTTCATGTAATTCTGTATCTTTTTTAGATACAGAGTATCCTAATCTAAAAAACATAATTTGTACCAGAGTCTTTTCCAACAACCCAATACAACCCAGCATCCCCCCACCTCCCCTAAGTAGACGGTAGGACAAAGAGCATGTGAACTCTAAGGCTGTTGATATATTTGATCAGATTGTCTCCAGAAAGGGCTTAGGAATTGGTGCCCAGGCCCCAAGTCTTCACTCATTGCCATGTAGTATTTGTTGCTTGATAGGTGGCCAATGGTATCTCCTTTTTTAAATTCTTTTTTTTTTTTTTTTTGCTGATGAGAAGCTTAGCACTTCTTTTCATGTGTTAATTGCTCATTTATATATCTTCTCTTGAATTTCTGTGCGCTCACACTTAGGGAAATTTAATTTCATATGTCATAAACTTCGGAAGCTTCTTCCCAACATTTCATTGGCTTTAAAAAATCACTTTTATAAAAACTGTTTAAGGCCTCCCCTGTTCCCCACCCACTGTTACTTTTCCTTTTTAAGGGTTTCTGCCCAGGGTGTCCAATGAGAAAGTCCTCTCTCTTCAAGATTTTGTAACTATTACCCTGAATTTTTGTAGCATACTGTAATTTTTCATTAGACTCTTTAAATAATCGGTCATTTATTTTGGTATGAGCAAATAAATGTATTCTTGTGTGAGCAAATGCTATTTACATGTTCTTAAAATGTAATTATTTGGTCACTCTATGCAAACAGTAGGCAATTTAGGTAGCAAGTTGGAGGTGAACACTTTGTCATGAGAAGAGGAGGGGAGGAGGGCAGAGCTGAGCAAGTGTATCCGGTTCCAGCTCCACCTCCTCCCAAGAGCGACAGACGTAGACGTCAGCTAGGCACCCAAAGCAGATCTTCCCGGACGCTCTGGAGAGGCCGTTCAAAGTGCCCTGGTCCAGGTGTGCGGGATGCCACTCCCCTGCTGACCTTCATCGCAGTAAGCGGGGCCGCTGTCCACCCATCGCACCGGCCCCGGACCGCATAGCTGCCCGATGCTTCTCTTCTCCCACCTCAGCTGAACTCCACCGGTGAGTTCTGTGGGCTTTCCTCCCACCATCCTCGCCTCTGACTGCGCGCATCGCGTCCAGGACCTGAGTGAGCGTCTGCCTGCCAGGGCTTCCTCGCTGGACGTCTTGTCGTCGTCTTCCTTCTTCTTCTTCCTTCTTCCTTCTTCCTCGTTTGTTAATCCTCCCCGAGGACGTTTTTCCATTGACCTTTAGAGAGAGTGGGCGGGGGGAGGGCGGGGGGAGGAAGCTGGGGAAGGTGGTGGGGGGAGAACACACCCAGAAGCACCGACGTGAGAGAGACACGTTGGTTGGTTGCCACCCGGATGTGCTCCAGCCGGGCCAGGATGGAACCTGCGTGCCCTTGATTGGAAATCGGAAATCGAACCCGAGATCCTTGGTGCGCGGACTGGCACTCTAACCACTGAGCAACACTGGCCTGGGCTCCTCGCCGGTTTTCTTGGTTCTGTCCCTCCTGCCCGGAGTGTTCGTCACGGTAGCTTGCACAGTGTGACTCAGACCCTGTTATTCCCACGGCACGAAAACCCAAGGCTCACTTTAGGAGACCCTGGGTCTGTGCCCCCGGCTGGCCTCTCGGGTTTCCTCGCACCCGCTACACTGGCCTCTTTCTAGTCCTTGTCCAGGTTCCCTTCCTTTCTTTTGATTACCCTTTTTTTTAAAGTCCTCACCCGAGGATGTTTTTATTGATTTTTAGAGAGAGAAAAAAAAGGATGTTCGAGAGAAGCATCAATTGGTTGCCTCTTGTATGCACCCCAACTGGGGGTTGAACCTACATCCTAGATGTGTTGGGTCTTTGCACTGGCTGAACTTTCTAGAAACTACCCTGAATGTCTTCTTAGCGAGGCTTTCCTTGACAACTCAGAAACTCCAAATACCGCCCCGACACGGTCCACCTTAGTACCTCCCTTCTCCCTGGGCGCGGTTCTGTGTGGCGTGCTGGTATTCACTGGTGCCTCCCCTTGTAGAATGTCGCTCCCTGGGGCGGAGACTCCGGCCCCTCTGCGTCCCTGCACTGGGCCGGCCCCTGGCTCAGGGGGCTGGGGAGGCACCACACTCCCGGCACAGCTCTGCTCTCACCTAAGCTGTGCATTCAGTGCAAGGTTTCGTTTGCAGAAGGTTTTCCTGGTTAACCAAAGCTGCACATTTCCTCCGAGGAATCTGAGGAAGGGGCGTGGTTACTTTGACGTTGCTGTCGGTGTTCTGGCTCCTTCGTGAGTGTATTGGAGGTGTGGCTCCTGACCTTCCCACCCGAACTGAAGGACGTGAGGACGTGAGGACGGGTGTGACTACCGTTTCCTGCCCAGGGCTCCTTTCCTTCACATTCCGATGCACCCGCAGCCGGTTCTTATCCTACAGTTAGGACGATTGTGAGATTATACCATCTTATGTTTACTCTTCTTAAAGAGCCCTTCCCGCCCTGACCGGTGTGGCTCAGTGGATAGAGTGTCAGCCTGCGGACTGAAGGGTCCCAGGTTCGATTCCGGTCAAGGGCATGTGCCTTGGTTGCGGGCACATCCCTGGTGGGGGGTGTGCAGGAGGCAGCTGATCGATGTTTCTCTCTCACCGATGTTTCTAACTCTCTATTCCTCTCCCTTCCTCTCTGTAAAAATTCAATAAAATATATATTTAAAAAAAATAAAAAATAAAGAGCCCTTCCCGAAGCCCCAGCCAAGCCCGTGGACAGCTCTGTGTGTGAACATCATGCTCCAGGCGTGTCCTTCAGCCGCGGGGCCTGTGCCCCCCTCGGTCTCTGGATATCGCCTCGATCGTTCCCCCGTGGCCCATGGACGGGTAGACGCTCTGACTCCGCTTCCCCTTAAACTCCTCCCTGATGGGGACTCGCCTTGTGCTGGTTGCATTGGACACTGATTTTGGTCACATTGTCCTGACAGTTTCAGTGTTTTAGTTTTAGCGACTCTTAATTAGAGACACACCTCAGGAGTGCGTTAAGTTGTAACCAGGAGGTACAAAGAAATGGTCTTTCATTTTTGCTTTAAGTGTTTTCATGGTCAGTTTTCGGAGTATAGAGTTTTACAGCTATTTTCTTTGTGGATTATATATTTCTTGAAAAATTTTTAAAAATCACATAGCTTTTTCCTTGAAATGGTATTTTATTAATTGTAGTGACTCTTCCTGTCTTTTTGTGATTATTTTGTAGGTCCTTCCTCATCCCTTTGTTGTTAAGCTCTTTATTGTAGGTGTATTCTAGTTAGCGTGGCTTGCTCTCTTTTTACTGTAGCCTTTTTTTTATCCTCACCCGAGGATATGTTTATTGATTTTAGAGAGAGGAAGAGAGAGAGAGAGAGAGAGAGAAAAAACATCGATGTGAGAGAATATCATTCCTTGCCTCCAGCACGCACCCTGACCGGGATCAGACCCACAGCCTAGGAGTGTGCCCTGACCGCGAACCACCGCAGCCTTTGGTGCCCGGATGATGCTCAGCCAGCGGAGCCAGCTGGCCGGGCGCAGCAGCCCGTTCCTCAATAGGTGCTGTGTTCTTCTGCGTGTTACTGTTTCTAAGGCAAATACCTTCTAATTTAAAATATACTTCCTTTTTAAAAATTGCGATGTAATTGATAGATAGCGTCATGTTAGTGTTAGGAGGGCAGCCTATGTGGTTACAGCTCGGCTGTTTCAGAGGAAGGGCAGGTGCCAGTCCTCCGGGCACTTCCTGTTCCCCAGGCCCGGGCTCTCCCCGGGCCTCCTGGAAGGACTCCCTCCGGGAGGGGCATCTCTCATGGCTGAGGCCGAGAGAGAAGCTCCAGGTGCCTGAAGCGCAGCAGGCGCCCCGACCACAGCGAAGCCGCAGGCACCGGGCTAGCGGCTGCAGGGTGTGGGGACCGGACTGTCCCGCCTCCCTCTGACCTGACAGCCCCGTTGTAGGTATGGAGCGGGCCAGCTGGCGGGAGGGCGCGTATCCCTGCCTCCGCCGGCCGTGCGGGAAGTGTAGTCAGGGCGTGTGAATTAGTCAGCGTTGCTAACCCATGGCGCCGGACAATCCACAGACCTCCCCCAGTCTCCCTTCACAACAGACGTTTATATGGGCTGCATTCCCGGACGGACAGAGTGAATTCCCTGCGCTCCTCCAAGTGGCCAGGCCAGTCCCAGGCAGGGCAGGCAGCCTCCGCGGCAGGAAGTGCGTTCTCGGGACGGGCAGGGAGGGCAGGGTCGGTAGAGCGGGGCAGCAGATGCTTCCGTCATCCTCTTCGTCTGCAGTGTCTTTTTGGACGTGGTGACCTTACAGCGACGGTTAGTTGTTAGAGGGGCATTTCAAGCTGGAGACGGGGGCAGGCAGGAAGATTTCAGCTACGTCCGCAG